>NC_135340.1:63655237-64342501 GCF_023851605.1 Tamandua tetradactyla
TACAAAAACTAGGAGGGTTTATTGTTAGTACTAAGCACCTGTGAATAAATATGTATGCAATTTTAAATTAATATTATTATCATGTAAATGCAAAACAATTCACATAGCTTTATCGATAAAAAGACAAAGTTTCTCTCAGTTACATGGGATGCTGTTTGCCTTTCTGGTTGTTTTCTTCTTTAGGAGTGAGATTAGAGACTGAGTCATTTATTTAATGATTTTTAGTAATTCGGGTTCACTTGGATGGATGATGTGACTAAGCTATTTGGTTGCAGATTAGTAGCCTTCCTTTGCAGAGGTTGTTTAGGTCACTTCTTTTTTTTCTTTTTCCATTTCCTTTTCTAGGCTACATACATGTTTATTGTTAGCATAAACTAAGCTAAACAATACTAAATAGAGAACAGTGGATTGAAGGATTGTAGTAGGTTGGGTCACTGTTTCCAAGTAGTTTCTAATGGAGCTACTATTGTTGCAAATATGTATGTTTAGAGATTGGTTTTTGAATTTCTGTTGTTATCCTTATCATTACTAGGGCACTGTGTTTTGAGGTCTCCAGATTTTAACTTGCATCCAGTAATAAGTTAAATATTTTCCAGTATTTAAGAAATTAACTGGAACAATATAGATGGTGTTAAATACATCACACTGTGCATAGCCCTTACCTACTACATTTATTATATGCAATGAAATTAATAACTAAGAAATGAAAACACAAGGATAAATTATCTCCCTACCAAGTTCAATGCTGCTTATCTTCTATTTCATGTATTTTTGCTTCATAGTACTAACAGTCATCTTTGTCAAGAGTTACCCTGTGCTGACTCACAGAGTGAATATTGATACTGTAGCAAGAATAATGAAAGGCTCTTTAGACTTCATCCCACTTTGTGATCAGTTTGCTCTTTAACTTGTGATAATCTTCTTATGTCTCAGTTTCTGTTTTGAAAATGAGAGCAAGAGTAGCTACTCTTTAAATTCACAAGGACAAAGAATTGGTTGAATTGACCAAGGACCTCTAGGGTTTTTATTTTTTATTTTTTTTTTACCTTCTTTGCAGTTGGGGGGGTTTGGAAAAGTTTAAGGAAAAGGTTTAGCTAGAAAATATGTAAAGTAGGAAAATAAATCAGTAGTCAGAAAAGTTTTATAAGTATATGAAGTTTTCTAAGTGTATTGATAGACCTAAGAACAGTAAGGAGGCAACTATTGTGTAGAGAAGAAAGTAACTCAAAGAGAAAACGTTAAATAATGGAGACTGTTTAAGACATGTATTGTAGTTTTGGAAAAACAAAGATTTGTAGGTTATTACTAAAGATTTGGCTTGATTCAAAATTAATTAATTCAGTAAGAATTTTGTATTCTTAATTCAACGTTAAATTTTGAATTTATGTGAGAATAAAATAAGCCTTTTTTCCATAACTAATATTAAGCACCTAGATATTTTATATGCGTCATCTCTAATCCCCATGTTAACTTTGAGAAGCGAATTTTATTATTTTTTTCAGTGGAAAATAGTGAGGCTCAGAAAATTTGTAGAATTGCCTAAAGATAAATATTTTGTGCAGTGGAGTTGTCTGGATTCCAGATCAGATCTGTTTGATCCAAAATAGGTTCACTTTCTACTCAGTGATGTAGCTACCTGTGATATAATGTAATCAGTACCATAGACATAGGGAATATACTAGAGGTGATATCCAGTCTTAACATTCTATGATTTTTCTGATGTCTTAAAAAAAGAAGAAAGTTAATTTTAATTGTGCATGCATATGCTTAACATGAATTGAATGGCTTTATTGGTTGACAGATTTTATACTCATTGTCAAGAAAATAAACCATGATCATTTTTTTAAATCCTGCTATATCCAAATCAAAGGGTTTGATGTTAAGGATACAGAAAACCTTAGGAATAATCCTTAGTTTTAAGAAGTTTGCAACTTATTTAGGAGACTAGATTAACATAAAAATAAAAATGTTAATCACAAGTAGCAAATACAAATTCTTCCAAAGTATATAAAAAGAGAGAATACTTTCTAACTTCTAATATGAGGCCAGCATAACTTTGATATCAACTCTGACAAGGACTTTACAAGGAAAGAAAATTATGATCAATTTCTCTAGATGTAAAAAATTCTAGGGCGGACCATAGTGGCTCAGCAGTTAGTTCTTGCCTGCCGTGCCAGAGACCCAGGTTCGATTCCCAGTGCCTGCCCATGTAAAAAAATAATAATAATAAATAAATAAATTCTAAACCGAATAATACCAAAATGAATCCAATTATATAATAGGGTAGTATCTTATGTCCAAGTAGGTTAATTCCAAAATTCAAGGTTGAATACTTGAAAATCAATCAGTGCAATTTATTTTATTAGCAGAATAAAACAGATGGTCATGTTGATAGATAAAAGAAACCATTTGATGAAATTTAACATTAATTCAGGATTGACTCATAGCAAGCCACAAGTAGAATTCAATCTAATTGCTATAGGAAGCCATTCTATAAGGAAGGCGGATAGAGAAATGATTAGGCGGGGAGTTGAAGGAAACTTATGGAGTGTTGGCAGTAACCAATTTCTTTTTTTTTTTTTAACCTTTTTTATTAATTAAAAAAAATTAACAAAACATTAAGATATCATTCCATTCTACATATACAATCAGTAATTCTTAATATCATCACATAGTTGCATATTCATCATTTCTTAGAACATTTGCATCGATTTAGAAAAAGAAATAAAAAGACAACAGAGAAAGAAATGAAATGATAACAGAGAAAAAAAAAGATTATACATACCATACCCCTTACTGATCCCTTTCATTGATCACTAGCATTTCAAACTAAATCTGTTTTAACATTTGTTCCCTCTATTATTTATTTTTATTCCATATGTTTTACTCATCTGTTGACAAGGTAGATAAAAGGAGCATCAGACACAAGGTTTTCACATTCACAGAGTCTCATTGTGAAAGCTACATTGTTCAATCATCATCAAGAAACATGGGTACTGGAACACAGCTCTACATTTTCAGGCAGTTCCCTCCAGCCTCTGCGCTACATCTTGAACAACAAGGTGATATCTACTTAATGGGTAAGAATAACCTCCAGGATAACCTCTCAACTCTGCTGTTTGGAATCTTTCAGCCATTGACACTTAGTCTCATTTCACTCTTCCCCCTTTGGTCAAGAATGTTCTCTCAATCCCTTGATGTTAATTCTCAGCTCATTCTAGGGTTTTTCTCAGTCCCTTGATGCTGAGTCTCAGCTCATTCCAGGATCTCTGTCCCACGTTGCCAGGAAGGTCCACATCCCTGGGAGTCATGTCCCAGGCAGAGAGGGGGAGGGTGGTGAGACTGCTCGTCATGTTGGCTGGAGAGAGAGGCCACATCTGAGCAACAAAAGAGGCTCTCCTGGGGGTGACTCTTGGGCCTAAATTTTAAGTAGACCTGACCTATCCTTTGTGGGGTTAAGTTTCATATGAACAAACCCCAAGACTGGGGGCTCAGCCTATAGCTTTGGTTGTCCACACTGCTTGTGAGAATATCAAGAATTGAACTTGGGGAAGTTGAATTTCTCCCCACTCTCACCATTCCCCGACGGGGGCTTGCAAGTACTTTTCCAGTCACTGATCAGATCACTCTGGGATTCATCGGGGCATCACTCTGGACAAACCAACAAAATCTCATGTCCTACCTGAGATTCTAAGTACTTATGACATTCAATCAAACTATCTACATGAGTTATATTAGGAAATGCTCTAGTCAAAATAGAAATTTTGTAACAAATAAACATTTTTTGCTTTAGTCTCACACATAAGGTGACATTTTAAAGTATTAATTATCATCTATTTTCAGCACCTTGCAATAATGACATGCCTTTGTTCTTCCTCATGCAAAAACATTTTTAAAATTTATACATTGTACGTTTCACTATTATTATACACTCTAGGCATTCCTAGATTATACCATCTCAATCTTTAACATCTATCTTTCTTTCTGATTTCATTTATTTCCCCAGCCCTCCTCCCTCTGTCATTCTCACATGCAGTTTCATTCAGTGTTTAACATAATTACATTACAGTTAGTTAGTATTGTGCTGTCCATTTCTGAGTTTTTATATTCAGTCCTGTTGCACAATCTGTATCCCTTCAGCTCCAATTATCCAATATCTCACCCTATTTCTATCTCCTGATGGTCTCTGTTACCAATGACATATTCCAAGTTTATTCACTAATGTCAGTTCATATCAGTGAGACCATACAGTATTATTTGTCCTTTTGTTTCAAGCTAATCACACTCAGCATAATGTCCTTAAGGTCCATTCATGTTGCTACATTCTTCATAACTTTATTCTGTCTTACAGCTGCATAATATTCCATCTTATGTAAATGTCACAGTTTATTTAGCCAACTCTCTGTTGATGGACATTTTCGCTGTTTCCATCTCTTGATAATTGTTAATAATGCTGCTATAAACATTGGTGTGTAAATGTCCATTTGTATCCTTGGCCTCGTGTCCTTTGAGTAGAGACAGCATATAGATGGGTCCTGTTTTTTAATCCATTCTGCCAGACTATGTATTTTGATTGGCGAGTTTAATCCATTAACATTCAGTGTTATTACTGCATGGGTAGTACTTTCTTCTACTATTTTGCCTTCTGGATTTTATATGTCATATCTAATTTTCCTTCCTTTTACCTTTACTCATAGTCTTCCTTTCTACACTCTTCTCCACACCTCTCTCTTCTGTCTTCGTATCTGTCTCTAGTGTTCCCTTTAGTATTTCTTGCAGAGCTGGTCTCTTGGTCACAAATTCTCTCAGTGAATTTTTGTCTGAAAATGTTTTAATTTCTCCCTCATTTTTGAAGGACAATTTTGCTGGATATAGAATTCTTGGTTGGCAGTTTTTCTCTTTTAATAATTTAAATACATTATCCCACTGTCTTCTTGCCTCCATGGTTTCTGCTGAGAGATCTGCATATAGTCTTATTGGGCTTTCCTTGTATGTGATAGATTGTTTTTCTCCTGCTGCTTTCAAGATCCTCTCTTTCTGTTTGACCTCTGACATTCTGATTATTAAATGTCTTGGAGTATGTCTATTTGGATCTATTCTCTTTGGGGAATGCTGCAGTTCTTGGATCTGTAATTTTAAGTCTTTCATAAGGTTGGGAAATTTTCAGTGATAATTTTCTCCATTAGTTTTTCTTCTCCTTTTCCCTTCTCTTCTTCTGGGATACCCACAACACGTATATTCGTGCGCTTCATATTGTCTTTCAATTCCCTGAGTCCCTGCTCATATTTTTCCATTTTTTTCCCTATAGTTTCTGTTTCTTGTCAGATTTCAGATGTTCCATCCTCCAGTTCAGAAATCCTATGTTCTGTCTTTAGAAATCTACCATTGTAGGTTTCCATTGTTTTTGTAATCTCTTCTACTGTGACTTTCATTCCCATAAGTTCTGTGATTTGTTTTTTCAGACTTTCAGTTTCTTCTTTTTGTTCTTTCCTTGCCTTCTTTATATCCTCCCTCAATTCATTGATTTGGTTTTTGATGAGGTTTTCCATGTCTGTTCATATAATCTGAATTAATTGTTTCAGCTCCTGTATGTCATTTGAATTGTTGGTTTATTCTTTTGACTGGGCCATATCTTCAATTTTCCTAGTGTGATTTGTTATTTTTTGTTGGCGCCTAGGCATTTAATTACCTTAATTAGTTTGTTCTGGAGATTGCTTTCACTTCTTTTATCTAGGGTTTTCTTGCTGGATGAATTTGTTGTCTATCTGTTCTTTGACATTCTGTTCAGCTTTATCTGGACCTTTAGCTTAAGTTTTGTTTAACAGAGGAGAATTTTTCAGTTCTTGTTTTCTTGTTTCTTGCCCTGCTTGTGTGGTGCCTTTCCCCCCCACACACACACTTATGAGGGTCTACTTAGATATTATAGACCCCAGCCAAATTTTCCCAGACCAAACTGGCCTCCTATCAGGAAGAAAAAGTCACCTGCATTGGTTTTCCCTGAGGGTGAGACCCAGCAGTTTGAAAGACTTTCCTGTGAAGTCTCTGGACTCTGCTTTTCTTATCCTGCCCAGTATGTGGCACTTGTCTGACTGCAGGTCCCACCAGCATAAGGTGATGCGGTACCTTTAACTTTGGCAGACTCTTGCTGCTGGGGGTTGGTGGAGACAGGGGAGAGGTTGTAGGCTGGTTTTAATGGCTTCAAATTGCCAAGCCCTGGTGTCTGAATTCCTTGATGGAGGGATTCCACCTGGGTGGGGCTTCACCCCTCCCCTGGGGAAGGCACAGGCTCCAGATAAGCCCCCAAAAGAGCTCACTTCTTCCTATGCCTGGGGTAGTTGCGGCCTAAAAAGTTCTGCCGCTGTATCCAGAGGCAGTCAAGCCTTTGTAGATACACAGCCACAAAAACCTCTGTTTCCTTCTTTTTTTTCCCCCCTTTTTCTGTCAGTCCTGCCCCCTTGGCGCCGGGGCAAAAATGAGCAACCTCCGCTTTGATCAGGTTCACCTAAGCTGGGGGCCTATTTTTAGTACTCAGAATTTGTTAATTCCACAATTGGCGTTTGATTGTGCCCAGTCCCTGCTGCTGGTAAAGTCCTTTCCTTTCCCCTCTGGGAAGCGGCCTGTGGGGGAGGGGCACTGGCCACTGCAGCTTTGGGAACTCACGGTTCTGGGGGGTGCTCACAGCCGGTCCAGCTGGCCCAAACTGGGGTATGCTGTGTGTCTGGTCACTGATGTGGCCCCAGGAGCTGTTCTGTACTGTTTCTGGTTATTTAGTAGTAGTGTTCTGGAGGACGAACTAAAATGCACATGTTGTTAAGCCGCCATCTTGACTCGGAAGTCAGTAACCAATTTCTTGACCTTGATTACCTTGATGGTGGTTATATGGGTGTATGCTTTGTGACAGCTCTCTGAGCTGCGTTTCTATGCCTTACACACTTTATGTGTCTTATAGTTCAATAAAAAAAAAAAAGACTTATTTCAACCCCAGAAGCAACCACTGTTAAAAGTTTTTTTTTTTAAAGCAGTATTGGTTTTTATTTGGATTTTTTTCACCTCAGTTTTTTCTTTTGAATCCCCTTCATTGGCATTGTTATTATTATTTTTTAAAATATTTTTATTTTAAACAACAAAGAAACACATATACAAACATTCTTGACATATAAGCATTGTTGACATGGTTACAATCAATGGCTCACAATATCATCACATACTTGCGTATTCATTACCATGATCTTTTTTTTTTTAACATTTGCCTCTCTCCAGCAAGAGAAATAAAAAAGAAAACAGAAAAACTCATACATGCCATAGTCTTATGTTACCCCTCCCTCTACTATTAAATCTACTCAGTTTATTTTAACCTTTGTTTCCCCCTACTATTTATTTTCTGTCCATATTTTTTACTCATCTGTTCATACCCTAGATGAAAGGAGCAACAGACACAAGGTAAAAGGGGATGTCTATATAATGTGTAAGAATAACCTCCAGGATAACCTCTCGACTCTGTTTGAAATTTCTCAGCCACTGACACTTGATTTTGTCTCATTTCACTCTTCCCCCATTTAGTTGAGAAGGTTTTCTCAATCCCTTGATGCTGAATTCCAGCTCATTCTAGGATTTCTGTCCCATCTTGCCAGGAAAGTCCACACCCCTGGGAGTCATGTCCCACATAGAGAGGGGGAGGGCAGTGAGTTTCCTTGCCATGTTGACTGAAAGTGAGAGAGGCCACATCTGAACAACACAAGAGGTTCTCTTGGGGGTGACTCTAAGGCCTAATTTTAAGTAGGCTTCACCTACCCCAAGATCGAGGGCTCAGCCTATTGATTTTGGTTGTCTCCATGCTTGTGAGAATATTGGAATTCTCCAAATGGGAAGTTGAATTTTTCCCTCTTTTTCCCCATTTCCCCAAGAGAACTTTGCAGATACTTCTTTATTCACTATTCAAATAATGTTAAAGGTTTTTAATGAATCCTTCCAGAAATACTCTATCCTATATTATCTATACATATGTTTTTCCTTATTGTGTTGCACATAGGAGCATTATATATATATATATATATATATATATATATATATATATATATATATATACACACACATCTATGTATTTTTTGTTTTTTCACTTAAAAATATAAATTAAGAATCATTTCATATCAACCCATATACATTTCCTGAGTCCTTTTTATTGGCTGCTTTATTTTCTGTTATATGGTCATATTGGAATTTATTTGGCCTCTATCATTGAACATTACAATTATTTCCAGGGTTTTGTATAGTATCAACTGAATAACATTTCTTTTGAAGATATACTGCAATTTATTTAACTAGGCCTCTATGATGGAAACTTAGGTAATCCAGTTTTCCACTATTATAAAAAATGCCTTGATGAATATTCTTGTACAGAATTATTTTCACATTTTTAAAATTCTTTCCTTAGCATACATCCCAGGGCATGGAATTGTTAGGTTAAAGGATATTCTTATTTGAACTTTTGAAATACATTACCAGAATGTTATCTAGTGATGAGCAACATTGCATGATGGTGTACATTTCACTATGCTTTTACCAATAGTTTATCAATCTTTTAAATTATTTTCCAATCTGATAGGTGCTTCAATGGGCATTTTGATGATTATTAGAGAGTTTAAACATCTTTTCTATGTCTTTTATTAATCACTTGCTGTGCTGATTTGAAAGGATGTGTGTCCCATAGAAAAGCCATGTTTTAATCAAAATCCTATTTCATTAAGGTAGAATAATCCCTGTTCAATACTGTATGTTTGGATCTGTAATTAGATCATCTCCCTGGAGTGGTAACCCAATCAAGACTGGTTGTTATTGAATTAGGTGACAACATGTCTCCACCCATTTGGGTGGGTCTTGATTAGTTTCTGAAGTCCTATAAAAGAGGAAATACTTTGGAGAATGAAAGAGATTCAGAGAGAGCAGAGAATGCTGCAGCACCACGAAGCAGAGACCATCAGCCAGCGATTTTTGGAAATGAAGAAGGAAAACGCCTACCGGGGAGCTTCATGAAACAAGAAGCCAGGAGAGAAAGCCAGCAGATGATGCCTTGCTTGCCATGTGCCATTCCAGCCGAGAGAGAAACTATGTCTGTTTTTACCACATGCCTTTTCACTTGAGAAAGAAACCCTGAACTTCATCAGCCTTATTGAACCAAGGTATCTTTCCCTGGGTGCCTTTGATTGGACATTTCTATAGACTTGCTTTAATTGGGACATTTTCTTGGCCTTAGAACTGTAAACTGGTAACTTATTAAATTCCCCTTTTTAAAAGCCATTCTGTTTCTGGTATTTTGCATTCCAGCAGCTAGCAAACTAGAACACTTGCATTTTCTGGTATTTCTATATATGTCTACTAAGGCCATTTTCTTCTAGATTATTTATTCATCATCTTCTAATTGCTTTATAAGAATTAGTTATTTATTAACCATTAATCTATTAAATGTTGCAAAAATTCCCCTTACTCCCAAGCCAATTTGCTGTTGATTTCTGTTAAGCTAATAATTTGGAAGTAAATCACCTTAGTCATATTTAGGCAAAATAGGATAGGATTATTTTATGTGCATTCAATTTTATCCTCCTTGTGTTGAACGAACCTTATACCCTTAGTTAATTTCATTTTGACGTAAAGTAGTTGGACGCAAAATGGCTTGACAGGATTTTATTTAGTTTTTTTCAGTAATAAACTACCTGCTCCCTTAAATGGAGCCCAAGGTTCACTGATCTACCACATGTTTGACTTTGTATCTTTAGAAGCTTACTTGGAGGAACTGAAAGTGTAAGTGTTTTGTGTTGTAAACAGGAATATTTTCTGTATTAGTTAGGGTTCTCTAGAGAAACAGAATCAACAGGGAACACTTGCAAATATAAAATTTATGAAAGTGTCTCACGTGACCGTAGGAATGCAGAGTCCAAAATCCACAGGGCAGGCTGCGAAGCCGATGACTCCAATGGATGGCCTGGATGAACTCCACAGGAGAGGCTCACCAGCCAAAGCAGGAATGGAATCTGTCTCCTCTGAGTCCTCCTTAAAAGGCTTCCCATGATTGGATTTAGCATCACTAATTGCAGAAGAAACTCCCCTTTGGCTGATTACCTTGACAATGGAGATGACTTTTAAATCTTAAAAGACAGGTAAATCTGTTAAGAAGAAAAGAAGTACAGCTAGTTTGGCAAATAGTAAATAACATTAAAGCTCCCCCCCCCCCCCCCCGACCCAAAGAGATGATTATATCATTTTCTTATAGGCATCTTTATAATGCCTGGCATAAAATAGGCACTTAATAAAATTGAATTAGATTAAATTAGTGGATTATCATTGCCATTATCATCAGTAAAATAGCCATTTTCTCCCCAATCATTAGTACTATATTTGGATGAACTAAAGAAAAATGTAAATAAATACTTTGCTCAAAAGAAAACATCCTCTTCTCCTTATGAGAATGCATTTATGTTATTTTATTTTTAAAAAATTTTTATTAATTAAAAAAAATTACAGAAAGAAACACAAACATTCCCAATATGTGATCATTCCATTCTACATATATAATTAGTAATTCACAATATCATCACATAGCTGCAGATTCATCATCCTGATCATTTCTTAGAACATTTGCATAAATTCAGAAAAAGAAACAAAAAGACAACAGAAAAATAAAATGAAAACTGAAAAAAAAAACATACACACCATACCCCTTACTCCTCCCTTTCATTGATCACTAGCATTTCAAACTAAATTTATTTTAACAATTGTTCCCCCTATTATTTATTTTTATTCCATATGTTCTACTCATCTGTTCACAAGGTAGATAAAAGGAGCATAAGACCCAAGGCTTTTTTTTTTAGAGTTCAATATTTTCTTTTCTTTTTTTATTAATTAAAAAAATTAACAACAAACAAAAATATTAACATATCATTCCATTCTACATATATAGTCAGTGACTCTTAATATCATCACATAGTTGCATATTCATCATTTCTTAGAACATTTGCATTGATTTAGAAAAAGAAATAAAAAGACAACAGAAAAAGAAATAAAACGATAACAGAAAAAAAAAAGATTATACATACCATACCCCTTACCGATCCCTTTCATTGATCACTAGCATTTCAAACTAAACCTATTTTAACATTTGTTCCCCCTATTATTTATCTTTATTCCATATGTTTTACTCATCTGTTGACAAGGTAGATAAAAGGAGCATCAGACACAAGGTTTTCACAATCACACAGTCACACTGTGAAAGCTACACCATTATACAATCATCATTAAGAAACATGGCTACTGGAACACAGCTCTACATTTTCAGGCAGTTCCCTCCAGCCTCTCCATTTCCTCTTAGATAACAAGGTGATATCTACTTAATGCATAAGAATAACCTCCAGGATAACCTCTCAACTCTGTTTGGAATCTCTCAGCCATTGACACTTTGTCTCATTTCACTCTTCCCCCTTTTGGTGGAGAGGATTTTCTCAATCCCTTGATGCTGGGTCTCAGCTCATTCTAGGGTTTTTCTCAATCCCTTGATGCTGAGTCCGAGTTCATTCTCGGATTTCTGTCCCACATTGCCAGAAAGGTCCACACCCCTCGGAGTCATATCCCACGTAGACAGGGGGAGGGTGGTGAGTTTGCTTGTTGTGTTGGCTGGAGAGAGAGAGGCCACATCTGAGCAACAAAAGAGGTTCTCTTGAGGGTGACTCTTAGGCCTAATTTTAAGCAGGCTTGACCTATCGTTTGTAGGGTTAAGTTTCATATGAACAAACCCCAAGACTGGGGACTCATCCTATAGCTTTGGTTGTCCACACTGCTTGTGAAAATATCAAGAATTCAACTTGGGGAGGTTGAATTTTCCCCATTCTCACCGTTCCCCAAAGTGGGCTTTGCAAATACTTTTCCGCTCACTCATCAGATCACTCTGGGATTCATTGGGGCATCACTCTGGACAAACCAACAAAATCTCATGTCTTACCCAAGAGAATGCATTTATTTTTACCATGAAAAGGTCCAACTGAAAAACACCTGGTTATGAATTCTGATCTGCAGCTTCCCAGTTTTATAATTGAGAAGTCTCTTACTCTCTCTGGGTCTCAGTTTCCTTATTAGTTAAATAAGTGAATTTAGATTACTAAATCTTTAAGGCCCCTTTTAGCACTAAGATGCTGTGATATAAGAAGTACAACAGTTCTTAAGACTATAAATTTTTGAAGAGTTGTGTAATAACTGTATTCATGCTTACATTGTATCTACACCTTCTAATGGGTTTTTCAAGATTCTGTATCTTAGTGAAAGAAAATCATTATTGGGGAAAAAAAGAAACACTGGAAGGCTTTATCCAAAACCTTAGAATTACTGAAACACTGATTTTAGGTACTTGGTATATAGTGTAAGGATGAAACTCCTGGTATTGTTGATAGATTGTTCCATTCCCAGGAAATCACTTGCTATCTTTCTTTTGTTTACTTTGCCCACATTTATTTTGTTTAATCAGAAATCAGGAATTTATTTAATGAAATAAACTTTATAATCTCAATGCCCACTAGATGGAGGTACTGGCAACCAAGAACTTGAATTGATCACACTGATTTTTACTTCTAGGTAGTATGCTTTTAGTTAAATTAGAATGAATGAATAAATAAAAAAGGAAAAGAAAAGAAAGAACAACCAAAAAAGTGAGGGTGAGGACTGAGAGTGAATCCAGCTTCCTATGGCTCTCAGGATGGATTTAGATACACCATAAATCAATGTGAAGCGTTTCAAAGCTGTACTGCACATTTCCTGCCATTAAAACTAAGTGTATCGACCTAATTTGCAAAAACCCACACCCCTTGAAATGAGCATGTTTAATTTACCATCTTTGAAACCACTAATAAAAACTCAGAAGAAAATCCCATTTATCAAGTTTTTCTGTTTCTCAAATTTAATTTTTAGGATTAGTCTTTAGAGATCATTTTTATTTTTCCTTTTGAATATTTTTTCCTATTAAATTTTTAGTGGCTCAGTCTCTTAAGAGCACATTGAACAATTATAAGTATGAACACTTTTACAGAGTTGGGAAGCTTTTTTAGCAAGTATGTTGTGACTTCTTCTAAATCAATTATTCTAAGGCTTTTGATGTTTATAAAAGCAAAAGACAGAAGTCAAATCCTATGTGAAAATGCTGAGTAGAACTAGAAAAATAATGTTTATGAAAGATTTTAGTGAAGTCAGTAGAGTGTGAATAATATAGGCATATAAAAATAATTCAATAATATTTAATCCAGATCTACCCAAAATGAATGACTAAGAAAAACCATTGTCTTACAAATTAAAATTTCCTGGTTCCTGACTATACCAGATGCTTTATACTATTGGAGATTTTTAGAATTTGAATGACTAGAGGTAATTTCTTATTTTTAATAGGTAGCAGAATTGGTAAGGGATCAGGAGATAGGAAAACAACTTGGCCTGATCATAGACTGAAGGATGGAATTAAAAGAAGATAATTTCAGCTGAGAAATTTACAACATGGTATGGTAGAAAGAACATGAATTCTGGAGTCAGACAGTTCTGGAATCCTAGCTCATTCCCTAGAGAGCTGTGTCACCTTGGGCATATGACTAAATCTCTCTAAACCTGTTCCTTTGTCTGTAAAATTGGGATAATAATATTTACCCAGTAAGGTTGTTGTGAGGATTAGAGCAATGTGTATAAAGAATAGTACCTAACTCATAATAGGTGGTAACGACCGCAATTGTCATCATCACCATATTATAATGATGATGATTATTAAAAAGTTCCCATTCCAATTAATAAAAGATTAATTTTCTCTGCAGGCGAGGATTTCTGGAAATGACAAAGCTGGTTTCCCTGAAAGCCTTTCTATTTTCCTTTTATCTTTTTTATTAGAGAAGTTTTAGGTTTACAGAAAAATCATTCATAAAAATATAGAGTTCTCATGTGCTAGCCTGTTATTAACACATTGTATTCGTGTGGTAAATATTTGCTAAAATTGATGAAAGAACATTTTTATAATTGTACTATTAATTATAGTTTATGACTTGCACTAGGGTTCACTGTTTGTGTTGCATAGTCCTATGGATATGTATATAAAATTTTTATTCTAGTAACATATATACAACCTAACATTTCCCCTTTTAACTGCATTCAAGTATGTATTTCAGTGCTGTTAATTATCTTTACAGTGTTGTACTATCATCGCCACTATCCATTACCAAAACTTTTCCATCATGTCAAATAGAAACTCTTTACAATTTAAGTGCTAACTCCCCATTCCCTATCACCGTCCTGGCCCCTGGTAACCTATATTCTAGTTGTTTTTTTTTTTAAATATTCTAGTTTTGACTCTATGAATTTGCTTATTCTAATTCATATCAGTGAGATATAACAATATATGTTCATTTGTGTCTGACTTTTTCACTCAATATGATGACTTTAAGGCTGATCCATGCTGTCACATGTATCAGAACTTCATTCCTTCTGCAGCTGAAAAGGATTAAGTTGTGTATATATACCAATTTTGTGTATCCATTTATTGGTTGATAGATGCTTGGGATGTTTCCATCTTTTGGCAATTGTGAATAATGCTGCTATGAATACTGTTGTGTAACTATCTGTTTGAGTCCTTGCTTTCAATACTTTTGAGAATATACTTAGAAGTCGGATTGCCAGGTCAAGTGGTTTTTCTCTGCTTAACTTTCTGAGAAACTGCCAAACTCTCTTCCATAGTGACTGTACCGTTTTATATTCCCATCAGCAATGAATGAGTGCTCCTATTTCTTCACATCCTCTCTAATACTTGTAAATTTCAGTTTTTTAACAGTAGCAATTCTAGTGGGTATGAAATGGTATTTCATTGTGCTTTTGATTTGCTCTTCCCTAAATGGCTAAGGATGTTGAACATCTTTCTTGTGCTTTTTAGCCAATTGTATATCCTCTTTGGAGAAATGTCTTTTCAAGCCTTTTGTCCATTTAAAAGTTGTATTGTTTTTCTTTTGATTGTTGAGTTGTAGGGTTTCTTTGTATATTCTGGATATTAAACCCTTATTAGATATGTGGTTGCACAGCCTTATTTCCCATTCTGTAGGTCGTCTTTATGCTTTCATGATGAAGTCCGTTGTTGCCACAAAAATTTTTGAACCTTCATGAAGTCCCATTTATCTATTTTTTCTTTCGTTGTTCATGCTTTAGTGTAAAGTCTAAGAAACCATTTCCTAACACAAAATTCTTAAGATAATTTCCTGTGTTTTCTTCTAGGAATATTGCAGTTGTGCTTCTTATAAATTAAGTCTGACTGATTCTGAGTTCATTTCTATATGTGGAGTGAGGTAGGAGTCCACCTTCATTCTTTTGCATATGGATATCCAGTTTTATTTGTTGAAGAAATTATTCTTTCCCCATTGAGGGGACTTGGTACCCTTGAGAAAAACAAGTTGGTGATAGATGTGAGGGTTTATTTCATTGAGAAGTCAAATTGTGTCTGTCCTTGTGCCAATACCATGCTGTTTTGATTACTGTAGTTTTGTAATAAGTTTTAAAATTGGGGAGTGTGAGTCCTTCAACTTTTTTATTTTTCAAGATTGTTTTGGCTCTTTGGGACTTCTTACTCTTTCACGTTTATTTGATGATTGGCTATTCATTTCTGCAGTGAAGACTATTAGGGACTGCATTGAATCTGTAAATCACTTTGAGTAGACTTGGCATCTTAACAAGTTCCAATTCATAAACATGGAATGTGCTTCCATTTATTTATGTCTTCTTTGATTTCTTGTAGCATTATTTTACAGTTTTCCATATATAAATCCTTTCCATCCTTGGTTAAATTTTATCCCTGTAGTTGCAATTGTAAATAGAATTTTGTGTGTGTGTGTGTGTGTGTGTTTTCTCTTCAGATTGTTTATTACTAGTGTTTAGAAACATTACTGATTTTTGTGTGTTGATCTGGTACCCTGCCACTTTGCTGAATTATTTTATTAGCTCTAATAGCTTTGTTACAGATTTTTTGGACTTTCTATATGTAGGATCATGTCATCTGGAAATAGTGAAAGTTTTACTTCTTTTTTTTCTAATTTGGATGCCTTTTGATTTCTTTTCTTGCCTAATTTCTCTGATTAGAACTTCCAGTACAGTGTTGAATAGCAGTGGTGACAGTAGACATCCATGTCCTGATCTTAAAGGGAAAACTTTCAGTCTTTCACTCTTAGTGTGGTGTTAGCTTTTTGGGTTTTTCATATATGCCCTTTATCATGTTTTGGAAGTTTCCGCTATTCCTATTTTTCTGAGTGTTTTTATCAGTAAGTAGTGCTGGATTTTATTAAATGCCTTTTCTGTATCAAGTGAAATGACCATGTGATTTTTTCCTTTTATACTGTTAATGCGGTATATTGCATTAATTGATTTTCTTTTGTTGAACCACTCTTGCATACCTGGGATAAATCCCACTTGATCATGATGTATAATTCTTATGATGTGCTGCTGCATTTGGATTGCTGGTACTTTATTGAGGATTTTTGCATCTCTTAAGAGATATTGGTCTGTAATTTTCTTTTCTTGTGGTATCTTTGTTTTCTTTGGTTTGAGGATGAGGTTGGCCTCAAGGGATGAGAGGAAGTGTGAACTCCTTTTTAATTTTTTTTGGAAGAGATTGAATAGGGTTGGTGTTAGTTCTTCTTGGAAATTTTGGTATAATTCCCCTGTCCTAAGCCATCTTGTCTAAGCTTTTCTTTATTTGGAGGTTTTTAATTACAGAGTCAGTTTCTTCAATAGCTAGTGTTTTGTTGAGGTTTTCTATTTCTTCTTGAGTTTGTATAGGTAGTCTATGTGTTTCTATCAATTTTCTATTTCATCTAGAATATCTAATTTGGTGTACAATTATTCATAATATCCTCTTATGTTCCTTTTTATTTCTGTGGGATCAGTAGTAATGCTCCATCTTTTTCATTTCTGATTTTAGTTATTTGTGTTCCCTTTCTTATTTTCTATGTCAGTGTAGCTGAAGGTTTTCAATTTTACCGTTATTTTCAAACAACTAACTTTTGATTTTGTTGAGTATCTCTTTGGTTTTTTTTCCCCCTATATTTCTTTTTTTTGCTCTAATCTTTTTTTATTTCCTTCTTTCTACTAGCTTTGGGTTTAGTTAGCTTTTCTTTTTGTAGCTACTCCGATTTTGAGGTCTTTCTTCCTTTTCCATGTAAGCATTTAACTGTGTAAATTTCACTCTCAGCATCACCATTGCTGCATCCCATAAGTTTTGGTATATTGAATTTTCATTTTCATTTTCATTTGCCTCAAAATATTTCCTAATTTCGCTTGTGACTTCTTCTTTGATCCATTGGTTATTTAAGAGTGCATTGTTTAATTTCCATATATTTGTGAATTTTCTGTTGCTCCCTCTGCTATGATTTCTAGTTTTCATTCCATTGTGGCTGGAGAAAATGCATAGTATGATTTTAGTCTCTTTAATTTATTCAGATGTGTTGTGACCTAACATATGGTCTATCCTAGAGGATGATCCATATGCATTGGAGAAGAATATTTATTGTGCTGCTGTTGGGTGAAGTGTTTTATATATACCTGTTAGGTCTAGTTGGTTTAGAATTTTTTTCAAGTCTGGTATTTCCTTACTCATCTTCTGTCTAGATATTCTATTCCTTATTGAAAGTGGTATATTAAAATCTCCTTCTATTAATGTAATACCATCTATTTCTCCCTTCAAATTCTTCAACATTTGCTTCATATTTTTAGGGCTCTGCTATTAGTTACATATTATTTATCATTCGTATGTCTTCTTTTGAATCAATCCATTATCTTTAATTAATCCCTTTATCTGTAAATGATGACCTTCTTTATCCCTTGTAACATTTTTTGACTTAAAGTCTTATTTTATCCCATATTAGCTTAGCTGCCTTACCCTATTCTTTTTTGGGCATTACTTGTATGGCATATTTTTTTTTCATCCTTTTTTTTTCAACCTGCTTATGTCTTCGGATTTAAGGTGAATCTCTGGTAAAAAGCATATGCTAGAGTTGTGCCTATCTCTGTCTTTTGACTGGAAATTTTAATCCATTTGCATTTAAAGTCACTACTGATAATGCAGTACTCTTTCTTCTGCCATTTTGCAAGTTTTACAGCTTTTTTGACTGTCAGCTCTTCTGTTAATGCCTACATTCATACTTATTTGATTTTTTGTACTGTATCATATTTAGTACCTTCTCATTTCTTTCTGCATATATTTTTAATGTTTTGTTTGTAGTTACAATAGGGCTGAAATTTAACCTAAATATATAACAATTATTTTTTATTTGATACCAGCTCATCGTCAATAACATACACATATACTATTCCTAAACCCCCTCCATCTCCCTACCATTTTTTGTTACTTGTTACAAGTTATATATTTGTACATTGTATGTTCAAAACCATCAATTTATTATTATTTTTATGCATTTTCATTTTAACACCTGTAAGAAGTAAGCAGTGGAGCAGGAGAGGAGTTTCCCAGGTCAATCTTTCCCTGCCAGAATAAGGCCAGGGACCCCCCAAAGTGAAGGCCACTTGGCTGCACACTGTTCTGGAGAGGGGCTGAAGGATGGACTAGCAAGGGTTCCAGGAACTTCTCCTCTGACCCTTTGAGCCTGTGGTTTCTTGTTTTGACACTTGCCTAGTGTTCTAGTTGGCCAGCTGCCAGAATGCAATATACCAGAAATGGAGTGGCTTTTAAAAGGGGAATTTAATAAGTTGCTAGTTTACAGTTCTAAGGCCAAGAAGATGTTCCAATTAAAACAAGTCTATAGAAATGTCCACTCTAAGGCATCCAGGGAAAAATATCTTGGTTCAACAAGGCCAATGAAGTTCAGGGTTTCTCTCTCAAGTGAGAAGGCACATGGCAAACATGGTCAGGGTTTCTTGCTGATCTGGAAAGGCATATGGTGAACACGGCATCATCTGCTAGCTTTCTCTCCTGGTTTCCTGGTTAAATGGAGCTCCCTGGGAGATGTTTTCCTTCTTCATCTCCAAAGGTTGCTGGTTGGTAGACTCTCTGCTTTTTGTGGCTATGTCATTCTCTGCTCTCAGAAATCTCTCTCATTCTCCAAAATGTTTCCTCTTTTATGGGATTCCAGTAAACTAATCAAGACCCACCCAAATGGGTGAAGACACATCTCCATCTAATCCAGTTTAGCAATCACTCTTGCTTGAGTCACATCTCCAGAGAGATGAGCTAATTACAGATTCAAACATGCAATACTGAATAGGGATTATTATGCCTTTACAAAATGGGATTTTGATTAAAACACGGCCTTTCTAGGGTACAAACATCCTTTCAAACCAGCACATTTAGTAAATGCAACCCTTTACTATTTTCCATAGTCTCCTTTGCCTGCTTTTGGCAAAGGTGGGCTTGAATAATGGCCGTCCTCAGAGCTGGGCACCACAGTGATCTCAAGCAGCTAATCAAAAGCAGTGATTAGTGATCCTGATGTTGGGAAACTAGGTCTTAATATCCCACCCTGTACCAGCAAGCTGCACCAGGAGCTGGGGCTGAGTACTTCACTGCTGTCTGCCACGTGGATGGGATATGACCAATGGTAGCTGCTGTGTGGTAATGAAATTCACCAGTAGTTAGGTGATTTACCAGCCTCTTCCTCCTACTCTTCTGTGGATGCTGCAGTGTTCTACTAGACTGCAGTGTTTCAAAATAGTTTACTCAGACAGTTTCTGCCTGTTTAATAGTTGTTCTGGTGGAGGGACTGATTCTTGAAGCTTCCTACTCGGCCATCTCCACACAGTCCTCCTTTATCTTTCTTTTAACCCTGTACCACTGTTTTAGTTTGCAAGCTGCCGGAATGTGATACAACAGAACTGGAATGACTTTTAAAAATGGAATTTATTAAGTTATAAGTTTACAGTTCTAAGGCCATGAAAATGTCCAAATATTCATCCAAAGATACCTCAATTCCAAAGAAAGGCTGATGAAGTTTAGGATTTCTCTCTCAGCTAGGAGGGCATGTGGCAACATCTGCTAGCTTTCTCTCCTCATTTCATAAGGCTTCCCTGGGGGCATTTTCTTTCTTCATCTCCAGTGGTCTCTGGCTGTGGGGGCTCTGTTGGTTCTTTACAAAATGGCTCCCTCTTTAAGGGCACCAGTAAACAACCAAACCTTGAATGGGTGGTGTGCTGGTTTAAAAGGATCTATGGACCCTAGAAAAGCCATGTTTTAATCAAAATCCCATTTCATAAAGGCAGAATAATTGCTATTCAATACTGTATGTTTGAAACTGTAATCAGATCATCTCCCTGGAGATGTGATTTAATCAAGAGTGGTTGTTAAACTGGATTAGGTGACGACATGTCTCCACCCATTTGGGTTGGTCTTGATAAGTTTCTGGAGTCCTATAAAAGAGGAAACATTTTGGAAAATGAAAGAGATTCAGAGAGAAAGGAGCAGAATGATATAGCCACAAGAAGCAGAGTCCACCAGCCAGTGACCTTTGGAGATGAAGAAGGAAAATGTCTCCCGGGGAGCTTCATGAAACGGGAAGCCAGAGAAGAAGCTAGCAGCTGATGCCATGTCTGCCCTGTGCCTTTCCAGATGAGAGAGGAACCGTGACTGTGTTCACCATGTGCCTTCTCACTTGAGAGAGAAACCCTGAACTTCATCGGCCTTGTTGAACCAAGATATCTTTCCTTGGATGCCTTTGATTGGACATTTCTATAGACTTGTCATAATTGGGACATTTTATCAGCCTTAGAACTGTAAACTAGCAACTTATTAAATTCCCCTTTTTAAAAGCCATTCTGTTTCTGGTATATTGAATTCCGGCAGCTAGCAAACTAGAACAGGTGGAGACATATCTCCATGGAAACCAGCTAATCAAAAGTTACCACCCACAATTGGGTGGCTCACATCTCTATGGAAACAATAAAAAAGTTCCCATCCAGCAGTAGTGAATGAGGATTAAAGGACATGGCTTTTCTTGGGTACTCAACAGATTCAAAGAGGCACAACCATGAACCCCAGATGGATTAGGACAGGAAAAAGACCTTTATTTTTCATTCCCATGTTCCCAAATATTTACTGAGCCAAGCACTGTTCTAGATTTGGGTAAGAACAGTAAGGAAGTCAAGAGCTTATATTCTAGATGACAGAGACAGATATAAGAAACAAGTAAATGAGCAAGATAATTTCACATAGGGTTAATTTTTATAAGTAGAGTGATGCCTGGTGATGAAGAAGTATGGAGGGGGGAAAACTTCCAATTAAAATAATCACCAATTACTGGTAAAATGGAGTATTGTGGGTAGCTAATAATATGAGATGTAGGTAGTGACATTTAAGTAGAAGTATATTGCTAAACATTTAACTGTTAGCTGTTTTGAACCCTTCCTCCCTGATTAAGGCCCAACTTGCTGACTTGCAAAGTTTTTCTCCTAGGGTGAATGGTAAGACCCTTTGGTGCAGTCTCCCCAATTCTGTGCACCTGGTGCCATATTGTAAGGCAGAGAGCTGGTGATAGAATGGGATACTCCAAGACCCTGGCAGGTGGGCTCATTTGTCAGCCTCAGCAGGACTCCTATGGGACGTATGAGATTAGGTGAAAATAGTCAGTGGGAATGGCAGCCATTTGTGAATTCAGATCTTCTAGTGGATTTGCAGACTGTTTGCTTTGTCATCTCTCCTTTCCTAGTTTTCTGGGAGTTTTAGCAGGAGCTGAGTGCAGGACAGAAGTATCATTTCCCTCACTCTGTCTAGGGAATCATAGAAGGTCATTGTTAGGGTATAACATTTACATTCAGGGAAAAAATAAAATTAAAGAGGAAAAACTGTGCCATTGGGTTTTCCAGTCAAATTTTTTGTTAGTATTTTAAAGATCCTATCTTGCTGTAAAACCAGATTCTTCACTAGGTTGTGAAGACTACTCTTCTTGAGCTTGTTTATGAAAGAAAGTCCCAGGTATTTGACACCGGTTAGAGTTAGGTGTGTAAATATTGCCAATTGCTCAGCTACCTAATTTTTATGATCAAATCCTGCTCAGTTATCCAGTGCAGTTGTTTTAGTTTCCTAGGCTGTTCCAACAAATACCCTGAAATGGGTTGGCTTTAATAATGGAGATTAGTTTACAGTTTTGAGGTCAGGAAAATGTCCATATCCAGGCATCATCTTCCCAAAGACTGGTTGCCAGCAATCCTTGGCTCGTCTGCCACATAGCAAGGCACATGGCTGTGTATGCTGTTCTCCTTTGGGTTTTGTTGATTTTAACTTCTTGCTTCAGTGGCTTTTTTCCCTTTCTCTCTCTCTATTCTTTCTGTTTGTAAAGGACTCTTTAATAGGATTAAGACCCATTCTGAATGAGGTGGGTCACACTTTAACTTCAGTTAAAGCCTCATTAACAGGTTCCACTTAGAATGGGTTTATAGCCACAGGAATGGATTAGCTTTAAGAACATGGTTTTCTGGGGTACTTCAAACCACCACAGCAGTATAATTTATTTATGCTTTTTGCCCTTATCTTACTACTTCATCATATGTTTCCAGTTATTTCACTGCTATATGACAAGAGATCCCACATTAAATAACTAAAATGAGTAATGTAAAAGCCAGGGTCCCTATTATTTTTCTTGTTAAATTTCTACGAAAAGAAATCTTTTCAAAAATAAAACTTTACAGAGCAGGATGGATTTTTTCCCTGGATATCTGAGTGGCAAAGTTATTATTTGCTAAAAGTTTCATTTCACATATGTGTATGTAGACTAGTCACACTGTCAGGTTGGTAATTAAATGTATTAAAGTCATTTACACTGTAATTAAACTATTTCCCATGAAACATCATAATTTCTTTGGAGCAAAAGCAGGAGCAGGAGTAAGGATCCCATTTCATTTAAGTTTCTCATAAAGAAAAGGGCAAGTTCTAAAAATTCGTCTTCTGGAAACCCAGGTTGCACTGTTAACACCTGGGTGTCCTGCTTTGTATAAGCACCAGTCTAGTCTTTCTAAGGACAACATGCAAGGAGGTTGACTTTTCTGGTATCACTTTCAAATGGTAGGTTTTAATAAGTGCCACCCAAGTTACTCTTTGACCAAAATGCTGATTTAATTCTTTTAAACGTGCAAATAAAATACAATTGTTTCAAAGATCTTAGGTAACATCCCATTTAAGAAGACGTTTCTGGTTATTAACCAGTTAATTCTGACCATGTTTACTTAAATCAAGTGGAAGCAGAGCCCTGTTGAACTTTATGTGTGGTCACCAAAGCCTATAATCTCCTACAATTTAAGTAAATTACAAGGAAGGTAAATTGGTCATGATTCCCGTGGTTACAAGAGCATCCAGAGAATATCTAATTAACATTTCTCCTTCTGATAAAATTGGGTTATTGCCTTGTAAATTGTTTGCAACAATTCAACCAGTTGGGCCTCTATATGTATGCTGAAAAAGATGAAAATTCTCCTTTTTGTTTTTACAATTTAAGTGGCACTTATGTTTATATTCATAACTTAAAATATTTTAATTGTTGTTATATTTTAAAAATATTTTAGTTCCACAAGTAAGATTGCTTAGGGATAGGAAAAAAGTGGTGATAAAATGTGAAATTTATCAGAATTTCTAAAAATGTGAATTTCCTTTAAGAATAATTCATAGAAACTTACTATGCAGGTTAATGTAAAATAGTTTTCTTAATATAGTTTGCATTTATTTGCTGCTGGTTTTTAATCATAACAATTTGTATCAACTTTAATCCCTTCATATTATAAAATTCTCATTACTGATTTGCTTCAGGTTTTTTTGATACCAATATAAGGTATCATACATTGTTATTTAATGATGACAATATAAAATATCATATATATGCATATATATAAAATTAAATGCATTGTTAATGTAGCACTTTAGGAGTTTTTTGAACTTTTTATTTGAAAAATTTTCAAACCTACAGAAAATTGCAAGAATAGTACAAAGAAACATATATCTATCTTATACCTAGATTGACATAAACGTATTGCCACATTTGCTTTCTCTTTATTTTTTTCCTGAACCAAATTAGTTGCAGATATCATACCCCCTAAATACTTAAGCAGCTTTCTATCAAGTACAAGACATTCTTCAACAAACTCTTAAATAATTATCACACTGGGAAAATTGAACATTTGTCTAATATGTAGTCATATTGAAATTTCCCAGTTCCCCAATGTCTTTTACAGCTTTTTTGTTTGTTTGTTTTCTCACTCTTTGTCTCTCCCATCTTTTTTACTTTTTCTCTTTCTCCCTTTCTTCCTCCTTCTCTTTCTCTTTCTTCTCCCTTTCTTTTTCTCTTTTTTTTCTGATACAGATTTTATTGTTTTCTTTATTCCAGAACAGTTCCCTAGTCGTTTTTGTCTTTTATAACATTGACATTTTTGAAGAGCCCAAGCCAATTATTTTGTTGTTGAACTTCCTCAATTTGAATTTGTCAGATTGTTTCCTCTTTATTATAGTGGGGTTTAACTTTTTTTCTTTTTCCTGGAGTATCACATAGCTGATTTTGACCTTTTCAGTGAATCACATCACAGTGACTACACTTAAAGTTTTTTTAATACATAGAGGTAGGTAGAGACCTACTGCCTATCCAAAAGAATGCCTTAGTTTAGGTATCTGATATAGATTCTCTTTTATTATAAAGGTGGGGTTTTGTTAATAAAAGACTCATAGTTATGAAAAACATCCATTAAAAGAGGAAACAGTTTAGTTAGTTGGCTTTCTATTATGTATGTTAATAAGAAATACTGCACTCAATGCATTCAACAATGCATATTTGTTGAATGAATGAAAACACTGATAACTTGAAAATCACAAATTTTCATCTTTATCAAGGAATTAAAATCTTTCATTGTTAACACTGCTATTTAAGTAATTTTATGTTCCCCTTCATTGTTTTGTTTAAGAAACAAATGTATTGAGCTTGGAATAAACTGTTTGAGATGTCTAACATAAAAATAACCAAAGCAAATGTAATTTTAAACCATCACTGTGTATATAGGGTCACTTTATTTCACTTGCAGCCACTCAAGGTTTGTATATATCACATTTCAGTATAATGACATGGGCAGAAGCCAAAGAAAGTACCAGGCAACACGAATTTGGGTTGACTAACAAATATTTACATGTCTCTTTATCTCTAATTATTGTGATCTCTTACCAGGTTTATGGAACAGGCTTGATTCTTTAAAGCTTTATGTTAGATCAAAAGTGGTTGATTACTGGTATATAAAACTATAAAATGCTTCTGCAGCCTGTCTAGAAAATTGTTGAGTGTAAACCAGAGCTTCTTAAGAGAACAGGCAGACTTAAGAGTGTGGCCTGCTGCAGGCAGATGGTAGCCTATCATATGCATGCTTTCCTGTGCGTATTAACTTTTTCTTCTTCCCAGATGGGTGGTGTTGATAGAAGTCAGGACAGTCATTTGATCTTTTAGGATTCTCTAGTCATCTACTTAGAGATATTACAGGAAAGAAACAATAAACAGTGATATTCTTTGCTTATGATGTTGAAGCCTATCAAATAAAGGACAAATCCAATTTGGCAAAAAGATGCTTTATTTGAAAGGATTATCCCAAGTGGTAAAGAAACTATTGTGATGGAGCGAGAGCGACTATTGCAATAGGGAAAATGCTCAGACTGTGAGGTCTGCAAGCATCTCAAGGGTTAGGCAAGAAGATTAGAAAGGAATAAAGAGCCACGTATGGGGAAGTGGTATGAGAGGGTGGAATGATCAGATGGCAGATCAGAGAATATTTTATGCTGAAGCACACTTGTTTTCTGGGAGGTGCCCTTAAAGTTCAGGGGTCTAGAAGAAGTAAAGAAGCTTAAACAAAGTTTGAGTAACAAATATTTTTGTTCTGATTGGTCAAATATTCCCCAGAAAGTTTCCCCAAAAAGGGACAAGCAGCTCAACCAATTGTTTATGAGGTGAAGAATGGCAATTTGGAGGGTTTGCGTCTGCCCTTGTCATAAGTAAATAAGGGGGGCTTCTATCTTATCTAAGTCATATGGGGAAGAGAGGTTCTTTGCAGTAATCTGATTTTTGGAACACAAGGAATAGGGGTGTTGCCTAAACTTCGCTCTTTTCCAGGAACACAGGGTTTGGGTGAAGTCCAACATTGTTGTTTCTCATCTAGAAGAGACAGATGGCTATTATATTGTTGGGTATTCAACCATCCTCATGTTTGCTCACTCAACACTTATTCATGTCAGTTGTGTGCTTTTGTGAGATGGCTAACTTGTACTGTGGGTAAAGTCTGTGGTTGTAAAATGGTTTAATGGAATTTTTTCCCCTCGATTAAAGCTCCCTGGCCTATAGGATTTCAATATAACCTCTAACTCCACTACAGTGCTTCTCACTTTGTATTGCAAAAATGTCTCCCTCTAGACTACTTAGAAGACTTCAAGTATAGAAATTATCCCTTTTTAAATCTTTGGAACCCCAGCGTGCAGTCTGGTGCCTGAATGAATTCAGAAAAAAATAAAGTGGCCTAATTAGCCACATGATAATTTGCTATTGATGATGTAATTATTTGGGCTTTTATTTTGTATAACTGCTATCAATTTTACAATTAGATTTAATTCAAATGATTTATTCTTTTAGCCACATTTATTTAGGAGTATTATATTCCAGGTAGGGCTCATATTGAGCCCATCTCTACCAATACATGCCCCTCCTTCCCTTTGTCAATTCTGGGTATTTGGAGTCTTGCCATACTAGTTGTGAAAATGTGACTAACATCCCTTGTTCCAGGCATTTGTGCCAGGTGCTGGTCCATCCTAGTTGCTGGTAGACTTTGTCTGTCATATATATATATATATATATATATGAAGTATGTCTCATAAATCCAATTTCGTGAATTATTAGAGTTGCCATAGTAATGGTGCTAGTAAAGACTGTCCCTCTTGTGCCACAAATTTTATACCCTGCCTCATATATTCTCAGGTGAAGAATATAATGCCTCTTATATTCTTAGGTGAAGGAGTTATTATAGAAGGAGGTGATAAAAGAACAAAAGAGAAAATGAAACCGGATCAACTCCTATAATACATAATTGTGTACCAAAAATGGAGGTGTTTCCAAAGGTGCAAATCTCTCTTAAGAATGTGGAAATATCTCTTTTATGTTTACTTACATCTTTAGTGTTCAACGAAAGATGAACAATATTGTAAATAATGTTGCATAAGCACTCTCCTAGATGTAAATATAGAAATACCAGGAGACAATGGCTAGAAAACAATTGGTAGAAAAAGGAAGGGCAAATAATTTCTAATGGAACAGGAACTAGACCAGGAGATATGTCCGATTGGTAAGGCAATTTGTTACAAAACACATCCACTTTACACATTACCAACCCATGGGACAAGAGACTCTCATAGTCTAAAGGGAGTTTATAGGAAAGCTAATGATCATTTCCAGGTGACCAGTAAGCATAGCACTCTTTGACCAAACAGCAGCCTGCAACATCAAGGAACATCTTTTGTTGAACAGTCTTAATGATAATTTTAATTTGGAGAATGGTGAAGAATTCTTCTACAGTTTCCCCAGAAGCTGAATTTCAGAGGCTTCTGTCTGAACCTCAGATATCAGGGGCCTCTTCCATTGTGCATACTTACTCTAGTCACCACCTGACAAGAGGAGAGTTCTGCTGTTTTACATTTTTAGGACATCATTTTTCTGTCTCTGCTTGCATATCCTCAGTGATAATGCCATTTCACAAATTAGTCCTTTTCATTCTTGGACCACTCTAGTCATTGGAAAGATCCCTCTTATATTTAATTCAAGTCTAACCTTATATCCAAATCCCTGGTTTTCTCCTCCTTTTTTTTTTATATATTAGTGTCTTTACAAGATTGAAGAAAGCTCTCCTTGCTCTTCTTATTATTCTCTTTAGGTCATTTATTGCTTGTTCTTTAAAACATTCTTCATATAATATGGCTACTACACCTCCTCACCGTTCTTACTCCCCCTTCTTAGATGGTACTCTTGTTTCTCATTGCCTCTCTTAAATGACTGGTCCAAAAGAGAAACATAATATATAACAGAGGTTTCATGATCAGAACAGAGGAATTAAATTAGTTCTTCAGAAGAGGCAACATTTTCCTTGAGGGTGCTAAATTCTACAAAGGGTTTCTCGGATGAATTCTTTAGAGCACACAAACGTAATGGAAATTATTTGGGGAGCAGTCTAAAAACAAATGCCAAAGTAGTGTTCCCATGATAATTTCTTCTAATGACCTTCAGTAGATGCCCTTGGCATAACATTTCAACACAACTCAATAAAATCAATTTATTTCAATTGTTACAGCTCTTTTAACAACTGCTACCATTTCCTGGCCCTAAAGATTCGTCCTACTTCCGTCAAAGTCTTTGTGAATTGAATACGGTATATATAGAACCCTTTTCCCTAGGCAGATATTTATGCTAAGTTATAGGTTTGGTGATCTAGATGATGATTCCTGTAAGTTATTTCTTTTCTTTGATTTGGGTTGATTCTGCACGTTTAGATTCATCTCAGGAAAATCAACAGGTGTTAATTCTAACAATTATTATTATGCTGGGGGAATAATAATAATTATCTAATGTTCCTTACTTCTCCCTGAGAATCTAAATTGATTTGCAGTCAGACTTTCTGCAATTTGGACCTGGAGGGTGGAACAGGACTGTGCTACTCATAATACACTATGAAGAATCCTCCCTGGGGGAGTGGGAGGGTCCCTCGAACCACTGAAGGCGATGTGCAGTTCCAGGATTCACTTGCCAAACCACAGAGATTGCAGGCCTGCTGCCCATCCATTATAATCATCATTATTTAACGTTTTAGGAAGGTCAGAGCCAAAATAAGCAGTCTGCCAGCCAAAAGAGCGACACCAGCCTTTACCACAGGCTCTGGAAGCCCCTTTGGTATTTAGTAGCAGTGACTTGGGTCATAGGCTTGTCTAATTCCATCAGTCTGGCCAGGCTTCTGCCTCCTGCTCTCTTGCCACAACAACTTTTTTTTGGCTATTCTTTTACCTCCTCCCCTTTCCCCAATGATAGTTACCTTTGTATGTGTTTGCTATATTTTTTCTATTTTTTTTTTTTTTTTTAGAATTTAGACAATGAAAGAGATTTGGTTAATTCTAGTAGTGAAGCATAAAGTTTGATTGGAACAGTGTATGAGCCTCCTGAATTTTGGACTCCTGGTCCATTCTTGAAACCTCTCTCCCCTTGTGGACAAAGTATAGTACTATAGTTAAAAGCAGAGAGCCAAGACTGCATTTAAATTTTGGCTGCGCCATTTACTAGCTAAATTATTTTGGGTAATTTACTTAACCTCTCTATGCTTCAGTTTCTTCGTTATAAAATGCATTTAGTAATAAAAAACTTCCTACTAGAGGCAAGCAAGGATTAAATTAGCTATTACATGAAAGTGCTTAGAATAGTGTCGGAGTCAATGTGTTTGTTAGCTGCTATTATTGGGCTGCAAAAATCATACTAAGATGTCAGGCTTATATGGAGATCACTTTGGGTCGCAGGATGATGAGCTCTTTGGGAGGGAGAGGGGTTTGGGTGTTGTGTTTGGAGCTGGATAATGAGAAAACCTCCAACTCCCCATCCAACCATCCAGCTAGGTTGACTTTTTTTTTTTTTTTTTACCTAGGAAGTAAATGGAATGAAATTGTGATTTGCTCAAAAATGTCTCCATCCAAGAGCTTGTGGTAAACTCCATTGTCCTTTCTTATGAAAGGGAGGTTCAGTTTAGGTATGCATAAATTATGCTCTGTCTGTTCATCAGGGCCCATGTCTGGGCACAGCCTCTGCTGTCCTCTGAGGCAGGAAGGACAAGGTAGCATGTTGCGTTTTGGAGTCAAGTCAATCTTACTTTGAATATTTTTTTTTTTAATGTGTCTCCCTACCTATGTGAATTTCTGTATCTATGCATACACACACACACACAGAGGCAGATATGTGATATGTGTATCATAGGGAATTTTGTTTACAATGTTTTTTTCTTGGTGCATGGGTGGGGAATTGAACCCAGGTCTCCAGCATGGCAGATGAGAATTCTATCACTGAACTACCTATGCACCCCTTACTTTGAATATTAGCTATGTAAATTTAGGTTAGTTTCTTGACCTTTTGAGACTTAATTTCCTTCTCTATGAAATAGCAATTATGATTTTGATATTTCGGGGTAGTTTTGGAGATTAAGTAAATTAGTGCATATGAAATACCCTGTATAGTGTCTGGCCTTTAGAAGGCATTTGACATTTGTTAGCTTCCTTTCCTTTCTTTTTTTGATTCTCCCTTGTCTGTTTAATTTATTAAGAAAACCGCACAGTTTAGGAAATCAATTAGAGGTGTGCTTTCCAATTTAATGTGCATACAAATCACTTGGGAATCTTGCTAAGATACAGACTCTGATTTAGCAGGTAGGGCCCGAGATTCTACATTTCTAACTGGCTCCTAGCTGACACCAATGCTGTCTGAGGCCCACACTTGGAGTAGCAGAGTGTACTGTACTCTTTTCTCACTTTGCTTCTCATTATTATTATTTTTTAAAGCAGTTTTATTGAGATATAGTCACATACATATAATCATCCAAAATGTACAATGGCTTGTCGTATATTCACAGAGTTATGCACACATCACCACAATTCAGTTTTAGAACATTTTCATTACTCCATAAAAGAAAAACCCTATACCCCTCAACAGTCAAATAATCCCTCTATCTTTCTCCATCCCTACATAAGCACTAATCTAGTTCTGTCTCTACAGATTCATTTCTTTTTACATTTTATAGAAATGGAATCATACAGTGAGTAGTACTTTGTGTCTGGTTTCTTTCACTTAGCATAATTTTAAAAATATTGTCAGTTTTTAATTAGAGAAGTTGTAGGTTTATAGAAAGATCATGTAAAAAATACAGCATTCTCATATACCCTGTATTGTTTACATTTTGCATTAGTGTGGTATCTTTGTTACAATTGATGAAAGAATATTAAAATAGTACTATTAACTATAGTCCATAGTTTACATTAGATATATTTTTCCCATATACCACCCTATTATTAATACCCTGTATTAGTGCCCTACATTTGTTGTAATTCATGAAAGAACATTCTTATACATATATTATTAACCCTGGTCCATCATCAGCAATAGGGTTCTCTGTGTCATATAGTCCTGTGTTTTAACTTCTGACTTTCCTTCTAGTATTATATGTGGCCCACAATTTCCCGTTTTAACTACATTTACTTAAATAATTCAGCATTGTTAATTTCATTTACAGTAATGCGCTACTATGACCACCATCCATTTGCAAACCTTTAAAATTAACCTGAAGAGAAATTCTGAAAAATTAAGGATCAGCTTCCTATTCTCTAATCTACTCCCTGGTAACCTATATTCTAGATTCTAATTTTATGAGTTTGCTTATTATGATTAGCTCATATCTGTGAGATCATATGATATTTGTCCCTTTGTGTCTGACTTATTTCACATAGCATAATGTCCTCAAGATTCATTCATGTTGCGTGTATGAGGGCTTCATTCCTGTTTACAGTGGAGTAATAGTCCATCATATGTATCTATCACACTTAGTTTATCTGTTCATCAGTTGGTAGATGTGTGGGTTGCTTCCATCTTTTGGCAAATGTGAATAATGCCACTATGAATGCAATATTGCATCATTGTGCAAATATCTGTTTGTGTCCCTGCTTTCACATCTTCTGGGTATATACCTAGTTAGGGGGATTGCTGGGTCATAGTATAATTCTATATTTAGCTTCCTGAGGAGCTATCAAACTGCCTTCCACAGCTGATGCACCATTTTACTTTCCCACCAGCAATGATTGATTGTTCCTAATTCTCCACATCCTCTCCAACACTTGTGATTTTCTGTTTTTCTTTTAATATTAATCATTCTAGTGGGTGTGAAATATCTCATTGTAGTTTTGATTTGCATTTTTCTAATAGCTAGTGATGTTGAGCATCTTTTCATGTGCTTTTAAACCATTTGTATATGTTCTTTGGAGAAATATCTATTCCAATCTTTTACCCATTCTTAAATTGGGTTGTTTGTCTTTCTATTGTTGAAGCCTAAACTTCCGTTACATATTCTGGATTTTAAATCCTTATTGGATCTGTGGTTTCCAAATATTTCTCCCCATTGTAGTTTGTCTTTTCACTTTTGTGACAATGTCCTTTGATGCACAAAAGTTTTTAATTTGGGGGATGTCCCATTTATCTGTTTTTTCTTTCATTGCTTGTATTTTGGTGTAAAGTCTAAGAAACCATCACCTAACGAAAGGTCTTAGAGATGCTTCCCTACATTTTCTTCTAGGAGTTTTATAGTCCTGGCTCCCATGGTTAGGTCTTTGATATATTTTGAGTAAATTTTTTTTTTTGTCTGCTGTATTATGTGGGATCACATTTCATGTAAGTATCCTGTTATTACAGCACCATTTGTTGAATTTTTGTTTGTTTTGCTGTTTTTTTGTTTGTTTTGCTTGTTTGTTGTTTTTTGAGAAGTGTATGGATCAGGAATCGAACCTGGGTCTCCTGCATGGCAGGTGAGAATTCTACCACTGAACCACCCTTGCATCCCCCATTTTGAGTTAATTTTTATAGATGGTGTGAGATAAGTGTCTTCTTTCATTCATTTGCATGTGGATATCCAGTTCTCCGAGGACCATTTGTTGAAGAGACTCTTCTTTCCCAATTGAGTAGACTTGGCAGCCTTGTCAAAAATCTGTTGGCCTTAGGTGTGAAGGTCTATTTCTAAACTCTCAATTCAGTTCCATTGGTCGATGTATCTATCCTTGTGCCAGTACCATGCTGTTTTGATCACTGTAGCTTTATAGTAAGCTTTAAAGTCAGGTAGTATGAGTCCTCCAACTTCATTCTTCTTTTTCAGGATGTTTTTGGCTATTTGAGGCCCCTTACACTTCCAAATAAATTTGACAATTGGCTTTTCCACTTCTGCAAAGCAGGCTATTTGGTTTTTCATTGGGATTGTGTTGAATTTGTAAATCATTTTGGGTAGAATTGACACCTTAATGATATTTAGTCTTTCAATCCATGAACACAGAATGTGCTTCATTTATTTAGGTGTTCTTTGATTTCTTTTAGCAATGTTTTATAGCTTTCTGTGTACAGGTCCTTTAATTCTTGGTTAATTTTAATCCTAGATATTTTGATTATTTTAGTTACTATTGTAAATGGCATTTTTAAATGTTCTTCTCAGCTTGCTCATTGCTAGTGTATAGACACATTACTGATTTTTTTATGGTGATCTGTTACCCTACCACTTTGCTGAATTTGCTTATTAGCTCTAATAGCTTTGTTGTTGATTTTGGGGGACTTTCAATGTATTTGGATCATATCTGCAAAAAGTGAAAGTTTTACTTGTTTTTCAATTTGGATGCCTTTTATTTATTTTTCTTGCCTAGTTGCCGTGGCTGGAACTTCCAGGACAATAGCAGTGGGGATAGTGGGCATCGTTGTCTTGTTTCAGATCTTAGTGGGAAAGTGTTTAGTCTTTTGCCATTGAATTTGATGTTAGCTGTGAGTTTTTCATGTATGTCCTTTATAATTTTGAGGAAGTTTCCTTCTATACCTATTTTTTGCCGTGTTTTTATCAAGAAATGATGCTGAATTTTGTCGAATGCCTTTTCTGCATCAGTCAGTATGTTCAGGTGGGTTTTCCTCTTTGATTTGTTAATGTAGTGTATTACGTTAATTGATTCTTTTGTGCTGAACCACCCTTGCGTGCCTCACATAAAACCCACTTGAGATAGTGCATAATTCTTTTAATGTGCTGTTGGATTGAATTTGCAAGAATTTGTTGAGGACTTTTGCATCTATACTTACTAGAGAGATGAGTCTGTAATTTTCCTTTCTTGTGGTATCTTTATCTGGCTTCAGTATTAGGGTGATGTTGGCCTCATAGAATCAGTAAGGTATTGTTCCCTCCTCTTCAATATTTTGGAAGAGTTTGAGCAGTATTGATACTAATTCTTCTTGGAATGATTGTTAGCATTCACCAGTGAAGCCATAAGGTCCTGGGCTTTTCCTTTTTTGGAAGGTTTTTTATGACTGAGTCAATTGCTTTTCTTGTAGTAAATGGTCTGTTGAGGTCTTCTATTTCTTTTAGAGTCAGTGTAGGTTGTTTGTGTGTTTCTAGGAATTTGTCCATTTCATCTTGGTTGTCTAATTTGTTAGTATACATTTGTTCATAGTATCCTCTCTTATGATCCTTTTTATTTTTGTGGAGTCAATTGTAATGTTCCCTCTCTCATTTCTGATTTTATTTATTTGCCTCTTCTCTTTTAATTTGTCCATCTAGTTAAGGGTTTGTCAATTTTATTGATGATTTCAAAGAACCAACTTTGGTTTTGTAATTCTATTTTTTATTCTTTTTTTTTTTATATGGGCAGGCACCGGGAATCAAACACGGGTCCTCTGGCATGGCAGGCAAGCATTCTTGCCTGCTGAGCCACCGTGGCCCGCCCTATTTTTTATTCTTGATTTCATTTATTCTGCTGTAATCTTTCTTTCTTTCTGCTTGCTTTGGAATTAGTTTGCTGTTCTTTTTCTAGTTCCTCCAGATGAGTAGATAGGCTTTGATTTTAGCTCTTTCTTCTTTTTTAATGCAGGTATTATTCCCTCTTAGCACTGTCTTTGCTGCATTGTATAAATTTTGGTATGTTTTATTCCCATTTTCATTTGTCTTGAGATATTTACTGTTTTCCCTTGCAGTTTCATTTTTTACTTTCTGATTGTTCAGGAGAGTGTTATTTAACTTCCATATATTTGTGGATTTCCCAGTTTTCTTCCTATTATTGATTTGCAGCTTCATTCCATTAAGGGCAGAGAAAATACTTTGTATAATTTCAGTCTTTCTAAATTTATTGAGACTTGTTTTATGATCCAACGTGTGGTCTATCCTGGAGAATGATCCATGTGCACTTGAGAAGACTGTATATCCTGCTGTTTGGGGTGCAATGTTCTGTATGTGTCTATTAAGTTTACCCCCTCCCCCATATGAACTTTTATCATATTATTAAAGTTCTCTGTTTCCTTATTGACTTTTTCGCCTAGAAGTTCTGTTGATGAGAGTGGTTTAATGAAGTCTTCAACTGTTATTGTAGAGGTGTCTATTTCTCATTTCTGTTTTGCAAGCATTTGGCCTTATGTATTTTGGGCACCATGGCTAGGTGCATAAATATTTATAATTGTTATTTGTTCTTGGTAGATTCCCCCTTTTATTAACATATAATGTCCTTCTTTGTGTCTAATAACAGGTTTTGACTAAACATCTGTTTTGTCTGATATTAGTATCACTAGCCCAGCTGTTTTTTTGGTTAATATTTGCATGAACTATCTTTCTCCATCCTTTCACTTTCGTCTTTGTATCTTTGTATCTAAGTTGTTTTTTTTTTTTTTTTTGTAAGCAACAGATAGTTGCCTTGTTATTGCCAACTTGAATCTTTTGATTGGGTAGTTTAATTAACATGTAGTATTATTACTATAAAGGCACTACTTACTTTGGCCATTTATCCTTTGATATTTAAATGTCATATATATTTTTGTTTCTCTTGTCTTTTATTGCAACCTCGGTATAGTTGATCTTTTTGATGGCTCTTACTGATCTCTTTCTCATTTCTGTTTCTGTATGTTTAAAAAATACTTTCACTGTAGTTATGTTGGGGTTTGTATTACACTGCCTACATTATGACCTACTAATTTGAAAATACTACCTTAGCTTCAATAGCATACATGATCTCTACTCCTATATCCTTCTGTTTCCCCTTTTTATGTTGTTTTTGTCCCACTTTACCACTTTATATTTTGTGCATCCATTATCAGGAAATATGCCTTTTTGTTGTTCTATTGTACTCTGATTCTTATATGAATTAAAGAGTAGAGTTGTATATTGCAGTTGTGTATGAAGTACTATTGGGTTTTGCATTTATCCTTACTGATGATCTTCATTTCTTCATGTTACTCCAAACCACTCTCTCCTGTCTTTTCCTTTCAACCTGTAGAACTCTAAAGTACTCCAAAGTAATTCTTGTAGGGCAGCTCTTTTGTTAATGGACTCTCTCAGTTTCTGTTTATCAGTGAATATTTTAAACTCACCCTCATATTTTTTTTCCATAGGCAAGCACCAGGAATAGTCCTTATTTATTATTTATTTATTTTTGTTTTTTTTACATGGGCAGGCACCGGAAATCGAACCCGGGTCCTCAGGCTTGGTAGGCAAGCATTCTTACCTGCTGAGCCACCATGGCCTGCCCAATAGCCCTTATTTTTGAAGGGCATTTTTTCTGGATAAAGAATTTTTGACTTTCAGTTTTTCTCTTTCAGTACCTAAATGTATCATGCCATGGCGTTCTTGCCTCCCTGGCTTCTGATAAGAAATTGGAATTAGTCTCATTGAGGATCCCATCCCTTGTATGTTATGAATTGCTTTTCTCTGGCTGTCTTTAGAATGCTCTCTGTATCAGTTAGGGTTCTCTAGAGAAACAGAATCAACAGGGAACACTTGCAAATATAAAATTTATAAAAATGTCTCACGTGACCGTAGGAACGCAGAGTCCAAAATCCACAGGGCAGGCTGCGAAGCCGATGACTCCAATGGATGGCTTGGATGAACTCCACAGGAGAGGCTCACCAGCCAAAGCAAAAATGGAACCTGTCTCCTCTGAGTCCTCCTTAAAAGGCTTCCCATGATTAGATTTAGCATCACTAATTGCAGAAGACACTCCCCTTTGGCTGATTACAAATGGAATCAGCTGTGGATGCTGATTCCTAATCAGGATTCATGACCTAATCCTATGAAATGTCCTCATTGCAACAGACAGGTCAGCGCTTGCCCAATCAGATAAACAGGTACCACAACTTGGCCAAGTTGACACCTGTCCCTAACCATGACACTCTCTTTATCTTTGGTATTTGACATTCTGTTAGTATGTGTCTCAGAGTAGGTCTATTAGGATTTTTTCCTGTTTGGAATACATGGAACTTCTTGGACATGTATATTTATGTCTTTCATAAGAGTTGGGAAGATTTTGGCTACTATTTACTAAAATATTCTTTCTTTCCCTCTTTCCTTATCTTCTCCTCCTGGGACACTCATGATGTGTATGTTTGTGTACTTCGTGCAGTCACTCAAATCCCTGAGAAACTGCATAATCTTTTTCTATTTGTTTTTCTATCTGTTCTTCTGATTGAATGATTTTGATTGTCCTGTCTTCTAGTTCTCTGATTCTTTCTTCTGTCTGTTCACATCTGCTGTTGTATGCTTCTAGTGTATTTTTAATCTCTATTATTGGTAACTTTCATCTCTATAATTTCTGTTTTTTTTTAACACTTTCAAATTCTTTATGCTCATACTTTGTCTTCTTCATGTCCTTTATCTCTTTATTCATATTGTCCTTCATCTCCTTGAATTGATTTAGGAGATTTGTTTGGACTTTTTTGATTAGTTCTGACTTCTGTGTCTCTCTGAAGTTTTAATTTGTCTCCTTGACTGAGCCATATCTTAGCATGGCTTGTAATTTTTTGCTGATATATAGGTATCTGATTATCCTGATGAGTTAACTCTGAGAGTCCATTTCTCCCTCTTGTCTAGGCTTTTATTGTGACTGGCTTTGTGGTGAGACTTTTCTTTGATGCTTGGTATAACTTATTCTAGACCTTTAGAATAGTCTGTGTTTAAGTGTTCAGATATTCTCAGCTCTTCTTCATCTGAAGCTTGACCTGAATACATGGTGCAATTTTTAAGATTGTGCTTTTTGTGCGATTGTTTAACCTCCAGGAGAGAACTTCCTTTCCTTTGTTCCTTCTGTAGGAATCTTGATCTGTTCTGTTTGTTTTTGTGCAGACTTTTCTTTCCATCTCCTATGATTTGTTTAATCTCTCTCCCTTACTCAATGCCTGTTTTTCTTAACACATTTCAATTCTGTGACCTGTCCTATCTTATAGCAGTTCAGTTTAGCCCACCAGTGCTCCCCACCACGTTTTTTTTCTGTGACGCCTTTTTGTCTCCAGCTTCTTCCCATTAGGGTGTTCCTCCCCAAGGAGCCAGATGGGATCAATCCTGAAAGATGAGTTCTTTCAGAAAAGGGTTTTGCCTTTAGGTAGTCCAGCTGACTAAAACTAGATTGAATGAGGGCACAGAAGTTTCCACCAACATTTCTATCACGGTCTCTCTTCCTCCCTGCATGCTGGGTGTCTTTTCTATGCAGTACTCTGCAGTGGCTTGTGTTCTATCCTGGGTATCTGCAGACTTAGGTCCCTGGGCCTGGATATGCTTGGAGTTCTAACTCACTATTGTGAGTCACTCTACAGTCTCTGTCCATGGTGAAAGGGACTTGGGCTGTGCTGCCTCTGTGTGACAACCAAGCTGTGCGGGACTAAGAGAGGGGAAAGGGAACCAACCAGCAGTCCAGGAAGGAATTTTCCTACCTGAGATTTTTCTGTCTCTTCAGTGCAGCATTTGTGGAGTCCTTGTCCAGTCTCTGCCATTCTCCAAAGGTCTAAGCAAGTGAAATTTATCCTTTTATTTGCTAAATTTCTGGGCATGCTTTTTCAGGGAATGTCCTATATTGCCATGTTGATGGTGTCACCTCTCATTATTACCTATTAGATTACTGTTAATATTTTTGCCACATCTAAGGCAGCATTCATTTGCATACCCAGGATCATCATTTGGAGTACTATAAAAGCTTCTGTGTTATCATGTACCAAAGAAGGTTCTTCATATCCAGTACAAGCAGGAATTGTTGAGTTCTAGAAGAGATCTGTCATGGACATGTCCTCAGGACCTCCATGGGCCTGGAATCCCAAAAGCTTTCACATAAATTCTGTGTTCTTGCCTTGCTGAAGGCCTCCTCTCAGAATCCGAGTGACTTCACAACTCGTTGCCCGTCTGTTAGGCTAAGGACATCTTTCTGTTGTTGAGTTGGAGGCGGTGGACTCCATGCCTGTGCTTCTGCTCTCAGGTGGGGCCTCAGTTATGTTAAGAGCCACGTGTCACTACTAGTAGCCTTCTCTAAGTTCAATAGATTATGTTTTGCCTGGTGTCGACAGATGAAGTCTATTGTAGTTCTTTTTTGCTGCACATTCATAATTATTACATATTCTTTGATGGGTCTAGATTTTGGAAGGTATTTCAGATTTACTTTTTTAAAAAACATTAATCAATTTATTATTTCTTCATTAATAAGTGTGGTATTCCACAAAAAATTTGAGGGAAAGAAGACAAAATAAAGAAGACAGTAAAATCAAAATATAAAATAATAAAAATAAGGTCAGGAAAGTATCAAATAGATAGAAAGAAAAGATGGAGGGAAATTCAGAAATCAGAGCAATCAGTCTTCTTCACCATCTGAAGTTATGGATGGCAAAGCCACTTTGGAGAGAAAAGCGTTCCCTGGTTCTTGCTACAAAGACTCTTCCAATGTATTTAATTGAAAGCCAGTGCTCTGGGGACGAGTTTACTGTAAACTTACTTTTCCTAATAAGCCAAGTTAGTCTTTTCCCTTTAAATAAATATAGTTTTTTTTAAGTCTCCTTGCTTATTACCCTTTTTACTTATCAAATTGAAATTTTCAGATTTACTTTTGAGAACCCTTTTCTCACTGTTGTTTCTTTCTTATCTCTAATCTTTTAAATATTTGGACTTTTTCTCTTTTCTTTCCTGTATTCCTTAATGGAATTTCAGCCTCAACTATCAAGGCTGCTGTGCTCATTTTGGGAATTAGCTGCCAGTGTCTTCAGTAACTTTTCTTAAAGTAAAATATGCCAAAGTTACTAATCTCCTTAGTTAGAGATGTGAAGAAGAAATATTAGCATACTTTTCCTCCTCTTTCTTCATTTTTTTTTTTTAAATAATACAGCCCTCCTTTGTTTCCTCAGGACACTCCAAAGTGTCTACAAGATAAAGCTTGGTTGTCAGCCATGTTATAAAACGAAGCAAGTCTACATTAGTCTTTTTTTTTCACCTTGGTGCTGTTTCATGAAGGATTTCTTCCTGGCTAGATTCTTCCTAATAAATCTGCCAATTTTAGGAAGAATTTGAAAATAGCCCCAGGTAAGAACCGAAACATTTTGAAAGTCAGGGTAGAGGACTTCTGGGGGGAGAACATATTTGAGGTAAAGAAAAATCAGGGTAGCCGCTTAACATTTGCATCTTATCTCGATATATCAGTCAGGATCATTAACAGAAAACAGACAGTACACTCACTAATTCAAGGACAGCTTATTTCACAGGGACTGTTTACAAAGGTAGGGGAAATCCAGGACTAGTTGTAGCTGGATTGTTCCTGTGCCTGGGCCAGAAAGAGACCTTGAGAGGGAGGGACCTGACCTCGCTCCAGATCCCCATCTTCTCTCTACTTTCCCCATTTCGTGCCAGAGTCCTCTATTGACCAGACAGATAGGAAAGCGGTGTGCACAGGACCTGCAGATGTAGTACTATCCTAGCCCCCTGAGCAGAGAACAGGAGGGACATAGTTTTGGAAGGGCAAGTAGGAGTTGTCTGATGCAAGCTTTTACCTTTTCTTTCGATAGACTCCTTCATCTGAAAACAGTCTCAATATTATGAGTACCTTGAGGACAGACACTCACCTGTTCACTTGTTATCTTTAAGGCACTATTTGAATACTTGATAAAAGAATGAATTGGGCCATTTATTTCCTTCCTTCCTCTTGACTTACACTTTATTGGCCAACAATTGCTGGATGATGGTGCTTGCTTAATGTCTTGTGTTCTGAAGAGTTAGGCTTTCCATAGATGTGGTTGAGTGACTGTAAGAGATTAACATTCCTGTCTATGTATGTGTTTTATTTTTAACAACCTCATTAATGAAATTGCTAAATGTAGAATTACAATTCACTGTACTAATATCTTGAGTCTTTTTGTATTATTATTTTTGTTGTTTTTGTTTACCTAGGTTTTTGTTACCTAGGCAATGCATTCATGAATCTTTAGGCCTTCTCAGTGACTGTTAAATTTAACCCTGTTATTTCTCCTCTACTGTAGCCCCACTGCCAGCAGATGGCTAGGCTATTTAATTTAGGGACCCCACTTGACTTCTGGTTTCCTTCCCAACCTGCATCAATAGGCATACCATACAAGAGCTAAATTAGCCTCACTGTCTTCAGTAGATGTAAAAGGAGGTCTTTGAATAGTATCAGGTTTCTCCTAACCTCCCAGAGGCTGAAGTCAGAACAGAAACTAGCTTCTTGGCCACTAACTTTGGAAAAGTTTCTCATGCAGTCAAATTGTCTTCCCTAATGATTTTCCGATATTAGTGTTTTGAAGCACTACATAGAAAGTTAAGTGCCACAAGTGACTAGTCTGGAGGTACTTGGGATTCTTGAAGTGCTCAGGTAAGATAAAGCAGAAGAAAATTCACTGGTGTGTAGAGTAGTGAACCCCTTTTTTGTTAGAGTTTATTGTTTGCATGTGCGCAGGTGACTTTACACTTGTGTGTGTGTGTGTTGGAGGGAAGGGAGCTAGGAGGGGCGGGTGGACCTCAGAATCCATTGGGTATCAGGGAGAAAGATGATTTTTCCTTTCCTAAATAGAATTGAGTCCCCAGTTCATCTTGAACTTCCCATGAAGCTAACGTCCACTAGGCTTCTTTTCATGTGCTTTTGTTACTGTTTTGACAGTTCCTTTTTATCCTCACGAAATCTTATCAAGTAGCTGTGGAGTGTTGATTTAGTGCTTTTGCAAGTCACTGCTTGAGTATAGTGCCTGGAGAACATTGCACGGTTCTAATTCCAGTGTCCCAAAAGACAGAAAATGTGTAGGTAGGCTCACATGTCTCCCCTACATCACCCAGGCAGGCTGGCATTCTCTGCTTCCATTTATGTTCTGAGGCTGTTAAGGTCCCTCCTTTAGTGAATTTCTGATTTCAAATCATACCATCTCTGGCTTAGGTTATAGACCCAGTTCTGATTTTTGCTTATTGTTAGAAGCATGCAAGTTTCTATTTAAGCAAGATTTGAGTTAAAAAAAAATTTTTTTTTTCTAGCTTCTTCATATCTCATAAACCATTTAGGATTTAGCCTTTTGGCTTTTAGAAAGATAATGACAGGAGAGAAATGCTGGTTGAATGGAGGTGTAGGGCCCCTGGGAAAACGAACTGGGGGCCTGTAGTTTAATTTTTTATACAGCCATGCTTTATAAGAGCCTACTCCTTGTTTCCTCCCGATAGACTGAAATGCTTTTAGATCAGGCAATCTCTCCTATTTGTCTCAGGCTTTATATTACTCTCTGTTGTTGACTTGGCTGTCCTAGGGGCATCCAGAATCTTATAAATTCTCTTTCCCTGAACGCTTTTAAAAAGATCCTGTATTATATAACCTGTCTTTAGATTTGGCTTGGGATTTAGCTATCTTCTTGTGATTCCTTAATCATTATGTTAAAAAAAAAAAGAACAATTGTATAATGCTTTAGAGTTTATGAAGTGTCTTTAGTTAATTCATTGGATTATCACAATAATCCCATGGCTAGGAAGGTGGGTATTTTTTTCCATATTATGCATGGGAGGTAGCGTAGTATGGTGAATGAGAGCATGGGCCCTGGAGTTGGATAATTTGAATTTATATTTCAGCTCTACTAATTACTAGTAGAAGTAAATGACGAGTTCGTGTGAAGCAATTAGAAGAGTATGTGGCACATAGTAAGTACTCAGTAAATCTTAGCTGCTAAAAAAATCTATTTTATTATTAACATTGTATAAAGAAATCAAAGCTCAGAAAAGTTAAGCAATCTAAGGTCACAGGCTAGTAGGCAGAATTAGGGCTTAAACCAAGATGTGGAGGTATCTGATACTGAGTTTTTTCTACTATATTTATTACTGAATTCTGGTTATGTTCTGAGGGACCAAAAAGTGAGTCCTCTTTCTTTCATGGTTCAACTTCTTTACCTCTGTTTTCATTTAGTTTTCCTATATTTAGAACTGTTGTATGGTGTCTGTCAAGACATGGGATTGATCTGCCAGAATTTAGCATAGGAGGTAGCAACAAGGCATAAGAATGTTTTGCAGGTGGACTATCATTGACACAGAGGTGCTGGGGACTTCTGGGGGTCACTATGAATTTTGTCCAGATAGATAGTTTGGAAGAAATAACATCCTATTTCTATTGGCAACACAATTGTTGCCAAACATAAAGAGATTGGAAAAAAAATTAATAAGCATAAAGTTCTCAATCCTTTGATTTGTTTCCCTCTCTTAGGAGGGAGAATATTTAAATTTTGGTGATCTCATTTGTCCTTTTACATTCCTTTGATGTAGTGAAGAAATAGGCCATATTAGCTCTATTTTGGGGGGGGGCAGTAATTGAAGTTCAGTGTAAAAAGAACATAGACAGACGAGGTTCAAATTCTGGCTCTTCCATATCCAATTACACATCTCTAAGCCCCATTTTCCTCATTTGGATAACGGGGATAGACAGAGGGTTGTTTAGAGGTTTAAAGAGATCATGCTCAAAAGTGATAATGTCAGTTACTTGGTCCATGCCTGGCACTCAGTAAAGATGACTCTTGTTGCTGTTGTGGCAGCTTTCACACTGGCCCAGGGTGACAGGTGGATGGGAACCCAGGTCTCATCATTCCGTACTGAATGCTGCATGTATTACTTCACCTGGGTATGTGGTTTTTCTATATTTTCCAAATCCAAGTGTTCTAACTTTTTGGTTACTAGTTTAGTTTGATGTGCCTATTATGGGCAGGTCACTGGCTCTGTGTGTTCAACAGGCTGCATGTAATGTCCATTATGTCCGAATCCCTAGCTTACCTTGTGTCACACAGCAAAATGAATGTTAGTGGATTCACAGGACTGACAAAGAGTATGACATTTACAGAATCTTTTGGATGGTGTCTGGCCAGCTATTCTCAGAAAGTAGAGACAATAGATGTTCATGGTGTATTGACAATGTCCCAGGCATTTTGGGAGGTAGGAAACACAAAAGGAAATCTAGTATTTGATTGATCTTTCATAGAACTGTCAATTTTCTTGGGAAAACAGATATGATTGAAACATGACATGATTGAAGAACAATATATAGAAACATTCTGTGATTCAGCTAATGTTAGTAATATGACTACTGTTTGAGGGTTCTGGTTTAGGCATCACATGGGCTCTCATGGTCTGGTGGGTTAGGAGACAAAGAAACTCACACTTAAAGTACAGTGTGATCAATAGCAATAGAGTCATATAAAGAGTAGTAGAGTGTAGTGGAGGAGTTGTGTGGTATCTGCATTTGGGTGGTGGTGCAACTTCAATGGGAAAGTGATGCTTGAATTGATCTTGAATAGGTGCTGGAGATGTAACTGAGAGCTAAGAATTAACAAATAATTATGCTTTACTGAATCATATAGATGCTTTTCTTACTTTCTCATATATTGTAATGTGACCAAAGGGAAATGCCTGGGTGAACTTTGGCCCAACTGTCTTGATCTTTGATAATAGTCATAAAAATTCTGTGACTGGCCCCCACTTGTATCCCCCTTATCCTGTGTTTCAACTTTAGAGTCTTATGATCACAAAAGACAGTCCCTAAAGTTTATTAATGAAGGAACTTGAGTCAGCCCAGAACTAACCCACCCCAATTCCTAAACTATCTTGTGGGCCAAAGTTGGATCTAACCAAAATCGGTCTACCTGACCTGCACAGTAGCTTAAACCTTAACATATAAGTGACCTATATCTCTTTACAATGTTAAAAATCATCCCCATTGTGAAACTCAGATTTAGGTGTCAACTTGGCCAGGTCATGATGCCCTGTTGTTCTGTTGCTATGGACTTGTCATCACCATGTGAAATTCATCTGTGGCTGATTACATCTGCAGTCTGCTAAGGAGAGTGCCTTCCTCAATGGTGATATTTAATTTAATTAGCTAGAGGCTTAAAAAAAGAGAGGTCAGAAGAGAGCTCAGCAGCTCAGCATACCTCATCTCAGCACTCACAGCTCAGCCCAGACGTTTGGAGATGCAGAAAGGAATCACCTTGGGGAAAGCCACTGGAACCCAGAAGCCAGGAGAGAAGACCAGCGGTCATCACCATATGCCTTCCTATGAGAAACTCAGATGAAAGCTAGCTGCCTTTCCTCTACACTAGACTATAAATCTGTGACTAAATAAATCCCCTTCTTAGAAGCTGATCCATCTGTGATGTGTTGCGTTCTGGCAGCTTTAGCAAACTAAAACACCTATCATCGTATTAAGGCTGCCATTTTCTTACAGATGTTCATGACTAAGTATGTAATCAATGTGCATGTGCTCAATAATTAGATCATCTCTAACCTTGTTATCTTGAGCCATTGTACTCATTATCCTAAAGCCTGCCCATCTTTTGACACTATAAAACGAGAGGTACTGCAGTTTGGGGAGACATTTTTAGGCTGAGAGGCCATCTGATTTTCTGCTTTGTGCTTAGCCATAAAATCTTTCTCTACTTGAAAACCCATTGTCTTAGGAATTGGTCATTTGAGTGCGTCAGGCAGAGAACTCCCCACTTTTGATTGGGATTAGAGAGAAAAGTATTGATAGTTGAGGGCAACAAATCCTACTTGTAAAATACTGCGATGTGAGAGGACTTGGGGGTAGAAAAGAACAGCATTTACTTAGTATTCCTCATGACTGGAGCTTAGGGTTTACATGGGGTAGTGGAGAGAGAGCAAGCTGGAGAAATGAGTAGGAATTACATCATTAAAGACCTTATGTACTGCGGAGAAGTAGGAGTATTAAGGTGGTGACAGTCAAGCAAGCAAGAGATGGTTATGTCAGTGTTTCAAATGATTAGGCTGGGAAAATCTTCCAGTAAACCAGGTGAGAAATAAGGGCCAGAATTAAATCATAGGAGAAAGATTACATGAATGGATGAATAGTGAAGTGAGTAAATGGATGACACTAACCATAAGTGTTGAAGGAGTTCAGAGAAGGGGGACACCACAGTGGGAAAGATATTTGAGGAAGACTCTCTTAAGGGGGAGACTTGAGAGGCCAGCTCAGGGATTGGACATTAATAAGATCCATTGAAGATTCTTAAACAGAAAAAAATGATAGTTTTGGAAGTGTTTGTAGAATTAAAGAATGTAACTGGTCTTTACAATATAGTCTTACTATTTTTTCTATTGAAATTTTCATTTTGAACTAGAACATGCTTATCTGTTGGATATCTTCATCTTGGTTGTAGGAAGATATGTCTGATGAGATGGCACTAGTTCTGATTCTTTAATGGAAATACCAGAGAGACAGCATGACTTTGGGATTGGAAAATACCGTTGTAATGATCCCCACTATGGCTGTGGGGAGAAAGATGGGAGCAACTGCTTGCACTATAGAGTCCTTTCTTGGTTTTTTTGGGTTTTTTTTGCTTGGGCAGACACCAGAAATCAAACCCGGGTCTCCCGCATGGCAGATGAGAACTCTGCCTGCTGAATTACTGTGGCCTGCCCTCTTGGTTTGTTTTTAAAGCTATTGGGCTCAACCGCAGTCTTGGAATCCTCAGTAACACAATGCTCCAAACAACTACTATCAATTGATCAGAGATGGAACTGCAATTGAAACCTATTTGTCATGCCTGGATAAAGAAATGGATGAGATTATGAATGTACTCACTACTCAAATCAATTTTTACTTTTCCAGGTGGAACTTGCAGAAATTTGTGCCAAGAGTGAGCGTTATATTGGCACTGAAGGAGGAGGCATGGACCAGTCCATATCATTTCTTGCAGAAGAAGGAACTGTAGGTGGCATTGAGCTATTTGGAAATATCAACCAGGGAAAATTCACATGGGAAAGAAGGTTTTGAGATCCCAAGTATGCTTGGTTATAGGCACCCTAATCTATTGCGCTCCAAATGTTTTATAACTCAAGGCTACTACCAATTCACCTACTGCTTCATGTTGATCGCCTCTCCTTTGAGCTTCCAGAATCATACTTCAATCTATTTTTCTCAAATGTCTAGTGGTGGTGTTTTCCCCTCTCCCTCCTTTTTCTCTTCATTTTTAGGATAAGATTTCTCAGTTCTTAGTTATTGGGGTCCCTTTTTCCTGCCCCTGTCCCAAATCACATCTCATGGCATTTTCATAATCTCTTGTTGGTTTTAAACCCAAATGTTAATTCTCTTACCACATATATCTGCTGCCTCTTTTTTTATAATTTGCTCTTTGGTGTCATTTTTCTCTGTAAACACTTTTGAGGCTTTGGTGGTAGGAGAAAGAATGCAGACAGTAAGCCAGGAATGAATTCCTTAGTCACATACCACTTCCCCTTGGCCATCAATTCCTGTAAGCAGAGCAAAGATTTTGGTTGTTGCCCATAAACTGCGCACTTCCAAAATAGAAGTAGATATTTCTTCAGTGTCATTTCTCAGCTTTTCATCGGATTTTTACAGGCTTGGCTATTTTCCAAGAACACCTAGATTCTTTCTTATTAAGAACAGTTGTTGCTGATTCCCCCAAGCCAAAGACATGAGATATGAGGAAATTTGGTTTAATACTAAAAAAATAGCTTGGGTGTTTGGATGGGACCTGACAAGCACACGTGATGGCAGGAGTCCTGATGTTAATGTAAGTTAGTATAGGGCCTGAACGAAATCCACATTCTTTGGGCTTGCAGAGCCCTTCTTGATCTGACCCCAGCTTTACCCCTGCATTTTAAACTCTCACCACTGCTCATCCCTCAAATTTTAAGCTCCAGTCAAATTTCAGTACCCAAAGTTCCATTAGCACCCATGAATTGTTTTCTCACTTCTTGATTTGCATGTGCTCTTCCCTCTGCCTGACATTCTATTTGGGTAAAGAAATCCTCTATCTGCCCTACTCTTGTTCATCTTTTATGACTCAGATTTCCCCTTTCCAAAGGAGCATATACTACACTACATAACTGGTCTGGTCCTTCAACTATGTGTTTATATAGCACCTGTGCTTTGCTACCATTGTAACACTTAAAACCAGGAAATGAATTTGTCTGTCTACTTGACAGTCCTTCCCACAAGACTGAAGACTCTATGAGGGCAGGGACAATGTCTTGTTCATTCTTGTATCTCCAGTACAGTGCCTGACAGTCAATAAACAATATTTGGATGAACAAATGAATGAATAAATGAATGAATGAATATTTGGGGAAATACTCTGTTAAGGCAAATGCATGCTTAAAGCTCTTCTTAATTCTAATAAATTTTATCTCATCTGTCATTTTTCTCCCACTAGGCCAAGTTAATAGAATTTAGTCCTCTGAGAGCAACTAATGTGAAACTCCCAAGTGAAGCAGTGTTTGTGATTGCCAACAGTTGTGTGGAAATGAATAAAGCAGCAACTTCTCATTTCAATATCAGGGTGATGGAGTGTCGCCTGGCTGCAAAGGTATGTATTTGGTAAACAGTGAGACTTATTCTCTGTTTATTTCCTCAGATTTTTTGGCAAAATTCTGACTTCTGCAGTATTCTAACTGAAGGTCTTCAGGTACAGAACAATCTGATTCCAAACTCAGGAGATAAACTAATAGATGTGTCCTTCTAAGTTTGGTTATTTGGAAACTGTATTAACTATACAGTTGAGTCTTTTAGGGTGGCATTTGTAAGAAGAGGGCAGCCTATATCTGTGAAGCATAGACCACGGGACAGGTTTATGGGTAGAGAAAGACAAGAGTTTGGGGAAGTTGTTGGGAAGTGACCATAGTTGGCCTAATTCCTTGACTAATGTGATGGCAATCTCAACCCCTTATCTATTGGTCTGGGAAATATTCATTGAGTAGTTGTTGGCTGTCTGTCAGCATAAAGATATATAAAGAATACAGAATATAGGAGTAGAGAACAGTGTTAAAGTTAGGGGGATATGAAATGGAAAGTAGTTAAAACAAGGTGATAAATGATCAGGTCCTCCAAAAAATGACTCAGAAATTAAATGCTATGAAGGATCCAGAATGACACATGTTATGACTAGAACATTTGAGAGAACTAAGGCTGGGGAATGGGAAATGGACCTTGGGTCAGGAGCTCCATTATATTCTCTTCTTCTCCTCCTTTCGGCTGCTCCTTATGAATTGATGGATAGCACCAAGGATTCATGAGCACCATCCTTCAACCAGTACTGAACACTGCCTGGAATTTATTTCCTCCCTGGTGATAATTTAATTCTGCACTGCCTTTAACACCCCATTACGCAGTTCATCCTGACTAACTTTCACCAGTGATCTTTCCCCATATTTCGGGTTAGAAATAGATGCTATCACACAGGCCATGGCTTTCTGTTACCATATCTACACATCTCCCGATATCTGCATCTCCTATCAAAGTCCATCTTTTCCATGTGGTCATAAGGAACAAACTCTATCTCTTACCTCTTTTGTGTACTCTATCTTTTTATTGGAACCTTTCCATCAGACTTCACATATTCTAGTATTTTGCATTAAAAAAAAAAAAAACTCTTCCCTAGACCTCACGTTTCTCTCCAACTACTATTTTATTTCTATTTTTTTCTCATTCTCTTTGCAACTAAATTTTTCAAACAATTACTCTAAGTGTCTTTTATCTCCCACTCATTCCATAACCCACTAAACTCATTTCTGCTCTCTTCACAATAATGAACTTACTTTCTTTGGTCACTAAAGATTACCCTGTTGGTAAATCCAGTGGACACTTTTCAGTCTTCATCTTGTTCCTTATCATTCTTCCTTTATCCCCTTATCTTGAAATATTCTTCCTTTTATTTCCATTAAAATTCACTTCCTATTTTTTTCCTCCGATTTATCTGGCCATTCCTTCTTCTTCTTCTTCTTCTTCTTTTTTTTTTTTTAAGGAAAGAATGAGATGGTGGAATTCATCCTCTTCCTATAGACCTTTAAATTTTGGGGTCCTTTAAGTCCTTATCCATGGCCTTCTCTTCTTTCATTTTCCTCTCTCTCTTTTTTTTTTTTTTTACATGGGCAGGGACCGGGAATCGAACCCAGGTCCTCAGGCATGGCAGGCAAGCATTCTTACCTGCTGAGCCACCGTGGCCCACCCTGCTCTCTCTCTTGATCTCATGTTCACCCACAGCCTCAATTCCCATCTCTATGATGATGATTACTAATGAATATCCTTCAGCTTATTGTTCTCCAACTTGTATATCGAACTACTTGTTGAACATCTCTACTTGAATCAATTATAGATCTCTCAAATTGAGACTGTGGAAACTGAACTCAATGTTCTCACAAGCCTTTATTCTTCCATTGTTCCCATTATTATTTATCAACTATTACATTGGCCTTCTTACTGTTTTTCAAATGATGCTTGTCTCGCTCCTAGTCATTCTTTAAATAGCAGTTGGAATGATAATTTAGACATTAAAATCTGATCAGGTAGTTCCTCTATTTAACAACTTTATCAAAAGCTTCCCATTTCACTGAAATAAAGTAAAAAATCATTACCACCTTCTGGAGAACCTTGTAAGATCTGATGCCTGTGCCCTTGATCCTCTCCATTTTTTAGCACCCCTACCATTACATGCTAGCCATGATGCTCCTTCTTTGCTCAGAGCCTTCACACATGCTCTTCCCCCTTCCCAGTCCTCTTTGAATGTCCCAAGGGAAACTTTCATTGACCTCCCTACCCCCAGAGTGAGGTAAGGCCCTCTTCATGTCCTACAGGACATACACTTCTCAATTGTGATACTTATTACAATTATTTATTTAATGTGCAGCTTCATTTCTGAATTAGAGTTTATCTGGGAACCAAGACTATGTCTATCTTGCTAATTCTTACATCCCTACTGCCTGTCATAGTGCTTAGTCTGAAGTAGGCCTGAGATACACATTTATTGAACAAATGAATAACTATTCCTTTGTCATTGCCCAGTCCTATTTATTCAATTCCATTTCACAGGTTTTTATAAGTGCTTATTGTGTGCCTACTTCGGGACTAGATATTGTGGAAATGTGTGAGGCAAAGTTATCCCTGTGACTTGCTACTTCTTCCTTTAAACCAGCCCCCAGAAGAAGTGAAGTTGAGGAGATTAGAAATAAGAGGAGTAGGAAACAGCAATGGCTTTTTTTTTCTGGGAAATTTTGGGATTATGCATTTTTTTTAAAATGATGGCCTAAATGTTTTAAACTTGAGTTTTATTCCTTAAGATAATTCCTGAAAATAATGTAAAATAAATGTTTTAACATTAAATCTGGCACAGTATTTGATCAGTGTATATATGCAGAAGATGTGTGTGGCACAATTTTCAACATTAAGTGTTAAATGAACTTTTGCTTCTTTAAGGCACATCTCCTTTTTCCTAAGATGGAAAAAGTTAGTGTCTTGTTTGTTTGAGGGCTTACTTATTCTTGTTGACTTTTTATCTTGAGGTCAATGAGCACGTATGGCCTTCCTAAAGAGACTTTAGATATACACGGCATTGTTTTCATGGTTTTATCATGAAATTAGATGTCTCTGCCAGACCCATAGGTGAAGTAAAGCAAGTGTGAAACATGTTAATGTGTTCATGTTTTGACAGGTCTCCTCAGAGATGCAAGAAGAAATGAGGAATAAAATTGTTGTATTGAATCTTTGTAATGAAAGTTGTCCAAATTGGGGAAATGTCCATTGAGAACTTATTAGAAAGAGGGGACCGACTTAGATCTTAAGCTAAAGATCTTATCTACTCCAGAACCTACTATTCTTGAAGGTATCTTCTGAGTTTAACTACAGGACTCCATTTTATAAGTACTTTGGCCAGCAGAATTGGCATCTGAATTTGCCCTTTGTCACACACTCCTTGCAATTGACTTAGGTAAAATTGTTTTGAATACTCTGAGTTTTTCTGTATTAAAATATGGAAGAAAGAAAAGTGAAGAGAAATTTATTGGAATCTAAGTTTTCATTAAAAAAAAGGAGAAAAGATAAAGCTGCTAAGATGGACTATGCACATAGACCTTGGTTATAGGAATATGCTTTTGCCAAGTATATAGTCTGAGGTTTTGCCTATTTTCCTTACAATATAGCTCCATTTTTCTATTTTCAGTATCATGCAAAAGAATTATACTTTTTCTTGGAAATGGTCTCTATAAACCAGGAAATAAACCTATGTAAAAGAGATAAGCTTGTTTCAGTCTGGAGAAGCTTTCTGTTTTCAGACAATGAAAATGAAATGCAGTGGAGAAATGGCTAATTGGAATGGTTTAGAAATAAGACTGATTAAACAGCACTCCACATGGCAAAGTTGTTATTTTTCCTCTCCTCCTATCACACCAATCTCCTTTTTTGAAAATGATTACCTCTTGAATCTACTCAGTACAGGGAAATACATGAAACCCATAGAAACAAATTTTACTTTGTTTTCGTTTAATGTTAATAGTTTTCTCTATTCTGAAGTCTCTTTTTTTCTCTTTCTTCCTTCCTACCTTCTGTATCTCAGTCTTTCTGTCTCTGTCTCTCTTTCTTCCTCTCATCTTCTTTTTATCTCTTTCCCCTAGCTTCCTAGAGAAGCTGGCAAAAACTAATTAACATAAATTCGTTAAAAGTCAGAGTCTTGGAGAGCCATTAAAATTAAAAACAATTCAAAACAAACTCAACAGAAATTTATCATTATTGCTTGCATAAATGAAATTTTAAAATGAATCACACTTTTATGTTCCTAAGTGAACAAAGTCACCAGAGCTCTTTAATGGACCCCCAGTTTTTTATATTTTACACATATTTATATTTTCCACAATTTTATTCTTCTCTCTCTGCTCTCCCCTCTGAAAAAAATTTAGTGGCTTAAACTTTTGAGAAATGCTCTATATCTATAAAAGAGAATATCCCTTAATTATACTGAAGGATAAAATGTGTGATTCCTATAATAAGTATTATGGGAAGTCAAGAAGCAAAGAGAAATTATGCCATTGTTTTTTGCATACCCTGAGCTCCTTGTGGCAACTTATGAAGCAATGAAAGAAAGAGTTTCATGTGGTTTTTGACACTTCAAGGAAAATTTACAGTGTAATTCTTTACAGGGCCTGTCTGGGGCCATCACTCATCCAGTTTTCAGCTCTTGCCACTTAGTGGTTAATGTGGAACTTTTTCTCTGTCCACTGATAGAATGTGGGGAGGAGTTGGCATAATATCTCAGGGTTTTGGCAGTTTCCTTGAATTTGAGCAGAGAAAAACCAAACATCCAACGGTGTGGCCAGTTTCCCTCAGGTTGTTGATTTAGCGGACCTTCTCTGCCAAGACTCTAGTCGGGAATATTCAGAGAATGGAGAGTCCAGCTGAATGGCAGAGGACACACATATTGGGGAATAAGAAGTGATGTATTTAGTGGAACCAGATGGTAGCAAGACCTTCAGTACTGTGCTAAGAGTCACCCAGGCTTGGTCTTTGAAGCAATGTGGAGCCATTCATTTTGTTAGCAAGGTATTTTAGAAATATTAATCTGGCAGCAGGATTCTTGCCTTGGTCAAAGAGAATTGGACACCCAATTTTGAAGTGCCCATGAGGATGGATTAAAAAGGAACAAATAGGAGAGAAGCTATGACTGGACTTCAGTGAAATGTTGGATAGAAGGTTCTGTATGATTGGAGTTACTGTCTTCCTTTTGGCATATATGTCATTACTTCAAAAAAGTTTTCCCTGATCACCCCTCCTCTCTATTAGATTAAATGCCTTTTGATATGCTCTTACCAAATCCTGTATTTTTCCATCATAGTTGTTTATCACAATTGGATTAAAGTATTTCATTGAATAATTATTATTTAATATCTGTCTTCCCTACTAGACTCTGAACTCTGTATAGTCAGGAGCTATATTCTTATTCACTGTGGTTTGTCTAGGGCCTGGGAAGCAGTAGGTACTCAGTAAAAGTAAATACTCATTGCATGTAGATGAAGGAGTGAATGAAGGAAAGGTATTGAGCCAATGATGGCTGCAGTTTCAAACCTAAATAATGGGTTGTATAGTGCTGCCATTGAAAGGATTGTAGAAGGCAGGATGGAAATGACTCAAAAGCAGAAGGTGATGAAAATTCCCCATGGAATTTTCTTATAGGTCATTCGAAATTTGAGTCTGCAAATGTATCTCATGGCTAGTGCTTTAGCCTCCAGATACAGTGTTTCAAAATACTGATTGAAGCCTAGAACTAAGTTCAGGGCACTATGGAAAAGAATTTGGCAAGAGAAGATCAGAGGGCCAGGGGTTGAGCTTGGGATGTGGCTTCAATTAATAATGAAAGGGTTAAAAAGTTATGATAAGAAATGGAATAGGAGAGAGGTGGGAAAGAAATCAGGAAAATTCATTGCCATAGAAGCCAAAAAACAGGGAATTTGAAGAAGGTAGATACTGAAGAGAGTCAGAAGCCACTGATTTCCTTAAGGATTGAGAATACTGAGGAAAGACCAATGGCTTTGGAAGTGGCTTTTGGAGATAAGAAAGGATCTTTGGGAAGCCATATTCAGTTGTTAAAATGGAGAGTGAGGGTCTGGAGGAGGTGAATATGGGCCACTGATTCTAGTTGTTGGACAGTGAAAGGGAAGGAGAAATGAACAACGATAGTTTTGGGAATGAGAACTTTTCAGACAGGAAGCCTCTGTATAAGGTTGAAGGCATAGGAAAAGGTGTCAGAGGAGAGTGAACAATCCAGAGAGGCGGAGGAATGTGAAAAGGAGGGACACTTGATCCTCACAGAATACCTCCTCTTGCCCATTCACAGTGCTAGGTTTTTATTATCTCATTTAATCATCACAATATTGTGTGAAGTAGCCAGTAAATACTCCATTTCTGAGAATTTCAGGCCAAGTTATGTTGTGACTTATTTTAAGTTAATGAAAGAGTCCAGCTGTTTACACAGGTGCTCTTTCCATTGTACTACATAAAAGGAAGCATGAATAGGATCCAGAGCACAATGCTTGGGTTGCCTTAGAAAAGAGAGGCTGTGCCGAGAGTCCAGGGAGGGTTGTAATAGGCCCGTTCTGCACAATTGTGCAGGTTTCTTCAGCTTTGTTCCGTGGTCTGCAAACTTAAATGGAGAACATGGACATGATTCAAGACTGGGGAAGGTCAACATGGTGAATGTATTCATGATGGTTATGAGTGAAACACACATACACACACACACACAAACAGCTATGCTGTAATCTCATTTATGCCAAATTATATGCGTTAAGATATGCATAACAAAATGTATGAAAGGATGGGTATCAAAATGGTTTATCTCATTGGTATGATTTCAGAAGGTTTTTTTAGTTCATGTGTTTTGTGGTACTTTGAAGTTTTATGCATTGTTTTAAATTTTACAATGATCATTTATGATTTGCCTAGCCAGAAATAACAACAGCACAGCTGATTTTGTTGTGTGGAAAACAACTTGTTGAATGAATCATTTTTAGAGGTAACTTAGAGAGAGGATTAGAAATTTATCCTTGATATCCTTGTGGGGAGAAGACTTGGTACTTTTTCCATTGATTTGTTAATTCTGCTAAGTACAATCAATGTAGGAGTACATGAGAGTTAGTCCCTGTTAGGAGGCCCCTTAGTTAGGGTTGATAGCAGAGGCTATTGGTTTTCCTCTCCCCATATCATCTTGGCACTCTCCTTTCCATACCCTCTTACTGCAAGCCCCTGTGACTCTAGAAATGAGGGATTTTTCTGACTAAAGTATAGTGTTTATTCTGCAGCCAGGGCAGCCTAGAAGTGCTTGGAAGTCAATACCTTTGGGAAAAGCCCTCAACCGATGATGGATAAGAGCTTTATGTGAATAAGTATCCTGGCTTTCTTGTCTCTGGAACACATCTGAGGTTTATATTCTGCAGAGGCCCCAGCAGGGCTAGCCTCATTTATCCGTATCAACGCACCTTCATGTTGTCTTCCCCTACCAGTGCTTCCTGAGATCACTACCTCAAGTAAATTACTTGTCCTCAGATCTTGTCTCAAGCCCTGCTCCTGGGAGGAACCAACCTAAGACAGGGTCCTAGCACTGTTTATCAAGACTCCCGACATGACACTTGTTGCCTACTGCTTGCCCACAGTGCAGGGAATGGAGCTCAGGAGCCTCCCATGGGTGGTGCAGTGGTGAAAAGGAAATGATGAATGCTGACAAAGAACTGCTTTCTCTTGTCTCCTCACCCCGCTACAGAGCAAGGAAATTGTGATGATTTGGTCTGTAGCCCTGACTCATGGCTCCACTTTACAAATGTGAAGTCAGTTATCAGGGCCACAAGTAGCAAATTACCTCAGGAAGTTCTGTCTTACCCACCCATTTCCCTCATCTGTAAGTCATTTTTGTGTTTCCTGAGGCAAATTTCAAAGTGTTTAAATCGTTTTCCTATTTTACTCCTTCAATGTACTACACTGTTTAACTGCTCCTGGGTAGAACAGCTGTCGGCGAGGACTTATGGTAGATTTCATCCTTAATTGAAGAACACACTAAATTGGCTGTGTGGTCCCTCCAGATGAAGGCTAAGTGGACAGTTGGGCTAACTGAGAACTGGGATATTCCTGGAGTGAATGTAAATTTCTATATGTTAATGCCTCTGTCTGCAGAAGTAAAGCACACAGGAAAGCTACCTTTGAAAGCTGAATGTTGGAGGTTGAAGGCATCCTTTGCAGCCTTTCTACCCACACACTGACCACTGGCTCATTTACCTTGGATCAGGTGTCTTGGGCAATGTAAGGTTGGAGAGGGAACTTGGTGTTCATTGTTGATGGAAAGGTTTTTAGGAAAAGACCACTCTGATCACTTGTGGCAATTCTCTGATGCTCTTCCAGTTTTTGTTTGTTTGTTTGTGGCCAGAGGAAGCCCATCTACCAAGGTTTTTTAAGTCACTGGAATGTTCACTTCTAGGACAAGTCTTAGCCTTTATTTCTTAGAGTTGAGTGGTAATATGAACAGCACAACGTAGATATCATCCATACATAATTGAGAATATACCCCAGGGGAAGCAAGAAAGAAAGAGTTATAGGACCTGGCATCAGTGTCCAACTTTGTTTCATACTAGTTAAGTGGGCAACTAAGTGACTTTGGGCAACTAAGTGATTTTTGGCAAATCACTTACTCTCATCTGTTACATGAGAGCAATAATGCTTATTTTGCAGGGTTGTTGAAGATTGAAAGAAATAAAAATCACATTTTATTTTTATATTTTATATTTTTTAATCGAGAAATCTTCATACACATACAGTCCATATGTGGTATACAATCAATGGCTTGCAATATCATCACATAGTTGTGTGTTCATCACCATGATCATTTTGAGAATATTTGCATCATTCCAGAAAAAGAAATAACAAGAAAAAAGAAAAAACACATACATCCCATACCCCTCCCCCTCCTCTTTGACCACTAATATTTCAATCTACCCAATTTAAAAAATCACATTTTAGACCATACAGCAATACAAATTTAATTATTCCTATTAGTTTCATTGCTTATCTCAGTTGGATTCTAGATGTGTTGCCAGAAAGCTTCATTCTAAAAGATCCTTGACCTATGTTCTTTTTCCATTGAAATAAATGTATGTATATTCTTTTGTATTCTGTATGTCTTTTCAAGTTTTCTCAAATTATTTTTGAAATAAATTGGAATATAGAACATGAATGAATTAAATGAATGAATAAATGAGTCAGTCTGTGGGGGCCCTCAACCCAGTACCCATAATAAATACTAACTAAATATGCTAAGCAAAACAAGCTAGGAAAGGTCTTAGCTCATGTCCCGGCTTTCAAAATGACACCATGTTCCGTGAAATAACTGAATAGAAAATAAATAATTCTATTGTCTCTTTTTCCAGTTCTGCCTCACAATCCTCTCTTAAAAAGAGGACTAATGAATATAAGAACTTCTGTAACGTTCTTCAGAAGTGTGTGTCCCTAACTAAAGTACAGTGGTCTTTGGTAAACTGTTTCCTGTTGAAAAGTAAGAAAATCAAATCATCTGCATAATAGAAGAGCAAAGCAGACACCCATTTCCTTGAAGACCAATTTCTCTCCTTGCCTGCTTCTTTTTGCTGTTTATATTGTCTCCACCTGCTGTCCCCAGACCTAGGGAATGAATTTTACAGTCCTCAGAGTGAGAGGAAGCCTCTTTGTTTTGATTGGTCAGCTGCTCTAAGGGCTCAGTCAGTAGTCTGGGGAGAAGGTGAGAAACATGTTCTGGATCGAGGGTCGCATGAGTAGAGCTGGTTATAAAGATTTGTTTATACTTAAGGGGGGCTTTAGGATGTAACTGGGAGGCAAACTTGTTTCTTGAGAGTAGTGAAAAGCATTTCTACTGCTACTGTCTACCTAATGAAATGGCTTTTCCTAAGGTCACCAATGAGGTTTTCATTTGAAGTCTGGGACTTTATTCCAAATGCTCAAATACTTAAATTCATTAGCCATTTTCAAAGAGGCATGTAGTAAACAGGAAGTGCTCTAATGAAATCAAGCATACAGTGTCCACCTCTGACCTAGGTCACATGAGATTTGGGTAGTTTTCTGTGGACTTTATAGAGTGGAATATAGTAGGGATGAACTAAATCAAGATAGAAGAACAAAATTATTCAAAGAAATAGCCCTGAGGGAAAGTAATGGCAGGCAAAAAATTTAGAATAGTTTTTTTTTTTAATCTAGGACAAATACTTAACTAGTCTGTAAGTGGCACACAGCATATTTAATTCCAAACATCAGAACTCATTGTACATTTCCAAGAGCAGTAGTGGGAAATTTGGATAGATTGGGGGTGGGGGGGGAGCATGACACAAAACAGTGTAAAGTTGAACTTGGCTACTTAAAAATTGTATGTATCAATTTCTGAAATGAAAACTGACCATTATTTTGGCTTGAATGTGTAGCTCCTGGCTAAGAACAAAGGTCTGCAATGGGATGAAGTACTGCGGCTGGAGGAGGTGCAGGCCAAACTAGGGGTCAGTCTGGAGGAAATGTTGTTGGTCGTAGAGGATGCTCTTCACCCTGAGCCCTACAGCCCTGCGGAGGTCTGCACCTGTCTGGGCATTAGCCTGGAGAAACTGCAGACCCAAATCTTGAGTCCAAACACTCAGGATGGTGAGTATATTGGAAAAAGTGGTCTCATGTTGCACTTTGCATTGGATCTTACTCATTTTCAAGGGCATTTAGAGAACATGTATCTTTTGGCAAACTTAATTATCTAGCTCCTTGGAAACTCAGTCATCTCTTCAATAATTTTTTCATTCAAAAATACCCTGGTCTGCTATATGCCAGGTATTTTACCTGGGGAAAGGTAGATAAGACATGGTGACTGCCCTCGATAAGTTCATAACTCAGTAAGTTTCTCTTTTTTTCATTTTATTTATTTTCCCCACCCATTTTTCTGGTTATTGTGCTACTTATGTAAAAAGATCTAGATTATAGAGTAGTGCTTCATAACTGCTGTGTAACAACATTCTGGACATCAGGAAATGTTCGCTGCTTAGGTTGAAAATTGTGGTCCACTTTTAAGTAAATTTTTTATACGTACAACATCAGAAACCTGAGATAAAGGCTCTGTAAAGGTTGGAAGCACAAGTTGGAGCCTTGGAGTAGAAAGTACTCTTAGAAAGTAAAGTTTGTCTGTTATGGGAAATCAGGACTACACGGAAAGTGATAAAATGCCACCTAGCTAAGATCCAAAACAGTGGGGGGTGGGAGCTTTGCATGAAAATCAGCCATACCATTGCCTTAGGGCCCCGGTTCCTTCCATTGCAGTTCAGTTTTACAACTGGTTATTGATTAGCTACAGTAGATTTACCTGTAAAGTAAGATCTTAAAGACTGCAACTACTGACAGCTTTGAATAAGGTTAAATCATCTGAGGGCAGGAACTGGGTTTTGGTTTATATCATTGTCAGATCCAGTTAATTTGATGAACATTTACTGAGTGTCTAGAACTGGCTTGGGCAGACTATAGCCTAAAGGCAAATGCAGACTGCCCCTGATTTTTGTAAATAAAGTTTTACTGCAGCACAATCATATGTTGTCTATGGCTGCTTTTGCACTGTAATAGCAGAGCTGAGTAACTGATAGGGATATAGCCCACAATGGCTATAAAATTTACTCTCTGGCCCTTTTCAGAAAAAGTTTTGCTGATTGTGATAGTTAGTTCATGTGTCAGTTTTGCCAGGGCATGGTTAAGCAAGCGCTGGCCCAATAGTTACAATGAGGATTTAAATCACTAGTCAGCTGATTGCATCTACAGGCAACAAAGGAAATTGTCCTCAGCAAAAGGGGACTCTGCTCACAATCAGTTGGAGGACTTAAAGCAAGAACTGGGAGTTTTGTAGTCAGAAAGAAGAATTTCTGTGTCTACTTCAACCATCCAGCTTCTCCTGGGAAATTCATCGAAAACTTCAGTGGAGTTCCCTGACTGCGGCCTGCCTTATGGAATTTGGATTTGCTAATCTGTACAGTTGCCAATTCTTACTAGTAAATCTCATAATCTTTACAAATATACCTATGCCTGTATCTGTATCATCTATCTATATGATATATATCTATCTCCCTGGAGAACTCTGACTAATACTCTGACCCCTGCTCTAGAAAGGTAGCAAACCAAAGTACAGGCTCTGTAACCTGGATTAGAAATTTAGCTCCTTTTCACTAAATTTGTGACAACAGGTAAATTCTTAATCTATCTGATTCCTCAGTTTTGTCATGAAAACTGGCATAATAGGAATACTTATCTTAAAGAAATAATAGGTATAATGTCTTAAGAACAGTTGGCCATGCTCACAAATGTCAGTTTCTCTTTCCCTCTCTGCTTCCCCCTCTTCTAGGCCCTGGGGCCGGGCACTGGGAACAGAGATAAATGTGAGAGTGTCTATCCTATCCTCAGGGAGTTTACTTACTAAAGATGGAGACAGATAAAGAAAAAGCTGATTCGACTCGGAGTGATGAGTTTGGTGTTAGAGGAGTACTTGAGTGTAAGGAGAACAGAAAAGAAAGAAGTAAGAGCTGGCCTTGCTGAGGAGATAGCAACCAACCCAAAGTTAGAGAATATATAGGAATTTTCTAGGCAGACAAGCAGTCAGAAGGAATTCCATGTAGCCAAAACAGCAGACACAGAAGCACAGAGGAACAAGAGAGGATTAGAACTACAATAGTTGAGTGTTTCTTGAAAATAATTTGCATAGTGACAAGTGATAACAGGCTGAGTTTGTAGATGAGGCTTATATCACTAAAGGCCTTGTTAAACATTGTGCATGTTTGTGGATTTTGATAGGTAATGGTGGAGTTGATAAAAGATATATAGACTGATAAGTTTTTTAAGGCATTGGATAAGGAAAGCTTCCAGTAGAATAGCCTTTTTCCTTTCCTAAGACATAGTCCAGTTTTTTTAACTTAGCAAGTATGTATTGACTTCTCTGGGCTGGGTATTATGCTAAATTCTGGAACACAAAGATGAGTAGGATATGGTATCTATCTTAAAGTGACTTAGTGTCTAACAGGAGAGTGTGCCACAAAATAATCATGATGCGTTATACCTGCTGTAGTAAAGGTATTTATCAAGAGCTTTGGGAGTATGGAGGAGAGAGTAACTAGGTGCTGGAGAAGGTGGCTGGAATTTCAGCTGAGTCTTGAAAGAAAGTTATGGGCTGAGAAGGGTAGGAGGGCATTCTAGGCAGAGTGTAGAGCCTGAGTGAAGACAGAGAGGAACTGAGGATTGGAGTATTTGAGAACATATGCCAAACTCACTGTATGCAGTGTGAGTTTGACACCAGAAAGAAAGGCAAAAAGGATGCCAAGTAGGAGATTGTTGCTCTACATGCATAATAAAAGCCTAAAATAGGAGTTTGTTGGTAGATAGAGCACAATGGGTAGTTTCTTAAGACTATAAAGGATCACACAGTTGGAATCAGTGATTGCCTGTATCTAGGAATAGAAGGGAAGAAAGGAGGAAAAGAAAAGGAAAGCTGAGCTATGGATAGCTGGGAAACAGAATTATACTATGGGAAATGATTTGGGGGGCAAGATTAGCTAATTTTTATATATCTAGTATTGAGCTTTCTGATTTGATGACAAGTCATCTAAATAAAGATGTAGAAAAAGTCAAGATTCAAACTATATAATTAGATTTTGGGGATTATTGGCTTAAGTCATAAAAGAAGTTGAGATGTCAAATGATCTTCTTGAAGCATTCTTTCTTGGTGCCACTTCTTACTTAGTTCATAAACCTTCGGAGGCACACCATGACCTCATTGCCTAAACCCCTTAACGTGGATGTTATGTTTCTCCTTATCTAGCCTTAACTCCATTCTGTCTTTTTTCCCTTTTGAGCCTATATATCCCTAGGTGGTCAGTTTTGCCTTGGCTGGTTCATTCCACTTATTGATTGCAAACTTGGTCTTGCCTCGGCCTTTGGTGGTAAACACCACTGCTCCTTTCAGAATGATTTTTCCCCTTTTTCTGAAATACATTTTTGACCTATGTTAAAAGCTCAATTATCTTTTCCTTGTCCTTCTCAAACCACAGCCTGTTTTCTCTGCATTTGCCTTTCTTCTTTTGGCATTTTTGGAATAAGTTAATTTCAAAAAAAACCCTTGGCAAACACTAAGGATATGTTATTAAGCATAGGACAGGGAACTTTACAGGTACTACTAGATATTTTTAAGTTTTCTTTCTTCCAAAGAATAACGACTCCATTGTTTTTGTAAAAATGATACATGCTTTAAATAACTTTAAATAACTGCTCTCCTGCCCCACTTACATCACTTTCTATACTTCACTTATGTTTTGTTTGCCCTCAATAAATATATATTGAATGAAGAATCCATTTTATAATTCTATCATCCTCGAAAGGTTTTCCTTTTTGCTTTTAGAATGAATAAGTTTTAAAAAAATCTCTGGACTAATAGAATAGTCTAGAATTCTGAAGCATCAGAGGGTCACTTGATTTACTCTAAATCCAGCTATCTAAGTGGAATTTAGTATAGATTATATAGATTTGATTTAGAGGAGCAGACTGGCTGCAGAAGATTTTGCTGCTGGGAACATCCTATGATGGGTAGGTTGCAATATTTTGGTACTTTATAGATGAGGAAATGGAGGCACAGAGCCAAAAAGCAGCAGAATTGGGATTCAAACTAAGTAGTCTGAATCCAGAACCCTCCACCTACAATCTTAACCACTGTGGGAATTGGGCTTGCATTAGCCAGGATTCTGTCAGAGAAAGGGATTTATTATATAAATTTGGCTACATACAATTGTGGCAGCTGGCTAAACAGGTTGTTATCTTGGCATCTGGTTTGGAGCTGAAGTCCACAAGGCAGGCAGCCAGGAAGTGAAGATGGATGTAACGTGGGGGAGAGTAGGGACAAGCTGGAACTCATGAGGATGGACTGGCTCATGCCAGACTCTCACCACCTCCAAGCTTCAGCTTTTATGATGCCAGAGTCCTGCAGGAAAAGCTTAACATGCACCTGGCCCAAGAGACAGAGAAACTGCAAGAAGCCGTGGCCTGCCTGCTGCTCCACACTCACAAAATGAGCCAGCAGAAAGATGACCACATCAGGCACTGTCATGGTTCTGGTGCCCCTGCAGAGGCCTTTGGAACATAAGGAATATATGCCTCCATCATTCTTGGTGTATTTACTTATTTATTCATTATCTTTGTATATATTCCTCTATATACCTGATTCCCTGACCCTACCAGCTACCTTCTTGGCCCAGTGCTTCTTGTACCCTGCCCTGCTGGCTCCAAGTGGCTCCTTAGCCTTGGCATTGTGCCCTTCCCCCCGGCTTCTCAGTCTTGGCCATACCTTGGTCTCAGCCTTGCTGACCTCCTTGGCCCTGGCCACCTTCTCAGCCCTAACTGCCTCTTAAACAGTATTTTCCATGGCTAACTCAGGGGAAGGGAAGGAAAGGAGAACAATTTTACAGCTTTTTAAATGCATATTTTTCTTAAGTCTAGGACAGATGACTGACAGTACTTGGTGTTTCCTTTATTCGATTTTATTGGGAATGTATCTCTACCTTTTGAGAGATGAGCTATGAATTTATCTGCCACTTTGTTTTGAGTGAAATATGGTTTCTACAGCTATGGGGAGAGTTGAAGTCTTCTTGTCTTCTCTGTTGCTACTCTGCTGGTTCAGACTAGGAGGATATTCTTTGTCTACCTAAGAAGTTATGATCTTGCCATTCTTATTTTTCTTTTTTGCTACTTTTGCGTCATAATTTTCATTTTTATTTGTGATACTTTCTTAGATTGATGTGACCTAGCTGATTGGTCTTCAATACCAAATGATCCTCAAATCCCAGTGTCTTGACACAACAAGAATTTATTACATGCTCAATCTGTATTTCCAACACAGATCAGCAAAGTTTTAACTGAGACACTCAGGGAGCTGGGCTCAGGGAGGCTCCATCTCAATACATTTGTCCACAGTCACTGTGGCAGGGAGAGGGAAGGTTGCTAATGGCTCCCTGGCTCTTAAAGTCTGCCAGAGAGCAACTCATGATTGGTCAAAGCCAGTCACATGGCTCTGACAAACTTCTAAGGAGATGGGGAAGTGTAGTCTTAACACGTATGGGGATAATGGAGATATTTGGGAAGAGTCCTAATGGCAACCAGACTTCCCTGGGCTGTGTAGCTAGCTATGAGTCTCATTCCCTCAAATCTTGGCAATACTCCCATGAGAATTTATTTACTTTCTCATATAAAAATCTGAAATTGACATTATTTTCCAAACATCTGGGACAAATTCCAAATTCCAAGTAATTTTCTCTTAAGAATTATATATACTGTGAACTTTTTTTATGTTATACATTTCTCTCATATTGGCATTTTATCAGTGCTTTGCCTGTTGAAAACCTCCATAGTCTGATGCCTTGTCACTTTCTTCCCAGTGTTGTGGAATTCATGTGGTCCTTTTGCAGGACTCCCCGCCGCCCCATTCTAGTATCATAGGGCATGACCCAGGAAAAAGTCTGCTAATGTTTGATATTCTTCACATCCTATAACTTTCCTTCTTTTCAAAGTACCCAGCTTCCATTGGAAGAAAGTTTCCTAATAAGAACTTTTAAGTTAGAAATTGTATATCTCTTCCTATCTACTGCCATTTGTTTCCATGTGAGTTAGAAAAAGTGAGTAACTATGAATGGATCTGGTGACTTTTAGCAGGTTATTGCCAAATATTAACAGTAATGAGAGTAGAAATAATGCTTCATTGTGTCTGTGTAGGCATTTGTACTTTTACCCATTGGTGATCTCATTTGATTGCCGTTCATGTTGCAGGTTTCCACATGAAATATGACGGGAAACCACTCTGTTTCAGGGTACATTGAATACACTTATAAAGAAAAGGTTTGAGGAAGATGGTTCTTAATACTGTCTTTAGGAGGGAGTGGAGTGGGAAAGACCACAAAATTAACACCCTTAGTTCATTAGGACCTCTCTAATGTTGAGAAGCCTTTATTATCCAAGCCTTTATTCTTTCAAGCCACTGATGCAATAGCAAACAAGACCTGAGACCACCTACATAGGAGAGAAATATAATACTGTCTTTTAATGAGAAAATATAAAATGTCCCAAGAATAGGGAATATATAATTCAATTTAACATAAGAAACAGCAAGATAATATGCTTCTTTTCTGAATTTTAGCCTTATAAGGAAAAGAGAACAGAGTGGATGAAGATCAAAAGAGAAAGAGTCATATGGAAAAAGAATTGAGTAAAAGAGAAAGATTGATATGTTTACAGAGCCTGTTTACAGAGAACCACGTAAACACAACGCAGAGAATCCACAAACAAACTCATGCCGTGTGTACTCCCTGCCCACCCTGGCCCCTAGAGAGTATGTAAACACATATGTAATCATGGCCTTTTGGGAAACAACAGCATCCTCATTTATCTGTTCAAGATATTGCCAGTTAAACTGTAAGCACCTTGAGAATAGGGACATCTCATTAGGTGCTTTTGAAATAAAATATCTTTATCTTCTCTAATACCTCATTGCACTTTTGAAACTCTAGGTATAATGTGGTTATATTGTCTTTCAATACTTGCTGTGAGGAAATTTAGAGAAGGGCCACATATAGCACATGAGTCAGAGCAGCCTCACTCAGTCTAGTCCTCGTCCAATGTATACCTTACAAAAGTAAAATCTGGATGGCAACCGATGAAATCTGTTTGGGTCTTTTTGCATGGCAAAGAACATGGCTTCATACTGTTGCTAAACTATTGCTATAAATTGTTAAACTACTATTTTTTTTATCATATTGGGGAATAAAATTTAGTTTTATTCCTTTATATAACAAACATCTGACTAAGGACCAACTATTCAAGCATGGTGTCAGGTCCTATGCATTAGGAATCAGTAAGGCCAGCATAGTTTTTCCCTCTTATAATTTAACATTGTATGGGAAGACAACTAATAAAATAATTATTTAAAAAGTGTTCTGATAGAAATAAACTTATTTTTCAGATAAGCACTGGTTTTTCCTTTCCTCTCCTTCATCCCTTTTTTCATTCTTTTGCTTTCTTTCCCTACCCTGTAATTCAGTTAATAGGAGAAAGCTAGGATAAGAACTCATTCTCTTTTATTTAAAAATACTAGGTCAGCCTTGGCAAGTAGGCCCATTGTTTCCCATAATCCTCCATTCAGTTCTGCACTGACCAAGTTTCCTTCCCAACTCCTCAGATGACTTTCACTTTTTCCAAGAATAGGGTTTTTGGGAAATTAGTGGGAAACTAGTCCCTTAAAGAAAGAGAGGGAGACATAAAAATGTGGCTTATTCAGGGAGCAGCTTCAGATTTTTCCGCTTGTTGATGGGTTGGGAGCAGAGAGATGGCATTTATGAGAACCTGCTATATTCAAGACACTCTATTAGGTTTAAGCGGGCTAGAAAGATGAAAAGGCCATGGTCCTCTCCTCCTAAAGCAGTATATAATAACTGTAATTAGAAAGGGATACATAGTCATTAAAGAGATGTACTAATATGGGAGGTTTGGATAACTTCTGATCTGTATGTTCTTGGAGCGCTTCATGGAGGAGGTGACCTCTGGGCTAATCTTGAAAAGGATATGGTAATTGAGGACTCAGTCTGAGTAGGACACTGATGCCAGTGGACAGGCAGTGATGGATCAGGGCATCCCAAGCATGGAAGTGGCATAATAACACTGTGGGAAGTAGGAAAGGATTGGGTGCATTCAGAGGTCTCAGGAAGTCTTGATAGATTGGAATGTGGGGGCTTTCACTTATTGCCAATGGAGAAATATGCCAGGAAATACACAGGAATGCTGGAATTGAAATGGTGATTTGAGAAGTTTGGTAGGACAGCTGTGTAGATCCGAGGAAAGCAAGAGACTAGTTAGAAGCCTTGTTCAGTTGTTCAGACCTGGAATAATAGGAATCCACACTAAAGGAAGGTGGTGGGTAGAATGCAAAGGAAGGGTGAGATGTGATCTGACTTGTCATGTGAATGACCCCATCATTATTAATGGGAATTTAGTATATTGCTTGAGTAAAATGCATGACAGCTGAGCAAGGCAAAGGTTTCAAGATCAGAGGAGCAGAATTTATTAAGACACAGACAGTGCTGGTCCTTACTGCTCTTGGAAATTTGAGAAAGGGAAACTAAACATGTAGGGTGCTGTTTACCTTCCATTTTGCTGTGGATTTGAAAATATTCACAAATGCCTCTTGGAATGTCGTTTTCCAAGGATTAATGGGGTTTGTGTTGAAAGTGCATATATATTTTTTTCATCAGTGGTTTTGCTTTTAAAAGTAGATAGTTGAAAACTTTTTTTCCTTTTATTTAATTTAGTATTTCTGCAGCTTGCGAATCAGATACTAATGTGGCAGAAAACAGCAGTTTACTTTTTGTGGTTATGATCATTTCAGAAACTTCACATTTATGAAAAATATTATATGAGGAAAGTGAATTTGAAACCACAGTCCAACTTCAATGAGGATTGTATAGTGTTTTTTTTCGTTATAAATATTCCAGAGATTCTATGCCTCAGAGTAGGGACTTATTATAGCTTCAGTGCATAGTGAACAGAGAACTCCTGAGTGGATTCTGAAGAGGTTTTCCCCATCCACCTCTAGATTATTGTTCTTGAAAGGTAAACTCTTGATTTAGCAGTGATTTTTTGTTGTTTTTACATGACTGTGCAAAGACAGCTATAGCCAAAACTTCTTTAGCCCCTCACCCAAATAGTGGAAACTGTTTTGGGGTGTGCGAGTCTCAGAAAGGGTAATACACACTGAAATGGTAGAGATTTCAATTCTCTCAGACCAGTATATTTATTTATTTAGTTCTGACTCCTTATCCTAAGATGAAATAAACCTTCATCTAAACTAATTCTTGATATTTATCACTCTTTAGCTTGTTAGCTGAAAATCAGTGCTCTGCATTCTTCCATATCCACATAATCTATATGCAGTTTGGTGATATTATGTTACTTGAATAATCTCACTGTATTTAAAACAGAGAAATCACGGTCCAGCTCTTCCTTGACTCATCAAACTGTCCCCAGAGGACTGCATTCAGCTCTGAGAACCACACGCTAAGAAGGGCATATACAGAATATAGTGTCTTCAGAGGAATAGTCAGATGAAGAAAACATGAAATCAGATCATATAAGGGAAGCTGGACAATTGGTCTGGAGATGAGAAGACTCAAATACCAATATAGCCATGGTATTTCACCACGGCCAGTGGGCAGGTACCATAATCTTGGCTACCTTGTTTCTAGACCCCTTTCCTGTATCAGGGAAATGCTCTGCCATGTGTGCAATGGTGAGAAGGAAGGTCTTGCCTTCCGTGGTAGAAGGTGATGGGTCAGAGTTGCCTCCTCCAGTCACCCTGGACATAAGCAAGGGTCCCAGGCTCATCTTGGCCTAGGATGTGAGTATTTCTGGGGCTTTGATTCTTGAGGTATGTCAGAAAGGTACAGGGTCAGTTGAAAAAGTTTCTGACTGGAGTCTGAGGGAATATCCAGACTGTTCTTGTGGCATGATTTTGACGGTGTCCTTCTCTGCCTGCTTCCCTTGGTTTCTGACCACTTTCTGCCTGGTTTTCTCATATTCTAATAGATGTTATGAGCTCCCTAATATATTCCAAAGAAGTTCCTTTCTTACTTAAGTTACCCAGTATAGATTTCTGTTATTTACAAACAAGACTGATATAATTGCTAAAATCCTGTAATGGTTTCTTATTTCTAGGTGGAACACTTAACCTGGATCGAAGGAGAGCTTTATAGGTTCTGTGTATACGTTATTGTCTTAGTTTGCTAGAGCTGCACGACAAGTAACATTCAATGGTTTGGTTTAACAACAGAAACGTATTGGCTCAGGTTTAGAAGGCTAGAGGGCCAAATTCAAGGCATCAGCAAGGCCGTGCTTTTTCCCTAAAGTCTGCAGCAGTCTGGCTCTGGTTTGCGCAATCCTTGGGGTTCCCAGGCTTGCATCTCTGTCATTTGCCACAGGTAATGTCTCCTTCTCTCCTTTTGTCTGCTCTTCCCATTTCTGCTGACTTCTGGCTCCTCTGGCTGTGTCCAAATTTCCTCTCTAAATATGGTTTCCAGTCATATGGATTAAGGCCTACCCTCATTTAGTTGGATCACACCTGAATAGGATCTTAGCAGCTTCTATTCACAAATTAGTCCACATTCTGATAAAGCTTCAGAGGCCCATAGGAATGCATTAAGATGAAGAACATGTCATAATTCAATCTACTACAGTTGTACTATATGCAGAATTTTCTGTTTGGTGCATTCACATGGAGGGGAGAGGTTGTAACTTTTATTTGATTCTCAAAAGGTTTTATAAAAAGCCAAAGAACCACATTTCTACAGGGATACAATTTAAATGCCTTAGCATAATATACAAGGCCCCTCTGATCTGACCTCTGCTTACTGCTTTGATTTTCTCTTTCATTGTGTTCCCTGCTGCTTCTGTTCTTCATCCTCATTTCATGCCCCAGTCACATCAAAATACTCCAGGTTCCTAAAAGCACTTGGTGGTTTTTAATTTCCATGTCTTTGCTCATGAGGTGACTCAGGATTTATTTAACTATTGCCATTTATTGCTTTTATTTAACTATTTCTCTTGATGAACTATTACTTCTTGAAAGTAAACATATTTTATTCATTTTTGTGCCTTTAATTTTAAAACTGGCAGATGGTGGGTCCTCATTCACATGTAAAATATATAAGATATGCTTGCTGTCTTCAAATACCTGAAGGGCTGGCATGTGTTTACATATATCTGGGGTACAGAACTAAGACCAAAGAATAGAAGTTATAAGTAGATAGATTTTCATTCAACACAGAATCATCAATGCACCTAAAGGAAGTGACATTTACTCATAATAGTGATGGTAGCTCATTTGTTCCACTCAGAGAGGGGTTTGCTCACTCTTCCCTCTTGGCCTCTGCTGAGAATTCCTGTTATAGGAAGTTTAATGAAAATAGCTTCCCATATGCAAGTTCTCCTTACAGGAGCTAGGCAGTCATGTAGATTAAAGGCAAGCTGAGAGTCAGCTCAGGGAATGTTAGGAACTGTGTGAAAATAAAGTGTGCATGCCCTATGTAAGAGGGGTAGCTGCCCCTTAGCCCCAGATAACTGTTGCTGTGCAGAAATGCAGCCCCAGTGCCGCCAGACTTTTCAGTTTTTAAAAGAAAGCAGAAATCTGGACTCTCGTGAAAAATTTTCAAACTTAAAAAACTTTGTGTGGTCAAGAAAACATCACTGTGGATGGATATGGTTGTATATAGAGGGTGTAGAGAGATGCTGAAGTGTCAGATGGGAAGATGGCTTCCTCGGAAGGTTGCCCCAAATTCTGGTCAGCTTGTTCTCTTCAGGTCATGAACACGTACTGCTTGGTCCACCTCGGGCCTTTGATCATCCTGTCTTTCCAGCTGGTTGCCCTCAGTTCAGGTCCCTTCTGTCCAAAGATACCTCCAACTACTCTTCTTCTTCCCCTGACCAAGAACTGCCTTCTTGGTATACTCAGCATTTCGAATTCTTGGGTACATGCTGCAGTTAGACATTATCCAATGGTCTCACAGTTTGTCATGTCTGTTTAGTGGAGTTGGGGGATTTAAAAGCTGGGACTTCTACTTCATGTGTCTTTCCTGTCCCTTGGAGTGTGGTATGGGGCACATAGCTGGTACTCAGTAAGTACTATTGGTTGACTGTTGCTAGATGGCCACCCCATTCAGTGCTTTTAGCATCATGCCTAGTAGCAGATGAGATAATAATGAGGGGCCTACTAGTTCCTGGATGCAGAATTTACAATGAAATCTTTTGGCTTCTTCAGTGATTGAATAGGCATTTTTCAGCTATTTTTTTTGGGGGGGCAGGGTAGGCTCTGGGAATCGAACCCGGTCTCTGGCATGGTAGGCAAAAATTCTGCCACTGAGCACCATTGCACCACCCTCGTCTATTTTTTGACCTGCTATTTTCAGAGCTTTTGTGAGGAAAATGGGTGCTCAGTGTGTTTCATCAGTCACACACTTTTCCTTATTCTTTTCTTTCAGAGATACAATGAAGTAACCAACTATTTATTCCTTGATTTAGATCCCTTGATTAAAAATGGGTTCTGATAATAGTTATGTAGCCATTTTTTAAAGTAGAAGTTAGTAAGTACCGCTTTGTTACCAAGATTGTCTAAAAGAAAAAAAGTTTAATTTACTTGGTTGTGATTATCTATTTTCTATTCCTTTTATCTGAAGCACATTTTGTGTGTTTTAGACATCTTTTTTTTCTCCACCTCTGTGAAGCAAAATACAATATAAACAATTTTTCTTAGTCATCTGTGATACATTTTGGACATTGGAGTTTACAAGTGATCTCAAAAGCCTTATTTTAGCAAACTTTTCCCACCTTTTGATGAAGATACTAGTAAGCCAAATTGCTAAAAATGGTAGATCTTCTCTATATTCCCTGTTGTATTTGTCTCACACCTATTTAGCTAAGTTTCCATGCAGTTTTCTTACAAAGACTGGACCATTCATGTGACAAGCATTTATTGAGCCCCTACTATGTGCCAGGCCTTAAATTAGCTGCTGGGGATATAGTGGTGAAGAAATGAGACAAAGGCCCTTGGTCTCCCAGAGATGACTTTGTGGTGGTGGGAGATAACCACAACTAATAAACCAATGAACACAGAAGAAAATACAGGATGGTGATAAGTGTTGGAAGAAGAATAGACTGGAGTTGAAGCAAGGTCTTCCATGAGGGGCCAGATCATGGGGAAGAGCATTCCAGGCCAACTCAGCAGCTACTGCAAATATCCTAAGACAGAATCCTACTGGGTGGACTGGAGACACATTGAGAAGGGCAGTGTGACTGGAGGGAGGGGTAGCTGATAAAAGATGAACTCAAAGGAAAGCAAAGTTTAAAGTTAGCAAGTAGAACTTACACAAGTGAAAATTATTCAGCAACATAAATATATAAAATACATAAAAATAAAATGAAATTCTTATTTTGCAGTTTAAATGTGACCATGAACAGTTAGATTCCAAAATCTGTGTCATGATTTCCAGATTGCATTAATAATTATCCAAGACTAACAATGGAGAAAAGTCATTGTTCCAAACTCTATATAGTATATACCACTTTGAAGCTTGGATTGCCCATGATAAAACACTAGTAGTATTGTAGGAAAATGGCATCAAGAGTTATATTCTTAAATTGAATTTGCCTTGGAAATAATCTTGCATACAATGAACACAGCAAGAAACAGCTTGCTTCATCCTTTAACATAATAATTGCTCTCAAGGAGTATAAGAACATATGGGCAGATGGAGCAACTGGTTATAAAGTTAACTGAACAGAGAAGAAAACTATTGAGGGCAAAGTTTCATATTCCCTTGAGTTTTTTTCATATCTGCACAATAGAGACTTGATGAGTTGCCAGCACATAACAAGCCAGAATGCTGGACCTAGAGAGTATTTATGATATCTAGCCAACAGAGAACTGCTTTACCTCCCAAAGGGTGGTCTCCAAATCTGTTGTAGTTTTTGGCAGGATTTTATATCACAATTGAAAACAGATGCCCTTTCTGCCCTTTTCCTTGTCTGAGTTACTACTGTTCAGAGGCTGTGAGCCTCTCTCATGTGCCTCTAGAATGCCCAGCAAGAGTCCTCTGTAGACACACTTATTCAGAAATCTTGCTATGAAACACTTATTTGACAAATAGAGAAAATACACATGAAGGTGTCAGGTTTGTGAAGTTCTGATAATCTGCTTGGCATATTCTGAATGTTTCTTGTCACAAATCAAAACAGCCGTACGGTTTAATATAAAACATCTTCCTGGACAGTTCCTATGTTAGCGTACTTAATCCTAAAGGAAAATATTTAATGCTAAAAGAATATGTAATCATAAAGGAAAACCAAATCATACTCTTCCTAATTGACTGTATTGAATGTTTTTATAGGAGATGAACCTGAAATGTGCTTGTATATGATACTGACAATCCAGAGCATCAAAAATCACCATAAATTCTTAGTTACAAAAGTAGATTTAATAAACATAAAAACTAAACATAATGTATGGACTTTGTTTGGATCCTGGATTAATTAATTGATATTTAAACTTAGTAAACAACTGGGGAAATTAAAATATGGGCTAGATATGAGATGATATTAAGGAATCGTTGGTAATTTTGTTAGTTAACAAACTAACAAAATGATAATGTTAATCATTATCATTTGATAATGATATGGTGGTTATATAGGAAATATTCTATTTTATACTAAAATATTTAGAGATTAAATATTGCATCTATAGTTTGTATTAAATGACTTCAGCAAAATATTAATTGAAGCAAATATGGCAAAATGTTAGTTGATCTTGGTGATGAGCATATGGGGTTTATTGTCATATTTTCTCCACTTTCCTATTTGTTTGAACATTTTTATAATTAAAGGTTTTAAATAAACATTTGCACACCACAGTGTGTAATTTGTCAGCTAAATAACACAGCTTTATGATGGTAGTGGATGTTGCTTTATTTTGCTTTTTTGCTGCAGCCAAAAAAAAAGTGGACCTGGAAACTAGGCAATTTCTGCATCCATGGGACATTACAGTAAACATGAAATGATACTCTCTCCTTCCTTCTATTGCCCGTCTATAGCCTGACTTTGTAATTTGACCAATTATGGGAGGTAAAGTGGTTCAAAAGAAGACCTGAGAAACTCCCTCAACATGATAAAGGGTAAATATAAAAAACGCCACTCCTAACATCATACTTAATGGTAAAAGCTTTCTCTCTAAGATCACCACAAGGACATCCTATGTCACCACTCATATTCAGCATTGTATCATTGTACTGGAAGTTCTGCCTAGAGCAATTGGGCAAGAAAGGAAATAACAGGCATAGAAATTGGAAAGGAAAAAGTAAAACTTTCCCTATCTGCAGATGATATGATCCTATAAACAAAAAATCCTTTAAAATCCACAACAAAGCTACTAGAGCTGATAAAGGAATTCAGTAAAGTGGCAAGGTCCCAGATCAGCAAAAATCAGTACTATTTTTATACAGTAGTAGTCAGTCAATCTGAAGAGGAAATCATGAAAAAAATCCTATTTATGATAGCAAGTAAAGGAATCAAATATCTAAGAATAAATTTAACCAGGGATGTAAAGGATTTATACATGGAAAGCTACAAATTATTCCTAAAAGAAATCAAAGAAGACCTAAATAAATGTAAGGATAGTCCGTATTCATGGATTGGAAGACTAAATTTCACTAAGACATTAATTCTACCCAAAGTAAATTTACAGATTCAGTCAATAAAAATCCCAACAATCTTCTTTGCAGAAATGAAAAGTTAGTCATCAAATTTATATGGAAGGGTATAGTAGTTATGTTCAGCTGTCAATTTGTCTAGGTGATGGTGCCCAGCTGTTGTGTTTGTTGTGTTGCTTTGGACTTAAATCATCAGCATGTGAATTTCATCTGTGGCTGATTATATTTGCACTGGCTGAGGGGAGTGCCTTCTATAATAAGTGTGGCTTAGATGGAGAAGTCAGAAGAGAGAGAAATAACTCAGCACAACTTAGCTCAGAGTTCAGAGCAGCTCAGACCCAGATGTTTGGGGGTGCAGAAAGGACATGCCCCAGGGAAAGCCATTTGAACCCAGAAACTGGGAGGGAAGGCACATGGTGATGTGCCTTCCCATGTGACCAAGAAACCCAGATGAAAGTTAACTGCCTTACGTCTGAGGAACTGTAAATTTGTAAATAAATAAATCCCCTTCATAAAAGCTGATCTAGCTTTTGTTGTTACATTCTGGCAGCATTGGCATACTAAAACAAAGAGTAAGGGATCCTGAATAGCCAAAGCCATTGCTTTAGTTTGTTAATGACGCTGGGATGCGATATACCAGAAATGGATTGGCTTTTATAAAGGGGATTTACTAAGTTACAAGTTTATAGTTCTAAGGCCATAAAAATGACCAAACTAAGGCACCCAGATAAAGATACCCTGATTCCTAAGAAAGACTGATGTCTGTCACATGGGAAGGCACGTGGCTGGCATCTGAGGTCTTTGTTCCTCAGACACTACTTCCAACTTTTGATTCCAGTGGCTTCCTCTCTAAGTGTCTGTGGGCCCTCACTTTTTTAGCTGCTCTAGGACAAAACTCTAGGTTTCATCTCTTAGCTTAGCAACTCACAGGGCCGGAGATTTCTTCTCTTCAGGTTCTGGCTATTTTTGTGAGTCACTGCTTAGCACCTGGGCTTTTTCTGTCTTGATCTCCAAATGTCTGCATCTCGTCAACTCTGAACTGTTTCTCTCTGTGTGAGCACTCTTAAAGGCCCCAGTAAACTAATTAAGAACCACCTTGAATGGATGGAGTCACATCTCCATCTAATCAAAAGCTCCAGCCACAATCAGGTATGTCACATCTCCATGGAAACAACTGAAGCAAGAGGTTCCACCTTACAGTATTGGTTCAACATGGCTACCCCCAAAAGATTGGGTTTAGAATTAAAGGAACTTGACTTTTGTGGGGGTCCATAACAGTTTCAAACCAGCATAGCCATCTTGAGAAAGAAGAACAAAGTTTCGACTCACATTTCCCAATTTTATAGTTTATTACAGACCTACGGTAATCAAAACAGCCTGATTCTGGCACAAGACAGAACATATAGACTGACAAAATCAAATTAAGAGTTTAGAAATAAACTTTCACTGTATCACCAATTGATTTTTGACAAGGGTGCCAAGTATACTCAATAGGGAAAGAATATCAACAAATGGTGCTGGGAAAACTGGATATCCATATGCAAAAGAATGAAGGTGGACTCCTGCCTCCACATACAGAAATGAACTCAGAATGAAAAATGGCTTAATATTCAGAATATGTAAAGAAATCCTACAAATCAACAACAAAAGACGAAAAAAAACAATTTAAAAATGGGCAAAAGATGTGCGTAGTTATTTCTTGAAAGAAGATACATAAATGGCAAATAAGTACATGAAGAGATGCTCAACATCATTAGACATTAGGGAAATGTAAGTCAAAACCACAATGAGATACCATTTCTCACCCATTAGAATGGCTACTCTTAAAAAAACAGAAAATTACAAGTGTTGGAACTTGAAATTTAATAGGAACAGTTTGACAGTTCCTCAGAAAGTCAGGTATAAAATTACCATAAAACATGGGAATCCTACTTCTGGGTTTATACCCCAAAGAATTGAAAATAGGGACATTTGAAAACATGATTGAATCTTGAAGATATCATGTTGGGTGAAATAAGCCAGACCCAAAAGGACTAATATTGTATCATATTTTCAATATGAAATACTTAGAATAAGGAAATTCATACAGTGAGAAACTAGAATATAGGTTACCGGGGTTGGAGTGGGAGTAGGGAATGGAGAGTTAATTCTTCATTGGTACAGAGTGTCTGTTTGTAGTGATGGAAACATTTTGGTATGGATAGTGGTGATGGTGGTATAACATTGTGAACGTAGTTACCACTGAATTATATGTTTGAATGCGGTTGAAAGGGGGGAATTTTAGGTAGTATATATGTTAGTAGAATAAAATTTTTCAAAGCTCATAGGACTGTACAACACTAAGAGTGAACCCTGATGTAAACTATAAACTATAATTAGCAGTATAATTATAATAATAATGTTTCATCAATGGTAACAAAGTTACCACACTAATGCAAATGTGTGTGAGGGGAGGGGTGTATGGAAACTGTATTTTCTACATGATTCTTCTATAAACCTACAACCTCTTTAATAAAAAACTTAGAAAATAAAACCTGAACTTATGGAATCTGAAAGCTGGTATTTTGAACATTTTGCTTCAACCTCAAGTTTTAAAAAAGGAGACTCTTGTTACAGTTACCAAAGTCATTTTTCCATCATTTTTCAAAATCCATACATTTTCCAAAAACGTATATTCTACAACCTGGGTTATATTAATTTATGTAAAATGATTGGCACCACCTTAAGCACATTTTTGCCTTTCTTTTTCCTTCCCCATTTTTGAATTGTCCTTGTCACATCCACAGTGCTGTTTCTTCAGACCGTGGTACCTCTTGCGTTACTCTCTCACCTTCCCCTCATCTCCTCCTGGTCTCCCTTTTTCCAATATGGAGGACCAAGAGTGGACGTAGGGTACAAACAAAAGGTACCAGTCACAGCATACTGTTTACAAAATATGACACTGTGGAGGGAGAGTTTAAGGTACCTATTTGGACGAAGCTCTTCATAGAATTATAAAATGTTAGAGCTAGAAGACTCCTTAGAAGTAGTTCTCAGTCTCTTAGAGATGAGGAAATGGGTAGCAACTTGGGTACAGCTAGTTGGCACAGGGCTAAGAAGAAATATTAGGTTTTGTAATTCCCATCCTTGGCCGGGTAACTTCGATAAATTTTCCAAAAATTTCCAAGACTTACTGTGCCAGCTTAGCCACTGTTCAGCCTGGGTGAAAATGGTAAGGAGGTCCTAGGTGATAATCAAGGTATGAGCAGGTAGATATAGCCATTGCAGTAGGACATGCTTTTGTAACTGAAGTTAAAGACTCTTGTGGATAATCTGGATAATCTGTTGAACAGGGATCACATCACCGTCCCACTGTGCTATGATAAGAATTACATGAGGCCATGCATTTAAAGTGCCTGTCACATGGGGAGGGCTCAGTAAATGTCACCTGTCCTTTCCTTTGGGAAGTGTATTGGTTTGCATGCACATGCATGCATCTGGGTGTGCTGAAGGAAGGGGAAAAATATACTAGCAATTTTATTTGTTATCAAGAAACAAAACTAACTTGAAAATGGGCAGAGTTAGATTATAAAGAATTCTATTTAAGGTCTTAGGTAATTATAACAAAGACACAAAGGGAAGCTCTCAATAACTATATATTTTTTGTTCTGGTTTGCCCAGTTACTATTTCTAACCTCGTTCCCCTTCCCCTTCCTTTGTAAGTGCTCATCTTCAAACTCTACCAGCGGGCAAAGCATGTATACAGTGAGGCGGCTCGAGTGCTGCAGTTTAAGAAGATATGTGAAGAAGCACCTGACAATACAGTCCAGCTGCTGGGGGAGTTAATGAACCAGAGCCACGTGAGCTGCCGGGACATGTACGAATGCAGCTGCCCTGAGCTGGACCGGCTGGTGGACACCTGTCGGTGAGGCGGCGAGCAGTGTGGTGGTGTGGGGCGCGCTGCCAAAGAATGCGGGTTAAAGTAAAGGAAAAAAAATTGCAGCATTGTCATACTCTTCCACGTGAAAGGAAATCCTTCCCCATGACCTAGAGGAGGGGGTCTCCCGTGACAAAGAGCTGAACTTTTTACCTCCTAAATATCTGTGGGGTGAAAGATTCGAGACCTGGTTTTATGAGACTCCAGGTTTGGAATCAGCTCTTTACAGTATCATAATAAAGAATTTCCTGTCTTTGGATGATTTGGCCTTTCTGGAAGGTAGTTTTTTTCAGACATGGGCTCTGTTGTTTAAATATATATATACCTTTTATTGTAGTAACATTTATAAAGCTCAAAATGTCCCATTTTAACTACTTTCAGATGAACAATTCAGTGACATTAATTACATTCACAATATTGTGATACCATCACCAACATCCATTACTCCAACTTTTCCATCACCTCACACAGAAACTCTGGACCTGTTAAGCAATATCTTCCCTTTCTCACTCACTCCCCATTCCCTGGCAACCTGTAATCTACTATCTGTGAATTTGCTTCTTGTAGATATTTCTTATAAGAAAGATTATACAATATTTGTCTTTTTTATCTGGATTGTTTCATTCAACCTGATATCTTCAGTGTTCATTCTTGTGGTAGCATACGTGAGAACTTCATTCCTTTTTTTGGATGAATAATATTCCAATGAGAATACAGACCACCTTTCGTTCAGCTGTTTCTTTGCTGATGGACACCTGTATTGCTGTTACCTTTTGGCTATTGTGAATAATGTTACTATGAACAATGGCATGCAAATATCAGTTTTAGCCCTTGATTTCAGTTATTTTGGGTATGTATCAAGAAGTGGGATTGCCAGACCATATGGTAATTCTGTGTTCAACTGCCTCAGAAACCACTAAACTGATTTCTACAGTGGCTGCACAACTTTACAATTGCACTAACAATGTATAAGAATTCCAATTTATCCATATCCTTGCTAACACTTTTTATTGTTTATTTCTTTAATAATAGCCATTCTAATAGGTGTGAAATGGTATCTCATTGTGGTTTCTATTTGTGTTTCCCTGAAATGATGTTGAGCATTTTTTCATTGCTATTGGCCATTTGTATATCTACCTTCTTTGGAGAAATATCTGTTAAAGACTTTTGCTTATTTTTAAGTTGGGTTCTTTGTCTTTTTATAGGGGAGTTGTAGTAGTACTTTATATATTTTGGATAGTAAACCCTTATATATATGGTTAACAATTATTTTTTCCCATTCTGTAAGTTGTCTTTCACTTTCTTGATAATATCTCTTGATGTATAAAAGTTTTTAATTTTGCCAAAGTCCATTGTATCTATTGTTATTGCTTGTGCTTTTGGTGTCATGTCCAAGAACTCACTACCAGATTCAAGGTTATAAAGCTTCCTCCTATGCTTTCTTCTAAGAGTTTTATGACTTAAACTTTTATGTTTAGGCCCTTGATCCATTTGAGTTAATTTTTGTATATGGCTCTGAGGTAGGGGTTCAACTTCATTCCTTTGAATGTGGATATACAGTTTTCCAGCACTATTTTTGAAGATACTATTCTTTCCCCATTGAGTAGACTTGGCACCCTTGTCAAAATTTAATTGGCAATAGATGTGAGGGTTTTTTCCCGAACTTTCAATTCAATTCTGTTGTCTGTATGTCTGTCCTTGTGCCAGTACAATACTGTTTTCATTACTGTGGTTTTCTAGTAAGTTTTGAAATCAGAAAGTGTGACACCTCCAACTTTGTTCTTTAGTGGTATTGAATTAGCTATTTGGAATTGCAAATTCCATGTGAATTTGAGGATTGTCTTTTCTATTTCTACAAAAAGGCTGCAGGGACTTTGATAGTATTATCATTGAATTGATTTTGATAGTATTATCAGTGCATTAACTTTGATAGTATTATTCTGTAGACCACTTCGGGTAGTACTACATCTTAAATAATGTTACTTGTGGGTTTTTCATATGCGCCCTTTGCCACGTTCAGGAATTTCCCTTCCATTCCTAGTTTCCTAAGTGTTTTGTTTTGGGTGCATGGTCTGAGAATCCTGAGTGTTTTTATCATGAAAGGATGTTGAGTTTTTTCAAATACCTTTTCTGCAGTAGTTGAGATGAGATAAATTGAAAATTGATTAATCATTTGAGATTCGTTTTCTTATGTTAAAGCACCCTTGCATTGTTGGGCTAACTCCCATTTGATCATGGTATAAAATTCTTTTAAATGTTGTTGGATTTGGTTTGTTAGTATTTTGTTGATGATTCTGTATTCATAAGGGAAATTGTTCTGTAGTTTACTCATGATGTTTTTTCTGGCTTTGGCAACAGAATAATGTTAATCTCAAAGGATAAGTTAGGAGGTATTCTATCTTCCTCAATTTTTGGAAGAGTTTGAGATGGGTTGGTGTTAATTCACCAATCCATTTTTTGAATGTTTCGTATAATTCACCAGAAGCTGCCAGGTCCCAGACTTTCTTTGTTGGGAGGCTTTTTTTTTTTTTTTTAATATTTTTGTTTACAACAAACAAACATACATTCTTGACATACAAACATTCTTGACATGGTTACAATTAGTGGCATACAATATCATCACATAGTTGTGTATTCATTACCGTAATCATTTTTTGAACATTTGCATTTCTCCAGCAAAGAAAGAAAAGAGAAAAAAGAAAACTCATTCATGCCATATCCCTTACCCTCCCTCTCACTAACCACTAGTATTTCAATCAATTTATTTTAACCTTTGCTCCCCTGTTGTTTATTTCTTATCCATATTTTTTACTCATCTGTCTATACCATAGATAAAAGGAGCATCAGACACAAGATTTTCACAATCACACAGTCACATTGTGAAAACTGTTTCATTATGCAATCATCTTCCAGAAACATGGCTACTGGCTCTATTGTTTCAGGGGCTGCCCTCTAGCCAGTCTAATGCACCATAAACTAAATAGGGGATATCTATATAGTGCATAAGAATAACCTCCAGGATAACCTCTCCACTCTTTTAAATCTCTCAGGCACTTTCACTTCTTTTTGTCTGATTTCTCTCTTCCCCCTTTTGGTCGAGAAGGTTTTCTCAATCCCTTGATGCCATGTCCCAGCTCATTCTAGGATTTCTGTCCCACATTGCCAGGGAGGTTTACACCCCTGGGAGTCACGTCCCATGTTGAGGTGGGGAGGGCAGTAAGTTTGTTTGCCATATTGGCTGAGAGAGAGAGAGGTCACATCTGAGCAACAAAAGAGGTTCTCTAGGGTGACTCTTAGGCCTAATTTTAAGTAAGCTTAGATTATCCTTTGCCAGGATAAGTTTCATAGGAACAAACCCCAAGATTGAGGGCTCGGCCTGTTGATTGTCCTCACTGCTTGCAAGAATATCAGGAATTCTGTTGGGAGGTTTTTGATTACTGATTCAATTCTTTACTTACTATTGTTGTTATCTTCTATTTCTTCTTAACTCAGTTCAGGTAATTTTGTTTTTCTAGAATGTTTCCATTTCCTCTAGATTATTTAATTAGTTGTATTGTTGTTCATAGTATCTCTTTTATGCCTTTTAATTTCTGCAGGATCAGTGGTTATGACCTCATTTTCATTTTGGAGTTTAGTTATTTGTGTTTTTTCTGTCAATCTATCTAAACACTTGTCAATTTTATTGCTTTTTTGAAAGAACTAACTTTTAGTTTCATTGGTTCTCTCAATTGTTTTTCTGTTCTCTATTTCATTTATCTCTGCTCTCATCTTTATTATTTCCCTCCTTCTACTAACTTCAGACTTAATTTGCTCTTTTTTTTCCTTATTTCTAAAATAGAAAGTTGTTGATTTGAGATCTTTCTTCTTTTTAATATAGGTATTCAGAGATATAAATTTCCCTCTGTGTATTTCCTTTGCTGCATCTCCTAAGTTTTGGTGAAATATTGTGTTTCCATTTCTAATCACTTGAAGATATTTTCTAAATCCCTACATGATTTTCTTTGACCTATTGGTTGTTTAAGAGTGTGTAATTTAATTTTCACATATTTTTGAATTTTCTAGTTTTCTTTCTGTTATTATTACTACTTTATTCCATTGTGGGTAGAGAAGATACTTTGTATTAATTCAACCTTTAAAATTTACTAAAAATTGTGTTGTGGCCTAATATGTGATCTATCCTGGAGAATGATCCATGTGCATTGAGAATAATGGGTATTCTGCTCTTGTTGGATGGAGTGGTCTCTATATGTCTGTTAGGTCTAGTTTATTTATGGTATTGTTTAATACTATAAATTTATTGATTTTCTGTCTGGATGTTCTATCCAGAATTGAAAGTGGTATATTGAAGTCTCCAACTATTATTGTAGAACTGTCTATTTCACCCTTCAGTTTTGTCAGTGTTTATGTCATATAGTTTTGGGTTCTATGATAAATGCTTTTAATTGTTTTATCTTCTTGGTGGATTGACCCTTTTATTCATATATAGTGTCCTTCTTTGTCTCTTGTAAGAGATTTTAATTAAAGTTTATTTTATCCAATATTAATATAGCTACCCCAGCTTGTTTTTGGTTACTGTTTGCATGTAATAATTTTTCCATCCTTTCACATTCAACCCCTTTATCTCTTTGGGTCTAAAGTGAGACTCTTGTAAATATCAAATAGTTGAATCATGCTTTTTTAAAAAATCCATTCTGCCAATCTGTGTCTTTTGATTAGAGAGTTTAATCCATTTATATTCAAACTAATCACAGATAAGGCAGGACTTACTTCAGCCATTTTGTCATTTGTTTCTTAAATGCTTTATACCCTTTTTGTCCCTGATTTCCTTACTTCTTTTGTGTATAATTGATCTTTTACAGTGAAACTGATTGATGTCTTTCTCATTTCCTTGTCTGAATGTATTTTAAACATTTTCTTTGTGGTTACCATGGGTTTTATACTTAATATCTTAAATTTATAACAAGCTACCTTGAAATGGTAACTTAACTTCAATAGCATATATGATCTCTGCTCCTTTACTCTTCCTTACCCCCACTTTATGCTGTTCTTGTCACCCATTACCTCTTTATATTTTGTGTGGCCAATAGCATAACAAAGAAACATTATTTCTTATGCATTTCCATTTCAATCTTGTCAGAAATAACAAGTAGAATTACTTATCAAGGCTAAACTAAGACTGGCATTCGTATTTACCCATATACTTATCTTTATTAAAGATCTTTATTTCTTCATATAGTTCCTACTTACTGTGTCCTTTCCTTCCAAACTAAAGTACTCCCTTTACCATTTTTATACAGCATTTTATATAATAATGAACTCCTCAGGTTTTTGTTTATATCTGCAACTCTCCCTCATGTTTGAAGAACTGGTTTTACCCAATATACAATTCTTGGTGGCAATTTTTCTTTTTCAGTACTGTAAGTGTCAAACCACTACCTTCTTGTCTCCATGGTTTCGGATTAGAAATTGACATTTAATCTTATGAGGAACTCTTGTACATGATGAGTCACTTCTTTCTTGCTGCTGTCAGAATTCTCTCTTTGTCTTTGCTTTAAACAGTTTAATTATGATATGTATTAATAATGAGTGTCTATCTGGGTTTAATTTGATGTGCTAAGTCTGGATGTCAGATTCGCCCTCTTACTCAGGTTAGCTCTGTGTTAAGCCTCTTTTTCAGTGTTTACTCCAGTTTATAAGTTTATACTGAACCTATAGAACAGTCCATCGTGAATGTTTAGGTTGTTCTCAAGTCTCTCTGAGCTTATGTCTTGCCCTGAGCAGGTGGAATAGCTTTTAAGAATTCCCAAGTATGCATAACTGTGTCTCCTCCAAAAAAAAGTAGTTTCTTTCCCTCACTTGTTCTCCAGAGCCCTTGGTTACGCTTTCTGTCTTAATTTGTCTCTAAAAGCTATGGTAATTTAGCTCCTCTCCTGTACTCCAGTCAACTTTTTGCTCCTGCTTTCAAAACTGGCTCTTTTCTACTTTTCTTTAAATTCCATAATAGGCTCTGTTCCTCAGCTCCCCTCCCCTTTTCTGCGCAACTTTTCCACCCCAGGCAAGTTCTAGGTTAAAGGACCCAGTCACATACCCTGAATAAGTCTTCCATAAAACCATATGGGAAAAAAAATGCACTATTTTTGTTTAGTTACTCCAACAACCAGGGCACAAAGACCCACACTTTAATGCTTATGGACTGCCAAGCCCTTGCTGTGGGTCACACAAACTATGCAACTGAGGGAGGGTAAAGAGACCAGACAAGAAATTTTGTCTCATGGCTTTCATACCATTTTTAGTTTTAGTTGTTTTTTTCTTCCCCCAGTTCCATGTTCCTTCTGCTGTCCTCTAACCTCCATCTTTTTCCAGAATTTTAAGAAAGTTGATTCTGACAGAGCCTGCCTTTTTTTTTTTTTGTATTGTTTCTAGGAGATGGTGATAGTGATGGTGGTGGTGGTGGGGAGTTGTGGGAGATTTACCAGAATCATCTTACCTATTTTAATTGTTAGCACCCTCTAAATTGCTGTTCTGCCATTAACTCCCATCTGGTGCTCGAAGTAGGTTTAATAATTCTATTCAAAAGAAGGAAGAAAGCTGAAAGAGTTCCTCAAGCCTGATAGGAATGTGTAGAAAGAAGTTGCTGAAGTAATAACTCAGTGAAGTGGCATTTCCTGCACTCCAAGTTTAGGTTAGGTAATCCGAGGAAGTAAGGACTGAAGAAAGTACCCATTATAAATGGTCAGATGATACAGAAATATAAAGAAGGAAGCTCTCACAAAGCCTGGGAACAACTTCCTTATACTTTCTAGTGACTAGAGATAATAGAGTCAGATGGTTCCTTTACCCAGGGATCTCACTGACCTTAGGAGAATTGAAAGGGAAATTCATAGAACTCTCAAATGGCTACATGTCATTTCAACTGTAAGAAGATAATACAATTCTGCATGCAATTAGTAATGAAATTATAATTGACCACTTGGTGCCTGTGGCTTGCCTTGTTCTTGCCACACTCCCAGCTTTGAACCAAGTAGCATGCATAACCTAATTTATTGAGAGACATGCTCGTAGCTTTCATGAGAATCACTCTGCTGACATCACTGTTTGCTCATTATTTGCCAAAAAGTCTTTCAAAGCTTGTTTCATGGTAAGTGCTCTATCCTGAAAATATCAAGAGTCCAGTAAATGGAAGGAACAGATATTGTTCAGTACTGGAAATAAGAGGATGTGGGAATGATTTGTGTGGAAATCAGGAAGAAACATCTTTTCTGAGAAGATAGGGTAGTTTGAAAATAGTGGAGTAGTTTTCACTGCTGAAAGGCAGTAGTGGGGCATTGGCCCACTCCCTGGAATTTTCTCATGAACTTTCTCCTCCTGTGAGAGTCAACCAACCCTTACTCTGTAGAGGCTACATTCTAGTAGGGGGGGAGGGAAAAGACTATTACAAATAATGTGAATGGTGATGGTGCCATGAAGAAAGTTAGGAGGGTAGAAGTGATTGTGTACCAGAGTTGGGAGGGTAATCCTTTTTATGGGGTGGTCAGAGAAGACCTCTCTAAGATGATATTTGAGCAGAGACATGAAGTGAAGAAATGAACCATGCTGATACCTGGACGAAGGACATTACATGCAGAGAAAACAGCAAGTGCATAAGCTCTGAGGTGGGTACATGGCTGTCGTATGTGAGGAACAGCAAAAAGACCAGTGTGGCTGGAGTGCAGTGTAGGAAGGAGAGAGAAGTAGGTGATAAAGTTAGAGAGGTAGTAGAGGGCCATATCACATGGGCCTTTAAGGCCACTGTAGGGTCTCTGTCTTTGAGGAGAGGAAAGTGCAAGTGAAAGTGCTAGGAAGTGATTGGATGCCAGACATACCTTGAAGAAAGAGTCAAGATATTATTTGCTCTGCGGGTGAAAAAGGAATCAACATGACTCTTGGGTCCTTAGCCCTAGTAACTTTTCTCGTTTGCCTAAAAGTCACAGACTTCATAATTCTGCATCAGAATTACCTTAGAACACCATGAGATATTAGAACCTAATTTACTGAGACCTGAGAGATAAGAAAAGACACTTAGGAGGTTAAATGATTTGAACAAGTTTACACAATGAGTTTCTGGGAAAGTCTGGCTCCCAATCCAATGTTCTTTTTGCCTCATCTGCCTCTCTCCCCATTGGCCATTACTAGCGTGTGATTACATTGGAATGTGGGTCATTTTGACTATTTTCCTTCCCTACTGTCATGGTTAGGGACAGGTGTCAACTTGGCCAAGTTGTGGTACCTGTTCATCTGATTGGGCAAGTGCTGGCCTGTCTGTTGCAATGAGGACATTTCATAGGATTAGATCATGATCACGTCAGCTACATCCACAGCTGATTCCATTTGTAATCAGCCAAAAGTGATGCTAAATCCAATCATGGGAAGCCTTTTAAGGAGGACTCAGAGGAGACAGGTTGCATTCCTGCTTTGGCTGGTGAGCCTCTCCTGTGGAGTTCATCCAGGCCATCCATTGGAGTCATTGGCTTCGCAGCCTGCCCTGTGGATTTTGGACTCTGCATTCCTACGGTCACGTGAGACACTTTCATAAATTTTATATTTGCAAGTGTTCCCTGTTGATTCTGTTTCTCTAGAGAACCCTAACTAATACACCTACCTTTAAAACTTTAATGATGGAGACCTTTGTCGTGGTCTATAGTGTCTGAATATCAAGCAAAGGTAATGTGGAACAAGGGAGGCAGTGTGTGGAGTAGGGTCATCACTGGGCTGGAAGTTAGAAAGGTTGAGTTCTAGTTCCGGCTTTTCTCATTCCAAGCTCTGTGACTTTGCAGTTACCTTGGTTTATGATCTCCAATGTTTTCCTGTTGTAGCAGTTTGTGGATCTATACAATTTTCAAAATGTGGTTCTAAAGAAGATTCAGTGGCTATATCTTAAATGGGCTTGTAAAAGCATCATTTTTTTTTTCATTTAATTTTTTGGAGAAACTCCTATCTTAATGGCAGCTAAAGCATTCCTGTCTAGCCCATTTTCATCGGCAGTGTTGCTTTTCTGAGAAAAACTTGTTGTATCCAGTGTAAGGAGCCCTATCCCTTTTCTTCATTGTTATTTTTGTTTGGAAAGTCAATTAAGTATCAAAAATAATTTTTATTTATTCCATAACCATATAGGGGCTGAGTTTCCCATATTGAAAGATTATCTTTTGGTATGCTGAAAATATTGCCCAGAATAATTAATAGTCTGTTCCTAAAATTCTTACAGAATGAATTTTTCTTTGCTGGATTTATGACAAACACCGATAATATTCTTCAGATTTTCTAGCTAACTATTCTAGTCAGTTGTTAGTTACTGTGAAAGGCCTTGAGTGACAGAGGAACAACAGTGAGGGCTAGCCAAGGGAAGATGAAGTAGATATACTTACTGATGTCATTCCTTCCTTCAGTCAACATAATACTTTCAGAAGTATTTGTGTCCCGTGTGAAATTGAAATTTAATCTCTGCTTTCAAAAGCTGTGGCATTTTCTTTTATGTAAATGTATGGGAAGTGACAAGAGGGGGGAGGGCAGAACATATGTAAATGTATGAGAAGTGACAAGAGGGGGGAGGGCAGAACAATGCAAAAGGTATTGGTAAGGGATAGTTAAACAGTTAGGCAAAGACATAGAGTAGTAAATAGCAGGTGGTAAATACGGAAAGGCTCAAGTGAAAAATGGAGAGACGCTTAAACCCTGGTTCCTACTGAAGCCTTGTGACTGTCTCCCTGGACAGGCAGAGAAAGTGTTGGATATGCTGGGAAGGGCCCTGGCAAGGCCTGGTGTGGGTCACTGCTGCCACCAACTCAACCTCTGGTAGCGTATTGCCTTAAGAACCACCACCACCTCCACACTCCCCTGCCCTCTCTGGAATATAAGTACCAATGGTGAATATGTGCAGCCAGGGAAGTTTGGTTGCTTTAGGGAGACCAGAGGAAGTAAGAGTGAAGCTGAAATGAGTTTAGGGAGGGATACATCTAAAGACAGTTTTTAGATAATCCTCCCTGGCCAGTTGGTGACTGTTCTAGTTTGCTAAGTGCTGGAATGCAACACACCAGAGATGGATTGGCTTTCAATAAAAGGGGATTTATTTAGTTAATGTATAGTTCTTCAGAGGAAAGGCAGCTAACTTTCATCTGAGGTTCTTTCCTACATGGGAAGGCACAGGGCAATCTCTGCTGGCCTTCCCTCCAGGCCTCTGGGTTCCAACAACTTTCCCTGGGGTGATTTCTTTCTTCATTTCCAAAGGCCTGGGCTGAGCTGCGAGTGTTGAGATGAGGTATACTGAGCTGCTTGGGCTGTGCTACGTTAAGCTCTCTCATTTAAGCACCAGCCAATTAAATCAAACACCATTCATTGCAGCAGGCACGCCGCCTAGCTGACTGCAGGTGTAATCAGCAGCAGATGAAGTTCACATGCCATCGGCTCATGTCCACAGCAATAGATCTAGACACCTTCATCTGGCCAAGTTGACACCTGAACCCAACTACCACAGTGACACTTTAAAATTCCTTTAGTTTTTCTGAAGTCCTGCTTGGCAATTATTTAGATGAAAAGAAACTAATTGAATGAATGAATGAGGGACTCTAATGCCTAGAATATTCAGGACAGTACCTAGAACTAATATTTTAGTTTGATCTGAACTTGACCATATTAGAAATGCATCTCTATGTAACTGGCCTATAATTTTGGCCTAGGACAAAACATAGGTGGCTACTTAAAGACCCAAGTGGAGAGGAAAAGGAAAGGAAAAAGAATAGTAGAGATCACTAATACTTGCCCTTTTTTCAGTTGAGCCTTTACTGTTTTTCAAGTGAAAACAGTAAAGAAAGGATCAGAGAGGGAGAAGGAAACTACATTTACGTAGTTAGGCTTTTTAGTTTTTATTAACTTAATGTTAGAAAACTTATTTGAGACAAAATTATGAAGGAAAAAGATGATGCTTGGCTAATTATAAAATATCTCTTTTAAATGAAAAAAATGTAAAATGTTAATAAATGGCTAAATTTTAAAGTAGAATTTACAAAAGAACACAAAACAACTTTGAAACCAAGACAATTATATGTGAAAAAGTTCATTCATTTTAGTTCCCTGGTTTTATTTAAGAAAAAATAATTAATGCCTTTTATTATATTTTGACACTTGTTGAAATTAGAGAGGATTCATTGCTACATTATTACCCAAGCTATTAAGGAAAACAAATGACAAATTTGAAAGGACCCACAAAGTTTATATAAATTTATTTGCTGTGCTTTCCTCAGAAGTCTTTCCACGAATTTATTCCACAGTCGTGCAGTTCAGCTTCTTACAACCATTCTCCTGACTAGGTCAGAATGGGGAAAAATAAAGTACAAATCCATATGTGTGCACTCTTTTTCTCAGGACCTTCAGTGCTAATCTGTATATCCTGGAAGGTGAAAGGGAGAGAGGGAACCATATCATCTACCTGTAGGAGCTCATTTCCCTTTGGATCTCTTTCTTCCACTCATTGTCAAAGACAATGAATGAAGAAAAATAATATGACATTTGCCAGACCAAACAAACTGGTGGCTACTGGATTTTTTTTTTTTTTTTTTTAACATGGGCAGGCACCGGGAATCGAACCCGGGTTCTCGGGCATGGCAAGCAAGCATTCTTACCTGCTGAGCCACCGTGGCCTGCCCATGGCCACTGGATTTTAAAGGCTTATATTTCTTTTCTTTCTTTTTTATTTTTTAACTCTTTTTATTGTATAATATAACATATATACAAAGCAAAAAAAGAAAAAAAGCAATAGTTTTCAAAGCACTCTTCAACAAATAGTTAGAGGACAGATCCCAGAGTGTGTCATGGGCTACCATACCATCATCTCAGATTTTTCTTTCTAGCTGCTCCAGAACATTGGAGGCTAGAAGAAATATATATATATATATATATATATATATATATATATATATATATATATATATTTCTTTCTTGTGGAAAATAACATATATACAAAAAAGCAATAAATTTCAAAGCACAGCACATTCAGAGTTTGGTATGGGTCACAATTCCACAATTTTAGGTTTTTACTCCTAACTGCTCCAAGATCCTGGAGATTAAAAGAAATATTGATTTAATGATTCAGCAATCAACTCCACCATCACCTTTTTTTAAGAAAATTTTTTATTAATTAAAAAAAAAATTACAAGAAACACAAACATTCCCAACACATACACTCAGCAATTCACAATATCATCACATAATTGCATATTCATCATCATGATCATTTCCCAGAACATTTGCATCAGTTCAGAGAAAGAAATAAAAAGACAACAGAAAAAAAAAATTTTACATACCAACCCCTTACCCCTCCCTTTCACTGATCACTAGCATTTCAAACTAAATTTATTTTAACATTTGTTCCCCCTATTATTTATTTTTATTCCATATGTTCTACTCGTCTGTTGACAAGGTAGATAAAAGGAGCATCAGACACAAGGTTTTCACAATCACACAGTCACATTGGGAAAGCTATATCATTATACAATCATCATCAAGAAACATGGCTACTGGAACACAGCTCTACATTTTCAGGCAGTTCCCTCCAGCCTCTCCACTACATCTCGACTAACAAGGTGATGTCTATCTAATGCATAAGAATAACCTCCAGGATAACCTCTCGACTCTGTTTGGAATCTCTCAGCCATTGACACTTTGCCTCATTTCACTCTTCCCCCTTTTGATTGAGAAGGTTTTCTCAATCCCTTGATGCTGGGTCTCAGCTCATTCTAGAGTTTTTCTCAATTCCTTGATGCTGAATCTCAGCTTATTCTGGGATTTCTGTCCCATGTTGCCAGGAAGATCCACACCCCTGGGAGTCTTGTCCCACATAGACAGGGGGAGGGTGGTGAGTTTGCTTGCTGTGTTGACTGGAGAGAGGGGCCACATCTGAGCAACAAAAGAGGTTCTCTTGGGGGTGACTCTTAGGCCTAATTTTAAGTAGGGGTTAAGTTTCATATGAACAAACCCCAAGACTGGGGGCTCAGCCTATAGCCTTGGTTGCCCACACGGCTTGTGAGAATATCAAGAATTCAACTTGGGGAAGTTGAGTTTTCCCCCGTTCTCACCATTCCCCGAAGGGGACTTTGCAAATACTTTTCCACTCACTGATCAAATCACTCTGGGATTCATCAGGGCATCACCTGGACAAACCAACACAATCTCATGTCCTATACAAAGTTCCATGTACTTAAGGTATTCAACCAACTATCTATATAAGTTATATTAGAAGATGCACTAGTCAAAGTATAAATTTGAACCAAATAAACATTTTTTGCTTTAGTCTCACACGTAAGTTGAAATTTTAAAATATTAATTACCATCTATTTTCAGCACACTGCAGTAATGACATTCTTTTGTTCTTTCTCATGCAAAAACATTTTTTAAATTGGTACATTTAGTCACTATCATTATACACTCCAGGCATTCCTAGATTATACCATCTCAATCTTTATCGTCTATCTTTCTTTGTGATTTCATTTATGCCCCAGCCCTTCTCCCTCTATCATTCTCATATGCAGCATCATTCAGTGTTTTAACATAATTGTATTATAGTTAGGTAATATTGTGCTGTCCATTTCTGAGTTTTTATATTCAGTCCTGTTGCACAATCTGTATCCCTTCAGCTCCAATTACCCAATATCTTACTGTATTTCTATCTCCTGATGGTCTCTGTTAGCAACGAAATATTCCAAGTTTATTCACTACTGTCAGTTCATATCAGTGAGACCATACAGTATTTGTCCTTTTGTTTCTGGCTAATCACACTCAGCATAATGTCCTTAAGGTCCATTCATGTTGTTACATACTTCATAACTTTATTCTGTCTTACAGCTGCATAATATTCCATCTTATGTAAATGCCACTGTTTGTTTAGCCAACCATCTGTTGATGGACATTTTGGTTGTTTCCATCTCTTGGTAATTGTAAATAATGCTGCTATAAACATTGGTGTGTAAATGTCCAGTTGTGTCCTTGCCCTCATGTCCTTTTAAGTAGAGATAGCATATAGATGGGTCCTGTTTTTTAATCCATTCTGCCAGACTATGTCTTTTGTTTGGGGAGTTTAATCCATTAACATTCAGTGTTATTACTGCATGGGTAGTACTTTCTTCTACTATTTTGCCTTCTGGATTTTATATGTCATATCTAATTTTCCTTCACTCATAGTCTTCCTTTCTACACTCTTCTCCACACCTCTCTCTTCTGTCTTCGTATCTGTCTCTAGTGTTCCCTTTAGTATTTCTTGCAGAGCTGGTCTCTTGGTCACAAATTCTCTCAGTGATTTTTTGTCTGAAAATGTTTTAATTTCTCCCCCATTTTTGAAGGACAATTTTGCTAGATATAGAATCCTTGGTTGGCAGTTTTTCTCTTTTAATAATTTAAATGTATCATCCCACTGTCTTCTTGCCTCCATGGTTTCTGTTGAGAGATCTGCACATAGTCTTATTGGGCTTCCCTTGTATATGATGGATTGCTTTTCTCTTGCTGCTTTCAAGATTCTTTCTTTTTGTTTGACCTCTGATGTTCTGATTAGTAAATGTCTTGGAGTATGTCTATTTGGATCTATTCTCTTTGGGGTACACTGCACTTCTTGGATCTGTAATTTTAAGTCTTTCCTAAGAGTTGGAAAATGTTCAGTGATAATTTCCTCCATTAGTTTTTCTTCTCCTTTTCCCTTCTCTCCTTCTGGGACACCCACAACACGTATATTCATGTACTTCATATTGTCTTTCAATTCCCTGAGTCCCTGCTCATATTTTTCCATTTTTTTCCCATATATTTTCATTTTCTTGCTGGATTTCAGGTGTTCCGTCCTCTAGTTCACTAATCCTATGTTCTGTCTCTTGAAATCTACCATTGTAGGTTTCCATTGTTTTTTTCATCTCTTCTACCTTGCATTTCATTCCCATAAATTCTGTGATTTGTTTTTTCAGACTTTCAATTTCTTCTTTTTGTTTATTCCTTGCCTTCTTTATATCCTCCCTCAATTCATTGATTTGGTTTTTGATGGGGTTTTCCATGTCTGTTCGTATATTCTGAATTAATTGTTTCAGCTCCTGTATCTCATTTGAATTGTTGGCTTGTTCCTTTGACTGGGCCATATCTTCAATTTTCCTAGTGTGATTTGTTATTGTTTGCTGGCATCTAGGCATTTAATTACCTTAATTATTTTATTCTGGAGATTGCTTTCACTTCTTTTACCTAGGGTTTTCTTGCTGGATGAATTTGTTGTCTATCTGTTCTTTGATATTCAGTTCACTTAATCTGGACCTCTAGCTTAAGTTTTGTTTAATAGAGGAGAATTTTTCAGTTCTTGTTTCCTTGTTTCTTGCCCTGCTTGTATGATACCTTTTACCCCCCACCCTTAGGAGGGTCTACTTAGATATTATAGACCCCAGCCAGATTTTCCCAGACCAAACTGGCCTCCTATCAGGAGGAAAGGGTCACCTGCGTCGGTTTTTCCTGAGGGTGAGACCCAGCAGGTTGAAAGACTTTCCTGTGAAGTCTCTGGACTCTGTTTTTCTTATCCTGCCCAGTATGTGGCGCTTGTCTGCCTGCAGGTCCTACCAGCATAAGATGATGTGGTACCAACTTTGGCAGACTCTCCTTGCTGGGGGCATGGTGGAGACAGAGGAGAGGTTGATTTTAATGGCTTCAAATCACCAAGCCCTAGTGTCTGAATTCCTTGAGGGAGGGATTCCACCTGAGTTGGGCTTCACCCCTCCCTTGGGGTAGGCACAGGCTCCAGACAAGCCCTCAAATGAGCTCACTTCTGCCTATGCCTGGGGCAGTTGCAGCCTGAGAAGTCCTGCTGCTTTATCCAAAGGCAGTCAAGCCGTTGTAGAAACACAGCCAGAAAAACCTCTGTTTCCTTATTTTTTTTCCCTTTTTCTGTCAGCCGTGCCCCCTTGGCACTGGGGCAAAAATGAGCAACCTCTGCTTTGACCAGGTTCACCTAAGCTGGGGGCCTATTTTTAGTAGTCAGAATTTGTTACTTAATTCCACAATTGGCGTTTGATTGTGCTCAGTCCCTGCTGCTGGTAAAGTTCCTTTCCTTTCCCCTCTGGGAAGCAGCCTGTCGGGGAGGGGCACTGGCCATCGCAGCTTTGGGAACTCATGGTTCTGTGGGGGTTCGCAGCTGGTCCAGCTGGTCCAGACTGGGGTGCGCTGTGTGTCTGGTCACTGATGTGGCCCCAGGAGCTGTTCTGTACTGTTTCTGGTTATTTAGTAGTTGTTCTGGAGGATGAACTAAAATGCGCACATTGTTAAGCCACCATCTTGATCCGGATATCCCCACCATCACTTTTGATCTTGCTATCCCACTCTTTAGGGGTGTTTGGGCTATGGTCATTCTAAATTTTTCATGTTGGAAGGGACTATCAGTAATATGGGTTAGGGAAATGGAACTATCTAATGTTCTGGAGAGGCTGGGCCCTCTAGGTTTCAGGACTTATTTGGTCCAGGGAACTGTCCGGAGGTTGTAGGTTTCTGGAAAGTTACCCTAGTGCATGCAACCTTTGTGGAATCTTATGTATTACCCTAGGTATTCTTTAGTATTTGCTGGAATGGTTTTAATTGGGATTTGGCAAGTTATGATAGGTAGCAATGTCTAACCGAGGTTTGCGTAAGATGAAGGCTTATATTTCTTAAATAGACTTCTAGACATATCTTCTTATACTTTCTCATTTGAATAGTTTTAGAAAGCGATGTGTGGTTTCTTGAGTCTTGAAGTTTTGCTTCTAACCTGCTGTAAAAATACAGAAATTGTACTGGAGGTTTCAATTTCCAGAGGTTCCTGCCAGTTTCCAGAGAACAGAAATTAGCAATCTTTCTAGGTAAAGAATATACTTCTGACTGTTTGTATTTATTTATATAATAAATATTTTGAAAAATTTAAACAAGTATAACAGCCAAGCAGCCATTATTAGATTCTACCAAGTGCCTGGAATTATGCTTGGCTGGGGTTAAAGAGATGGCCATGGCCTGTCCCTGGATTCAAGATTTTATTAAATGATTAATTTGATATCCATTTGAATACTACATAAATATTTACTTATTTTGAAATAAATGAATTTGAATTGAAATACAAGGCACAGTTTCTTATTCTCCCCATTTTTAGTTTGTAGCAAAGTTGAATCTTACTGAATCCTTTCTTTACCTTCCCCAGACCAGGTGCTTTACAATCAAATCATTTCATTTAAAAAGTAGGAAATTTTGGTCCAGGTTATATTGAGTTCCTAGAAAGTTCATTATGTGAATATGTTTTCAGTGATAAAAGGATCAAAAGGAATTATAAGGATTAAAGTTCCTTATAATATTCACCTCTCATCTGCCCTAGCCTTTGTTTCGTAGATTGTGCTTTATAAGACAGAGGCTGCTTTTATTGCTTTGACCAACCTTCCACATTATTCCCAGTCTTGTCTCCACGATCATGTAAGTGTTATTTGTGGTCGTCTATGGTTTTGGTTTTCATTACTCACCTCTCTGATGCCCAATAGCTCAGGAGATATGCTTCCAATATTTTATTGTTCTCTGAGAAAAAAATGCAAACCTGAAAAATTCACTGAACATCCTTTTTCACCTATTTTTCTTCCTTAATTTAAAGCTTATATTTGTCTTCTGATTGAGGATTTCTCTCAGCATTTCTATGGCTCATTAAGCACCAGTGGGGACCACTGCAGACAGGACCTTTCTCTGTGTGTTGTGTGTGTGTGTGTGTATATTTGTGTATGTGTGTGGTTGGACAAGCTACTGACCAGCTGCTGGTACAGTCTCCTGATTTGTGATCAAGTGCCACTGACACAGGGGCCTAGGGCTATTTATAATAACATTTATCATCCTCTGTTTAGGACATTTGAACTCTTATGATTTCAGACCATGTAGTTGAGGTGATCCAGCCCATTTCCCTCTGCAGCAGGCAGAGTGGTGTCAGCAAGTAGCTCTGGAAGCTCAGAAATGAACGCATTTACCCAGGAAGACTTCTAGCTTCTGCTCTTTGGAAACTGGCAGGAATCTCAGGAAAATAAGCTTCCTGGCACAATTCCTATGCTTTTTGCACTATTAGTTTGCTCTAGTTGCAAGTTTGAAACTGTAGTCTTCAAAAACTCTTCAAATGAGAAAGTGTAAGAAAATTTTCCTTGAAGTCCAGTGAAGACCCTTTACTGTAGCAAAATGGTATTGGGTCTTAGGAAGTCAAGTAAGAATACACACTGTTCTTCTCTAGAGCATGCCATTGGTCTAGATTTTGATGTCCAGGTTTTAAAGTCTTCCAGAGATGCTGCAATGACACCTCACTTTCCCCAACATCTTCCACAGTGAGAGAGTTGGATGTGAATGCATATGACCACTTTTTTTTCTTTTAACTGCAAAGGGGTATTTGTCAGCCTAGGATAATCCTAGCATTCCATGGTCAGGGAGACTTTCCAGCCTTGATGGTTCAATTTCACAACTGGGCCATAAGTTGAATATCTGAGGGACAGGAAGAGATTAGTGATCTTTATTTGTTTGCAAGCATTTTTGTTTTCTTCTTTAAACATCTATTTTCATTTGAAAAGTTTATTTTAATGAGTAAAACAAATGATGAAAAAAATCAACTGAGAAAATCATTGAGGGGATAAATGAATTACTGAAATAATTCATTTCATAATGAATGAATAATAAAAAATGTGCAATAATTTTTTTTTTTTTAACATGAGCAGGCACCAGGAAACAAACCCGAGTCTCCAGCATGGCAGGCAAGAACTCTGCCAGTGAGGCTCCATGGCCCGCCCTGTGCAATAATTTTTATGTCCTAAGGGAAGGGTAATAATTTATTGATATTTTCCACGAAGTAAAATTCGTTAATTTAGATGGGGAAAAAAAGTACAAGATTGTGCTAAATTAATTATGAAATTTTTAATCTGCTCCTACTTTAGAGTAAATTGTATTAGCAGGAATTGGAAGTACATGTTAAAGTTCATTGTTTAAGGGTAAGTTGCATCATCCAGAAATGAGTGTTCCTTGTATTTTATGTAGGCCTTTCACTTTGGTTCAAATCTTAAGTTTGAAACTGTACCTAGTTGATGGTGACTGAAATTACCTCTTGTTGTGCGGTTGTTTGTATAACAGTTCCCATCCCAATCAGTTCTTGTCTGTTGGCAAATTCTGAGTCCAAATGTCAGACCATCTCCAGAAGACACAGAGAATATGGATGGACCTGTGGAGGCCACCATCCTCTTTGTGGAAAGGTTTTTATAGTTTTCCAGTCGGGATTTAAAAAACTGACCTAGAATTAATAACATGCTATTTCTTGATAAATTTATTCAGCACAAATCTAGGAACCACTTCATGGAATCAGTACTACATGGGGGTTAGTGTAGCCCTCATGAAAGGGGAGTACTGCCAACTTTTATTACTTATAGCCAAAACTGAGACTAGCATTAAATACAATTAACTTTCAAATCACTTTCTGAAACAGCATAAGTTGCTTAATGTCCTAAAATGTGTGATAACACAAAAACATATATTCTCTTCCTCAGAACTTGGGTAAGCTACATGCTCTGTAAACACAAGGCAAATTGCTCTCATTTTCATTTATAAGTTCTGATTCTTTTTTCTCATTTTTCTTTAGGAAGTTTGGTGCTCAAGGGTCACGACTTACTGGAGCAGGATGGGGAGGCTGCACTGTATCAATAGTACCTGCTGACAACCTGTCCAGCTTCCTAGCAAATGTGCATGAAGCTTATTACCAGAAGAGCGATAGAAGCTTAGCACCAGAGAAGCAGAATTTGTTTGCCACCAAGCCCGGAGGTGGGGCCTTGGTTTTCCTTGAGCCCTAAACAATGTAAAAATCTCAGAGAAACTATTTAGAGCATTTAGGAGCTGGCAGCACTTCCTATGCCACAGTAAATTAATCCTTTTTCTGTTTTGTATTATGATGAACGGTTGCTGTTATCAAGATAAATTTCCGAAGAAATGGTTGAAATCTCTCTAATACAACATAATGATTATTTTTCCATCTTAAAATATGTTTTTACTAATAAGAACCAAGATTATGCTTGAATAAGTCTTTTGAGAACAATTACTGAGATTTATTGATTTGACACTTTAAAGATGAATGGTAAAACATGCACTTACTACCATTTACCTCTCATGAACTGTACTTGGATCTAGTACTCCAATTAAATTGTACAAGGCTGTATGTAATATAATTGAATCGTATGCATTATTCTTGAATAGAGTTTAGTTCTTGTTTCTCTTGATCTTCTTCTTCTTCAAATGTATAGTCGTCTGTTGCAGTTGTTGATGATGATAGTGAAGTCATAAATTCTCTCTCAACCTCAGCTTCAATGCGCTATTAAAATAATATATGATTAAGGATTTGTACATTTTTACTAGACATTGTATACTTGAATCTGAGCTTCCTCCAATTGTCAAAATGGAAAAGATCACTTAATTATTTTTTCAAAAGATGGATTTAGAAAGAAAATCATAGGCTCATTTAATGTTCCTTTGCCTTTATTTTTTTTAACCATGTGATATTTAAATCACTTTCAATTATTTTGGCCCTGTGCTTTCCATCACTTAATGGAGCAACTTAGATTATAGATACTTTTAAGTCTGTGTCTATTCACATTGAAATAGAGAATTATCTGGATGATATTCAGATAATTTGATTTGCTCATGGATTTTACTTCCCACTCTGCCCTACTTTTCTCAAATGCTTCTCTAATCCAAAACACATGTCTGCTGTTCTGGGAAATCCCACTCATGCCTTGCATACTTTTTTTATATGTCAAGCCAGGGCCAGTGTGGAGAAGGTGTGCAAATATTTGGGTGAAAGGAATATGCAAAGGTTTAAAGTGGGTTTTGAGATTCGGTGGTAATATTAGTGGGTGCTTATGCATGTTTGTCAATGTTTAGAAAATTTAGAAAATGTGTTGGTTTGTAAGCTGTCAGAATGCAATATACCAGAACTGGAACGGGTTTTCAGGTGAGCCACGGTGGCTCAGCAGGCAGAGTTCTAGCCTGCCATGCCAGAGACCCAGGTTCGATTCCTGGTGCCTGCCCATGCAAAAAAAAAAAAAAAAGTTAGAAGTTTACAGTTCTAAGTCTATAAAAATATCCAAACTAAAGCATCCAGGTAGAGATACCTTAATTCAAGGAAAGTTGGTGGATCAGGAATACCTCTGTCAGCTGGGTGGTCATGTGGCTGGCATCTGCAGGTTCTTTGCTCCTGGGCTCTGTGCTTTAAGCCTCTGTTCCTGTGGGGGTTCCTTACTTTGCTTCTCTGGAGCTGGCTTTCATATCTTGACATCCCTTGGCTTTCTCCAGGTTCTGACTTGCTTAACATCTCATGGCAATGTCTGCTGGGCTCCAAGCATCTCCAAACATCTCCAAGCATCTCAAAACATGTATGTCTCTGTTCTCCAAGTGTCAGCATCTATGTGAGCTCCGCTTTGAAGTTTCTGTTGACTGTCTCTCTTTCAGTTGGCTCTGTGGTTTCTGAAGTTTCCCCTTTTAAAGACTCTAATAAACTAATCAAGATCCACCTGGAATGGGTGGTATCACGGCTCCATCTAATCAAAAGGTCACACCCATAATTGGGGTGTCACATCTTTGCAGAGATAATCTAATCAAAAGTTTCCAACAAGCTGTTCCTATAAGGTTGGGTTAGGATTAAAACACATCTCTTCTGGGGTACATAATAGATTCAAACTGGCACAACAAGGGATCAAGTGTGGGCAGAGTTGTTTGGCCTTGTGGTGATGGCAAATGAATGGTTTCCTCTAATGGACAGTCTACAAGAATTCTTCCCTGGTTAGTTAGATTCAGTTGTCAACTTGGCCAGGTGAGCATACCTATTTCTGTTGCTGCAGACACAAACCAATGGTACGTGAATCTCATCTATTGCTAATTATATCTGCAGTCGGCTAGGAGGCGTGTCTGCTGCAATGAGTGACGTTTGACTTAATTGGCTGGTGCTTAAATGAGAGAACGCAATGTAGCACAGCCTAGCAGCTCAGCATTCCTCATCTCGGCACTCACAGCTCAGCCCAGGCCTTTGGAGATGCAGAAAGAAGTCACCCCGGGGAAAGTTGTTGGAACCCAGGGGCCTGGAGTGAAGACCAGCAGAGACCATCCTGTGCCTTCCATGTAAGAAAGAACCTCAGTGGAAAGTTAGCTGCCTTTCCTCTGAAGAACCAACAAAATAAATCCCCTTTTATTAAAAGCCAATCTGTCTCTGGTGTGTTGCATTCTGGCAGCTAGCAAACCAGAACACCTGGATTATATGATTCAGATAAAAAAGCATCTTGCTGAAATAGGTAATTGAGACAATAATGGTCATATGGCATGGCTTATCCAGAAAATTATTTCAATTTTCTATTATTTTGTGATTGTTTCTTTTCCTCAATATACAACTCAAAGTTGGACATCATCCATTAGAATCTCAGTTTAAGAGAAACCTAGGCAAAGCTGCTTGTAATATTTCTCAAGGGACAACAGCCACACCTAAAGTACTAAGAAATCCACTATTCTATTCTAAAATAAACTTCTGGTGCATTTTTATTCTTAGATGATAAATAATTTACAAAGTTTAGGTCAAACTTGCTGAAAGAATTTAGATTCTTTAAACCCAGTAATTCAAAACCTGATTTATTTAAATTTATAGTCCTTTGGTTTTTAATCCTCGCCTTTTTCTGGAAGTGATTTGAGGTAAGTGCTTTAGTTTGCTAAAACCCATTCCATTTAGTTTGCTAAATCCCATTCCATTTCTGGTGTATTGCATTCTGGCAGCAAATGCAATACACCAGAAATGGAATGGGATTTAGAAAGGAAATTTATTAAGCTATAGGTTTACAGTTCTAAGGCCATAAAAATGTTTAAACTAAGGAATCCAGGTAAAGATACCTTGACTCAAGAAAGGCCAATGTCTATCATATGGGAAGGCATGTGGCTAGTATATACTGGTCCTTGTTCCTGGTTCCATTGTTTCCAACTAATAATGCCAGTGGTGTCTTCTCTAAGCATCTGTGGTCCTTCACTTAGCAGCTCCGGGATGCATCTCTGGGTTCTCATGGGAGAACATCATAGCATCTCATGGGAAGGCATATGGTAACATCTGCTGTGCTCTGCTTCTCCAAATGTCCATGTCTAGGTGTCTACTCTCTCTTTCAGCACTCTAAGAATCTACAAGTATCTGCATCTCCATCAGCTTTGGTTCTTGGCTAGCTTCTGTCAGGTCTCTCAGCTCCTGGCTTCTTCTGGGACTTCTACATTTCCAAATATCTGTGTCTGTGTGTGTCTGCATCTGCATCTTAGGTTTCTCCAAAATGTTTCCTCTTTTCAAGTACTCCAGTAAACTAATCAAGAGCCACCTTGAATGGTCAGAGACATCACCACCTAATCAAAAGGTCACATCCAAAATTGGGTCTGTCACAACTCCACGGGAACTATCTAATCAAAAGGTCAGACCTACAATTGAGTGGGTCAATCTTCATGGACATAAAATAATCAAAGGTTCCACCCTAAACAATATCTGGCTGCACAAGACTGGATCAGGATTGAAAGAAAATAGCTTTTCTGGGTTATGTAACAGTTTCAAACTAGCACGTTCCACCCTCTGGAGCCCCAGAAGACATGTTCTTTCCATATACAAAATACATTCATTCATCACAATATCACAAAAGCCTTAAGCCATTTTGGTAATAATACAAATACCACACCAAGTCAAAAGAGTACAAAATCTCATCAAAGTCAGTTTCAGGCACGGTCTGTCCTAGGGCAAAAATTTTCCTCTGGCTCAGTAAAATTCATCTGCTTCCAATATACAAAGAGGTTACATGTTTCCATTTCTATAGGGAAAATTTGAAAGGAAAATGGAGGTCAAAGGCCCCCAACAGTTCCTAAAAGAAATGCAGGGTGAACACCATTAGATTTCAAGTCTGAGAGTCACTTATCCCTGGGGCTTGAGAGAATGGGGGTCCCACCCTCTCTAAGGGCTTACACAGTGGCCCAGTTCTCTCCAAATTCTAGGGTGAGGGTTACAATCTTGGGGTTTATTGAGGGGACCACCTTTCTCTCAGCTCCACCCTCTCCAAGCATCGGGACAGCACCCGGGCTCTCTATCATCTCCAGGGCACATGCTCAGCTCCCTCAGAACAATAGAGTAATCACCAGTCTCCTCTCAATGCCCAGGTAATGTGCTCCATCTCTGAGGCCTGAGGCAGCAAAACTCTTCCTGAGCAATGAAGTGGAAGGCCCGCCTTTTACTTCTGGGACAAACTCAGCCTCTCCACACACACAGGTGGCTCTGCTCTCCTGGCCCAAGATTTCCTTGTTCCAAACCTTAGCTTCCATGGTTCTGCCTCAGAAGTCATTTTCTCTTCAATTTGTCCCTTTTATGTCCTTTTTAGTATAAACTGGCATTTATACAGGTCTTACAACACTCTTGTTGGCTTTTTATGCGATATATAGAGATCATAACCGTCAGACAATAGGAGTTTCCACAAATTCTTTCTGGATAACTTCATCTCCAATGCTGGCTTTTCCTGTAATAGCTCACTGGTTCCATGTTTGGTTAAATCCTCAGTTGGGCACTAACCACTGGGGTCTCCCTTTCTGAAAATGAAGAATTTTCCAGATCCTCAAATTCTGGTTTCTTGGTACCTGAGAGCTCAGTTCTCATCTTACCTCTTTCTTGTCACATTTTACTGTAAGCTGCAAGGAGCAACTTATAGGCTGCATTTTCCACAAGTTAGTTTGAAAATTTCTTCAGCTAAGTATCCAGGGTCATCACCTTTAAATTCTAACTTCCATCCAACAGTATTCAATTTTGTCAAATTCTCTGCACCTTAGGACATGGTTCTCCTTTCTTCCAGTTTGCAGTAACACATGCATCATTTCTAAGACCTCATTGGAAGCACCTTTAGTGCCCATATTTCTACCAAAAGTCTCTTCAAAACATTCTAGGCCTTTCCTTTCATGTTACTCACAATTCTCCCAGAATCTTCTCCTTATCCACTCAAAAAGCTGCTCCAACATGTTTGGTATTTGCAAACCACAACACCCCACTTCTAGTACCAAAATCTCTTTTAGTTTGCTAAATGCTGCCAGAATGCAATACACCAGAAATGGAATGGATTTTACAATGGGAATTTATTAAGTTACATGTTTACAGTTCTAAGGCCATAAAAATGTTTAAACTAAGGAATCCAGAAAAAGATACCTTGACTCAAGAATGGCCAATGTCTGTTACATAGGAAGGTACATGGCTGCTGTCTCTTGGTCCTTGTTCCCAGTTCCATTGCTCCAAACTTGTGATGCCAGTGATTTCCTGTGAAAGCATCTGTGGGCTTTCACTTAGCTCCTCTTGGATGCAACTTTGGATTCTGGCTTGCTTAGTGTCTTACAGAAAGGTACATGGCAACATCTGCTGGGCTCTGCATCTCCAAATATCCATGTCTAGGCATCTGCTCTCTGTCAGCACCCCAAATATCTCCAAATGTCTGCATCTCTGTTGTCTCTGGTTCCTGTCTGGCTTCTGTTGGCTCTCTCAGCTCCTGGCATCTCCTGGAAATTTCCAGACGTGTATCTGCATCTGCATCTTAGGTTTCTCCAAAATGCTTCCCCTTTTAAAGGACTCCAGTAAACTAATCAAAACCCACCTGAAAAGGTCAGAGTCACATCTCCATCTAATCAAAAGGCCACACCCACAATTAAGTGGGTCATATCTCCATGGGAACTATCTAATCAAAGTTTCCACCCTACATAATAGGTCTGACCCCACAAGATTGGAGCAGGATGAAAGAAAATGGCTTTTCTGTGGTACATAACTGTTTCAATCTAGCACAGTAAGTAAGTAATTCTTTAAAGATACCTGAATTAGCATTTAAAAAAAGGAACTTGCCATTGCTTTGCTATTCCATTTTAATTTTTCACCAGGTGATTTCTTTGTAATAAGTGAGGAAAGTTTTTCCAATGTGCATTAATTTGTGAGGGACATAGTCATTCTGAGCCAGGGGTCTACTCTGTGTTTGTTTTGAATTCTGGCTTGAAGAAAAGAACTATTCATTAATCCAGCCATCACCAAGTATTGTTCGAAACATATCTGGAAAAGATATGAGGAAGAATGAGTAGAATATGAAAGATGGGGAGGAGGCATTGCAGACGATAGAAGTATAGGCGAATAGTGGGTGCAGAAAGCTTGGCAGGAATGAAGATTTTGCATTAGGCTGTAGAGAAGAGTAAACTGGCTATACTGAGTGGAACAGGTTTTGGAGGGCCCCAAATTCAGGCAGCATTTAGACCAGAGTCTGAAAACCAGCAGCCCATGACCCACATCTGATCTGCAACTACATTTAATTTGAATCACAGAGTGTTTAAAACTTTGAGGTCCAAATCAGATTTTCCAACAAAATCTGGATGACTAATATTGAAAGATCTGATAACACCTTAGTCTACACTCCTGCTTGACAACAAAGAACTAGAGTTAAGGTAGTAGCTGCCTTGTTTAGATGAGGCATGGGCTCTCCAATGTGCCATGATTCCCACAACTCCCTCTAGTTTCCCTGATACTGAGGTCAAGTGTCAGTTGCCATTTAACAGCACACTCTGGTAGTTTTTCTTACACTATTTCTCTGTACCCAGTTCTCTGTCAAGAGTAAGAAAAATAGGTCAAGAAAAATGATAGAAAGAATATTTTATACATGTGAAAGTAAATAATGGTCCTACTTGTTTCATATTAAACATCCAGGTGCTTGCTTCACTCCTTTCTGTTAACTTTCTGGTCTAGGTAGGAATTTGATTATGTAACTCCTGTTCTTTATCTTACACAGTAGCCAATGAGGATGCTCTAGATTTTTGAGTGAAAGTCTTACATGCTGAAAGTAAAGGGTCTCTCCTCTTCCTGACCTCAGATTGTCCAGCCTACAGATTTACTCTGTGCTGTTCTCTACATGTTCTTGTCTGTTGGAAGGAAGACAGCCCCTCAGACAGAACGGGACAGCCTGTAACATGGGGTGGGGGTGGGGGGCAAAGTGGAGGGGACAGGGAACACAGGAATGGGAAAGGTGGGATAGTCTTCTTTCTTTTCCTTCTTTCTCATACTTGAGTTGTGTTTTACTACCTTATCTCACTCTGTCTTGTTTTAATCAAGGGCAGGGGCCATTCATCTAATGCAGTAGTTGGTCCCCAAAATACTTTTGTTGACATATTAACAGAAAACAAATGATGACTTCATATGCCAATAGTTTTCTTTTAGTTTGTAATTTTGACTTCATTTAGGGGTTTTCATTTGCATAAACTGTCCTTGATCAGAAGCAAGGAATGAGCATAAGTGGGTATGAGTTTTCACTCCTATGTAAAGCAGAGATTGTCTTAAAATGCATGTGGATAATTAGGTAACAAGAATGTATTCTGTCTGCCACTATAGCTTGGGCATGAAACCATACATTATTTATTAAATATTGTACAGTCTACATAAGAGAAGCTAGCAAGATAATTCCCAGTTATATTCAAATGGAAACATACCAGTCTCTGTAGGAACTTCTCAAAGTCACGTATAACATCGAAAGGTTTCTTGGTAGCCTTTGCTTGAAGTCTAATCAAGGAAGAAAGAAAATTGGTGAACAAACTACTTTCTTTATATGACACCAACTAATAACCAACACATAAAGTGTTTAATGTGCTGGGCATTTGCCAAGTACTTTGCATGTATTAATTCAATTACCCTCACAACAATAGATACTATTATTGCCCTGTTTTATAAATGAGGAAACAGACTCAGATAGGTTAAGCAACCCACCTCCACTCATATCACTAATAAGGAACAGAGGATTTAAACCAAAACTGTCTGACTGTGTTATGTTGCATTACAGCAGTGAAGCTTTCTTTTCCGTTAGATGGTTCACATAACATTACTTTAACTTATTCTACTTTCTAGGCTCCAGTGGGGACTTAAGGTATGGGGAGGTAAGAGTAAAGAGACAGACAAGGGAAAGATTTGGAGAAGAAAGAGAAGTAGATTGAAAGGGCTGAAGGGGGAGGATGCTTATTAGACTGTAAGCTCCTTGAAGACAGGAATCATGTGTATTCATCTTAATATTTTCTAAGATTCCAGAACAGTTTCTGACACCATGAATTCATTCAAGAAATATTTATGAATGAGTTGATTGGTCAAATTCGGGAAACCTCAGGAATCTTTCCTGAAATCCAAGAATGAGGGCAGAGGTAGGTGAAGAAAGGGAGGGACTTGGGAAAAAAGAAGAAACATTAGGGGAGTGAAAGATGAGAGAGAAAAATAAAAAATAAAATAAACTGGCAATTTTCAAGAGAAGTCTTTAAAGTTTATTTTTCTTCCATGATATTGCAGGAAGGAAAATTTTCTGAAAATCCCAAATGCCACCTAAAAGTTTGGATTAGCCAACCCCCCCTGGCAAAGTCTGCTGTAGATTTCCTATTGAGTCAAGGCCTCTTGTTCTCAGTGACTCACAAATGTCCCCTCAGTCATTCTCTGCTTTAGGTCCTCAGATTGCATTTATGCAACCATGCTACATTCTTCTGCATATCCTCAGTGTTGAGAAATTTTGTCCTTTGTGGATTTGGATTTTGGAAACTTGAAGTCATTTGGAATTGAGTTCTATAATTTAGGTTTGCAAAGGGGAAAGCTGGGTGATACGATTTTAGTGAAAAGTGAGATAAGATTATAAATAATGGGCTGGATTTTCTAATGTGACTGGAAAACTGGTTTTGAAAAATTCCAGAATAGGGTGGGCCACAGTGGCTTAGTAGGCAGAGCTCTTGCCTGCCATGCCAGAGACCTGGGTTTGATTCCCGGTGCCTGCACATGCCAAAAAAAAAATCCAAAGCAGTAATTAGAAGTTTGCAACATGACTGGCACAAAGTTGTATTCTCCCAAGAGGGCTTGTTTGAAGGACTATCCTCATCTGCTACTCATTCTTGCATGTGTGGGTGTGTTTGAAGAAATGGGTTAGTCTCATTACTTTATAGTTTTCCCTATTATAGTCTAATTTATAAAATAAACAAATTAAATGAAACCAATTTTCCTTGCTTCACTGGGGAAAGATGTTTGTGTGTGTAGGGGAAATAACAGGGGCAGAAGGGGAACACAGAACCAGCCCAAGAAACAATGGCTAAATAGGTTGTCTCTTATAATTTATATGTTACCCAGGGCAGGTCGTGGTTATAATTTTATTTTTAAAAGAATTCAAGTTGAAGCCCTATGACCAGATAATTAAGAGGAAATGATGACCATGTTTAGCAATTAATTAAATTAGCAGAGTAGATGATTTTGTGGACAAAGAAAGTAGATGTTTTATTCCAGATGGTCTGTTGAGTAGAAATTCTTTGCAGGTAATTGAGTTGATGTCTTTTTACATAATAAAACAGCTGCAATTTTATATAACAAAAATTTGTCTAAGTAAAGTGTTTTTAAGCTTTAAAAAGTTGAATAAGAAACAAACCTAACGAGCTCCTTGTCAATTTTTTCCTGCCGTCGTCTTAGGAGTTTTATTTCTTCATTAATTTTATGCTTTTCTCTATAAAATCAAAGTTTGGGATTAAATTGTAAAGTAAAGCAGTCACTCCTAATTGGGAAAGAATAAATCAACAATTTCTACCTATCAGTAAAAGACCTTTATGAACCAATTCTTCCGTGCTCCTACCCTCTGCACTATATGGTGCAAGAAATCCTCCCAACACATCCCCTCTTATAAAAATGTGCCAAACATATCACCTATGACAATTGAGTATGGCCTACTCTTCCTTTGCTTCTTCCACAAGGACACCTCCAGCCCCGTTCTTCCCATTAAGCTTAGAATATATGAAGGCTGTGTGCATGTGTGTGTGCGAGAGGGAGGGAGAGAGTGGGGAGGTTGGAGGGCAGGAGGGAAAGGGCATTGGGACTAGTGGAAAGCAAGGGCTCAGGCTCCTATTCTGCCTGCTGGACAAGACCTAGTTAGCAGCGATTCCATTTACCTCTCTTTGATTTTTTTTTCCTGAGCAGCAACAGGTATCCAAAGAGGAGGATACCCACCCTTTCTGCTCCTCAAGGCAATAAAATCATTGGCAATTACCTTGATATGAACTGAAGTATTGGACCCTGCCAATCTATTCTTATAAAACTGATGGATATCCCCTTATTAACCCATTCCTGGCTTCCTAGCCCATAAGAATACCGTGGCTGGCCATGAGCAATCATTCAAATTAAGCACAAAACAACTGAAAATGTTTCCCCAAGAAAACATTTCAGAAAAGACTCCCTGTCTTGCTTTTCTCAATACCACCTTACAGCCACCCTAGCTCCAGGGAACCTCCGCTGCAGGCAAACTTTCCACTCTTCTTTTAGGCTGATCTTTGTAAGTGGATGATACTCTAATATTTCTTTCCTGGAGCTCTCTCTTGGCCTCTCCATTTTGGGTGCATCTCTCCAACCACACCACAGTAAAGTTTCCTTCTATCCTTCAATCCTGGACACTTGCCATGGTTCTGTGGGTACAAATACACCCTTGATACTTACTTGAAAGGCACCTCTGAGTCTTTAAGATGCTCAGAAATGACTCTTTTCAGTAAAATAAGGAACTTATTTAGATTATTTCTACAATCGCGATCAGATCTAAAAAAGTTTGTTTTTATATTTAGCAATAATATGGCATCAACTTACATCTTAAAATCCTTTTGGTTCTTTGCAAACTGTCTTTTTGCCTCCTTTATAATATCACAGTAAGTTGGAGCAGGTGGTGTGCTAGGCTTACGGTTAAGGAAAGATTTCCAATTAGGAACGTTCAAGAGAGGTAAACAGTAACTCAGACTTCACAGGTAGACCAAGAAAGCCATTTGGCCTGGACTTGCCAGTCATGAAGGGTCTCAAGTGTAAGCATGAGTATTAAGTCCAGAGATACACTTAAAGAGTTGAAAGAAGACCACTTTAAACTTGTGTCCCATCATCTGGACCACACCATTCATAGTGTGCTATGATGTAATAGTTTCTTAAGTCTTTTTCTGTGTTTTTTCCCCTGCTGTGTTTTAAAATCAGGATGTATTAAATATCAATAGTAAACATATACCTAAATTTCTGTAATCTTGTTTAGACATCTCTTCATTTTTGTTTACACTGAGAAACAAAAAAATATAGAAGAAACCCTTATGTCTCTTGACTTCTGAGAGGCTCTGGAGGTAACTGATGTTGACTGCCTCAGTTAGCCTGGCTCCTGCTTATTACACAGAAGAAATATGGTAAGTAGAAGGTGCAAATGTGCTGTTAACAATGCTGGGCTCTTGTCCTTGGGTAGAGCCTTTGATCTTGTCCTTATCCCTGGTCCTAATCCTTGCTTGCATCTGGCAAAGCAGGCACTTCCCTTTCAGTTGGCAAATAAGCAAGTGACTAAAGGGGACAGCCCCATCAGCTTGTGTTAAAAGAGTACCTTAGCTTCATTGATATACTAGGAGCACTTAAACCTCTGCCATCACAAAGATATAGGGAATGAGATTGTCCTCTGATGGCCTCAGTCCCCACCCTGGATCACACTTCAAAATTACCCCTATCTTTCTCTGAACACAGTTTTCCCATTTTAAAATTCCAAGGCTGTTTTTTTTTTAAATAATTTTATTTAGAAATATCCACACAGTTACAATCCAACCATATTATACAATAATGGCTCACAATATCACATAGTTGTGTATTCTTCACCACGATCATTTTTAGAACATTGCATCACTACAGAAAAAAGAAATAAAAAGGAAAAAGAACTCATACATCCCATACCCCTTACCCCTTCCTCTCATTGATCCACAGTATTTCAATCTACCCCTCTACCCCATTTTTACCCTTTATCTCCCTATTTATTTATTTAATAATTTTTTCCTTATCTGTCCATACCCTGGATAAAAGGAGTATCAGGAACAAGGTTTGCACAATCACACAGTCACATTGTAAAAGTTATATAGTTATACAATCTTCTTCAAGAATCAAGGCTACTGGAACACAGTGCAACAATTTCAGGTACTTCCCTCCCATCACTCCAATACACCATAATCTAAAAAAGGATATCTACATAATGCATTAGGATAACCTCCATGATGGCCTCTCAACTCTGTTTGAAATCTCTCAGCGACTGAGACTTTATTTTGTCTCATTTCTCTCTTCTCCCTTTTGGTCAAGAAGGCTTCCTCATTTCCATGATGCTGAGTCCCAGCTCATCCCCCGGAGTCAGATCCTACTTTGCCAGGGAGATTTACACCCCTGGGAGTCATGTCCCATGTAGGGGGGAGGGCAGTAAGTTCACCTGTCTAGTTGGCTTAGAGAGAGAGAGAGGCCATATCTGAGCAACAAAAGAGGCTCTCTGGGGGCAACTCTTAGGTATACTTATCAGTAGGCTTAGCCTCTCCTTGTAGGAATAAGCTTCATAGGATGAGCCCCAAGACTGAGGGCTGAACCTATTGAATTGTTTGTCCCCACTTCTTGTGAGAATATCAGGAATTCCACAGATGGTGAAGTTGAATATTTCCTCCTTTCTCCCTAGTTCCCCAAGGGGACTTTGCAAATACCTTTTTATTCTCTGCTCCAATTACTCTGGGATATATTGGGGCATCGCACTAACCTTGACAAACCAACAAGATCTCACGCCTTATTCAAGATTCCATGTAATTGTGGTGTTCAATTAAACTAACCAGATAAATTAAATTAGATAATGTGCTACCAAAAATACAAATTTTGCACCAGATAAATCTCTCTCCCTTTGATCTCACACAGGGGTTGAAGTTTGAAAATGTGGGCCATATCATCCTTTACCCAGTATTCTGATTTGTCTTAGTCTTATTCAAGGCTGTTCTTGATGCTTATTTTAATCTTCTTTATCTTGTGTAGAAATGCTCGGAGAGGCCCAGTGGATCTGGTCCCTGGGGACAGGACCACATAGGTAATTAACTTTATGACCTTAGTTTCCTGAGTACTATATCTCAATTGGGATAACCAGAAGGAAAAGTGTGAATGGTTCTGTTTTAGTTTTCTAGGCTGTTCAAGCAAATACCATGAAATAGGTCAGTTTAAACAATGGCAATTTATTTGCTCATGGTTTGAGGCTGGAAAAAAAGTTCAAATCAAGGTGTCTCTAGGCAATACTTTCTTCCTGACTTGGGCATTCTGGGGCTGGCTGGTGGTGACCCTTGGCCGCATGGTAGGCACATGGAAGTGTCTTTTGGTCTCTCCCTTCTCTTCTGGGTTTCACTGATGTTCAGTTTTTGTTTTCTGTGGCTTTCTCTTTATATATCAGAATTTTATTCTATTTATAAAGGACTCCAGTAATAGCATTAAGACCCATCCTGACTGAGCTGGGCTACAACTTCACTGGAGTTACCTCATTAAAAGTCCCACTTATAATGGGTTCACACATACAGGAATGGATTAAGAACAAATTTTTAATCTTAAACCCTTAACAAGGTTTGAGAACAAGTTTTTCTGGGGTACCTGCAGCATTAAACCACCACAGGCTCCATAAAGATTCTCACAATAAACTTGAATCAAGTGTATATCTTTTATATTAAGTTGTAAACTATTCAGGAAGTATCTTCAATCATTTATGACTTGAACATCAACATCTTAGAATCAAGGAAAAGAACACCTATTTTTCTGTACACTCAGGACTACTTTTTCAGTGATTCCGGAAGTTAACAATTACCATGCTCTGTCACAGAACCTGTTTAAAACAGCCCTCTTACAGCATCACTGACTATAGAGGGAAGAAGTATTGATAACATGCTACCAAGTACATAGTTTGAGAGGGTCTGGATGATTGTGTTATCCTGAACAGGAGCAAATTCCCTGTGTCAAATGAGTCATAAAGGTCAATTTGAAGACCAAGAAAGGGCCATCAAACAAGGTGGAGCCACTTATTCAACAAATACTGAGCACCTGGACACTGGAGATTTAGCAATGAACAAGGTATACAAGGTTTCTATTCTCATATGGCTCATATTCTAGAATGTATGCACTTAGGTGTGCATGTTTCTTGGGGAGGGTCAGAAGATAAGCAAATGAATATGATAATTTAAAACAATGGTAAATATTGTGAGGATATAAAATAAGGTAATGTTTTAACAGAGCTACTGAGTGACTTTGTAAGGTGTGCGCATTTGGGTACAACATTAGAGAAAGCCTGAATATGAAGCAAATATCAGGGAGAGAAAGGAGCTTGCTTGTCATATTTGAGTTGGAGACAGGGCGATGTGGCCAGAGCAGAGTGAGTGAAGGCAGAGTGGTAGGAGATAAAATTGGGGAGGTGGGAGGCCAGATCTTCCAAGAGGTTTTGTAGCCCATGGCAAAGTGCAATAGAAAGCTATTGAAAACCTTTAAGAGGGGGATTTATTTGATTTATGCCATGACTCCTATGTGGTGAATGGCTTATGGAAAGAGTAGAAAAAATGAGACTATATAGGTGTTTTAGTTTGGTAAAGCTGCTGAATGCAATATATTGGAAATGGGTTGGCTTTTATGATGGGGATTTATTAACTTACAAGCTTACACAGTGCTTAGGCATGAAAATGTCCAAGTCAAGGCATCAACATTCTCCCTAAAGACTGGCTACCTGCGATCCTCAGCTACTCTGTTACTGACCAAGACAAATGGCGATGTCTGCTGGTTTCTCCCTTCACTACCAGGTTTCATTGCTTCCAGCTTCTGGCTTCAGTGGCTTCCTCTGTTTCTGTGGTTTCTTTCTGCTTCTGTGTCCTCTCCCAGCTTCTCTGACTTTACTCTTCAAGTTTCTCTCTGTCCTTTCTCTGTCTTCTATATCTCTTAGCTTCTGTCTGCTTCTCTCTCAGCTTCTCTTATAAAGGGCTCCAATAAGAGAATTAAGACCCACTTGGGCATACCTCAATTGAAATAACCTATTCAAGAGGTCTCACCCACAGGAATGGATTGATTACAAGCATGATCTTTTCTGGGGTGCATACAGCTTCAGGCCATCACAGGAGGTGATTTTCATTGTTAAGACAAGAGGTGGTAGTGGTGCTTGGACAAGGGTGGAGCATAGAGAAGTTGACATTTCAAATATGTTTTAAAGGTAGAGTTGATAGAACTCAGGGGTATTTTTCAATGGGAATCCCGAAGAAATGAATAATATCACAGACCCTAAGGAATTTCTAACAGAACAATTCCAAGCCTGGTTGTGGAGGTGATATTTTGGAGCAAAGAGTCCTGCCTAGTGGGTAGCTCTTAAATTATTTCATGTCCAATCAATGTCCTCTCATGAGACTGACAGTGCATTTCTCCTCCCCACCATTAAAAACCTGGCCCAGAAAAGCCTTGTAGTTTGGCAAGCTAACCTGCTTATTTTTCTTTCTTTTTTTTGTATGCTGTATGGCAGGGGTCACATCTTTCTTTTTCCATGTGAGAATCCCGGCACCATTTGTTGAATTTTGTGTTTGTTTGTTTTGCTTGTTTGTTTGGTTTTTGGGGGGAAGCACCTGGGCTGGAAATCATAACTGGGTCCCCCTCATGGCAGGTGAGAATTCTACCATTGAACTACTCTTGCACCCCCCAGCCTGCTTCTTATATTAAACACTATGGGGGGTTAAAGTTGTGAAAGAAACCTGTAGACACTATATTTGAAGCCATAGTTAGGAGATGGGGCAGTAGTTGGGAATGGAATGGAGATGAAAGAAATTAACACTTGTTGGATAGTCAACATGCCAGGCACTGTGACTAGGTCTGAGATAAAGCATCTTTAGAATTCAGATTCTAGAATTTGAAGCTGTTGAGCAATTTGAGATGGTGACTGATGTCTTGCCTCACATGGAAATAGCTCTACCCAACACAGTCCTATTTGTTGTCTGGCAAAACTCCATCTCAGAAAATCTCTTCCTGGCGAAGGCCTCATTTTTGGACTTGATCCCTGTTTTCAACATGCCCTGAGGGCAGCTCATTTTACTCCAGGAGAAAAAACCCATAGTGATGTATATTATATTCAAATAGTTACTGTTACTGAATGGCCAGTTTGTCAACCGGAATTTCCTGTTTTCAGTTGGTTTTCTGGCAACCCATGGTTAGAAGCATAATATTGTCTTCAGGAAGTGACATGAAATTCATGAGATCTGATCCCACTGTACAAATTACCTTCCATACAAGGAGCATCTAAATGTCATTACTGGAATAAGGGTCCATATGAACTGTACTTTTCATTTGATATTAATCAAATCTGAATGGTATAATTTTGATGTACTCGTCTGTTGATGGGCATTTGATTTGTTTGCATCTTTTGGTGATTGTGAATAATGCTGCTATGAATGTCAGTGTGCAAATGTCTGTTTGTGTGGTTGCTTTCAGCTCTTCTGGGTATATATCAAGTAGTGCTATTGCTGGGTCATAGGACAACTCAATATTTAGTTTTCTAAGGGACTGCCAAACAGTCTTCCATAGTAGTTGCAGCATTGTGCATTCCAACCAGCAGTGCATAAATGTCCTCTCCAACATTTATAGTTTCTTGTTTGCTTAATAGCAGCCATACTTGTAGGTGTGAGGTGGTATCTCATTGTCGTCTAGATCTGCATTTCCATTAGCCGGTGAAAATGAGCATCTCTTCATGTGCTTTTGAGCCATCTGTATTTGCTCTTCAGAAAAATGCCTATTCATATCTTTAGGCTATTTTACAATTGGGTTGTTCATTCTTTTGTTGTTGAGTTGTATGATTTCTTTGTATGTACAAGAAATCAAATCTTTGTCTGATATGTGATTTCCAAATATTTTTTCCCATTGAGTTGGCTGACTCTTCACCTTTTGACAAAGTCTTTTGAGGTGCAGAAACAAATGATTTTGAGGAGTTCTCATTTATTTATTTTTTCTTTTGTTTCTTGTGCTTTGGGTGTAAAGTTTAGGAAGCTACCTCCTATTACTAAGTCTTGAAGATGTTTCCCTACATTTTCTTCTAGAAGCTTTATGGTGCTAGTTCTTATATTTAGGTGTTTGATCCACTTTGAGTTACTTTTTGTGTTGGGTGAAGATAAGGATCCTCTTTTATTCTCTTGGCTATTGATATTCAGTTCTTCCATGTCCCAATTCAGAGGGCTTGGGGGCTTTGTCAAAAATCAGTAGACCATAGATTTAGTGTTCCATTTCTACACTCTCGATTTGATTCCATTGATCAATGCTTCTGTCTTTTGCCAGTACCAAGCTGTTTTGATTACTGTGGCTTTATAATAGGTTTTAAAGTCAGGGAGTGTTAATCCTCCCACTTTGTTCTTTTTTTTTAGGGTGCTTTTAGCTATTTGGGGTCTCTGGAACTACCTTCCAGATGAATTTGGTAGTTAGCTTTTCCAAATCTTCAAAGTAGGTTGTAGGAATTTTGATTGGTACTGTGTTGAATCTGTAGATGAATTTGGGGAGAACTGACATCTTAACTATATTTAGCTTTCCTATCCACAAGCAGGGAATGTCTTTCCACCTATTTAGATCTCCTTTGATTTCTCTTAGCAATGTGATATAGTTTTCTGTGTACTAGTCCTTTATATCCTTAGTTAAGTTCATTCTCAAGTATTTGATTCTTTTAGTTGCTATTTTGCATGGATTTTTTTCTTTAACCGACTCCTCAGCTAGGTCATTGCTTGTGTATAGAAATGTTACTGATTTCTATATAGAAATAGAAATACTACATTAATTTTATATCCTGCCACCTTGCTGAATTTATTTATTAGTCCAAGTAACTTTGCTCAGGATCTTCCAAGTATAGTATCATATTATCTGCAAATAATGAGAGTTTCACTTCTTCCTTTCCAATTATGATGTCTTTTATTTCTTTGTCCCACCTGATTACTCTAGCTAGAACTTCTAGCAAATGTTGAATAGTAGTGGTGACAGTGGGCATTCTTGTCTTGTATTTGATCTTAGTGGAAGGCTTTCAGTCTCTCTCCATTGAGTAGGATGCTGAATATCGATTTTTCATCTGGTCTCTTTAACATATGGAGGTAGTTAGCTTTGATTCCTATTTTTGGAGTGTTTTTATCAGAAAAAGATGCTCAATTTTGTCAAATGCTTTTTCAGCATCAATCAGGATGATCATATGATTTTTCCCTTTTGATTTGTTAATGTGCTGTATTACATTAATTGATTTTCTTCTGTTGAACCATCCTTGCATTCCTGGTATAAACCCTACTTACTTATGGTGTATAATTCTTTAAATGTGCTGTTGGATTCTATTTGCCAATATTTTACCGAGAATTTTTGCATCTGTGTTCATTAAGGAGATCGGCCTGTAGTTTTCCTTTCTTATAGCATCTTTACCTGGTTTTGGTATTAAAATGACATTAGCTGCATAAAGTGAGTTAGGTAGAGTTCTTATTTCCTCATTTTTTTTGGAAAACTTTGAGCAGGATTGGTGTTAGTTCTTTTTGGAATGTTTGATAAAATTCCCTTATGAAGCCATCTGGCCCTGGACTTTTCTTTGTAGGACATTTTTTGATGACTGATCGAATCTCTTTACTTGTGATTGGTTTGTTGCTTTGTTGAGATCTTCTATTTCTTCCTGAGTCAGTGTAGCTTGTTTGTGTGTCTCCAGGAATTCATCTAAGTTTTCTAGTTGGCATATAGTTGTTCATAGTATTCTCTTATGGTTTCTTTAATTTTTTCTGGGTCATCATAATGTACCCCTTCTCATTTCTGATTTTGTTTATTTGCAGCCTCTCTCTTTTTTCCCTTTGTAATCTTGCTAGTGGCCCATCAATTTTATTGATTTTCTCAAAGAAACAACTTAATACAGGACCAAATGTAGAAATTTTAAAAAACTATTTATCCTCAAATATCAGAGAAGCTATCATGGAGGAATGCAAGGATGGTTCAACAGAAGAAAATCAATTAATGTAATACAGCGCATTAACAAAAACTTAGAACACAATCTTATGTTCCTCTGGGGCTATATATATTTCCCTTTGGTAAACAGCTAAATGGCACAGGGTTTGATTGCTTTGATACTAAATCCAGACTTCCAAGGATAGACTTCCAATACTATCATTTACTTTTGTGTCCTCAGGTAAATTACCTAACTTTTCAGTACCTCAGTTTCTTTATCTGTAAAATAGAGATAATAATAGTATATATTGCAGAAGTTTCCATAAATTCAAATGATTTAACAGTTGTGAAATACTTAGAACAGAGCCTAATATGCAGAAACTGTATGTTAATTTAATAAAAGTCATTTTGACAATGAAAACTTCAAATACTAACTTCATAGCAATGACTCCCAAATTTCTATTGCTATTTCTGTTCTCCAGTTTTCTTAACTTAACTGGAATGTCATTTTTTTAAAAAATAGAATGAAGTTTGGTCTTATTTTATATAAGGCCATGCTATATACAGCCATCAGACATTTATTTAATGCCTTCTGTGTGCCAGATACTGTTTTTAAGGTGTCAGGGGTACAAAGGCAAAGAATTTTTTTCTGTCTTTGGTGAGAAACAAGTAAACAAGAAACAAATAAACGAATGGTTACACTGTAGTGTGCTAAGTATTTAAATTAAGGTGTATGGAGGATAAAGAAATTGTGAAAGAGAGTCATCTAAAAGAGAATTTTGCTCAAAAAATTGTATTGGTTCTCTATTTGTGCATAACAAATTACCCCAAAACTTAGTAGCTCTGAATCAAGGATTTATTTTTGTATAGTTTCTGTAAATTTTGGAATCTAAGCCCAGTTTAGCAGGATGTTTCTGGCTCAGGGTCTTTCACAGACTCTAATAAAAGTGTGGACAGGGGCTGCAGTGAAGTCAATGCCCAACTGGGGGACCATCGCTTCCTAGCTCACTCCAGTTGTTGGCAAAATTAAGTTCCGGTGGGCTGTTGGTCTGGGGGCCTCAGTTTCTCATTGGCTATTGTCTGGAGGCTTTCTCACTTCCCTGCTCACATGGGCTCCTCTATAATGCAGCTCACAATTTGGCATTTGGCTTCCACTAGCTTGGGAGCTCTGAGTGAGGGAAGGAGGGCCAGCAAGATAGACGTCAGTCTTTTCTTAAGTGAATCTCACACGTGACATCCCATTATGTTCACCACATTCTATTTGTTAGAGGCAAGTCAGCCCACTCTCAAAGGGAAATGACTCCACAAGGATATGAATACCCAAAAGTGAGGATCACTGGGAACCATCTTAGAGTCTGCCTACGTCAAATGTGATAAATTTTATCTGTCTTTTTATTTGTTACATATATTCTTCTCTGACCTCTCTCTTTTCTCCCCCTCCCACACTATCTTACTCCAAAGTGTTGCCTCTTCATTTCAGGAAAGTCACAGGACTCTAATAAGAATAGAAAAACTAAAACAAAACAAACCAAAAAAACTATATGCTGAATAGTAAAGATTGAGTTAGAAATAAATTCCTAGGTCATCAAAGGTAATTATGGGAAATCTGAATGCAAATTTCACCACATCAGGAAAGCAGCTATAACTCAGGAGTTAGGAAACTCTACTGTATACCCACACTCCAAATTCTCAGCACCCTGTTGATTCAAACCCTTGCACAGCCATTGAACAAATTCCTCAGAAAGGTAAACACAATCAGAGATCAACATTTTGCACTCACAATAAAAACTAGTTAAAAATGAAAGCAATCTATTATGAAAGGTTTTAGATATCAAAAGCTAATCAAATTCCACTTTTATATGTAAAAAAATATATATTTTAAAACAATCTAAGGCTGATGAAAAACCCTTGCATCATTACTTAGGTTGCAAGTCTGATAACAGATTGATTTAGCCCTATAGTATGCCTCTCTCCTCACTTCCAGGGCCACCCAAGTTAATTCCATGCACTTGTAGTCATCGGGCTTCTGGAAATAGGAGAGTAATGTCCTGGGAAAAGTCCTGAGAATCTGCTAGAGCAGTGGTCTTTACGCTTTTTGACTGGCATCCCATTAGTCAAAAATATTTGAGTATGCCCCCATATCTGTATAATTCTAAATTTATAAATTATGTATGCATTAATCTGAATTAATATATATTTTTCACATTATTATTGAAGCTATACAATCTAGAAACATAAAAGAATGAGATGAAACAAAAAATATTTTAAAAATAAAAGTTTACTTATTTCATTAGTGGCATGGCAAACCTTTCTGATCTCAATTATAGATTTTTTTTTTTACATTGGCATGCACCGGGAACCAAACCCAGGTCTCCGGCATGGCAGGTGAGAATTCTGCCTTCTCAGCCACCATCGCACCACCCATCAATTGCAGATATTTGTATTGATGGTCTGGACAATTTGTATTTAAATGCTTTGCTAATTAAAGTTTTATCATGCTATTATTGTGTAATATTGAAAAGTACAACATACACTGAAAGTTAGATTAATTGCTTATAATAGTGATGTAAATCCGTATTTCAAATAGTCTCTTGAAGTTTTTTTGACTTACATCTGAAAAAGAGTTATTTCAAAAAGTAGGAGAAATATCATTCTGCCATTTTCATTTACTCTTGCATTGTAAATAATATTTATTCACATTTCTTTTCAGGAGCCTTTTCAAGCTGTTGGTCCATTAGTGAACATTAATTTAGTTAAAACTTGATGATATAATCTATAAATCTTATTAATTAGCCAAAGAAAACAAAAATACATCTGACTGTCACACCATGTTGTGACACTCAGAAAACAACAGAAGAGCAAAGATGCCATGAGCATGCCTCCACACAGAAGAGTGCAGCCTGAAGTACTGAGTAGGGCACCCATTTACTAAACATTTGTAAAGCTCAACCTCTTCATTATTTCTAATTTTTTTCTGTACACATTCTAGTCTGGAAATCATTGTATTAGATATATCTTTTTGGGGGTATCCAGCTCCCCAGTGAGATTTGGAATGGGATGGAGGTTTGCAGTGGGGACATGTGTTAAGTAGAAAGAACTCTAGGCTCCTCTCCCCTGCTGCAACCAAATAAACTCCATTTTCATTATTTTACATATTGAACTTTCAGATAAATTTTCATTTGAACAAAAGATTCTACAGCCAAACAGATTTGAAAACTCTCTCTGGAGAAGCCCTGGGGGCCCTTGACGCACAGTTCCTATAAATGTTTGAAACTAAACACTAAATGGTAAAGTTATAAAGATGATGTTTTACCGAAGAACTTAATATACAAGTTTTTAAAGTCCCTCGGCTTTTTATTTGCTCTATTTTTCTTGCATGCAAAGTCACAGCCTTAGAGCTAAAAGAGAAAATATTTTAAGCAAACATGGTGCAAAAGTTTTTAACTAAATTAAATGCTAAATAAGAGCATTGATACAAAATACATTCAAGTTTTTCTTAATTGATACACTTAGTAAAGCATTTTGAATATTTTACAAACAAATCTTATGAAAGAGAAACTTTAAAAAAGGATATGGTTCCCGGAATATTTCAGTAAGTTTAGTCTTGGTTTGTTTAGGGGCTTTGGAAATACCAGCTAGTTCATGCATCTTAAGATAATACAAAATCAGTGGACTTTGACCTCCAAAATTGAAGAGAATACTGTTAAACTCTGGACCAGGGCTACTATAATGGGACTATAAGGAGAAGAAAAAAAATCAAGTCCATTATCACTTTTGTGTATTTCTGAAAAACTGTAAATAAAATATAACTGCATTATAACTATAATTAAATTACTGTTAATATATTGAAATAAATAAAAGGAAATTTGTGCAATGCATTCTATTAATTAAAGGGATTTACTAACGTATGAGTTTATGTGAGGCTTTTTTAGCCTTTTGGTTTATCAGCATACTTGAAAATAGGTCAATAGAGTTTATTCAGTCTGAAGACAAAGAGAGAAAGGGGCAGGAAAAATATATGAAGAATTAATGGTCAAAAATTTTCCAAATTTTCTAAATATACCCAAGGATTTGATTGAATTCCAAGTAGGATAAATTCAAAGAGATTCACATCTAGACACAACATAGCCAATGTTTTGAGAGCCAAACACAAAGAGAAAATTCAGTGAAAGGAGACATCACATACAAAGGAACCTCAATAAGACTAACAGCTGATTTTTCATCAGGACAATGGAGGCCAGAAGTTGGTGAGATGGCATTCAAAGTGCTCATAGGAAAAAGATCTGTCAACCAAGTATTCTATGTCTAGAAAACAATATTCATAAATATAATTGCTCCAAGACTGTATTATTGACTTCTTATAAAGGGAAAGGTATATAGCAACTATTCATATTTTAAGTCCTTCCTCAAGTTTTATAATACTTAGATGAGAGATATATTATTGATTGTACTTCCTGGTGAAATAAAACTTAATTCTGATATGCTTTTACTGATACAGAAAGTCTCTTGGGCTTCTTTTGGTAACTTTTCATTATACATGTACTAGCTGGTCCTGCAAGGAACAGTGAAACTATAGTACTATCATAATCAAGAGCAATTTTTGATGATGAAAATTTAATGTTAACATAAGATCTATGTTGTGTTTAATTACCTTCATCTTAACCTTCGCATTTCCCATCAGGCAAGATCCAGTTTGATCGTTAAACTGCATGCAAAATTGGTCCAAACTTAATTGAAATTAAAAGAAAATATTGCCCTGTCTAGAGAGATATCTTGTGATCCCTTTCCTGTTTCTGCTCTGGGTCTTTTAAGATAGAGGTTGTATCTTACAAAAATTCTGGAAATAAAAATTTCTTTTATTTTTATGCTGTTTCAGTTATTAAGTTAGTGAAACCACAGTTCACAGTTTCTGCTTCCTGTAGGAAGATCCATGATTTTTAAGAGTAGTTTGATCAGACATGAGTGGAATTGGATATTAAATACAAAACCAGTGTCTTATGAAGTCTTAGCCATTTCCTCAAATATTTTAAAGTAGAAAGTCCCACATTCCAAAGGAATTCTTGCTAGAGACACTGTAAAGAGCTAAGACAATTAAGAGATACTCCATTGCTTCTATTAATCACACAAATGGTAATGGCAGAACATTTCCAGACAAATTAAGATTCCATAAAACAAGACTTTTACAGTCAAAAGTCATCTCAGCATAAATTTGAAGAACTAGGCAACTCTGCAAACCTTGGAAGAGTCACAAGGAATGAACTAGAAATAGAAAGTTCGAGGGTGTTTTTGGTGCCCAATTTTTTCTGCTAATTTACTAAAGGATGACTGCTGACAAGTACTAGAAAGCTAAACTATTTGATTTTTGAGGTTTGAATGTGTGTCTTGCCAATGCTCATATACTTTTACTGACAGGGAACCCACAGGAACTCATTCAGCATTTGGGCAACTCTGATGCTTCTCTATATTAAGCTAAAATCTGTCTTCCAATAGCTTTCATTTATGGTTAAAAGTTATACTTCTGAAAGTCACACAGAGGAAAGTTTAATCTCTCTTTCCTGTAGTAGCTCTCTACATGTTTGAAAACAGTTTCTATGGTCTCCAGAATCTTTTCTTTTTCATTATTCAAACAATATTGTTTAAAAGCCCTTTGTAATGCTGATTAATTTCTGCTGAGAACACTTCTGTTTGTCTACGCCCTTTTTATGATGCAGGGATTTAAAATGAACATCAATTATTGTTGGTTGATCAGCTCAGAGTATATCCCATTTGTCTACTTCAATAGCCTAAGATTGAAGTGAATTTGGGGACTGACCACATTTTACCATTGACATATACAGAACTTACTGTTAAAATGATTCCTAAATCTTTTTCAGGCATTCTGCTCTAAGTTTAGACTTTATCAATTTACATTTTAATTTTGGATCTTTATACTTTTTCCCCAATCTTTTACCCTATCACTTCAGCCTCTTGTGAGCTTTTGGTCATCCAATGTATGCATGATTCTTCCAAACTTTATGGCTTATACACTTTTATCTAATAAAAGTGGCAACCACATTTTTATCCAGTTGTTGATAAAATAGTTTGTATGGGACAGGGCCAGCAGAGCACAAATATGATGTACTGCCAGACATCTACAGTTTGCTTTCTAATCTTTAACAGTGTCTTCTGAAAAATGTTGTTCATTTACAAATCCATCTGTCCATATTCCTTCCACTTGTAAACAAGGTATAAGAGACCATTTTTAGTGCTAGCTGAAGATCAGATACAAAATTACTATTATATTTCCCTGTTTTCTGAATTTAACAACACTTCCAAAAAGGAAATGGGGTAGTATTGTCATCAAATCCAAATTGACTCCTAGAAATCACTGGTTTCTATCCTAAGTACTCACAATCTATTTTGGCGGAATTGTGAAGGTTGGAATAAGGTGGGAAGAGATTCTGATATACCTCAATTATTAAAGACCAGAAAATAATGAATACTGGCTATTTTAGAAAACAGTTTTTTTTTTTAGAAAATAGTTTTTATATAGGCTTAATTTATAACTTTAAATAATGTTATGATCTAACTAAATAATTCAGGCAAAACTTTAACAATAAATACTGTAACAGATTTAAAGTCTAATTGTCTTAAATCCAAAATTTCATGCCAAATGACTTTCTCAAACCTTAGCTAAAGAAACATGATGTGACAAGTCTATGAGATCTCTTCTTAGGAGACACTGTTAGGAATATGTAGAGACAGCATTCAAGACTCTAGGGTAATAGTATCTAAATGTGGTCAGTTAATTCAGAACCGAGGTTTGAAAGGTGGGACAGGACAACTGCTGCTAATACCTCTTTGAAGTTTTCCCCACAATTTTGACTGATGCTGATTGAGATCAGAGTCATGTGAAAATATCTAGAAAGAATCTCTGAATGCCAATCTGGGAAGAAGCACTGCCAAACAATGTCGTAAGGAAAATATAAATGTTATAAATTTTTTTTCAAATAGGCGATTTCAGAAAAAAATTAAACTTTTTAATATAAAGATTAATATATTAATATCAAATATAAAGATTCAAGCTCCCCAAAATAAATCTCTTTTGATCATTACATTTTCACCCCAACACTGCCTATGTGAAGCTGGATCAATGAATCACATTGCAAAGTAAATAAGTAAAAGCACTTTAAAATAATTCAGTAGCAGCATTTAAAAATAATCTCCAAACCTTTGTTGTCAGTTTTGTTAAGCTTGATTCTTCCTTGGATGTGTGCGCCAAATATGCTCTTGGGTTCTTTAAAATTTTTGTCATATTGAAATCTATAGCTAAAACAGAAAATACAATATTTTCTTAAATTTTGTTTGGTTTAGTTTTTCCACAAAATGTCATGTTACCCCTTGCTTCTCCTAGCAACGCATGCTAAACATGGAGAAAGGTAGAGAGGAATGAAAGAGGGTGAGAATATTGTTATAGCTTGTTCCATCAGAAGAAATGGTGACTATTTAAATAGGGCTTTAGAAATTTTAAAATGTATTTACTTACATTATTTCATGTCATCCTCACAAACAATTCTATGAGTGGAGCAACATTTCCCAGAATGCTTCCCATCTGGAGATGGGAAAACTAAAATGCAGGAAATTCCATGACTTGCTCAAAGTCATCATCTTTCAAGTAGTAGAGGGAGAGGACACAGACCAGGGCCCTACAGTTAAATGCAGTAGGATGCTTAGGCCTTTGCATGTCACAGACCACCATTTCCATATTCTGATAAGACATCTGAAAAAGGATGTCCTTCCTTTAAACCAGCATAAATATGCATGAGGATGTTAAAAAAATCTTAGCTGGGTTTAAAGGAAAGAACTGTATGATTTAACCAGTCATGTCAATCAGCCTAAAAGCACAAATTCACTATAAAGGATATATCAACATAGAACAGAGATAAAAGATGATCTGAGAGGTTTTTCTAGACATCTAAGCAGTGATTATCAGTTGACTGCTTAGCTCTAGGGGTTGCATGTTGATGATAAATAACATCAACATCAACTCATCTTGAGTTGAGGGAAGACTCTTGGATTGCTTTTTTACATTAGACATGCCTGAGTACTAGAGGCAGATAGCATTTATCTCTGGAAGAGATTGCAGTATTGGTTATTGAAGGAAGCTGCATTTAAAATTTTTGAGTAAAACCAAACTTAGATTAAGTTAGAGTTAGAACGGGCAAGAAAGGTAATAAAACATACTATTTTTTTCTTTAAAACATGCTCAGTTTTGTATCATTGCAAATACATAGTTACATGATATTACTTAATTTTATCTTCTATGAACAGACATAATTTTAATATTAAAGGAGCTTCTACTTGATGTCACACCACACCCACAATAAACACCTTTCTCTGCAGATCACCTAATCTTTGTTGTAGAATTATTGTCATCAGATGGCAGTGTACGTTAAGCTACGTGTAATGACAATAGACAGAAAGAAAAAGAGAATAAATGGCAAACAGAATGTGAAGAAATTTTAGGAAAAAGTGCCAAGAAAAAAATTGCAACTTCCTCCACAATAAACAAAAAAACCTACCAAGGTATGGTAAGAGTAATAAACAATTTTAAAACAACTATAAGAGACTTTCATCTACTACTGGAATATAAGGGGAAATAAACAGAGAAAACATAGGTAGCTGCTAGGCAAATAAGAAATAAAACATGAATATTATTTTGTTTCAGTAATAGAGTAAAATGATGAATTCACTTCAAAGAAATTGTTGCAGACCTACAAGTATGTTTTTATGGTCAGATGTGTATTCTCTTATCATGCTTCTCAGATTTTTTTCAGATCCTTACATGCCTATCTTCCCAAATCCCTTCATCTTTCCATCTGCAGGCCCAGCCACTGGTTTGTGTATGAGTTACCCCCCCCCCCAAACAAGTTGCGTCTCCACCCAGCTATGTACAGAGCCATTCTCCCATCTCTCTTTATGTAATTCACGGTCTAAATTGGTAAGTTGAAGCACTTCTTCACATAGCTCTAAAGGAAATGTAAATTCCTTCTTGGGGTAAATTATATACATATAATTATATAATAGTGACTAACTCGCAGAGAGGTTAAAGTGTTCAAGTGTTTTAAATGCACTTTATTAAGTATGAAATACTTGCATATGTAAGGTTATCGTTAGCATTCTTTAGTTTCACCAACTCTGAACTAAATTTAGTATCAAGAACACAAAGATCTTATGTTGTGATAAAAGATGGACTCATATCATCACATTTAGTCTCCAAAGAAAATGTTATATTTTACATATTTTGGTGTCTGGTGGGCTTACTTCCTTATAATTTAATATGGATTGTAGCTGTATCTTCAAGGATTAAATCATTTGCCAGACAAATTATAGATGCAAGACACATATGATTAGATTTATTGAAGTTTTGTCTGAAGACCAAAGTGACAGATAACTAAAACAAAGAACTAGTGTATTTATAAACTAATGCTCTGTGAAGGCAAATATGGCAAACATATTCTAAAACAGAACAGCTTTTAAGCTTAAGATCTGATTAAAGGTGAAGATAAATATTAACCCATTTAAAATTTTTCCTGAAGAATGGAAAACATTTTAAAAACACTAACTACTAAATGGGTTTTAAAGCCAAAACTGGAACATTTTGGATAAATCACCTCCCTTTTCTAAGACTCAGCAGACTTACCTGTAAAATGACAATTGATATTAACCCTATTCTTCCTATTTAAGTGTGGCAGGGTAAGATTAATTTTTTAGAATCTTTGGGACACATAGCTTGCCAAATTTAAGGTATTGTTAAAGATGAGATAAAAGTAAATGGAAACACATGAGTATAAGAATGGTGGAGAGAAGGTGGAACAGATTTGAGAGATGAAAAACAGAAGTGATGTTTACTGTTATAGGAATACATATCATGCAGCACTGAATAGATACGTGAAATGCTTTTCTAATAAACCACACAATTAGTGAACAGAAAATATACTGGTGATGAGGCATTTTAGCAATTCTAACCACTGTGGAACTCTCATTTTTTTTTTTTTTTAGAAACTCTCATTTTGTTAAAAGAGTATTCAATATATTTCTAATTTGCTTTGTTAATAATTTAATCTCAGAAGACAAAGAAAAAATTAATTATAATCAATATAATCTAGCTGATTCTAGCAAATATAGCAAAGACAAGACTCTTGGGAGAGAGTGACATTTGGGGAATATAGTCAAACATATCTTAGTCTTTAGAAAAGTAGTTATTACAAAATTTGTAGAAAACATGGGACCATACGACTAAATTTAGAGAGAATATAGGTACAAAAGATGTAGAAGGATACTATAAAATGAAAATTATGTCTACATGATGATGAGCAATCTTAATGATTACAAAGGGGGTGATATCCTAAGAAAGCTGTGTAGATGCCCAGAAACATTTCTGAGATGATCAGGTTAAAATTAAGCAAATGTAAAAATAATGGGAGGTTGGCATGTACAAGACTCCAAACAGTAAAGCAGATTAGCAAGGAAAGTGTCAGAAGGGCTAATGCTCAGTAAAATAGGCTCACATAAATTGCTAAAGATGAAAAGGGGTTTCTAAAATATTTCCTCAAATGCCCCCCAAAAAGGAAGATACTCAATTTCTTTTTAGATCTGTCCTTTGTGGAAACCTTTTGAAATCATCACTGATGGAACAACCAACAGGGCAAGACAAATAAGAAAATATCGCTGTGTTAAATTATTTCAGATCTCCAGATGTAAATGAATTATATACCAAGGCGCTGAAAAAATACTTGTAAAAACTCAGAACCGCTGTTTACAATTTTTAAGGCATTTTGGAGTCTGGAGGAATTGTCAGAAAATGGAGTTTGTCAAATAACTATTGCTTTGGTTTTTAAAATAATAGATTTCATTTTTAAAATAATAGATGTCATAAACCCATAAACTTAAACCCTGGAAAATTTCCAATTTAATTATTAAATAGTGAGTATGCGAGTTATTAGATAAGAGTATGATAATGTTATGAGGCAGCATAAGAGACCTAAGAATAGGTCATTCTTAAAGAAATTAATCTTCCTAATAGGGCAATAAGATTGATATATCTGGAAAATCTTATAGTATTAACTACTAATTACGTGCTTAAGAGATAGATATTATTGGCTGCCTTCCCAAAGCCGTTCCCTCTTGTCCTTGCTGGCAGAGTCCTGATTTTGCTTAAGGATCTATTCCACCTACATAGGACTGGGACTATTTCTGATGAGTCTGATCTAGTCATGGTATTCCCATTCCCTTTGTTTACCCCCAGCTCCTGGCAACCACTAATCTACTTTTAGTCTCTATGGATTTACCTAATCTGGACATTTCATATCAGTGGAATCAATACAATATGTGGTGTTTTGTGACTGGCTTCTTTCACATAATGTTTTCAAGGTTCATTCATATTGTAGAATACATCAACACTTCATTTCTTTTTTATTGCCAAATAATAATCCACTGTTTATCCATTTATCAATTGACCGGATATTTGGGTTGTTCCCACATATGTGTATAAGCGATTATGAATAATGCTGCTGTGAACATTTGTGTATACGCTTTTGTGTGACATATACTTACTTTCTCTTGGATATATATTAAGAAGTGGAATTGTTGAGTCATATGGTCACTTTGTGTCTAAACTTTGAGGAACTGTAAACTATTTTACAAAGTGGTGACCCTCTTTTACAATCCCATCAGTAATGTGTGAGGGTGCCAATTTCTCCATATCCTTATTACCACATATTAGTGTCTATCATTTCTATTCTAGCTATCCTAGTGGGTGTTATCACATTTTGATTTTCATTTGCCATTCCCAAATGAATGTTGAGCATCTCATAATACTCTTATTGGCCGTTTCTGTGTATATGTGTGTGTATAAACGCCTATTCAAATTCCTTGTTCATTTTTTTTTGTATGCTGTAGTACGGTGGGAGTCACATTTCATTATTTTTCCATGTGAGTATCCTGTTATTGCAGCACCATTTTTTAATTTTTGCTTGCTTTTTGGTTGGTTTGCTTGTTTTGGGAAATTGTGTGGATTGGGACTTGAACTCGGGTCTTCCGCATGACAGGCGAGAATTCTATCGCTGAACTATCCTTTCTTTGTTCATTTTTAAATGGGGTTATTTGTCTTTTTACTGTTGAATTCTTTATATATTCTAGATAGAAGCCCCTTATCAGATACATGATTTGAAAATATTTTCTCCCATTGTATGTGTTGTCCTTCACTTTCTTGATGGTGTCCTTTGAAGCATAAATTTTTAAAATTTTGATGAAGTCCAACTTGTCTATTTTGTCTTTTGTTGCTTGTTTTTTGATGCCATGTGTATCTCAAGGTCATTACAATTTACTCCTATGTTCTTTTCTAGAGTTTTATTGTTTTAGCTGTTACATTTAGATATATGGTCTATTTTGAGTTAATTTTTGGATATGATGTGAATTAGGGGTCCCACTTCATTCTTTTGCATGTGGCGATCCTCTTATCCCGACACTGTTTGGTGAAAAGAATTGGCTGGCACCTTGGTCAAAAATTAATTGCCCCTAAATGTGAAATTTATTTATGGACTCTCAAGTCTATTCCACTGATCAATATACTGTCCTTATACCAACATCACACTGTCTTGATTAATGTAGCTCTACAGTACGTTTTGAAATCGGTGAGTGTGTCCCTCCACCAATTCTTCTTTTACAAGATTGTTTTGGCTATTCTGGTTCCCTTACATTTCCATATGAATTTTATGGTCAAATTATAAACAAGGCAGCTAAGATTTTGATAAAATTGCATTGCATCTATAGATCAATTGGGGGGATATTGCTCTCTTAACAACATTGAATCTTTCCTTTCAAGAATGTAGGATGTCTTTTCATTTGTTTAGGTCTTTGACTTCTTTCAGCAATGTTTTGTATTTTTCAGGGTATAAGACTTGCATTTCTTTCATTAAATTTATTACTAAGTACTTTATTCTTTTTGATAATAATGTAAATGGAATTCTTGTCTTAATTTAAGTTTTTGATTGTTCATTGTTAATGTTTAGAAATATAATTGATTTTAAAGATATTGATCTTTTATCCTGCAACATTGGTGAACTCATTTATTACTTCTAATAATTTTCTCTCTCTCTTTTTTTTTTTTTTTGTTGAACTCCTCAGGATTTCCTATGTTCAAATCAGGTCATCTGTTAATATAGTTTTATTTCCTCCTTTTCAATGTGGATGACTTTTATTTTGTTTTCTTGTGTAATTGACCTGAATAGAGAATGAACATCCTTGTCTTGATTCTGATGTTAGGAAGAAGCATTCAGACTTTCATCAATGAGTATGTTCACTGAGGTTTTCTCAGATGTCCTTTATTAGGTACGGAAGTTCCCTATTCCTAGTTTATTATTGAGTTCTTTTTTTTTACATGGGCAGGCAACAGAATTGAACCCGGGTCTCCAGCATGGCAGGCGACAACTCTGCCACTGAGCCACCATTGCCCGCCCTATCAAGTTCTTTTATTATGAAAGGGTATTGGGATTGTCAAATGTTTTCCCTCATCTTTTGAGATGATAATGTAGATTTTTCTTTTTTCTATTAATTTAGTGTATTACATCGATTTATTTTCATATGTTAAACCAACCTGGAATTCTTGGGATAAATCCCATTTGGTCATGGTTCTAATTCTTTTATATGTTGCTGGATTCAGTTTGTTAGTGCTATGTTGAGTAGTTTTTTTTTTTTGAAATAATGTCAAATTCACAGGGACAGGTGCAAAAATAATCCAAACTCCATACATAGAACTCCAATATACTTTAGCCCAGAAGATACCCAGATCAACCAATTTTAACATTTTGCCACTTTTAGTGTATAATGCTATTTATTATCTATCTAATCTATCAATCATCTATCAATATCTACTTATTTTCTAAACATTTATGAGAGCAAGTTGTTCACATAATACTTGCCCCTTATACACATAATACTCACTTATGTAATCACCTGAAATGCAGTTATCAAGTTCAAGAAATTTAACATTGTTATAAAGCTCAGAGTCTATATTCCAATTTTTTAATGTTCTTTTAAAAATTTACCCCTTCATTCTTAGATCCAATCCAGTTTCAAGTATTAGATTTAATTTTCACTAACTCTTCAGTTTCTCTTTTGTCCTTTTTTCTTCTTTGAATTGTGGAAAGATATATACAACATAAATCTTCCTATCCCAACCCCTCCCAATGATGTCTTTCAGTGGGATTAATTCCATTCACAATGTTGCAGTACTTTCATCACTATTCATTACTAGAACTTTCTCTTCACCCGAAACAGAACCCAGGGGCTCCTGCCCCCATGCCTGGCAACGTGTACTTTAATTTCTGTCTCTATGATTTTTCCTGTTCTCTGATATTTCCTTTATGGTTACCAAGGGGGTTAAATTTAACATACTAAATTTGTAACAATTCATTTGCGTTGATACCAACTTAGCTTCAATAAAATATATAAACTTCTTATACCCCACTTCTGCCCACCTTTATGTAGTTTTTGTCACAAATGACATATTTATAATTATGAGTACAAAAATGATTGGTTCCTCATTATATTTTAAAATCTTATGGAAAGTAAGCAGTAGAGTTACAAATTAAAAATATCCATGTATTTATATTTATATTCACCATTGTCATTATCTTTACTAAAATTGTTATTTCTTTATGTAGCTTCAGTCAATTGTTTAGTATCCCTTCCTTTCAGCTGCAGAACTCACATTAGCATTTCGTATAGGGACAACCCACTTGTGACAAATTCCCTTGGTTTTTGTTTATCTGGGAATGTCTTAATCTCCCCTCATTTTTGAAAGACAGTTTTGCTGGATGTAGAACTCTTGGTTGTCAGCTTTTTGCTTTTAGCACTTTAAATGTCTTCCTGTTGCCTTCTTGCCTCCATGGTTTCTGATGGGAAATCACTACTTAATCTTGTTGCAACTCTCTTGTACATGATGTGTTAATTCTCACCTGTGGCTTTCAGAATTCTTTCCTTATCTTTGGCATTCAACAGCTTCATTATAACATGGCACAGCATGGATTTACTTGGGTTTATCTTGTTTGGAGTTCACTGAACATCTTGGATGTATATATTTTTGTCTTTTGTTAAATTCAAGAAGTTTTCAGCCATTATTTCTTTGAGTATTCTCTCTGCCTTTCTCTTTTTGTTATCCTTCTTGTACTCCTTCACAGCTCATAAATTGGTATGTTTGCTTGACGGTGTCCCACAGGTTCTTCAGACTCTGTTCACTTTTCTTCATTCTTTCTTCTTTCTACTCCTCAGACTGGATGATTTCAATGATCTTATCATAAATTCCACTGATTCTTTCTTTTGCCAGCTCCAATCCATTCTAGGGAATTTTAAGTTTCTGTTACTGTGATTTTCAGCTCTGGTTTCATAATTTTTTCTCTATATTGATATTCTCTTTGTGTTCATCTATTGTTTTCCCTGATTTCCTTTCCTGATTTGTCCATGTATTTCTTTAGTGCTTTGAGCATATTTAGGACTATTTTTAAAGTCTTGAGTGTCCCTGATTTGCTCTTCCTCAATGATGATTTCTAATGCTTTAGTTGTCTCCTTTGCATGGGCCATCACTTCCTATTTCTCTGTAAGTTTTGTAATTTTTCGTTGAAACCTGGATATTTTGATATTTTAAGATGTTATCACTGGAATTTAGACACTGAGGTGTCTGTTCCAAAAGTATCTAGCTAATTTTATGACAGACTTCTCTTGATTGCCAGGAGGCACCAAAAAATTAAAAATAAAAATAAAACACCTTTCCCAGCCTTTACAGATTGACCTGTGTGGGTGTTCTCCATCAGAACTTATCCATAAAAAGAGTTTAGAGAATAGCTCCAGGCCAAAGCATAGGGTCCCCGCTGTTCCTTTCTACACGTATGTCTTGTCTTGAGCATGCATGTTCGGCCCTGAAAATTCTTCCATTTATGTGATTACAAATGTCCCCTCTTGCTAGGAAACAGTTCCTGATGGTCTTGGGCACTGTCCTATAGCTATAAATACCCTTTCCTGAGGTAGCCATTGTCTGCTTTCTCACAGCATTCTGTAGGAGAGCTCTGTTGGGTGTTTTCTACTCACAAGGCATGCTGTGTGTGGGACATTAAGTCCCTTAAGTCACCACCACAGAGACTGGGACAAACATACATGCTCTCAGTATGTTCACAAGAGTTACACTGCTCCCTCTGGAATCTGTATCAGGAACCAGCACTGGGAGCTCAGGCTGGTTCTGCTGAGCTAGTGAGGGTGGGGGGTGGGGCAACCAGTGTGTCATAAGATCCTACTGCATTTAAGTAGCCTTTAAAAAAAAATTCAGCTCTCATCTTTGTGCTGCAGCTCTTTAACTGTTTTCTGGAACTTTGAGAAAGTTGTTATTGCTGGTTCTTGTTAGTTCTTCAAAGCTTCTGTTCGGGAAGAAGCCCTGAAGTTTCTCACTCTGCCATCTTGATTGGGGTATGGCCTTGTTGAGTATTTTTGTCTCTATATTCATGAGGGATATTTGTCTACAGTTTCCTTTTCTTGTGATGTCGTTGTTTGGTTTTGGTATCAGTGTAATATTGGCTTCCTAGGGAAAGTTTGAATGTGTCCTTCTATTTTTTGGAAGTATTTGTAAACTTGTAATTTTCCTTTGACTGGTAGACTACACCAAGGAAGCTGTCTAGACCTGGGCTTTTCTTTGTGGGAAGTTTTTAAATTGGTCATTTAATCTCTTTTCTCATTAGAGTTTTATTTAGATTTCCTATTACTTCTTGAGTCAGTTTGGTAGTTTATGTCTTTCAAGTATTTTCTCCATTTTATTTTGATTATTTAATTTGTAACCATATAGTTGTTTATAGTATTAACTTATAGTCATTTACATTTCGGTAAGGTTGATAATAATGGCCCTTTTTCATTCCTGGTTTTAATAATCTGATTATTTTCTCTCTCTTTTTGATTAATTTAGCTAAAGCTTTGTTAGTGTAGTTGGTCTTTTCAATTAACCAAATATAGTTTCAATGATCATCTCTATCATGTTTCTAGTCTCCTTTTCTGCCATAATCTTTGTTCTTTCCTTTCTGCTTTCATTTTTCTAACAATAGAATATCTATTAATGAAATTCTTCATGCTGATTAAAGCTATGTATTCAATAAAATTCAATATCCAGTCCAAATAAAATACTAAATACACTAATAAAACAAAGTTACTTCTTTAACATAATAAAGAATGTCTATCTTGAAATAAAATTTCAAAATCATATTTGAAAGAAAATAATTTGAGGAATGCCCGTTAAAGCTAGAGGAAAAATTTCGATTCTCACTGAGGTAGATATGTAAATTGACTCATTTAACTTTCCTTAAATCTCTTTCTCCATTTGTCTTTTTCTACTCTAGCCAAATGCTTCAGTTTCTTATCTACTCTGAAGCTCACTTTTGCCCACGTGAAGCTTCTCAGGAGAGTTTCATTATCCAAATAAATAGGCAAAGCTTGATAAGGAAAAGACATTTGCAGTTGGCTTGATGCTCTTGCACTTTTTCCCTATGTGAAATGTGGATTGAATGCCTAGGTGTACAGCAATTTCTAGTGACAATGAGGATAAAGGTCACATGATAAGGATTTAATACAAGAATATATAAAAATATGATTCCTTTGGCGACATCCTTGAGCAGTGATGTCTACCTTCATATTTCCTAACTTGTTTAAGTGACAATTATAAAGTGTTCCATGTTTTCAGACAGTTGAAATCCCAATAGATATTCTCACTTTTTCAACTATTGTTTAACACTACTCTGAAAATTCTAGCCAATTCAATAAGCCAAGAAAAAGTAATAAGAACTATAAATGCTGGAATATTGAAGGGAGCATTATTATGACTTTTTTTTACAATTGACATTATTGTCTTCCTAGAAAATCCAGGATAATAACTTGGAACATTATTAATTAAGAGTTTAGTTACATAAATATAAATATATAAAAATCTCTGGCTGTTCTCAATGTAAGCAACCAGCTAGACAATAAAAGTTTAAAATATTTCTAATTTAGAAAAATATAAAATGTGTAGGAAAAAACTATTTAAGAAATGCATAGGACCTAGAAGAATAGAATTACAAATTAAAGAGAAATCTAATATTTCTGAATGTGGGGAATAAATAATACAAAGGTGTAATTTCTCCCTCAAATAATTTCTGAATTCCATAAATTCAAAACAAATTATTCATGAATTTCGTTGGGGGCAGAAATATGCATGAAATAGTGAAAAAGAATGAGGGAGGAATTTCTCTGCCAGATATTGAATAGCAATAATGATTAAAACAGTATGGTGCTAAAATAAAGTTAAGGAAAGAAATCATTAGACCAGAGTAACATAACTTACCATTTGATGCAAACATTAGTTTTGTATTTAATAATGTGACATTCCTAATCATTAAGAAAAGATAAATCATTGAATAAAAGCAAAGGGAAATGCTCTCTTTAGAAAAAACAAGTTAGATTTCTACCTCCCATAACATACTGAAATAAAATTTCTTTCCTTTTTTTCTTATTCTCCATCTTGGTGGAGAAATAGTTCAAGTCCACCTACAAAGGTACATAAATATTTCAAAATAGCATGCATTAAAAGTGGAATGACAGAACTGAGAGAAACATGGTGGGAGCAAAGTGGTCCAGGAATAGCTCTCAAAATGCAAATTGTTTTAAACAGCCAACTCAAACAAGAACATCTTATTCGTTACATTCTTCATAGTGTCCACAAAAGAAAAAAGAAAAATTTCTGGGAAGGTTTCCAGTACTTTTTGGCACTAAGGTGAGATGGCACTCTCATTTTATGGAGGGCTTATAGAGAAAAGGTAGTTGATAAATATTTTGAAGAAATCTTTACCACAAAGACAATGAGTTTCCCAACCTTTTAAAAAATAACAAATCCTACATACAAGCTGAGCATAATTAATAGCAAATAACAATTTAGCTCCAGCATTTTGAGGTGTCCCACTATTACATAATTCAGGCATTCCGACACAAAATAGACTATTGATGGATTGAAGAGGGAAATGTAGGGGGAAAGCAGAAACATAAATGAAGTAGAAGAAAGCATAAGTATAGGTGGTAGAAGGCTACAAAGAAAAGATTACAGAGCAAAAAAATTAATGTTTTGTTGTCTAAAATTTCAAAACTTCTGTTAACAAAAAAGCACCACAAAATAAAAACTGCAGAACATATTTCTACTGGAAAGACAGATGAAATGAAAACTAGGTGAAGAACATAAAAATTAAGTCATAAAAGAGAAGTAAAATTGCCATGTGTTCTTTTGGAAAGAAGTTCAATTTCACCAGTAACCAAAGAAATTAAATTACTGGTGATACACCTTTATTTTTTAATTGAGAAAAGAAAAAGAAAACAAAGCACAATGTTGTTGAGACTCAATTGTAATATCGTATGCCATTGACGGCCACAGTTTTCCCTACCATTATAATATACTCCCCACACCTCAGGGACCCCTCTCTTTGAAAAAAGGGCAACAGCTCTTCTCCTCCAAGGAATTTCTATTTCTTTGGACTCTTTAACTTCTCAACCACTTTGCATCAAGTATTACAGGTGAAGTACTCCTCCTAAGGAATTTTCTTGACAGCACTACTCCTGTCCCCATCTTTAACAGGCTGGAGGTGGGCTAATGTCCTCCACAGTGGTGTAGGGCCTCTCTTTACGATGTGGGGTACTTCGCACCTATTGATTTGCCATCAACCTTTGTGACTGCAGAGGACACTCAGAAACAAGTCTCTTTTTGATACCCTATTCCATAGTTTGAATGGATTTATATGACGACCAAAAGAGCTTTCATTAAGACACTTCCATTAACTCCTCAGTTTCTCAAGGGTAAATTATTTGGGGCATTACCAGCAAAATCTTCTATACATTCAGATTATCAGTGATTCTGTCAATATTCATTCAGTTCACACTGAGTGTTAACTATGTGCTCAAGGCCTGATCTACAAGAAGACAGGGTTCATTAGCTGTGGTGGCGGTAGTGGTGTCCAGACATATTCTCAGATAATTGCAATGCAATGTGATAGCACATAGAAGAAAAGATGGAAGGGCCACAAAAACAGTGATCCTCTTACTTCCAGGGCAATTGGGAATTGCAAAGAATGGAGAAAATGTGTTTTCTACCTACTAAATTACTTAAAAAGTCACATTACACTAGATTGGCCTAATGTCATTTCTACCATTCAAATTTTAGAGAAATTGTGGTATAAATTGCTCTACTGTGACTGACAATAGTCTAGGTTTTAGATCCAAGATGTAAAAAAATAAGATATGTATTGAAGTGTTAATATTTACGTTAAATCTTTTTCCTTCTTTTCTTAATGTGTTTTAAACATTTTCAATAGTTACTTTGACAGTATGCTCTTCATTCATTGGAGAATTAATTTACTGTGACAATATTTTAAATGTATTATCTTATAAATATTATTCTATTTGTCAACCCATGGCTCCTGATTTTTCTTCAAAAAATATCTTAGCTTTCCCTGGTGAATGGTCCACCAATGGTAGAACATTTTGGGATCTTTCTCTCCATCTAAAAACTGATCTAAAAGTGCTTAAGTCCTATCTAAAGATACTTCTTAGTGCAATTCCACTCAGAATTCAAGCATCTTCTCCTCAGGCTGGGCCTTCTCTAAAAGGATACATCAATCCTAATTCCCACTTGACCTAACCTGCATACTGAGGCAGCATAGATTAGCAGTTAAGCACAAAGGCCTTGGGGTCAGATGGACACAAATAAAATGCCAGCTCTGTTATTGGTTGGATGAGTGATCTTGGGCAAATTAATTTCTTTAAGTTTCAGTTTCCTCAAATATTATGAGAAGATGATATTGATACTCATCTTGTAGACTTATTAGATAGATATCATGAAGTCATGTATGCAAAGCACAATGCCTGGCATATTGTAAGGGTTATATAAATGTTAGTTAATTGTTATTAATATTATTCCTTAAGAGATAAAACTTCAAATTCACTATTACCTCATATTTAAAAAGTTTGCTGAGAGAAACAATATGTATTGACGTGTGACTGAATTTTTATTCTTCTAGAATATCTAAAATATATTATTGACTTAAGGTAGACTAGCAAAGAATTATGTATTAGAACTGAATTTTTCTGGTCACCTATCTTTATGTTCTTGGTCAACACAATGCAATGCTACAGATTCAGCTGTTTTTACTATTTATTTTCTGTGTCAACTTAGTTCATTACATTATACAGATCTTTTCTAGAGAGGGTATGGTAATCCATTGGATTGTTCAGAAATATTCACCTTCTCCTTCCAGGAATTTGGCAGGACTGTAAACTTGTATCCTCTTTGAAGATAAGCATGGCTATGCAGCTTGCTCTGGGCAAAAACTAATAAAGTTATCAGCAAAAAGTGATGTGCTCTAACAGCCGGTTTCACAGGTCTCTGAGTCCTCTTCCCTCTGCTGTAATGACTGTGGTGAGTGAGGTGGACCTCCTTCTGCCTTGGTCTCTTAGTTACAACCCAAGGTAGAGGCCCTAACCCTGCTATAATGGACACACAGTGTGAATGAAAAACTAAACTTTGTTAGTCTAAGCCACTAAGATTTTGTTGGTGGTTGTTACCATAGTATAATCTAGCCTATCCTGGTTGATACAGGGGTCCACAAGAAAACAAATTCTGTGAGTTTTTATTTTACGGATACTGTCCAATTATGCAAGTGACTGACATTTCCTTTGCCTTGGCAGATAGAAAACTTAGAGCTATCCAAGTTTGTGGACCAAGTCTAGCAAAAGTAATGTCCAGCAGCCCAGTTTACACTTGGTTATGCACTTCTTCATTTGTAAAAGTGAGGTCTTTAAAACAATTTTTAATTTAATGGCAAATTGTATTAAAATTATAATAAATTATAAACTATATTAGTCAAAAGTTTGATTATATTTAAATTATATTATAAATTATAAACTTTAAATCACCTTAATTTAAAGTTACATAAAATCATATTTTAAAAACTGCATTTTAATTTTAAATTAAGTTGTTAATTTTAAATATTAATATATGAAATTATATTAATTTAGAATTTAACATATTTTCAGTTAATAAATTTTAAGGAGGTAGATAAAATTAATATACATTTATTAAGTGAGAAAAACACAAAAGTGATTTCTTGAGACTAATTCTGCTATTTTTCATTTATTCATTTTTTTCATGCATTCATTCAAACTCAAAAATAAAGGATATAGTCTCCGGCTTTTGTAGCCAATTATAACTAAATAATTGATAAAATATATACAATGTATATCATACTTGTTGAAAATTCAGTATCTATTACAAAGTTAATATGAGATGAAGGGGCAGATAGATTGTATCATAAATAAAAGTTTAAGGGTGAGACAGAGACTGTGGAATGAGATGGTCAGAGAAGGCTCAGTATCTTAAAATGGATAGGATTTCAAGGAGTCAGATGCAGAGAAAGAATTCACGCCAGTGTTGTGTGTACACAGAGGTAGAGTTAGGCAACAAGACATTTGGACAGGATCATGAAGAGACCACTTTGGCTGCAGCAAGGGACTTGCTCTTACTTAAAAAATTTGAAGAAGAGCAAAGGAGAGTGAGATGGATCAGGTTTTTAAAATGGATCTGTGAGGAAATAATACATTGAACTCAAATCTTTGTGAATCACTGAAATAATTGGTGGATAATTACAAATTTACTTACATATCATATGTAGTTGCTTAAAAATGTGAGTGATGTGGAGTACTCCTTAAACCATAAGTTGTTAATGAGCCTAGTCATTTCAAATTGTTATAAACATCATTTCCCCATGGGTTGTTTATAAAGGACAAAGGTGACATAATTATCTATTGGAAGTTGAAAGCAAACTTTTCTTTTTCTGCTTATGTAATAATTTAAAGATGTTTCCCTAGGGCTCCAAACTTTTTGTTAGCCTAGCAACTGGATGGACCAGTCCTGCAACCATCAAACTGATGGAGGAAAGAGAAACCAAGAAATGCATTACCATAGAGGAATAAAATGGACCATTTTAAATTTAAAAATGCAAAACTGTGAAGTAGTGAAGTCCAAATGGTAAAGAATCACATTTTCAGGAGGTCAGGGTTATGTATGCTTTATATGAAATAAATATGCTTCTTTCCAAATGTGGGTGTAGGGGTGTAAAGAAGAGGGAAGAAAACTTTTGCAAGAGCTCATTCTGTTTTCCTCTTAGTGTAAATATTAAATGGAGGGTGCTCTTTGTTCACAGTCATTGTGTGCTAATGGTAAAAATGCTAGCAGAGTCCAAGTGACGCAGTGTCAGTTCCCCACACTTTTACCAAATTCTTTCCATCAGAATGTTTACTGTAAGTCACACTTCTGTACTGAACAAAGAAAGCAGCATTTTGTTCCATTATTAAAAAAAATAAATTATAGGGTCTTAAACTTTTTCACTGGGTGGATTCTTAGTACTCTCTACTAACTAAGCCTTAAGTCCATATTCCAAGATCAAATTTGCAAAATTTGGTTCTGCTTTTAATTAAGCCAAACTCTTTCTAAGTGAATGAGAGATTAACAGTTAAAATGAATGGTTAGAATAAGAATTGGCTCTTCTGAGGCTGTTAATCCCAATTTCTTTGATCTGGTTACCATTAGACTCCTACCCTGACTGCTAAGACTTACTGAATCCGAATGTAATCAAATCAATCATAACAAGAGGAGGAACACCATCAGAAACTTCATTTGCAAGACCACAAGACTCTGATAGAATTTATGAAAACTGTGAATTAGTATCTTGGGTAAATCTGTCCCTAATGATACTTCCTCGGGGAGAAAGACTGAGTTCTACCGCAACATGGTCTAAGAACCAATTTTATTTTAAAATTAATTGGTACCACAATAGTACAGTGAAAAGTGCATGGGGAAAAACAGAGGGTATAAAGCAGTGTTCATTCAATGTCAAAGAACATAAGAAACACCTGGGAATCTTTAAAATGCAGTTTTTGATGTGGTAGGTCTGGGGTGGAGTTTAATAATATCCCAGGTATGAATAATGCTACTGGTCTGTGGCATTCCTTTGAGCATCAAAAGAATAGAGATCACAGAGTTAAAACAGCTCTTCTCTAATGATATAACTTTGAAACTGTGTCCTCAGCTATAAAATGGTACCATCAATACCAATCTCATAGCTTGCTGGAGAAATAAACAAGATGTTTGTGAGGTGCCTGGTAAATAGGTGGTTCTTATATGTTGGTTACTTTCTTTAATCCCTTCCTCTATACTCACCCCCACTCTTTTCTCTAAAAGAGCAGAGGAAAGATATATTTGAGCTAAAAATTTACTTGAGTTGATTTTTTGATCCTTGAATTTTTCTCTGTAGTCAAACAATGATAGCCCCCACCTGGGTTGCAATCATGAAGTCATATTCTGAAGTGGTGTTCTCTAGTCAGAAAGTGTAAACTCTCCATTCTGGAAGAATGCATCTGATTAAGCTACAGAACAGCAATGTAGTATGTGAAAGCATCTTGCCATTGCTCAAGAGCATTACTTAAGAGCAATGACAAAAATGCTTTTGAATGTCCACATGCACTAACACCAAGCTAGCAAAGCTGCTCAAAGTATGATGGAAAGGAAAATTGCAATTAAGCTTCAGAAAAGTTGTATCTTCATGATGAACACAACATTCTTAGAAGTATACTTAAATAAAATCGATTTTCTCCCATGCCAAACATGTTTAGAATGCTTGAGTGTCACTAAAAGGAAAGGGAACAAATGGTTCTTTCCATAAGGACCTCTATTATTTAATAAGTACATGTATGTTAGCTTGCTTCCAGATATTATTCACAAGAAAATAAAAATCTCCTTGGGAGGTCAGGAAAAACAAAGGGATGTTGAAAGTAAAATGCAATTCTGTATCTGTAGTTCATAAACACTTCCCCTGGCTCCTTTGTCTACTCACAATTTTTGCCTATTTCCCCTCCTCATTTACATAATTTTAAATCTTTCCTTTAACTATACTGTGGGCTCTCCTCCCATTTTAAAGTTTTCTATATTATTTTTATTATAAAATATTTAAAATATACCCCCAGACAGAGAATAATATAAAAAAATCACCATGTAGTTATCAATCTTTTCAGATCTTAACAAATGACCTCTTGGTTTTTAGGTAATTAAAAAATAAAGTATTACAGCAATATTAAAGCCTCTCTGATCCTATTCCTTCCCCCTTCCCTCCTTAGCTGGATATAACCATTTCAGGAAGTTCATATCTTATCATATCCATTCATTGATTCATTAGCAAATTTTTTTTGAGCACCTATCCTGTGCCAGGCACTGAGCTTATTGCTTTGGAAACATCAGTGAACAAATTAAAATATTCTAGTTCTTGTACAGTTTATATTCTAGTTGGCTGGAAGAGGGATAGATAGGCAATAAAAATGAAAAAATAAAATATATATGTTGCAAGTAAGAATTATGGATCAGAAATAAAACAGCAGAATAAGGTGAATCTGGTGTGCTGGGATGAAGGTGGAAGGGTGGGGCAGTTGGAGGAATTAAAAAAGAGGGGTCAGGATTGACCTCACTGATAAGGTGATGTTTGAGCAAAGCCTTTGAAGGAGGTGAGGTGCTAGCCAAATGGATATGCAGAATGAACAGCTAGAGTGAAGGATTTAAGACAGGAGGGTGCCAGGAATGCTCAAGGAACAGCAAGGGGGACAATGTGGCTAGAATTAAATCAGAGAGAGGGAGATCAGAGGGGTAATGAGGGAGGATGATGAAGGGTATTCTAAGCCATCAGTAAGACTTTGCTTTTCACTATGAGTAAAATGGGGGATGATTGAAAGTTTTTGTGCTGAGGAATAACATGATCTGATTCATATTTTAACAGGATTATTTTGGATGTTGTGTTGGTAAAACTAGAAGGAGGCTATTGTGGTGTTCAGGGCCAGGAGAAAGTAGTGAGTGTTCAGAATCTGGATATATTTTGAGGGTAGATCCAAAATAATTTCCTGATGGATTGGATGTGGAATATGAGTGAAGAGTCAAGGAAGTATCTGAAGTTCTTTAGTCTTCAGATGATAGAGTTGGCATTAATTAAAATGAGGTCAGAGTCATAAATTTGGGGTTGGGATATATGGATGATATTGGGACTCAATAGTCTCAAAGAGATGCTAGGGAAAATATTGATAGAGTTGAGAAGAGAATAGACTGAGCCTCAGGGTGTTTCAATGCTAAGAGGGCAAGGAAGAAAGGAGAAACCAGTAAAGAAGATTCATGGAAGTGTGGTAGTAGGAAAACCAAAAAACTGTGGTGACTTAAAAGCCAAGTGAAATAAGTATTTCTAAGAGAATGGAGTGATCAATTAGTCAAATACTGCTGGCAAGTCAGGAAGAAATGAACTGATAACTGCCCATTTGAATTGTGGAAGCCATTAGCGATCAATAAGAGCCTGATTGTATTGAGTTTAAGAGAGAGTGGGAGGAGAGGAATTAGAGGCATCAAGTACAGACAACTCTTTACACAAGTTTTACTGAAAAGGAGAGTAGGTAATGGGGCAATAATAATTGTGGGAAGTGGGGTCAAGAGTCTTTGCTTTGTTTTTAGAAGAAAAAATAATAGCTTATCTATACACTTTGGGAAGTGAAAAAATGTAGGGAAGAGAAGAGTGATTGTTGGAACAATGTCCTATGAGGCAAGAAAAAATGGAGACTAGTGGTCAAGTAGAGGAGTTGACCTTAGATAGATGCACAAAGCAGGGAATATAGCAGACAATGCTGGTAATTGGGTAGACATGATGGTGAGAGTTTATGGAGTTCAAATTCCTATTGAGCCTCATTCCATATTAGACTCTACAGATGCATAGAAAACATCTGGAGAAGTTCCATTCTGAAAGCTGTTTTAAAACATGCTATCTTTAAATATTTTTCCTTCCTGCCATTTTGATTTTGGTTCTTTGGAGAGTTCAGCTTTGTAGAGTTTCTTTGGCTATCTTTTCATCATTTTTTCTAATATTTAAAACATTTTCTTGGATTTCTATTTTGCTCATTTCCTCTACGTTCCTTGCGGTCTTTTCATCTTATTCTTTCATGGGTTTCTTCCAGTTTCACATTTATTTCCAGAATGATTTTTATTTTTCACCTCTTTTCAATCCATCTCTGCACTTTTGCTTTTGTGCTTTTCATTCACAGAAATACATCATTGTTCTAGTTTGCTAGCTGCCGGAATGCAACACACCAGAGACGTATTGGCTTTTAATAAAAGGGGATTTATTTTCTTCAGAGGAAAGGCAGCTAACTTTCCACTGAGGTTCTTTCTTACGTGGAAGGCACAGGATGGTCTCTGCTGGTCTTCTCTCCAGGCCCGTTGGGTTCCAACAACTTTCCCCGGGGTGACTTCTTTCTGCATCTCCAAAGGCCTGGGCTGAGCTGCAAGTGCTGAGATGAGGAATGCTGAGCTGCTTGGCTGTGCTACATTGTGTTCTCTCATTTAAGCACCAGCCAATTAAGTCAAACCTCACTCATTGTAGCAGACACCCTCTTAGCCGATTGCAGATGTAATTAGCAACAGATGAGGTTCACGTACCATTGGCTTGTGTTGGCAGCAACAGAACTAGGTATGCTCACCTGGCCAAGTTGACAACTGAATCTAACTAACACAATCATAAAGCTTTTTAAATGTGTGGTAATATATTTAGTTACAAGTTTCTTCAACTCCATGGTATTATTTTTCTGGTGAATTTCCTTTGTTTTCCCTATTCTTTCCCTCCTTCTTACATCTTTTTGGCAGCCTCTCTCTTTTGTGGTATTGAGTTTTATTTATCTCCTAGTTTTACCATAAATGGAATTTGTGCCGTTTCTTCTTCTCCTTCTTGATTTTGGATGCCTTCCATGAAGACAAGGGAGAAATGCCAACTTTATACTGACATCTTCAAACCAGAAGACCTAGCCAGTGTGGCTTTTCTTTTTTTTGCATGGCCAGGCACCAGGAATCGATCCCGGGTCTGCGGCATTGCAGGTGAGAATTCTGCCACTGAGCCACCATCGCACAGCCCACCAGTATATTTTTTAACATTTATTCTGAAAATTCTAAAGCTCAAGAAAAGTTTAAAGCTATTATAATGAATACCTCTATGCCTTTTACTTGGAGTCACCGATTTTCATAATTGTCACATTTGCTTTCTCTTTTTATCTATTTCTTTAGTTGAACCATTTTGAAAGAAGTTGCCTACTCTGCTAGTATTGAAAAACGTGAAAACAGAAAGCATTTAAATATCTACCTTACTATTTATACTTTGCCTAGTTCCCATTTTCCAGAAGCAGACTCTGTACCATGGATTTGAGTTAAGCAGTTTATTGGGGGAAGAAAGAACATGGGTTGGAGAGCAGAGATGAGATAAAGGTAAAGAAAGATATCAAAATTAAAGATGCATTACTAGCCAGCTATCACATTGGGTGACTGGATCATAATCCACTAGGGAAACTCTGGGAAGAAAAGTACAAAACACATGCCCCAAAATTATTCCAGCCAGGGATGGAGGTGTAGAGGAGTTTGTGGCATTTATTGTCTCTTACTTATAATTAGTTAAGAAATATCTCTTAGGGCAAGTATTATTTCTGGCCCTCCAGATGTGGACAAAGTGAATTCTGGCAGTTCTTTGCTCAAGATTCATTTGCTGGCTGATGGAAGGCAGACTGCTTTGTAGGGAGCATCAATAGTGTCTGCAACAGCTAAGTGAATACATTTGAACAACCGGTTAGGAATAAAACCATTTAGAACAATGCACTTATGAAATTATTGAAATAAAATTCATATAACATGCCAAGAGATTAGCTGTCATCTTTAGCCCTATAGGTGTCATCATATAAATTTTTCTTATATTGGCTAAACCTACGAGAATAAAGTTAAATCAAGCAGTGGATCACTTTTCATTTTCATCCTAAGTATGATGTTCTGAGGGTTTGTTGTAGTTGCCCTGTATCAAATTAAAGAAGTTTTCCTATTACTCTTACCAAAATAAATTTGTTTCCATTTTAGGAAGAATGAGTGTTATGTCAAATATTACTTTTTTGTATGTCTGTTAAGATGATCATCTTCTTATGTTATTTGATTTTAGGCCTGTCTTTTGTAAAGAGCATATAGTTGGATTTTTTTATTTGTGTACCTGTGTTTAATTTAACCATATCTCAAGATACATATTTTAACATGAAAAATTAACCCATTCACATTTATTCTGTGCTTGAAATGTTTTCACCATCTTGTTTTAGTTTTTTCCCCTTCCTTTAACCATACTTTTATATCATTTCTATTTTCCTTTCTTATTGCATGATTTTCTATTACTGGTTTCTTCATCTGCTTTGAAAGTTATGAATCCCATTTCTATTATTCTAGGTGTAAACTAAACATATTTAAGTAGATTTTAATCAATATCTAGAATATACTGAAATCACTATACTTCCCCTAAAAAAAAGCAAGAACCTTAGCAAAAAACTTTGTTTTTTCCTATGCTTAACTTTCCATTTCCCATCACCTCCAATGTTGTCATCATTTGGGATTTAAGTTCAAGATTGTATTAAAATTTTTTAACACTAAGATTTAAATATATAGTTGACTAGCTTCTTTACTTATTCTGCCTCATTGCATGTACTTATGTACATATGTATGCACACATGTATGTATATATTAGGTTGAATTTACATATGGTAATTTTTACCTTTTGGTGTATAACTCTTGAGTTTTGACAAAAGCATACAGTTGTGTAACCACTACCACAATCAAGATATAGAACAGTTCAATCATCCAAATAGTACCTCAGTCCCAATATAATCAACCCCACTCTCACCACAGACCCTGGTGATATGTTTTCTGTACCTATAGTTTTTGCCTTTTCCAGAATGTTATATAAATGGAACCATACAGTATGCAGCTTTGTGGATCTAGGTTCTTTCACTTCGATACTGCATTTGAAATTCATCTATATGCTATGCATGTCAGTAATTGGGTCTGTTTTATTGTGGAGTATCATTTCACCAGTTATTTGGTATTGCACCATCTTTTTCTTGGAGACATTTTAAATTTTACAGCAGGAATTCTTTCTGAGAAAGTCTATAGTTGGTAAACCTTTGAAGTTCTTGTTTGTGTGAGGAAAATTTGCATTGAATTCTATTATGACTGGTATATATTTTGGTTTAATATTTTGCTCAGCCCTTTATGAGTATTTCTCCACTCACTTCTATCATCAAGAGTTATCTAATGACATTCCTGTGGCCAGTCTGATTCTAGTTCTTTTATAAGCAATTGACGTAACTTTTTTTTTGTAACTTTCAGAATTTTCTCTTTACTTTCTGACTTCAGCACTTTCACTAAGATGTGGCCCTTGATAAGTCATTTCAATTTGAAAGCTTCGGTTTTTATCCAACTCTGGAACGTATTCTTTGTTCTCATTGTTTTCCTTCATTTTTACTTCCTAGAATTCCTTGTGGAGTGAAGATGAATTATTTGAATAGCTCTTCCATATTCTTTGGCATTTCTGTATTTTTACTTCTCTTTAGTTTTGCTCTACTTTTGAATGCTATGATATTCCAAATCATTTATTTGTTCTATGGCTATATTAAGTCTGTTATTCAACCATTCTACTTAAGTTATTTACTCAGTTATCATATTCTTGATCTCTAGAACTATTTTTTTTTCTGATCCATTTTCTTGGCAGGCTATGCTTTTTCATGATACGGTATAATTTCAAATATGCTTCACAGGGCAGATAATAGGCTGTGTTTTCTTTGTTTGGAGGAGTGTGTGTGTGTGTGGGGGGGTATGTGTTACCATGGCATTTATTTCCACAGTTCAGGTCTGATACATAATGGATGTTCAGTGAATATTTGTTAATTGTGTGAGTGTAGAGATACTAGTTAGAATTTGAAATAGATATTTTATATTTCCCAGATTATCTTTTTCAATGGTCAATTTTTGGTGCTTTCACCTTGATCCATTTATCTCATGTTTCTCCAAATGGCTATCAAATTTAGTTCATATAAATTAAGGACTAGGTTTAATATTTTAGTACTGTAGGTAACTAGTATGAATTTCCTTTGGAATTGGGAAGATATTTTTTGTCCACAAGTTTCTCACCATAGTTAGAGGGCTTCTTGTAGGTTCTCTAAGTATCTCTGATATGTTGCATACATGGAGAAGTGAGGCAGATCAGGGTTCCCCCACCCCATCCTGTTATGAAAATAAATCCTATATTGAAGGTGATAAAGATTAAAAGCTCAGGTTTTGTATTAGGCTGTCTGTATAAATACCCCAACCCAGTCAATTACAAGCTCTATTATCTTGGAGAGCTGCTTAAACCCTCCTGTGCCTCGTTTCCTCACGTGGAAACATGAGGATAGAGAGTACCTATGGTCTCTCTCTCTCCCTCTCCATATATATATAAAGAATTTAGAACAGGGCCTGGCATCGTGCTTAATAAATGTTGTTATTATTTTCCTCCTGGATAAAACAATCTCTCTTTTAACTTTGCAGTGTCTGTTGTGGAGGTCTGAAGTTAACTCAAATTTCACTTTACTTTTCTCTCTGTTCTTGCAAACCAGACCTAAGACTAGTTTTCTCATTTGGGCAAAATGAGGAGAAAAATAGTACTAACCTATGGGAAATATATTATTTAATTTTATAAAGTGTTTAGATATTGCCTGGCATGCCGTTAGTGCTATGTAAGCTTTGATTAATAAACACAGGTCAGCCGATTAGTCTCTTGTTTCTTACTAAATATAGTAAACTTCTCTGCTTACTGCGTGTGCAAGGCTTATTTCAGCTCTAATCATCTCCTTGCTCTCATCCTTCTTTTAGACTTATCTGCCCCCAAGAGGTTCCTGTTGAATCACAACTATATACTGTCATTAGTATTGTCTGATCAACCTCTTCTTTCAAAACTCTAGTCCTATTTCCAACCCTCTAAGGCACTCAGTCCTTCAGGCTTTTTCAAAAGAAAATGTTCTACCTTTTATTGAGTTCCTGCTATTTGCAATTTAACAGCAGACCATCTCTTATTTTATTCTTATAACAACCTGTAAGTTAAGTGAGTATTATAATATTCTTTTTATATATGATGGCCTTAGAGAAGTAAGTATCTTGTTTACATTACACAATCACTAAGAAGGAGAACCATAATTCAAATTCAGGTATGACTAAATGAAAACATGCCATCTGAATCCTGAAAGCACCTCACAGACCAGCTTGCTCCATATTACCTGAAAATACCACATCCTCTCACAGTGAAACCAGCTGTGTGTTTTGTAAGTAGTTTTCAATCATTTTCTCACTCAGCGTTTATTTGCTGTTTCTTAGTGGTTCCAATTTTTTTGTCTGCCTTTATTATTATTATTATTATTTTAGTAAATAGGAGTTGCTATCTTTCCATTCCCATAACATTTTTTATAGTGTTACTTAACTTGTAAACTCTCAAATATGTGTGGTTTATCAAAAGAATGAATCATTTTCCATGTTTAGTTTCCAATACTTCTAAATTTATAAAAATAAGCTTATAAATATAAACTTGCTTTAAGTGATTACCCACACAAACCCCACCCCTATAAACATTAACTTAAAAAAAAACTTAGGTCTAACCTCTTAGTCAGACTACATGAATGGTTCTTTTTAAATTATTGGTTAAAAGTCTAGAATTACCAAAAGTTGCATCATTATGGATTATTATTTGACAATAGTTTATCTTCTATAATATGAAACTATACTCAGAGGAACACTGATTAGAATAGAAACCATATGTGTTTTTCAAGACTAGATTGAAAAATAACAAACAAGCAGAAAATTAATATAAGAATGATCTAAAGAGGGTTCTAGAAAATTGAAGCATGGGTTTGATAGAAAAATGTGTGTGTGTGTGTGTAAAAAAGAGAGAGAGAACAAGAGAGAGAGAACAAGAGAGAGAGGACAAGAGAGAGAGGACAAGAGAGAGAGGACAAGAGAGAGAGCACAAGAGAGAGAGCACAAGAGAGAGAGGACAAGAGAGAGAGGACAAGAGAGGACAAGAAAAAGCAGAGGAGGAAAACGCAGAGAGAAAGGGAAGAAGAATGGATAGGATAGGATAAGGAACAGCTTCAAAATTCAAAACAGAACCAGAAATCCCCAGATCTTTGTAAATATTTGGTATCACCAAGGAAATAGCATAATTCAATTTGACCTGTAAATCAAGGAAATAAAAAACAGGGACAAGATAATCTTTCAGTTTAAAAGGAACAAACTAAGTACTACTGAGATGACCACTTTCAGTAAGGAAAAAAATATCTTTTTTTTAAAATCTAATATCTGACACGTCCTGGGTGGGGTAAAATAATCCAGAAATTTTATATATTCCTTTCTTCTCTCCCAGTTTTTTTGAGGGATTAAAAGAACAATAATGCTTTTAAGGCTTTCTAGATTTCTTCCTGGTTTTATACTTTATTATATTAACAATGAAGTATATTTATTGCTATACATGTTAGCAACCCAAGTGGAATGAAAAGGTATGTGAAGTATGAAGAAGGCAATCAAGAGAAGTGAGGAGTACATCATAAATTATCCTATTACCATTTAAAAATTAGTCCTTTGCTCACTCCTTTAGGTGTGCTAAGACCTGGAAATATTTTCCTTAATCTTATTTATCCAAATTAAAAATAACAAAATTAATATTCTCCTAATAGACAATTCCACTTTAAGATCATTTAAAATACAGTAAAACTTTATTCATTTGGAGTCCCTTTATGCAGAATTTGGAGACATTCAATTAAAGTTTGAGTTGAAGCTTATCTTTTTGTTTTGCAGACATTTCCAAGATAATCTAAATTAATTGAAAAAATCAGTTATCATGGGAAATTAAGAAAAATTCAGGAGAGAAGGTGATTTCCAAACATCTTTCAGTACTTTTGAATCCACATTTGCAGATAAGCTGCTTCTGTATTCTTCTTATTGATTCAATTAAGCTAGGTGACAGTGTGATTTATTATACCTACAGTACTTAGTATTAATAAATGGTATTTCTTTCAAAATATGCTACAATAGTGGATATTTAATGATTTGGCAACTTTCTAAACACATGATACAATGTTCCCAACTTCCACGCTGCTTAGCTAAGGAATCAAAGCTATAATCATGTGCAGCCAAACAATTCTATTAGAAAGCAAGAAATTAGTCAGTCTTACTTTGTCATTCAGTCCACTATCAAATGACTGATATGGTGTATCTTTTTCACCAAACTAATACATTTTTCTCAGCATTAGATGGACAAGGTTTTAGTCTTTGGCATATTCTTTTTATTGTATAATCTCCTGTGGTGTTATATACTGATTGGAACTTTACTACGACATTCCTCTACTTCCATATTTCTTCCCCTAGAACTGAACATCAAGCGATTTTCTTTTAGATGAAATAACCAGACAGAGTGGTAAGTATTGATTTCTTTTTAGAATGACATTGTTATTTTTAAGAAATTTATTTTTTCAGCCACGAAAGTTGACTGAACACTATACATTGACTTGTATTTTGACAACCTTGAACCCTATTTATGATTGAAATCAAAGAATAAACTATCTTAGGTTTTTACTATAAATCTCATAAACAGGTTGACTTTTATATATTTCATCTTTTATGATGCTGGGGCCTATGGCATTGTGGTTGTCAGAGGCACTCTTAATTAGAGAAATAAGGGAGAAATAAGGTCTTTTAAACTTTTCTTCAAATTATATACTTAAAACTGTATGAAAACAGCTTTCCTTTTGCATCAGATTTCCTTTCGAGTTTAATTTCTGGTTCCACATTTTTGTGGTAATTGATTTGGAAGATACTTCCTGGTTCCCATTTCATAAGAGGAAGATCCCTTTGGTTCAGTCAGCTGGGGTCTAGGTTACAAGCATTCCTCGCTCAAACATTCAGAACTACCTGCTGCCTGTTTTGCTCTCCAGTCCTGGTACTCTTCCCGTCTTCCTTAGTTTGGCAAATGGTACCACCTTTTAACCAGTCACATATGACAGACATCTGGAATTTAATCTCGACCTCCTTTTCCCTAATACTGAATCTATCATCAAGCCTTGTCAGGCCACTTATTTCATCTCCCTTACTATGACTCTGTTCTAAATTGTCTTCTCCAACCTGAATTATAGCCATAGTCACTTTACTTCAACTTTTGCCTCCAAACCATTCTCCACAAATATTTCAGAGTGACCATATCCTGACTGATTATAATCCATTACACTTAGGATAAAATCCATGGTCTTGTATATGGGGAAAGAATATACCCTAATGTAAACTTTGGACTTGTTAATAGTACAATTATAATATTCTTTCATCAATTGTAAAAAAGTTACCACACTAATGCAAAATGTTATGGGATTTTTCTGTAAACCTACAACTTCTCTAATTAAAAAAAGAAGAAAGCATCAAGTACAAAAAAAAAGTGCAAAGTCTTTCTTTTGCTGTCAAGGCCTTTGTACTTTGATCTCATATCATTTAACTTTTCTCTTGCTCACTAATCTCCAGTAAGATGCCACCTTTAGTTTCTAGAACACAGAAAGCTCACTTTCAACTCAGAACTTTTGTTTTCTCTTTGCCTGGAATACTCTATCTCCAGTTCTGTTTTCTTCTTATTATTTGGATCACAGCTTAAATGTGACCAAGATACCAGTCATCCCTGCCTTTCTGTTATTTGCTACTATTTATTCTCTTCTGCAATATCTTCAATTATTTTTATGTGATTATCATCTGTCCCTTTCTCCATAAATTTAAGCTCCACAAATTCAGCCTTTATTATCTTATTGCACTATCTCCATCACATTGCACATTACCTAAATGCATAATAACTATTAATTTGAAGTAATCAGCTGAGTTAACAGAGAGAATAAATAGGAGGGTTTTATTGCATCATTAAAAATTCAATAAGTGAAATTTAAAAGGAAATATCTGATAATTGGTTACCGATTTTTGGGTGCCTCATACAGATTGAGGGTACAAGAGGGAAGAGAGAAGGAAAGAGGAGAGGAGGGTGAGGACATTCAAAAAGAGGACCTGTGAGCCCACTCCCTTACCGAGAAGAGAAAGAGGGGGATATCAATCCCTGTTAAACCCTAATCCAGTGAGAAAGCCTCCAATGGAACCACAGTGGAGGCACTTAGAGAGTTTTATATGATTATGGGAGTGTTGTGAATCCCAGAGGACAGCTGTTTATTCACACCTGAGAAAGAAAAAATGGCTTCTGGAAGTTTGGTAGCAAAGATACGCGAATGCTGTGGATCAGAGACATTCATGGTGTGAGTATAGATCTAAGGCTATTGTAGGAGATTATTTTATCTGGAAGGAGATAACCTATTAAAGAAATTCTAGACTGTTAATTTTAGGGGAAAAGATTTTCAGATTTTCCTTTGGTCTTGACTGCAGAGTTAAACCTTCAGAATGGTACAGTATGGTCTGGCTGGGTCTTCTTGATATTTGCTTGTAGATATTCTCTGTCTCCACTATATGGGATATGCACCAAAAGGAAACATTGTTTGTCCTGCAGTGTGCCAAACTTACATTCATTGTTTTTATTCCATGTTTTGTGCAAATAGTCAAATATTGTAAAATGCAGTAGAAGTTTTAAAACAAGTATGATAAAAAAGAAAATTATGATAATATTTCCCTAGAAACATAACAATTCAATAAAAGAATTTTAGGAATGGAAAGGATCTTAGAAACACATTTGATAAATAAGAAAACCAAGAATACAAAGGTTAAGTGCTCATTCTAGGTCATACATTTAGTATTGGAGCTATTAAACTGGGACTGCACTTTAAACTACATTTAAAAGTAGTAGTTCTTTTTCTGTATACACCACTGAAATCAGTAGATTTCTCTTTTTCATCATACCTAGAAGTTCCTAAAAAAAATAATCTTGGGTTTTCAAATTCAAATTAATTTTATTCTACCCCATACGTGTTAAGAAACTCTTATAGGCATTGGCTATTCAAAGATAAATAGAGCAGAATACCTGTCCTTTAGAGAATCACAGTGTCCTGGAAAAAAAAGAGACCTATACTATATGAGAATGACAGAATAAGGTGCTAATTGACTCACATTTAGGTGCATTTATCTACAATTATTGTTATAAGCAATGAAAAAATAATCTAAAAAATTGAAACAATGGATAAATAAAAAAATGGAAATGACTCTTTTAGGGTTTTATCAAGTTTGGCTGTTAGAGACTCAGATAGGAAAAACCAAATATCTGACAAGATAATTTCTGAAATCAAGTAGGCACCTTTAGAAGCAAAGCTCATACAATACATGGAAAAAGAGAGGCCAATATCATCAGTACCATTTCTTCCTTATTTTTTTTCCTCGCTCAATCTTTCAACAAGGCACCAATTATGGCTGTTCAGCATAGAAAATGCACTGGTTCCTGGAGGAAATGCTGAAATTCTTTACAGTGGTGAAGTGCTATGTTAATAAATTCAATTCAAAATTGTCCTTGCTCTACATGAAGAATATATGTAAGTCATTTTTCTGCTGTTTCTGTTCAATAATGGTAATTGTTAATTTTACAGTCTTTCACTCATCATTATCCTTTCTCCCTCCCACACTACTTCTTTTTTTCTCTTTTACTCCTTTTACAAACATATTGAGCATGCTATAAACACCAAATCGGAGTTCTAATCCCACAATTTAATTTTTTTCTTTCCTATTAGTTGCTAACTGGATGCTGCTGGAGAAAAATTATGCAATCCAATATAGATTCATGTTAACAAAATCTAATAGTGGTCTCAGTGCTTTTCAACAATCCTTTTACATGCCGTTGGTTGGCTCTTTCTCATTTAATTTAGCTAGGATTCTAAGCTTTCATCACTCTCTGTACAACTCTTGCATAATCTGCATCCCTCCCACTCTATCAGCTTATTCATTGATTAATCCATTTAATATTTATTGAGAACCATCTATGTATCGGAAACCTAGCTGGATTTGAGATATAGGGGTAAACAAACAAACAAAAACAAACACTTGGTTCCTCTCCTCCTGGAGCTTCCAGTCTAGTGGGAAGTTCAATATATATTTTTTAATTTTTATTAATAAAACCAATCAACATACAACGTGAACATTCTTAATGTATGAACATTCCATACTTGGTGTGCAATCAGTGGCTCACAATATCATCACATAGTTGTGTATTCATCACCATGATCATTTCTCAGAACATTTACATCACTCCAGAAAAAGAAATAAAAAGAAAAAAGAAAAACTCATACATACCATACCCCTTACCCCTCCCTCTCATTGACCACTAGTATTTCCCTCAACACAATTTAACATTTATTTTCCCTATTCTTTGTTTATTTTTAATCCATATTTTTTACTCATCTGTCCAAATTGTAGATAAAAGGAACATCAGAAGAAGGTTTTCACAATCACACAGTCACTTTGCGAAAGCTATATCGTTATACAATCATCTTGAAGAAACATGGCTACTGGAACACAGCTCTACAGTTTTAGGCACTTCCCTCTAGTCTCTCTATTACACCTTAAACTAAGAAGGGGTTATCAACATAATGTGTAAGAATAACCTCCAGGATAACCACTCGACTCTATTTGAAATCTCTCAGCCACTGACACTTTATTTTGTTTCATTTCTCTGTTCCTTCTTTTGGTCCAGAAGGTTTTCTCAGTCTCTTGATTCTGAGTCCCAGCTCATTCTAGGATTTCCTCCCACATTGCCAGAAAGGTTTACACCCCTGGGAGTCATGTCCCATGTAACAGGTGGAAGGCGGTGAGTTTGCTCATTGTTTTGGTTGGAGAGAGAAGCCACAACAAAAGGGGTTCTCTTGGGGGTGACTCTTAGGCCTAATTTTAAGTAGGCTTGACCTATCCTTTGTGGGGTTAAGTTTCATATGAACAAACCCCAAGATTGGGAACTCAGCCTATTGCTTTGGTTGTTTCCACTGCTTGTGAGAATATCAAGAATTTTCCAGGGGTATGGTAGGTATGAGTTCCCCCATTCTCACCATTCCCCCAAGGGGACTTTGCAAATACTTTTTTATTCACTGTTCAAATACTTTGGGATTTATTGGGGCATCACTCTGGACAAACCTACAAAATCTTATGCCCTACTCAAGGTTCCATGTACTTATGGTGTTCAATTAAGCTGTCACATAAGGTATATTAGGAACTGCACTAGTCAAAATATAAATTTTGTACCAAATAAACATTTTTTGTTTTAGTCTCACACATAAGGTAAAATTTAAAACATTAATTACCATCTATTTTCAACACCCTGCAGTAATGACATTCCTATGTTCTTCCTCATGCAAAAACATTTTTAAATTTGTACATTTAGTCACTATCATTATACACTCTAGGCATTCCTAAATTATACCATCTCAGTCTTGATCGTCTATCTTTCCTTCTGACTTCATTTGTGCTCCCAGCCCTTCTCCCTCAATCCTTTTCACACTCAGTTTCATTCAGTATACTGACATTATTGTATTACAAATTAGGTAACATTGTTCTACCCATTTCTAAATTTTTACAATCAGTCTTGTTGCACAATCTGTATTCCTTCAATTACCCAATATCTACCCTATTTCTATCTCCTGATGGTCTCTGTTCTTAACTGAAATTCTCCAAGTTCATTCTTTAATGTTAGTTCATATCAGTGAGACCATGCAGTCTTTGTCTTTTTGTTTCTGGTTAATCTCACTCAGCATAATGTCCTCAAGGTCCATCCATGTGTTACATAGGAAGTCCAATATTTTAGAATTAAATGCCCAAATAAGGAAATACTTGCAAATTGGATGAGTGATATGAAAGAAAAAAGAATGCTTTGAAAGAGAGTAACAGAGAAGACTAAAGTATATTGGAAGAGAGATGGTCAGAACTAACATTTTTCTTTTATTTTATAACAATATATGAAAAGAGAACACAAACTGTCTAAGACGTCTTGTGTTTTTGCCATTATCTTTCTAATACATTTGTTCAATAGTGACAACATTTTTATTTCTATGCTTCTTTTGAACTTTAACTCAATATCAAAATATTAAGGTTAAAAATTATATATTTGGACACAATGAATAAAGTTGAGCAAGAGTATAAATTCCCCCCCACCCCAGTTCATGTGACTCAAAGTAGCAATAGATTAAGATTGTGTCTGGAAAGAAGGACTAAAGATTTTTTATTTTTGTTTTTTAATTGAAGAAAAATTCACACAAAATACAATTAACCATTTTAATGTGTATGATTCAGTGATATTTGTGTATGCACAATGCTGTGTAACAGCTCTCTCTAGTTTCAAAACTTTTTCATCACCCAATAAAAACACCCCATAACCATTCCCCATCCCCTCTCCCAGCCATCCGTTGCCTAATAACTTTTAACTGACCTTCTATCTTTATGGATTTGCCTATTCTGAATATTTCATATAAAAGGAAACATACAATATATGACCTTCTGTGTTTGGCTTCTTTCACTGAGCATAATGTTCTCGAAGTTCATCTGAGTTGTAGCATTTATCAATATTTTCTTCCTATTTATGGCTGAATAATATTCCATTGCATGGTTATGTGACAATTTAGCCATTCATTTATTTGTGGATATTTGGGTTATGTCCACCTTTTGGTTTTTCTGATTATTACTGCTATAAACATTCATATACAAGCAGAAAAATTTGGTAGTCTTATTGGTCTGGGGAGACAAAACTGGAGTTCAAGCTACCAAGGTAACCAGGGCTTTAGGAACCAAGATTCCAGACTAAAGTGAAACTCAGAGAAGGGAATCTGACATCTTGCACAATTCTTCTCCCCCACTCCCAAAGCATTTGCAAAGTCTCAAGATATTTTCGGGGAGAGACTGAGAATCCAAGCAGAAAGTAGCAACCATCTAATCCAAAAGGTAAGTTAATATGTTGGCAGTGTTAGGTGCTGGGGAGACAAAAATTGCAATTTAGGGCCTGCTGAGGAGAAATAGCTCTGGGAAACACCAGAAGCTTTCAACGATTAAAGGTAAAACAGAAATAAAAAAAGATACACAACCCCAATTAAAAAAGGAACAAAAAACTTTAGTAAACCTTTCACACACAAAAAAGATATTTAAATGGCCTGTAAACTTATGAAAAATGTTCAGTCTTAATAGTCACCAGAAAATGAAAATTAAAAGCATAATGAAATACCACTACATATCTACCAAAATGGCAAAGATTAAAAAAAAATAATGAACGCAAATTAGAAGTGTTGATGAGGATACAGAGCAATTGGAATTCTTACATATTATTGGTGGGATTATAGATTGGTTAAAAATATTTGAAAAGCTGTTTGGTATTACCTAATAATGCTGAGTATATGTTAATTCCATGGTCCAGCAATTCCATTCCTAGGTATATTTAACAGAAATGCATTTGGATGTGTACCAAAAGACATGTATAACAGCAACATTATACATAATGCCCCAGACCTGAAAGAACCTAAGTATTGCTCAACAGTATAATAGATAAATTTTGTAATATTCATGCAGTAGGTTATTATATAGTAATGAAAATGAACATGGATGAATCTCATAAAGACAAAATCAAGCAAAAGCAGACTTATAGTGAGTACATAATGTATGATTCTATTCTTTAGGTTCAAAATAGAGAAAACATATCCATGGTCATGGATGTCAACATAACATAGATTTTAGCATCTAAGGTACCAGTAATGATTTTTTTCTTTTTCAGGGCAGTGTAAAATTCATTGAGCTGCATGCTTATGATATGTATAATTTTGGTGTGTATCTTATAATTCAGTGAGAGGTTTTTTTTTGTGCTGTCATTTTAATTTTAATAAAATGGATAATTTCATATTACATAAAGAACAAATCTATCCACTCACCCTTGATAAAATTTTAGAAATATTTTCTATAAAAAGTTTAGTATTTGATTGGCATGAATCTATTATTATACTGTTTCTTAAGGTACAGCTTTCCCATCCTTATCCTTATTATTATGGAGAAATTTTTAAAATACAGAAAAGCACACAAAAAAAGACACGATATTCATATACACAATCCAGAATTAACCAGTATCTTGTTATATCTACCTGTATTCTTTTTTGTTTTTAAGAATAATGGTTATATATGGAGTTGCAATTCCCTTTTATCAATTCCCACTACATATCCCATATTAATTCCCTTCCCTTCTCCACTCTTCACAGGCAATCACTTTCAAGAGTTTGTTCTGTATCTTTCCAATCCATTTCAGAAATATTTACATACAATATGCAGCCATTAGAAATATATACTACTGAATTTTATGATGGAAGTCTATTCAAATTTATAAAAATTTCATTGTACTATATGCATCATTGTGTGACTTGATTTTTCCCTCTCAACATGGTTTTTGAGATCATCCACGTCTCCTATGTCGTGGGATTCCATCAGATAAAGGATTCCATCATAAGGATTTTCCATTTCATTCCTGATGGGCATTTAAGTTTTTTTCAATTTTTGCTGTGATGAATTATGCCACAGTAAATATCCTTCTGGTACATATTTTCTGAGAATACATATTTAGAGAAGAATTGCTAGGTATTTTAAATTTTGTTTTTTTAAGGAGTGCTCCCTTAGTCTCAAGATCGTTTAAATATATAGCTTTTTCATATTTCTGTTTTTAAACTTTTGCATCTTACTTTAGTTTATGGTGTCCTCCCTAGAAGACAAATGACCTCCAAACTATTTTTTAAATAGTTCTATTACTTCATCATTTCCTGATGCCATTTCCATCATATTCCAAATTCTAATAAGTGTGTGAGTCTGTTTCTGGACTCACTTCTGCTGCATCAATACCACAAGAGTTTTATACTATTTGTAGGTGATATCTAGTATTGTCTCTTGCTTTCTAACATTTACAACTTTTTTTAATAAAATTGGTTAGGATCTCCAGATCTATGCTGATAACAATGATGATAACAGCATCAGTTTCTTGTCCCCAATTTTAGTGGAAATGCGTTACCTTTGCTCTTTGCTTTAGGGGCTGTTTTTTGTTTTTTGTTATTTTGGTCACAGCCTTTCTATCAAATGAATGTCCTCTTTGTCAGGACATAAGTTTTTAGTTTTTGTTTCTCTCATTCAATGTGCTTTGCTTCAGAATAATTATTTCTGATGTGCTAAGGGAGATGTGAACTCCCAATGAAAAATTTCATATCTTCAAGGTTTTTAATGAGTGTGAATTTTCTGGTGCCTAATGTGGTGTGACTTCTGGCTGAAAGTTTTCCCACACTCACTACACTGATAAGTCTTCTTACCTGTGTGTATTCTCAAATGTAGAGCAACAGGTGAAAACTGAAAGAAGGCTTTTCCCACACTCATTACAACCATAGGGTTTCTCACCTGTGTGGTTTCTCACATGCACAGTAAGAAATGAACATTGAGAGAAGGCTTTTCTACATACATTGCATTCATAAGGTTTATCACCTGAATGAATGTTCACATGTATAAGTGATGTTCATTGAGAGGAGGCTTTTCCGCATTCATTATATTTATAGGGTTTCTCTCAAGTGTGAATGTTTTGATGTTTTATGAGGTATTTATTCTGGCCAAAAGCTATGCCACATTCAGTATATTTGAGTTTCTCTCCAATATGAGTTTTCTCATGCTTAGTAAGGTTTGATAGATTACTGAAGGTTTCCCTATACTCCTTACATACAAAGAGCTTCTCTCCCTTGTGAGTTCCCTGGTGTCTGATGAAGTCTGACTTCTGAATGAAAGCTTTTCCACAATCCTTACACTCAAATGGCTTCTCACTAGTGTGAATCTTCTGATGGGTAAGATGATTTTCCTTCTGGCTGAAGGAGTTTCCACATTCATGATATTCCAAAGGTTTCTCTCTTGTATGAAAATATCCATGCTCAGTGAGGTCTGATTTCCCACACATCTTACAGGCAAAGGGGTTTTCCTCACTATAAATTCTCTGCTGACTGAGGTTTGACATCTGAATGGAAGTTTACTCACATTCTCAAAGTTTCTCTCCTAAGTGATTTTTTTATGCATGAGGATTTACTTTTGGCCTAAGATTTTCCCACATTTCTTCCATTTAAAGGTTTCTCTCCTATATGAATTTTCTAATGCTCAAAGAAGTTTTGTTACACTCACTGATTTCTCTCCAGTATGAATTTTCTTCTGCTCAATAAGATTTGTCATCCAGCTAAAGACATGTCAATATTCCTTAGAAGAACAGGTTTCTCTCCAGCATGACTTCTACAGTTAATGAAGCATACATATGAATGAAAGAAGTTTTCTCAAATTCATTAAGTTTACAGGGTTTATCTCCAGTATGAATGCTCTGTAATCTGTGGTATTCAAATTTTTTAATGGAGGGAATTTTCACACTGATTTACACTTTAAGGGGGGAGGGAGGGTTCCATAAGGGGTAAGACATGGTAGAAGGATTTCACAAATTCAAATGATGATTCTTTCCCACAGAGCTTCCTTCATGAGAAATAAGTCTAAATTGCATTTTAAATTCTTACTGGGTGTGTTTAAAGAGGGGTTGCCTTAAAAAAAAGTTGTGATGTCAGAGAAAGTATTTTTTCCAATTTTCTTATATTCATTCCCTTTTTCCTCAGACTGTCCTTTACTGGAGATGGATGCAACTTGCTTCCCCAGTCCTGTTGTCTCTCTGTCTGATTACTATCTTCTTAGGCTTCTTCTGGACAGACTTCACTTCTTTCTCCACCATTCAGACTTGTCTTCCTGTTTCAATGGAGGAGCACATAGAGTCTGGTCACCTTATAACCTGCTAACAGGGAACTGACACAGCACTAGAATGCTGCTGCTGCAGTCAAAGTACCATCCTAAACTCAGGCTGGGCCTGATCTGCATGACAAGGAAGGCGCAGTTTCCAAGGACGCACAAGGATGCCCTTCTATTGCTGGCAGTGTAGCTTTTCCAGCCATGAACTTTATTCCCCATAAGCCCTTGCTGGTCTTCCAGTTTCCCCATGTGAACTTGGCTGCTTCTTCCTGTGATTATGGGAACTCTCAGGGTGAGTAGGCCTTCCCTGGAAGAAGATCATCTCAAGCCTGGCAGGAAGTATGGAGTGGGAGCTCCCCCTCTTCAGCCACCTTGGGTCCAGTGTCAAATAGGCCCAGCCCAGATTCAGAGGTGACAGGATTCCATCTTGTCCATGGCTGGTCTGGCTCTGGACTGCAGAGGTTTATTTTATTTTAACATTTTTAAGATTGTGAAATATAACATATAATCAAAAAAGCAACACATTTCTAAGTACATTTTAACAAATAGTTATAGTATAGATTTTAAAGTTTGGTATGAATTACAGTTCCATGATTTTTAATTTTTTTCTTCTACCTGCTCAAATATATTGGAGATCAAGAGAAATATCAATAAAATGATTCAGCAGTCATACTTATTTGTTAAATCTTATCATCTCTGTTATACTCCTCTTTTTTGTGAAACATTTCATATATACAAAAAAGCAGTAAATTTCAAAGTACATTAGAATAATCAGTTGTAGAACAGATTTCAGAGTTTGGTAGGGGTTGCAATTCCACAATTTTAGGTTTTTACTTCTAGCTGCTGTAAGGTACTGGAGACTAAAAGAAATATTAATATAATGATTCTGCAATCAGACTTATTTGTTAAACCTTACCTTCTTTGTATACCTCCACCTCTACCTTTGGTCTTTCTACTACTCTTTAGGGGTATTTGGGTTATGCTCATTCTAACTTTTTCATGTTGGAAAGGCCTGTCAATAATATGGGGTGAGGGATGGTACTAGTTGATGTTCTGGAGAGGCTGGCTCCTCTACATTTCAGACTTATCTTGTCCAGGGACCCATCTTGAGGTTATAGGTTTCTGGAGTTGCCCTAGTGCATGGAACCTCTGTAGAATCTTATATAATGCCCTAAGTATTCTTTAGGATAGGCAGAAATGGTTTTGATTGGTGTTTGGGAAGTTATGATAGGCAGCAATGTCTAATTGAAGCTTGCATAAGAGTGAACTCCAGAGTAGCCTCTCAACTCTATTTGAACGCTCTCAGCCACTGATACTTTATTAGTTACACTTCTTTTCCTCCTTTTGATTAGGATGGCATTGTTGATCCCATGGTGCCAGGGCCAGGGTCATCCCTGGGAGTCATCTCCCATGCTGCCAGGGAGACTTTTACCCCTGGATGTCATGTCCCACATAGGGGGGAAGGCAATGGTTTCACTTGCAGAGGTGGGCTTAGAGAGAGAGAAAGGCCAAATCTGAGCAAGAAAAGAGGTCCTGCAGACATGACTCTTAGACATAGCTATAGGTAGGCTAAACTTCTCCACTACCTACATGAGCTTCACAAGAGCCAGCCTCAAGACCAAGGACTTGGCCTATTGATTTTGGTGTCCCTAACATTTGACACAATATCTGGGGTTTCCCTGATGGCGATGTTTAATAGTTCCATATTTTTTCTCCAATCCATCAAGGGACTTTGCTTATATATGTATATATATATCAGGGTCACATTTCATTCTTTTTCCATGTGAGTATCCCCTAATTATTTGCCAATATTTTAAAAGTTAATGAAAAATATACATATTTATGAAGACCCTGGTATGTGGCAAGTATAATGCCAGCTTCTGAGGTTATATTAATAAACAAGGCTGACTTGGTTTCATTCATAATAGAGCTTACTGCCATCTGATTCCTGAACAAACAATCCATTCTCCTAGGTAACACAGTAGTCCATTCTCCGAGGTAACACAATAGAATATATCCTGGGTCAAAGTATTTTGATGGCTAAATTTATGTGGCCTAGCTATAAAATATTTTTTCTTTTTTTTTAAACTTCTTATTGCAGTAACATATATAAAACTAAAAACTTCCCATTTTAACCACTTTCAAGTGTATAATTCAGTGGTATTGATTACATTCCCAATACTGTGCTACCCACACCAATATCTATTACCCCAACTTTTTCATCACTTCAAATGGGGACTCTGCATTTATTAAGTAATAACTCCCCATCTCTCCCTACCCCTTGGTAACGTATAATTTATTTTCTGTCTCAATGAATCTGCTTACACTAGATATTTCATAAATGCAAGATCATACAATATTCATCTTTTTGTGTCTGGCTTATTTTACTCAACATGATGTCTTCAAGGTTCATCCATGTTATAATCTGTAACAGGACTTCTTCTGTTCTAATGGCTGAATAATATTCCATTGTGTGTATATACCACATTTTATTTATCAGTTCATCAGTTGCTGGAAGCATGGGTTACTTCCATCTTTTGGCAGTTGTGAATAATGCTGCTATGAACATCGGTGTGCAGATATCTGTTTGAGTTCCTACTTTTAATTCTTTGGGGAATATACCTAGTAGTGAGATGCTGAGTCATATGGTAGTTCTATACTTAGGTTTTTGAGGAACCTCCAAACTGTCTTCCACAGTGGCTGAAACAGTTTTCCTTACCAACAGCAAAGAATGAGTGTTCCTATGTCTCTGCATCCTCTCCAACACTTCTTATTATGTTTTTTTTTTTTTAATAGTAACCATTCTAATGGATATGAAATGGAATCTCATTGTGGTCTTGACTTGCATGTCTCTGATGGCTAATGATGATGAGCATCTTTTCATGTGCTTTTGGGCCATTTGCATATCTTCTTTGGAGAGATGTCTGTTCAAGTCTTTAGCTCATTTTTTAAGTTGGGTTGTTTGAAAAGCTCTAGGTACTTTGCTGTTGATTTTCAGTATTTTATGTCAAAGGATCATATCATCTGCAAACACAGAAAGTTTTACTTCTTCCTTTGCAATCTGGATGTGCTTGTTTCTTTTTCTTGCCTAATTACTCTAGTTAGAACTTCTAGCACAATGCTGTATAACAGCGGTGACAGTTGACATCTTTGTCTTGTTCTCCATTTCGACGGGAGAACTTCCAGTCTTTCACTACTGAGTTGATGCTAGCTGTGGATTTTCATATATGCCTCTTATCATGTCGAGTAAATTTCCTCCTACTCCTATCTTTCAAAGTGTTTTTATCAACACTGTATTTTGTCAAATGGCTTCTCTGCATCAGTTGAGAATGTGTTTTTTCTCCTTCATTCTTTTAATGTGCATACCAAGGATAAATCCCACTTGATTATGGGGTATAATTCGTTTGATATGCTTTTAGATTCAGTTGGCTAGTATTTTTTTTTTTTAAGATTTTTGCATCTATGTTCATAAAGAGATATTTGTTTGTAATTTTCTTTTCTTGTGGTATCTTCATCCAGCTTCGGTATGGGGTGATGTTGGCCTTGTTGAGTGAGTTTGGGAGTGTTTCCTCCTCTTTCATTTTTTGGAGGAGTTTGTGCAGAATTGGAGTCCAGTTTTCTTGAAATGTTTGGAAGATTTCTTCCATAAAGCCATCTGGTCCTGGGGTTTTCTTTATTGAGAGGTTTTAATTACTAATTCAATCCCTTTACTAGTAATTGTTTGGTTGAGCCCTTCTATTTCTTCCTGAGTCAATGTATGTAGTTTGTGTATTTCTAAGAATTTGTCCATTTCATCTAGATTATCTACTTTATTAACATACAGTTGTTCATAGTATCCATTTAGATCATTTTTTTCAGCAGGGTTGATAGTAATATCCCCTTTTCATTTCTGGTTTTCTTTATTTATATCCTCTCTCTTTTTTTTGTCAGTCTAGCTAAAGGTTCATCTATTTTTTTGATCTTTTCAAAGATCCAGCTTTTGGTTTTGTTGATTCTCTGTATTGCTTTACTATTTTCAATTTCATTTCTTGCTGCTCTAATCTTTGTTGTTTACTCCCTTTTGCTCACTTTGGGTTTAATTTGCTCTTTTTTTCTAGTTCTTCCTGATTTGAGGTTAGATCTCTGATATAAAGTCTTTTTTCTTTTTTGATGTAAGCATTTAGAGCTATAAATTTCACTATCAGCACTGCCTTTGCTGCATCCCATAAGTTTTGGTATGTTGTACTTTCATTTTCATTCAGCACAAGATATTTTCTAATTTCACTTATTTCCTCTTTAACCCATTGAATGCTTAAGAGTATGTTGTTTAATTTCCATATTTTTGTGGATTTTCCATTTTTCCCTCTCTTATTGATATCTAGCTTCATTCTATTGTGGTTGGAGAATACACATTGTATGATTTCAATATTTTTGAATTTATTGAGACTTGTTTTGCTACCCAACATATGGTCCATCCTGGAGAATGATCCATGTGTACTCAAGAAGGATGTGTTAGGTGTCATGTTCTATATATATGTTAGGTCTAGTTATTTTAGTATATTATACAAGTCCTTTACTTCTTGATCTTTTGACTAGTTTTATTCACTATTGACAGTAGTATATTAAAGTCTCCAACTATTAATGCTGAACAATCAATTTCTTCCTTTAAATATGTCAGTATTTGCTTCTTATATATTATGGCTCTGCTGTTAGATGCATATTCTAGCTTGAAAAGTTGCAATATATCAGAAACAGAATGGCTTTTAAAAGGAGGAATTTATCAAGCAAGTTTACAATTCTAGGACCATGAAAATGTCCAAAGTAAGGCAAATCTATTAAAATGTTCAAATTAAGACATCCAGGGGAAAATAACATGGTCGAAGGAGGCTGATGATGTTTGGGTTTTTCCCTCAACTGGAAAGGCACATGGTGACATCTGCTAGCTTTCTCTCCAGGCTTCTTTAATGGCTTTCCTGGAGCTTTGTCAATTCTGTTGAATCTGTTGGTTCTGGTGTCTGTAATGCTTTTTCCAAAATGCTTCCCTCTTAAAGGGCTCTAGTAAGCAACCCCACCTTGAATGGGTGGAGACACATCTCCATGCAAGCCATCTAATCAAAAGTTACCACTCACAATTGGGTGGATCACATCTCCATGGAAATAATAAAAAGATCCTACCTAGCAATACTGAATGTGGATTAAAGAACTTGGCTATTCTGGGGTACACAACAGATTCAAACTGGCATATTCCACCCTTGGGACTCAAAAAAGACATGTTCTTTCCAAATGCAAAATATTTTAATTCCACAACAATATCAGAAAGCCTTAAACCATTTCAGTAGCAATAAAAATATAGTACAATATTAAAACCAGTACAAAGTCTCATTTAAGTCTGTTACAGGAATGGTCTGTCTGAATGGAAAATTCTCTTCTGGCTCCAGACCTGTAAAACTCAGAACAAGTCATATGCTATCAATATAAAAAGGAGGGACAGTTATAAGATACATATTCCCATTTCCATAGGAAGAAATTAGAAAGAACACAGGGGTTACAGAATCCAAACATTTCTGGAACCCTGCAGAGCCAACACCATTAGATTTCAAAGTCCAAGAGTCATTTATGTTCAGAGCTTTAGAAAGCAGCAGTCCCACTCTTTCCAAGGGCCTATGCAGAGGCCCACTTACTCTGAATGCAACCTTGGGGGATATTGGAGAGACCACTTTTTTCTCAACTCCACCCTCTCCAAGCATCAAGGCCACACTTGGGCTCTCTGCTATCTCCAGGGCACCTGTTTAACCCCTCCAGAACAATGTGGTGGCAGCCAGAATCTCCCCAAACCCCAGGGAGTGTGCTTTACCCTCTCCAAGGCCTCAGGTGGCACACTTCCTGGACAGCAAGGTGGCAGGCCCACCCTCTGCCTTCTGGGCAAACTCATCTTCTCCAAGTGCTTGGGTCCCCTGGCCCAGGGTTTCCTGGCTTCAGACCTTAGCTTCCATGGTTCTGCCTTTGAAGTTATTTTTCCTTCAATTTGTCCCTTTTCTCTCCTTTTTAGTACAGACTGGCAGTGGTTCTGTTTATACAGATCCCACAACACTGTTGTTGGTTTCCTATGCAGTACCCTGGGATCATGCCCATCAGACAAAGGACTTCCCACAAATCCTTCCTGGATAACCTCATCTCCAATCCTGGCTTCTTCTGAAATGGCTGACTGGTTCCACATTTAGTTTAATTCTCAGGTAGGGTACTATTTTCTGGGGTATCCCTTTCTGGAAGCCTGGAATCTTCCAGACCATCAATTTTCTGGTTTCTTTATACCCAAGAATTCAGTCTTCAGCTTATCTCTTTCTCTTCACATTTCACTGTAAGCTGCAAGGAGAAACCTGGCTGCACTTTGCACATTTAATTTTGAAATCTCTTCTGCTAAATGTCCAAGTTCATGACTATTAAAATCTGCCTTCCATCTGAAATCAGTGGTCAATTTTGCCAGATTCTTTGCCACTTAAAGATAAGGATAACCTTTCTTCCAGTTTGCAATAACACATGCATCATTTCTATCTAAGGCTTTATCAGAGATATCTCTAGAATCCACATTTCTACCAACAGCCTCTTCAAAGCATTCTAGGCCTTCTCTATCAAGTTTCTCACAACTCTTCCAGAATCTTCCCCTTATCCATTTAAAAAGCTGTTCCAACATCTTTGGTATTTGCAAACCACAGCACCTGGCAATTCTGGTACCAAAATCTGTTCTAGTTTGCAAAACTGCTGGAATGCAATATACCAGAAATGGTCTGGCTTTAAAAGGGGGAATTTATTTTTGCAAGTTTGCAGTTCTAAGGCCATGAAATATCCAAATTAAGACATCCAGGAAAGATACATTGGTTCAAGAAGGCCAATGGTGTTCAGGGTTTCTCTCTCAACTGGAAAGGCACATGGCGACATCTGCTAGCTTTCTCTCCAGGCTTCTTCAATGGTTTTTCCAAGGCTCTGTCCATTCTGTTGCCTCTAATGCTTTTTCCACAATGGTTCTGTCTTAAAGAGCTCCAGTAAGCAACCCCACCTTGAATGGGTGAAGACGTATTTCCATGGAAACCATCTAATCAAAAGCTACCACTCACAATTGGGTGGTTCACATCTCCATGGAAACAATAAAAATGATCCTACCTAGCAATACTAAATGGGGATTAAAGAACTTGGCTTTTCCAGGTAAACAACAGATTCAGACTGGCAGAGTGCATATATATTTATAATTGTTGCATCTTTCTGTTGAATTGTTTACTTCATCAGAATATAAAATCCATCTTTGTCCCTTGTAACTGTTTTTGATTTAAGTCTTTTTTATCTGATATTAGTAAAGCCACCCCCAGCTTTCTTTTGGTTACTACTTGCATGCTATGTTACTTTCCATCCTTTCATCATCAACCCACTTTTTTCTTTGACTTTAAGGTGGGTCTCTTGCAGAGAGCATATAGTTGAGTCATGCTTTTTTATCCATTGTGCCAACCTGTGCCTTTTGATTGAAGAGTTTAACCCATTAACATTTAATGTCACTCCTGATAAGACAAGTTTTTCTTTTGCCATTTTGCTTTTTAAACTTTATAAGTCTTATACCTTTTTTGTGTCTCAATTATTTTAAAGCCCACTTTTATATTCAGTTGCTTTCTTGTGTTGTATCGTATTAAGTGACTTCTCATTTCAATTTGCATAGATTTTTAACCTGTTTTCCTTGTGGTTACCACGGGGCTAAAATTTAACATCTTAAATATATAAAGTTATATTTGATTTGATACCAATTTATCTTCAATAGTATGCACCTACAGTTTCCCCATACCCTCCTGTCCTCTATCATTTTTTTTTACACTTGTAACCACTTATATCTGTGTATGTTTTAAGTTAAAAAACCTAGATCATCATTACTTTATATGCATGTACATTTTAACACCTGTAGGAAGAAGGAAGTGGAATTACATACCCAACAATAAATACTATACTGGCATTTGTAGTTATTCAGATGATTACCTTTTCACAGATCATTATTTATTTATGCTGCTGTGTACCACTGTTTAGTGCCCTTCCATTTTAGTCTGAAGAACTCCCTTTATCATTGCTTTTAGGGCCAGTAAAGTGGCGATAAATTCCCTCAGCTCTTGTTTATCTGAGAATGTCTTAATCTCTCCCTTATTTTTGAAAAAAACATCTTGCCGAATATAAAATTTTTGGCTGGTAGTTGTTTTCTTTCAGCAGTTTAACTATTTCAACCCACTTCCTTCTTGTCTCCATAGCTTCTGATGAGTAATTGGCACTCATTATTATTGTGATTCCTTTGTGTGTAAAATGTTACTTTTCTCTTGCGGTTTTCAGAACCCTATCTTTGTTCTTTGCATCTGATAGTGTAATCAATATATGACAGGATGTATTTTTCTTCACATTTATCCTGTTTCTCTGACCTTCTTGGATGTGCATATTCACATCTTCTGCTAATTTTGGTAATTTTTTTGCTATTATTTCCTTAGCTATTTCTTTTGCTCGTTTCTCTCTTTATTCTTCTTTGGACTTCCATAACACATATATTAATGAACTTGACAATGTTCCATAACTTATGCTAATTTTGATTTTTAATATTTCTTTTTTCTTTGTGCTTCTTAGTGTGACTAATTTTAACTCTTTTGTCTCCAAGTTCACTGATTGTTCTATCAGCTCCAACATGTTCTTGACACCCTCTTCTGAATTTTTTATTTCGGTTTTTGTGGTCTTCAGCCCCAGTAGTTCTGTTTGATACCTTCTTAAAATTTCTCTCCCTTTACTTTGATTTTCATATTGCTCATTCATTGTTTTCCTTTTCTCTGTTCTTTCCTTTACCTCCTTAGGCATTTTTAAGATCATTTTTTTTTAACAGCTTTGTTCAGTATGTTCAGATCCTTGTCTTCCTTATTAGTGTGTTTTTATCTTTTTTCTTTGGATTGACCATTATTTCCTGTTTTTTGTTTTGTACTCTTTCATTGCACTCTGTACATTTTGCTAATTAGAACATTAACTCTGGAATTTAGTCCCTGGATGTCTGTTTCTTGGTTTTGTAACCAGCTGGTGATAAGACAGATATTTACTTGAGCTTCAGCACACCTATTGGAAGTTCTGCCCAAGGAGAATGCAGTGTGCAGGGATTTCATGGGTTTTGGCGACTCTGTCTTGTCCTTTTGCTGTTTAGTTGTTTTGGAGATTGCCTGTTTATAAGAGTTTGATTGTCCCCTCTGTTTCCTAGGAGACAAACCTCTCTCCCAGGTATCTGTAGCCAGCAGGACTTTGCCCCAGAATGTCATCCTCTATAGTTTTTAAAAAGTTTTCTCTTTGTCTCATGATGATTTTGCCTGGTGGACAAATTCTGGAAGGAGGGTCCCTCCATGGAGGGTCTTTCCAACTAAAACAGGAATAAAACCCCACAAAGTGGGTACTTACTATCTCCTAGTGCCCTGCGGAGGGGTCAAGTAGATGCCCAAACTTCTCTGACAGCTCCCCAAATAAGCTTTCTTGTTCTACCCAGCAAATGCAGCTCTTTGGCTAGCTTTCCCTGCATTTTAAAGTCTCCACTGCCTCTGCCCCTGTCCTTGGTGGGCTGAAGCAAAAGTTGCCTTCAGAATCAGGACCCAGTGATCTGAATCTGCTAATCAAAAGCCCTGTTCAGTGGTTAGCCATGTGTACCACTGTCCTTGGGTAAGAGGATTTTTGTTCCTTTCTGTCACCAGCTACTAACCAGGTCCCTGCAAGAGTCAAGGATGGGCACCGGTTGCCACTGTAGAGAGAGCAATTTACTGTTCTTTGTTGTAATTTATCAGTCCCTTCTTCCTGTTTTTCCTTGGTTGATGTACTGTGTTCTTCTGGCCTCTGGAGTTTCAAAATAGTTGTTTCAGATCATTCCTGCTGATTTAATAGTTGTTTTGGTGAAAGGACTGAGTCCTGGAACTCCATACTCTGCCATCTTCCCTGGAAGTCTCTCCTGTTTGCTACTATAAAATCTTGATCAAGTGTTTAATGGAAAAATTCAAGTGAGCTTATTCATTTAATTATTTCTTCATCCATTCACTCATTAATTTAAATATTTACTGAGTATCATGGGTAGAGTTGATTGTTGACAAATACGTTTCTTGATTTTAGTAACATAAGTGAAAAGTAAAAAAATAAAAAGAAAGGATATGTATCTAAAAATAAAATTAAAAATTGAATAAATTAAGTCTTATTAATAAATAATAAGTAATAAGACAGAGATCAACTACTCTAAAGTTCAGAAGTAAAGGAATAGTTTTTAGTTAGACAAATGAGAAAATAATAAACAGAGGTGACAGAATTAGACACCGAGTCTTTGGTAAGATTTCAATACAGTGGGACAAAATATTACAAGCAGGGTGAATGGCCCAAGACAGATATGGAATATGGAAAGGGTGTTTTGATGTGAGTTCTCCAATTTTTCTAGATCACAGAGAAAAACAAAGAAAGGAAAGATAGTAAGGCCAAGAAGGATTTGGGGACAGAAATTTGCATATTAGGGAAAGAAATCTAGAGTTTTGCTCAAGAAAAATGGGTGTTACTGAGGACTTTTGAACAGAGATGTAACATGATTATAAATGTGCTTCAGGAAGATTAATCTGATAGAAACATGTAAAATGAACTGGAGATTGGAAAGAGGAGATGCTGGAGATTAGTTAAGGATAGAGTTGAGATGAGAGATAATGATGACTTGACCTAGGCTATAAAGGTAATAATTTATGGGAATTAATAGGTGTGGACTAACCTATTAGTCCTCAATATTAAATGCCATTAAGGGGGAAATTTGAGTAATGTTTGAAGATTTCAGGAAAGCAGCTTGAAGAGGAGACAGCAAGAATGAACCTCCCTTCTCTTATGTGTGAGTTATGTTAGTCATCAGTTTTGTGTGAATCCATATTTCACTGGGTATCTGAATTTTCATGGATGTATCTTTATAGAAAAGATGGTGGCCTCCATACCTTTTCTTTTCCTTCTTTATTACTTTAATGACCTTATTCTGCCTCTTACTCTCACTTTAGAGAGGTTCATCTGGTTGCTCAAACGTCATAGTTTTAAATCTTATGACTTGAAAATAAAGCAAGTTTGCTGTTAACACATTGACATCCATGAATTTTTTTAATGGTAAAGCTTGTTTTATTCTTCTGCCTTGCTATATAGACAATGAATATGGAACCAAACAATGACAGTTTAATCAAATTACATAATAAACCTAATTGCACAGGGTCTTTGTGTTTTTCATGGATACTCTCCTAGGGTGAAGCAACACTCCTTCATTACCTATCATAACATTTTTCAACTTTTAGAGTGACACTAGGCTATAAAAACCAGACACTAATGTATACCACTGAATCAAGCAGATTGATTATTTCCTAAAGGAAAGCTTTAATTTAAGGGGAATTAAGGCAATCAAGATTAAATTATAAATATGTGTTTAGTATTTAGAAATGTCCAAGTGGAAAAAAAAAAACTAGTAACTCCAACTAGAGATCATGTGTCAGGTCGAAAGTAGACTACAATTCAGTGAATTAATAACATAATCCAAATAACTTTAATTTTAGATTAGCATTTAGAGAACTTTTTATAAACTTTAGATTAAGCGAAATAAATTTTTATACACTTAAATACAAAGAGTCAAGTACACTTTTAAACTGAGATATTTATAAAGTTGAGTCATAGGCACGCCACAATTTTGAGCATATGACTCAGACTTCACATCGTATATACAGTTACTTTTAACATGTTAGGGCATTATGCCAAGAGTGAGCACAGAGTTTATATAACTGGAGATTTATAGGTACCGTAGGTTGCTGAGTCCATTACTCTTGGAAACTTACTCCAGAGTTTAAATTATTATCTTTGCCCAGGTCCATCAGGTCTGGGATAGATATATCTGCATTCTTAGTTTTCCATTACACTTAGAACAAACCCAAACTCCTATCATCATAACCTACATGATTCCATATGACCTGGTCCTACCTACAATGCTAGCTTCATTCATCTCTCATTATGTTCTCTATTGCTCAAAGACTGTAATCACATTGGTCTTCTTTCAGTTCTTGGAACACACTAAGGTCTTTCCAGTTCTAGGGAGCTTAAATTTCACCTCCTCAATTAGGCTTTTCCAACTTAACGTTGATCTTTCTAGCCCTGAATTATCTCCTTCAACACCTTTTTAAAAAATTTTGATATAACCTTCCCCTCTTCCCACCCCCACCCTGATATTGTTTATGTGTGTTCTCTGACTGGAATGCAGACTTAGTAAGGGTAGAGATTGCTTCCATCATGTTCACCACTGGATCTCCAAAAGGCTAGCAAAACATCTGCACTAAGTTAGTCATTCAATAAATATTTGCAAAATGAGGTAAGATTGTTTGTATGGCATGGTCCAGAGTTAAGACTTAATTTATAGAATGGGGCTAACAGAAGAAAAGATCAAGATAAACTCATAATGTGAAGATAGCTGTGGAAATTTAGTAGAAGTAAATCTAGGACCACAATCTTAGGCATGCAAGAAGTAAGAAATACATTTATATTTGTGTTTCTTTTTTCCCATCAAGATGATGATAGGATTCCAGGGTTATCTGCAGGCCTAAGGTCGGGGCTTGTGGTCATTAAGTCATTTGTGTGCCCTGGTTACTTCTGGGGTATTCACTGACTCTGCTCACTCAGTTCATTCAGGTCTGGGCACCCTGTTGGTTCCAGACTTCTTCTAAAATATGAGTAATATTTTAAGCATTGCTTTATGGGCTTACCTGTTTAGACACATGAGATTGTTTTTATTCTCTGGTTTTGCTGTCTCCTCTAAGTGCTGTGGTGCTACTAAAAAATATAGGGGCTTGGATCCCCAACTATGGGACCCACTATTTCTATCTATACTCCCTGTTTCAGGAGACTCTGCCTTCCCTCAGGTGCTTCACAAAGGCACCCTTACACTTTCTTTTTTTCCAGTACACCTGGCACAACCATTTCAAATAGACTCAGACTTTACACAAGTGTGAAAGCAGGTTTGAATATTTTTTTCTCCTGCATTTTGCTTTCAAATTACAAAGTTGGGCTATCTTTTCAGAAATATGGAGAACAGAAAAATTAAGATAAATGAACACAATTTAATATTTCATAAATTTATTCTGTCACTAGGAATTAAATAAATTTTGACAAGAACAGGCCAGGAGTGTAAATCTGATCATGTCACTCCTCTGATGAATATACTATAATGGCCCTTATTGCTCCTAGAATAAAGATTAGACTCATTAAAATGGCTCCACTGCTCTGCACAGCCTGGATCCTGGACACTGCCTGTCTCTCCAGCCTCTTCATGCACTGCAGCCCCTCTCATTCTCTCTGATAGAGAAATGGGGTTTCAGGTTTTGAAAGGGACATGTTCTTTTTCAACACAGGGTCTTTGTACATGCACAGGTACCATTTCACTTGGTTAATTCCCACTCACCCTCCAATTGTAGCTCACTGGCACTTTTACAGGGAAACCTTCCCTACTATCATAAACACTCATAGCAGCATGTACTTTATAGTATTTGTCGATAATGGTCACCTTCTCTTACAAGAAGAGAGATACAAAAGACAATTACAATGAAATCCATATCACCTAGCAGATTAGCAAAACACCAAAAGTATGACACATTCCATTGAACAAATAGCCACTTTCATGTACTGCTGGTAGGATTATAAAACTAGTACAGGGCAGGCCATGGTGGCTCAGTGGCAGAGTTCTCGCCTGCTGTGCCAGAGACCCGGGTTCGATTCCCGGTGCCTGCCCATGCAAAAAAAAAAAAAAAACAACAACAACAAAAAACCCCAAAAAAACTAGTACAACCTCTGTGGAGGGCAAGTTGTCAATATCTATTAAAATAATAAATACATATAACATTTGACCTAGAATTTCATTTCTGGAAATTGATCCTACCGACACATCTGTACAATACAAAATGATGCATTTATAATTTCACTCATTGCAGCATATATATATACATATTTAATGCAAAGATATATTCACACATCATACAAACCATCCGAAGTATACAATCACTGGCTCACAGTATCATCGCATACATGTGCATACAACTCCATGATCAATTTCAAATCACTTTCATTACTCTAGAAAAGAATTGAAAATAAAAAAAAACAAAATCTTTCTATACCATTTATAGCCCCCTTTTATTGACCCATAGCATTTCTGTAGTACATTTGTTATTATAGATGAACGAGTATTAAAACATTATTGTTAACTCTAGTCCATAGTTTGCAGTAGATACATTTTTTCCCATAAACCTCTCTATTAACTCTTTCTAATAGTGTCATACATTTGTTCTATTTCATGAAAGAACTTTTAAATAATTGCACTGTTAATCACGGACATTGTCCACCACAAGATTCGCTGTGTTAAACATTCTCATGTTTTAACCTCCAATTTTCCTCCTGGTGATATACCTGACTCTAACTTTCTCTTTCTACCGCATTCACACACCAGCCAGCACTGTTAATATTCTCTCAATAAGGCACTACCGTCAGCTCTGTCCATTTCTGAATGTTTAAGTTCAACCTAGTTAAGCAAGCACTCCCCAATCTTTAGCCTCATTCTATATCCCACTGACCTATATTCTGCATTTTATGTCTGTAAGTTTACATATTATAATTAGTTCATAGCAGTGAGATCAAACAAATTTTTGTCCTTGTGCCTCACTTATTTCACTTAATGAAATGTTCTCAAGATTCATCCATGCTGTTGTGTACTTCAGGACTTCATTCCTTCTTACTGTTGAATAATATTCCATAGTATGTATATATCACATTTTGTTTATCCATTCATCTATTGATGGACACTTGAGTTATTTCCACCTTTAGGCAATTGCACATAATGCCACTATGAAAGGCAGCATATATTTTTGTAATAGAAAAATACTAGAAAAAAAATCATAGATTCATCAATAGGGGGTTGGTGAAATATATTGTGACACATCCATTCAATGAAATACCATGCATCTATAAAATAGAAAACAGCTGTAAAGAAAATAAGGAATTCCTAAATTCTGAGATGGAAAGATTCTCTATCTTTATTAAAACAGAAAAGCAAGATACGGAACACTATGCATGAAATGCTACCTTCTGTGTAAAAAGAGAGAAGTTAAATATGCATACACACATACATAATCAATTTGTATATATATGCACAAGGAAACTCTGGAATGATACACACACAAACAAAATAAGAATGATTATCTGTATTTTAGGGAAGGGATGGGAACTGGGGCAATGGAAAACAGGGTAGGATGTAAGGATGTAAAGTAATGAAAATGCTTAATAGTTTTTCCCTTCCGTTGATTGTATTATACATAATTATGAATGAAGCATTGGTTTAAAATTAAGTACTGAAATGTAAAACTCATTAAACAAAAGTTATTTTCTATGATTTTTTTCTCTTCATGGAATAAGGGATAGAATAGAGGCTGTTTCTACGAAATTAGGTGGTGAATCATTGCTTTAACAACTGCGTATGCTTTCATGATATTATTGAAATAGATTCTCTGTATTATTTTCATATATTTGATCCCCAAATCAAACAAAAATAAGTATTAGGCATTATTTTTTTTTGAAGAATCCAGGAGCTAACCTTTGTTTTCAAAGGACAGAAAGCAAACAAAAAATTACTTCTGAGGAATAAATGCAGGAACCCTTTGTTTTAGAAATCTAAAGCTGAAGAGATGGCAAGTTTTCCAATGAAAACAAAGATAATGCAATCTAGAAACAACAAAAGAAAGCCAATTCTTCAAAGTATTTCTGTGCTTAGCTTGTAATTATAATGAACATTACACAGGAGCAATAAATAAACAGTTGCCAATGTTATTACTGCTAAGAACACAAACAAAGAAACAAAACACAGCAGATTATCCTATCTAGAGATAACTGAAGTTTCTGTTAGTCCCTGGAGACTCTCTCTTGAAGTACATGAAAATATTAAGTGACGTTTAAGTGGGATTCTGTGTAATAGCTGTGGTACTAATGAAACAGGTTATGGGTTTATCTTGAATTAATTACTCTCCAATAAGGAAACATAATAAAAAATATGAAATACGCATAGAGTGCCCCTGTTGAGATTAATCTGTTCATTCATATTATTAGAATCATATATCTAAACCTGAGAATGTAATGGCATTCAATGCACTTAAAGTGCACAAAACAAAACCTTATTTTTACTGTTTCCAACTTTAAAATTAATTCAATACAATAAGATTTAAGGAGGCACTAAGTACCTTTTATTCAGCTGATGAATTCTTTCTTTTATTTACATCTTAATCATTTTTACTAGCAGTAATGAGTTTTAACCTATTGATTTCTTTGTTTAAAATCTTGGTTAAGTGTGGATTTGGTAGTTTTTGAAAAGCCTTACACTGTGAATTGGCTAGTAATTTTCATTTCTTTAGAGGAACTGTCTAAGTCCTAAGAGTTCTGACCTGTTTCTTTATTATCACCTCCAAAACTAGTGGGGTATGATTCAGAATATTCTCCCCCACCCCACCCCACCCCTTCTTTTCTTTTCTCTTCCTCTGTCTCCTCCTTTTAGAGAAATATGTGATAGAATGTTTTGCAGCCATCTAGCTTTCAACAGATGACACTGTAGAATGGGGCCACCTTCCTCTGCTCTAATAAACTTGGAACTTGCAATATATGGCACCTAAAAAGTAACTGGTGCTTTAAAACTATTTTGCGTTCTTGGGTCTATCCTCCAAAAGCAAAGACACAAACGGAAATCACATAAACTGTAATTCAACGGAATTGACTTGATTTTTTTTCCTATTTGGTCTATATGCACCACCTGGTGGTAAAGTAGTGCATTTCAAGTGCAGAAGATGGGTGTGTGTGCTTGTGTGTGTGTGTGCGTGCGTATGTGTGTGCACTTGTGCACGTGTGTTGGGAATATATAACCTGGGAAAGAGAATTTTAATATATATATGCCTAAGTTTTGATTTAGGTTAATGCAATTATTCTGCCTCAAATATCTAATAAAATGCTGGAACTAGAACAGGAAGTAAAGGGGAGAATAACTCATGTTGGAAAGTAGGATAATTTTCTCCTATTTACATTAGCTACAGCTCTTCTAATTCCATCCTTAAATTACCATTTACTATTTGTGCTGATTCTTATCAAGATTAAAAGTCAAGCATTGGTAACTAAATGCGAAACTATATTATTTTGATTTTTAAGAATAATTTGAAAAAATCCTGTGTTCTTTTCTTTATATTAGTAGCAGTATGTCATAAGTCACAGAATTTTAGACCAAAAAGCACCACAGAATCACTTAGACTTACACATTAATTTTACAGATGTGGCAGCTGAAATTCAGGAACTTCAAGTGACTTGGCCAGGGCCATGCTGGTAACTAGTACCCAAATCAATTAAGAACTTAGTCCAGAAATTGACATAAATTTATCAGCAATGGTGAAACATCTCTGTATGAAGTGACAAACTCTTAAGCCAATTATACAGTGCTTTAAGACATAAGATGTGAGTTAATACATGTTAGTAGCCTCTTATTCTAACATTCTGAGCACAAAAGAATAATAGAAACGCATGCATGCATAAAGCTATGGATGGATTTTCTATTAAAAATACACATATATGTTAAAGGAATATATTTCAAAGTATATACAACTGCTATGTTGCAAAAAAAAAAGTTAAAATTCCGTTTCTTTCATCCAACTGCCTCAGAATTAGTGATATTAGTGATCAGTTTCTACAAAGTAGATACCCACTTGCAGATTAAAGAATAAACCATGTTCATAGCGCCCTCTGATGACAGTTGAATACTATACAAGCTTTCTTTTATTCTTGCTGCTGCATTCAACTAACAGCTCACTGGTTAAGTTTTAATTGCTTCCAATGAGGTCAGCAAAGGTATTTATCGAAAAGCCCCGAATAAAAGGCTCCACACATACACACTAAGAACACACGCGCTTACACACAGAGAGAAAATCCTCTTGCCTGTTGATTTATGGAAACAATTATGATTCTGCTGGAGACTTTTTCAGCTGAGAAATAGTTTGTAGCTACAGTAAAGAGGCTCAAGTTGCACAAGGCAGACAACAGACATGGAATTCTTGTGTATCCAGCTGTTATCAACAGAACAAGTAAGTTACTGTTATTTGTCTTTAAAAATAATGCTGAATGTTTTCTCATAGTTTATCTCTTTCTCTGGTTTTAGTACTGAGGGGAAAAGTTAAGTTATCAGATTTTTGAGACATGTAAATATCTATAGCAATGATGCTGTGGAACTTATATCTATATAGGTTCTCTAGAGCAATTCTGACATTTGAGAAATGTGAACATTTCAGGAGAAGATAATTAATTGGTAACCACAAATGTAAAAAATAAAGAAACCTAGGGAAAGCATTTACACTTCACTAATCGTAATTTTAGAAACAAATTTAAATTAATAGCTCTAACTGCATGATGTTTTCTACAAAATAGCAATTGGAATGAAAGGTAAAATCATATTCTGATTTGTCCCTGCTGATGCAGAACTTTTACAAATTTACACATAAAGTGTTAAACATGTTGACATCCTTGGTGAAAGCTGTTTTAAATGTGCCTTCAAAGTATAATCTGCACCATATATTATAATAAGATTTTATGCATACAATTTTTCATCTCCCTCTCTCCTTTCCTCCCCTTTCCAAATCGCTCATTCCAAACAGAAGTCAAGGAGTAAACAGCGTCGCAGCAACTGAGTTTATTACAACCTGTTTTGTAAGGAATTACCAACAGACAGTTATTTACAGAGGAATCCTGTTTTGCTACTAGAAACAAAAATATAAGGCTAACAATTTGGAACGAGCAACTACTCTCTCTTAACTCGATCTACATCTCACAGATAGGAAGGGGTCAATGACCTAGGAACAACAATCAACTCAAGATTCAGTTTTCATTATGTTATTCATGAACACCCGGAGCACTACACTATAATGCACAAATGGATACTGACATGGATCCTGCCAACTTTGCTCTACAGATCATTCTTTCACGTTATCTGTCTATTGGGCACAATATCTTTAGCTTGCAATGACATGACTCCAGAGCAAATGGCTACAAATGTGAACTGTTCCAGTCCCGAACGACATACAAGAAGTTACGATTACATGGAAGGAGGGGATATAAGAGTGAGAAGACTGTTCTGTCGAACACAGTGGTATCTGAGGATTGATAAACGAGGCAAAGTAAAAGGGACCCAAGAGATGAAGAACAATTACAGTAAGTAACATCTTTTATTTCAGGTACTGCTCATGAACCTCATAAGTCTGTGAAAGGATCAGTTTACAGGTGAGAGGCTTTCTCAGTTACCTTTTATTTTTTGAAGGAAAAAAACATTAAATTAAAAATCTGATTTCTCTAATTGGGAAAGTTGAACTTTGTGCCTAAAAATAGCTCCTGGAATAAGGAAAATAGACTACTCTTAGAGTCATAGCTGTTAAAGAAAGTCAGTTGAAAATATAAACTCCATGTCTTAGGCTCAAAATGCTCATAGGTTAAGCAAAATGTTATTTATTTTTTACTAATCTGATTTCCTGTGAAAGAGTAGTTCCATGATGCAAAGTACTTAATCTGTGTTTAAATATGTATTCAATGACTTGTGCAATTATGTGTAGTTATAAATCAGCAGAGCATTTGCTGTATCCTCATCAGTTCATGATATAATGAGCTTGTATTCGATTGTTCAATTATCTACTTAAAAAAATAGGTTCCTTTTAACATTTTCTTTATCTGAATATTCTATATCATAAAAGTTCTATGTTGTCATAAGAGAAATATAAATGTGAGGACATAAAAGGGAGTTGGAAGAGATGTTAAGTCTATGATTTTCAGTAGAAAATTCTTACTTTTCCCAAGAACCAGTTATTCTCTTCATGTTGAAATAAAGAGAGTGGATTTATCAGTTGGCAGTTGACATTAATAACCAATTATAACAGTATTAATGGAGTAACTCAACATATACATATACATTAAGGGTGAAAATAAATTGTTTGCATTACCAGCACTTGAACAATGCTATGGTTGCACCATTTCATCATAGTATGTATGTTAAATTCAGTTGAAAAAAAATGCATAAGGATGATGGTATAAACATATGCCTAGTACAGTGCCAGGCTTGCAGTGAATACTTAAAATTTTTGTCGCCTGTTTGTGAATGGCTTTTAGGCTTCTAGCCAATACACGGGAATTTGGGGGGTTATATTTCCAATATGAAAATGAGAAAATCTTAATTGTGGTTGATATAAGATGTTATAGCATTTTAATGGAATCGTTATCAGTTATGGTTTTATTATTATTACTTTTATTAACAAAGGTATCGTGTTAGCTCTAGAAGATTGTTCTGGTCATACAAAAGTTTAGCTAACTAGAGTGAGTTACCACTCAAATATGAGTAACAAAATTTGGCTTATAACCAGTTTATTTAAAAATTAAAATGATTTAGCAGGTATAATGGAACCCAGTGGAGAACGCAGAACTGTGGTGGGAGTGGAAACACATGCTTATGAACGACTTTGGGACAATTTTAAAAATATTTCCAGTCCTCAATGATTTCATCTGTAGAATGTGAGATATATACAGATGATCTCCAAGACACTTTTCAGTTCTTCTAAATCTCAATATATGATATAAATGCGAATAAGCCTAAATATCCATTATAACTGCTGGAACTAATTTCAAACTGTAAAAATAAGTTTGTTACCAAACCTAAACACTGTAGAATTCTTCTATATGCTGATTTATTTTGAATGCTTTTATCAAACAATGACAAAATGAAAAATGAGAGGTAAAATCCAGTGAAAATGAATAATATGTATAATTATTGGGATCAAATAGTTGTAAGTGGAACATGTTCATAAATGTAAATTTTATTTTGTTTGGGTTAAAATGTCTTAAAGCCATGAAACTCAAGTATTTGCACACACACACAAAATGCTAAAGTTTGTTTATACTCGGAAACACAACATAATGCTAACTGAGTAACTGTAAAGCCAATAGACAAAGTGGCTTGCTCTCTTTAAACTATGCAGAAGCTTGATTGGCTCTTTCTTCAAGCAAGATAGCTTGATAAGAGTTTGTCAGCTTTACTTAAGAGACCCCAGTACAAATTACCATTTCTCCTGAAACAATGATTCTAACAACTGATACTACAGGGGGAAAAAAAGAGAGAGTTATCCTATTTCACTATAAATTAGAATGTCATCAAGGTAATAGGAAGACTGTATATACACTATGTAAATAATCTTCACTTCTCCAAGCTTTTCATAGACAGTATATGGTATAGTTCTTTGGTATAACAAATTCTTCTGCAAAGAAAAATTTGTACTCATTGACTGACTGAATGAATGAACAAATAAAAAGGCGTTTCCTTCATATTTTTATTAAAGTGAGATTAAAAGGTCAATGGGTTGTCTATTAGATTGAAACGCAAACTCTGAATTCATTTTCAGTGTTCTGACACCTTAAATTTATTAACAGGTTGTGAAATATCCTTCGTTGGAGGTTTTTAAAGATGATATAGATTTTAAGTTCTTAGATAAAATTTTGCATGAAAAGTTAGAACCAGATATATGAAACATAATCATTGTTCTCTTGATTAACATAAGAAACTCCCCAGTCCATTTTTATGCCTTTGCTTTGAATGAAAGGGAGAGTGACTTAAGGCTGCTAATGGATCTTAGAGGACTGTTTACTTCACCAGCAGAAGCACTGCTCTCCCGTAGAAATGTTGTTTCTATGATATTGGTAAGATAGGACTGGTGCTAGTAGGAGAGGTAAAAAAGTAACGGGGTGTATAATTCTGCTTCTGGAAGGTGTTGGGCAGGGGTAGTTTGATGAAGAGGATTAAGAAAGAAAAGGGGAGAAGTGGGGAGGTGGATGCTTATAGCTTATGTCTCATGTCTTTAGGGAATTTTAAAAAAGATTTGTTACCCTGAATTGTGATCTCATTTACTGTATTCTTACCTTAATTATAGTGTTACCTTATGAAACATTTTATGCTTAGATTAGAAATTAGTAAACAGAATAGATAAATTGTAGCAATAGTGCACCAAGGAACCCAACAAAATAAGACGTTCATTAGTAAACTTGTAAGCAAGACCTAACTATGAAATGTGGGGATTCATGAGAGGCCAGGAGAAGCTAGACTGCATTTCTGACCCTTCAGAGGAGAGAAGCTCTTCCGGGAGAAATGGTCTTAGGAACTGCACACTACTTGCACCCAGGAGGTAGAAAGCCTCTCCTCTCAGCTTGTTCTCTCCGGTGGTTCCATGTTTAGCCTCACAGTAACTTTCTAAGCAATGAAGCTGGAACCCAATCTAATAATAAGAGTAATAAAAGCATAAAACACCTCTCCAAAGTGCACATTCAAAATGAAAGACATATTGCTGCTTTCTGCAGAAGCACGGAGGGGCAATGAATAGTCAATCACTTCTACCTCTGATATCAGAGCTCTTTCTTCCCTTGGGGACAAGGCCAGTGGGAGAATTTAGGGAACTGTTGGACCAGACAGCCCATCAGCAGACAGAGGCAATCACTCCACACCTGACAGAAATAACGCTGCTGTGTAAGTGGGAATTGAGGTGCCGAGTGAGAGACGGCACCAGTGCACTTGCCAACCGACAACCGTCTACCATCCAGAAAGACAGATGTGGGACAGAGAACCCAGTCCTTTGTGATGGTATTCCTGCTTCCAGCATCCAATCACTAAAAAATTGTGCTCTTCCTAACCATGGTCAGTACCACCCATTCCTCTTAAGAAGAAATCCTTAATTGTCATAAACCATTAATACAAAAGCATGCCTCACTTGGTCATAATTTAGCATTGTAAGTTCCATGGCAAGAAAAGGGTTAGCCATCTTGAAAACTGGCCAACGATTTGGCAATCTTCTTTTTTGGATTGTTAGACTGTGACGGGATAAACCTAACAATTGGCAAAAAGAAAATAAACACTGTTCTTGAATTTGACTTTGGCCATAAAACCTTCTGAGACTCAATTGTCAACAACTCTTTGGATAGGCTTCTACTCAACAATAATCTCAGCTAATAGGTAGTAAATACACATATCACCTCTGAGTATGGAGATGTGTAAGCTTGCTTATGTTTCAACCGGTTCTTAGCAAGTTATCTAAATGAATAAGAATCCACTTTATCAAAATTAAAAAGCAACAAAACAAGGACAACCCTCACCTTAAAAAAAATATATCTTTGATGTTGAACATAAATCCTAGATATTAATGCCAAGAAGGAAACCTGTAGAACTGGTGAGCTCATTCCTTTAAATAAGCTATCAAAGCTTTCAATTATGGAGGATGAATAACTTGCTTGGAGAGCAGATTCAGAACTATTGGTTATTCCTTAAAACCTTATATTAAGGATTATTTTTCATTTTACAGTCTTTCTCTGCTTTTCTAGCTAACACAGTGTGTGGCACTTACTAAATGCTCAAAAGCTTCATTTATCACTATAGCACATCTCTTTACTTCTTTTGTAAATCCTTATCTGAACAATCACTTTTATTTCAATATCCACCCAGAATAACTTAGTTGAAAGCTTGATCCTAAATACATGCAATTCTATTGCCTCTTATCATGTTAGCATTGGCTTATTGTTCAATAGCTTAACATTCCTTTGAATCTTAATTATATCCTCTAAACTAACTTGGGTTGGGAGAGAATCTTCATCATCACCTACAGGATACAGTTTTGAAGTGAAATATGTACTATTTGCTATGGATGGGTACAAATTAAAAAACATTTTATAAAACAAAGTTGGTGAGAAGTGTAAAGAAATGTTCTGGTTTAAGACAATTTGTTTCCAATCAGTTGTGAGAATGCAGAAAGAAAGGCACAGTTCAGGCACAATCAGTAAGCTATTGTTTCATTTTTGAAAATTGAGACTGGAAAGAAGGACACAGAGCTTTAAAATGCATCTGCTCATATGCTTTAGGGCATTCAGAGGCCCAAGTGAATTGGATGGAATGCAAGAACTTGCTTTTAGATATTTGGAAGGATCTGCCTTTTCTAGATTTTTCTACTTCTCTACCTTGGCTAAACATTACAATCATCTGGGGGGACTTTAAAAAGTATTGATGACAGGTTCTACTCACAGAGAGTAGATTAATCCAGATAATGCAGCCTGGGCATCACAAATTTTAACCTCCCTGGATAATTCTTACGTGCCACCAAGGCTGAGAACCACTGGACTAAGGGGACCACATTAGAATTACTGGGAACCACAGCTCAATTGAATTAGAATTTCATGAAGGTGGGAGGATGCTGACATCAGTCATTGTTAAAGATCTACAGTGACTCTAATATGCAGCGAAGGTTGAAACTTTAAGAGGACTAGGAGTTCTAATTCAGCTTGGACTCACTCAGGTGTATTGGGCATGGTTTGGAACTTTTAGAAGATTCCATAGTTAACTTGCACCCTAGAGGAATTTGAAATGGGCTTGGTCAGGAATGGTTCTCTGAATTATGCATTGAGGGAGTTTTTTTCTGGGCCCATCTGACCTTCCTGACAAATATCAGTAGCTCAAATATTTGATGAACTGGTCAGGAAATACATGGGATGACAGCTCTGTAGCTACTATCTAAGAAGGTTGTTTTGCTGAATGAATTCTCTGTAGGGAAGAATAGGTCCTGAGCCACTCTCACAATGACAAGAAGACCTGCATTTCTCCTGATACTTGCAATTGGTGCTTCAGCACAGGATGTGGAGTACAGGCATCGATGCCAAGGTGAGGGTCATCCTCCCATGTCCACCCCACAGAATTCAAAGACAATGATTTGAAGAGATAACCTCCTTCCTCCAGGAAGGAAGAAACCGCAAGTCTAGAGAGTCTAAGAAATTAGTGCAATGGATATGAAGCTAGAAGTTCATTCTTTATAAATTTGGAATGACGCCCAACATTAAGGCAAAGTTTTCCTTATTTTCTAAAGACCCTAAATTTCTCCCTCTGTATCAAATAATTTTTGGTAGCACAATAACTTTCCTTAGTACCATTACTAGAATGCAATACTTTTCCATATTTTAATTTTATATGTGGCACATTAAAAGAAAAAGGCTGAATTGTGGTATCCTTAATTTGGAGGAAAAAATTCTTGCTAATTGAAATGTGTTTCCATATGAATTCCTAAACCACATCCAATCTTTCTACTTGCAAAACAGGTTGGAAAATGAATATCTGTCTTTCATATGGTTCAGAAATCCATATTAAAGAGTCACTGAACATTTACCTGTTTCTAGATCAAGATTCATATCTTCATTTGAGATTATATTTGTACCTGACTTAGGTAGAGAAGCCATACTAATCTCATTCAGTAACAAAGAAAATGTCATTAGAGTTTTTTAGCTAGGTGTATGAATAGGTTTATTTAGTAATGCATAAAGACAAAGGGATTAGGGTGGGGAAGGAGAGAGAATTATCTAATACCTGTACCCAGGTAAAACTTTGCCTTTTTGGCAGATATCATTTTCAATGGGAAAAAGTTTGATACATACTGGGGAGAATTGACTTAGAGATTCTCCAGTAATCTTTCCTGCAGGAGAATGTACTCACTTCTACTGGAGTAGGCACCAGTACTTGATAGAGCCATTAGCTAGTGTCCTTCTAAGAATAAACAGGAAAGAACTCTTTATCAGTGAATAGGAGTGAAAAGAGAAAGAGGAAAAGGATAAAGGACTTTATATAGAAATTAAGGAAATTTGCATTGTAAGTTTAGAGGGCATTTAAATACAAGGGATTCTCATAAAATACAGCTCTCCTAATTTTCTTGACAAGTTTTAGGAATAAGGACAATGGAATGCCATGCATTGACAGCACACTAGAAAGAGGATTTCTGAACTCAAAACACATGGAATCACTAAAATGCTGAAGGTTGGACTCTTATCTAAAAATTAAAGTAATAAGGGCACAAAATGGTTAAAGTGATAATAAATTATTGCAGGTATTATTCAAACAAATTTTGAATCTAGAAGTTAACTTGGTATCAAAAACTATAATAATCTTTATTTATGAGAAGTATTTTGAAACCTAGTTTATTCTGATGATTAATGTAAGATAAATGAGGCATATTTCACATCTTTAAATACCATATTTATCATGTTCTGTTAAAAGCTTTTGTAATATTTTCCATTTTATTTGCCTATTTGAACTTTAGATGCAATTTAGATAATGTTGAGAAAATGATTTGAGACCAAATTCATAATTGCCTTAGCCTTCAGATTTTTCTTAAGGCAACATTTTCCAAACTGTGTTTTTAAAACCCTAATGCCTCTTAATATATTAATGGTGTTTCCTGAAGCATGGTTTCTGTGACTAATGGACTGGAAAATATTAAGTAAAGTTAAACAATTTTTATAATAGGATTTTTCTGGACCTATACTACCCTAATGTTGATGGCAATGCTCTAGGAAAAGACTATACAGGGTTGCCCAAACTTACCTGACAAAACACATACACACAGACAGACAGACAGACAGACACACACCATTTGGTAGAAGATTTAAATTTCATTAAATTGCAATTTAGAAATGATTACCTATTGCTTAAGGATCTGTATTTGGTGTAGTCAGGAACAAAACAAAACTTCCAGTCTGTTGTTTGGTCCAAATAAAAATGCTATAAATGATCTGAACTAACATTTTAAGAATGACCTTGGACCAAAGTAAAGACTAACTTTGTGGTGCTTATCTCTAGATAAACAGTACAATTTAAGCTGGTTTGGGGTTCTGGGATGCTTTAGGAGACCATTTGCCTAATTTAAAGTGATGCCAAAAATCTGCTATTTGGGCAACCTATAAACTGACCAAGAAAATTTCCCATGCACGAACCTAAGACTATGGATTACTACATTATCATGAGGATTTAATGTGCACAGAATTAAAAGCCTTGCTGAAATAAAAGAGAAGTACTTCTTACTTTCCTCTTACTCCATGTCATTAAAAAAAGAGGCATTGGCATCCAGAACCCATGTGACCTAATGTCTTTCTAGGTAACTTCAAGGAATTAGCTGAAAATTATTTAATTGCAGAAACCAACTATCTAAGCAATCATAGGTACCACCAGTGACACTGGAAGGGAGATGAGCAGGGCACGGTGAAGCTCAATCCTGGAATCCTGTAGTCTTCTTCAACACCCAATCTTTTCCTGACAGTCAACTAATCCCTGCATATCAAAACGTGACATTTCTATATTAGCTTTAGGAATATTTTCACTTCACTAAAAGATAATATCTGTACAGAGAGGAAAAATCTAAAGAGTTAAATGAGATATATTAGCAGAAAACTAACACAGGGTTGATATTTTGGGGCAGTGTCCTGTCTGCTAGTAAGACTGACTCTGGACCACGGAGAATCCGTGTTGAAGGGAAGAGAGGTCAGGTGTATGGGGGCGGGGAGAGCTCAGGAGAAGGGGAAAGCTGGTGGATTACTCTTTTAATTTATTTTAGTACCAGTAGTTTCATTCTCTGGAGAGTCCTTTGGTGTGTCTTACCATATTTCAGACCAGAGGCCTGGTTGTTCTGGTTTATACTGAGGCATGCTGAGGTGACTGGGGAGAAATGCCCTTGATTTGCATGAATAATGAAGATATTACACAACATTTCGAAAAATTGGTGACTTTTTTTATCCTTTCATTCATCCAACAAAAATACATTTATACCTTCCATGTGCCGGACAGGGGCTACAGTAGTGAACAAGTTCACAGTCCATGTGCTCAGGAAAATTACAGTTTAGTTGGGTGGAGAAGGTAAAAAACAACACACAGCAGCAAGTTTAGAGCACACAGTGCATTGCCCAACCTGATTTGAGGAGGGGGAAGCATGGAAGTCTTCTCTGAAGGAAATGACTCCTAAACTGAGACCTAAAGGAAGAAAACGATAAAACAGAGAGGCCTAGTATAGTCCCTGCGGAGGAAATATTTTATGTAGATGCTTGGTAGTGAGAGAGTATTGCAAGGGTTAGGAAATGGAAAGTGATTCTAACATCTTTACAGGTACCAATGTTAAGCTTACCAACTTTCCTTTTAATAATAAAAACCTTTTTTAATATAAAAAATATGATAAAGCATTTGCTCTTAATATTTTTCTGACTTCACCCGTCTTCTATGTTTACTAAAAATGGCTATTTCCTTTAAAGGGTAACATTTCTTTTAAATGCATAATTCAAGTTCTGCTAACTAGAAAAATGTAGTTTTTTTTCTGGATAACATTGCAAACTTTTCACATTTTAACTGTCTTTTCAGCGATTAATCATGATTGTAACCTGCTTTAATCAGCTGTTCACAAATGTTCACTCTAAAGCCACATTTATCATTGTGGAGGGTCTTTTTTCCATAGCTATCTAAAAAGTGAGAACCAAACAATGGTTTTGAGGCTCATGTTTAGCCTTTAAGTACAAAATCACAGAGGTTATCTGTCACAGTTTTTAATATAAGTCATACTTTTATTACTATTAGTGTTGGGTCACCTGTGCCAGGTATGTAACCAGACCACCCAAGTCAAGGAGATGTCCTTAGCTTTACCCTCTTTAAATTCATGCAAGCAGGTAGAAACCCAGGTGTTTTCCCACATAGGTAAATCTATTGAGGTGTCTATGTTTCTGAGAAATTAGTCTCACCCTCCTTCTTGCGCAAATAAGGTATTATAAAATAATGCTGGATGTTTAATAGACACACAGAAGTGCTATTGACTTTGAAAAGATTCTGCCCATATTAAGTCTTCAAGTTTTCTCTTGGCTGGCTTAAAGTTGAGCAGATATTGAATAATAATTCATCTCCAAAGAAGTTGAGCATAATAAATCTATATCGTTGTTAAGCTGTACTTGGACTTAGAATGTATGATGTTTTAAAGTATCATTTAATAGTTTATCACACATTTATGATAACGTTATTAATGAAATTACTACATTGTGTAGAAAAAAACGTTGCTTGTTATTATTGTCCTAAATATTCTAATTCAGCTTATGTAAAACCTCACAATGTACAATTGGGATCATTTTTATTGAGTGGCTACGCAGATAACTGAAACAAAATTCTTTAAAAATACATATTCCAGCTGAATTTCTCAGAATTTTTCATTTCATCCTAATTAATTATCAAAACCTCCCTTTGCTGTAAATTAGCAATCATACTATTTGCCCATTTCATAAAAAGGGAAAAAAACTTCCTCAGGAGAGATAAGCCAGCTTAAGTGTGCTCATATACAAGTTCTAGATTCAGATTATCCATAGGCTTGGTTTACCTCCTATTTAGGTGTTATTCATTTTAATCAAGAAGGATTGGTGTTCAAAATTAACTGATGATTCAGATGATCATACAAAAAAAAACACTTCTGTATGCAATGCCGGAAATATTTGTTTGATCAGTTAATATCTACAAAGAGTTAATATTTGAATAGTAAGACCTGATGGGTTCACTATATGATCAACATTATTACATATTAAAAAGCAAGAAGTTCATGGAAAGAATATTGCTTACAGCCAAGCCAAGTCACTAAGAGACTCTGAAGTGGGAGAAGAGAGACACTTTCGAATAATATTTTTTCCCCTTGAGAATAAAATCATTAATATTGTTTTAAGATAAAACAAAAGCAGCTACAATAATAAGTTAAACTTACTGAGTGGTTACTGTGTGTCTCGCAGTATGCTAGAAGCTTTATATAGGTTATCTACTGTAATCATCAAATCATTTCTATAAGATTATCCGGATTGTCCTTATTTTGCAGATAAGCAAACTTTGAGTCAGAGAGTTAAGTAATTGCTCTAGGTTGCACAGCTAGTAACCATCAGAGTTGAGATGTGACCACAAATACATTTAACTCCAAAGCATAGTTTTTATCTTCACTTGTCACTATACTACCACAAAGTATTATTGAAACTTCCCAGTTAACTTGCACCATGCAGTGGGATAACTTGCATCTGAATAATTATAAACAGCTGAAATTTTCTTCTCTGTAATATGACCTAATTAGTATTTGGAATTATCTCCCTATTATTACATAAAAACTTTACCCCAACTTTCCTCGTACAAAACATCTCCATCTGTCTTTCCTTGAGTTGGCATAGAAACTTTCAGTTTAATTTGTTTATAGACTCCTAAAGATGCCAAGAAATTTAATTTGATTGTATTTTAAACACATTTCTGTTATTTATTAAAATATTTATACTTCTGTTCATTAGTGTCTGTATAATTATAGAATGCATATATAAATACAATTTAATTTCAGAGAATAAATCGGTCAGTTTCAGGAGTACAGCCAGATAATTTCCTTCTCTAAAGGCCACTAAATCCAAAAAAGAACAGGCACAAAAGCAAATAAAAGAAACATCAAAGAGTCTGTTCTAACAAGAACTTCTGCAAGACAGGTTGAAAAAATAAATAATTTACTGGCAAACTGGTTCTTTCTTTTGTCCATAATTGCTATATACATATTCTCATTTTATTTTCTAATGCTCTTAGGATTCTGCCCAATTAAAAGAAAGAGGCAAAAGAATGGGAATCAAAATGATGAATTAGTATGAATACAGAATGCCTAGAATTCTATTTTTTTCCAAAGAATTTCTGTTTTTTTGCAATTCTGGTCTGGGTAAATCATACTGTATCACTGTTTCTCCATGTTTTTCTGGAGACTTAATATATGCATTGTCGATCTCAGGGTTTCTCAATGACATAAAAATATCTTGGAAATTGTATTTTGAAAGTTGCAGTGACTCTTTCCAGCAACTAGAATATGAGTTACCACATTACATATTAAGTACATATTGTGCACTGCACATTGTGGATAAAAAGTAAATAGAGTGAAAGCATTCTATTTTTAAAAAGTTCATTCTACTTGAGGAGACCAACACCAAAGACTCAATTCTAATGCAGTAAGTACTGCAATGAAGGTATGTTCAAAGTGTTATGGGACCACAAAGAAGGGCAGCTAATAGAACTGGGGAGAGACAAAGCAAGACTTTCAAAGCACATGATGTCTGAATCACATCTCCAAGACTTAGTAGGAGTGAATTAGGGATAGAGAATGGGGAAAGGAGTTGGGAAGAAAGGGCATCCCTTCTAGGAAGATAACAATATGAAGAAAAACTGAGTGGTAAGTTAGTACATGTGTATGGGAATTATTGTTTCTGGAGTATGAAGTTCAAGGTAGGAAGTACGGAGAGATTAGACTGCAATAAAGTCTAATATCTTTGAAAGTTGTTTTCTGTTTTAGAAAACGTGGGCTTTATCTGATAGGTGATGGGGAATTATTGAAGAAGAATAACAGAAGCAGAAATTAAACAAAAATACCCATTTATTCACATTACAAAAATGATCTGAATGGTTAATATCTGTTAAGAACTCCAAACACTTATTTTGTTAAAAAGCTAACCTCTTTTCTTGCCAAATCTTCTTACCAGAACTACTCACAAGTAACAAAATTAACTCATGTTAATTAATCTTCATTAATTTGCTTCACCTCCTCTTTCATATAGGGGTTTATAAATGGGCTAGATTGTCAATTGGAGAAGAGAAAAGGCAGAAAAAGTAGACTTGGACAATTCACCAGTGATTCATCTGTCTTAATTTATCATACCATTACTGCTTTTTCAGTATAAACGTTATGGCATATTATTTGCCACCTACGAGTAGATTGATTACAAAGTGAGAAGCAACATGGAAACACAGAAATAATACTGTATTTCAATCTTTTTTTCTTTCGGTAATTAACTGAATGACCTTGGGCAACTACTTAACCATTTTGGGCTGCAGTGTTGTTGTTTTAACTTAAAATGAAGGGCTCAACCAGATTGCTTGAATAGATGTTAACTGTAAAATGTTACCAATAGTACTAAGCACCGTGACAGAGAGAGGAAAAAAAGGTGTATTAATTATCTACTGCTGCACAACACATTATTTAAACATGTAGTAGCTTAAAACAACGAACATTATCTCACAGTTTCTGAACATAAAGAACCTGGGAGCAGCTTATGGTTCTAGCTCAGGGTCTCTCATGAAGTTGTAGTCAAGTAGCGAGCCAGGCCTGCAGTCTTCTCTTCCACAGGCTCTCACATTCTTGTTGGCAGGCCTCAGTTCCTAGCAGGCTATTGGGCAGAGACTTTACTTCCTCACCATGTGGGCCTCTTTAAAGCTTGTCTGAGTGCCCTTAGGACATGGGACTGGCTTCACCCAAACTAAATGATCAGAGTGAGAGAGCGAGAGAGAGCAAGAGTGTACCTACCCCCAAAATGGAAACTGCAGTTTACTTTATAACCTAATATTGAGAGTGATATATTGTCGTTTCTGCCATACTTTGGTCACACAGACCAACTTTGTAAAATGCGGGAGGGAACTATGCAAGGGAGTGAATACTAAGAGGTGGGGATCATTGAGGACCAAGCAAGAGGCTGATTACCACATACAGTTTCTGCATCTGAAGAAATTTTAATCAATTTGGGGATCAAAGAGTACCAAAGATTAAGCTAAGGAAACAATAGAGAAGGAGGAGATAAGTTTGTGAAATTGGCTCTAGGAATAAATAGCTCTCTTTATAGGAGCTGCCAAATTGGCTTAGGGTCATCTTAGGAGGCATGCAGCTCTCTTCTCTTTTTACAAACTCCCAGATGAGAGAATTTATATCACATTAATACCCCACTTTGTTGGCATTGAGAAGGATTATTTCCCTGTTTAGGCACATTAACGGTTGTATGAGACAAGAAAACTGCACCTGGGTTAAAGGGTTGGAAGGAACTCTTGCATTCATCTAGTCCAGAGATCTTGTCATGGAGTTGCAAACAGCCCTGGGGAAATTGGTAAAATTGTACACAAAAATACCCAGGGAAGAATTCAACTTTCATAAGATTCTCAAAGGTATCTGCATTTCAAAGGAAAGTTTAAAAATCACTGATCTAGTCCATCCTACTCATTTTTTGATAAGGAAATTGAGTCACAAAAAAGTAAAATACTTTTTCAAAATCACATCGGGAATTTGGTGCAGAGCCAGCTGGAACTAGAGTTGAAATTTGATTTCAAATTGAGCATTTTTTAGTTACACCCACCATGTTTGCAATATGCATTAATACCATAGTTTGTAAAGCTAAAAGCTTAGCTGATTTATAAATTACCCTCTATTTAGATACTCTTGCTATTTGAACAATTTCTCCCTTTTCCCCCTCCACCAAATGTCAAAAAATGGGTGTTTCTTTTATAAGTAAAATTGTTATCAGAGAGGGGAGACTATTTTTCTAGAGAACTTATAATATGAATTTATATAAAGATAAAAGAGTTAATAAATAGATTATATTTAGTCATCTATGATATAAATCCAAATACTTAATTGAAATTGCAACCATACGTTATTTGAGTTGCCTCACTAGTTACATAAAATTCCCTAAATGAATGTCTTGTTTTACAGTTATATGAGTAAACAGAATTAATGCTTTAATTAAAAAAAAAAACAACAAAAAACAGATAGGTGGGGAAATAGGAAATTTCTCCTTATTGAGTGTTAACTATGTGCCGGGCACAGTGATGGATGCTTTATATGACTTGTCTTGTTCTCTTGGCCATTTCAGCCTACCCTTTCACATCTTTTAGTACCCTGTGAGGGTAAAATAGGAAACTATAAAATAGTATACAAATGTAAGGCATTACTATTATTATTGTCTTCTTATATTACTATGTTCTAGACTTTAGACTAGGAGTTTAAAGTGTTATACTTCTTTTCATCTACCATATCAGCTTTTCTCCATCTTCCTTCTCACCATCTCTGCTTTTCTTAACCCTCACTCACACCTCTATTATTAGGCTAATGCTTTTCAGAGAGCAGAGAGTAGTTACTCACTAATTACCTTATTGATTGTCCTTTATAATTATCTACAATTGTAAAACTGCATGCAAAGGAAGCCGACTTGTACAGTTATTTAAGCATTCACCTGTGAAAACCTATTTCTGATTTGTTGCTACTTATACCAGATAATTCAAATCCTCCACACTTTGCTTTTTTTCTTAAAATGATACCCTGTTTGGGCTCCTACATGATACCTGTATCCCTACTCAATCCTTGCCATTTATCAGCTATGTTAAGAAAAGAGGCTGGAGATGGCAAAGGCAGATAGGGGAAAACTCCTAGAAGCGCTGTGTTGCATCCCCAACAGCTAACACAGTTTTCCTGGCACATATAAAGTGCTTATAACATTAGCTCAATGTAAAAATGAATATAGGGGATCAGCTACAAGTATAATGACCACATTCAGCACATGCTGTGCTGGAGCTGGTATGGGAACCAGCTGTTAAATTTTTGGAAATTTTGTGAATAGATTGTTAAACACAGCCATTAAGAAACATTTATTTATATAAACCTACAGTTAATTACATTAAAAAGGTAATAAATAATAAAAACTCACTTTCAAATTATTTTACTATTACTTATGGTATTGAGGTTATTTGCACCTAATATAGCTGTATGATGGAAACACTAATTAATAGTGTGCTACTGTATATTTCTTCCAATTCTATTCTGCAATGGCTTGTTGGTAGCTTGAAACAAGCCATCATGAGAGTTTTAATAATACGGAAATCTGAAGACACTAAAAATCAGGGTTTGATTTATGGTTTTGTTGATGGTCCAGACTTAGGACAATTTCTAAGGAAATTACCCCTGCTTTAATTTAAGACCTTTTCATCATGTTCTTTCTTGCATATGAATAACAGATTGATATGGCACTAATGAAACACTTTCATAGACATAGTGAAATAATACAGCTCTTTTCTGTCTACACATATACCTTAATCACATCATCTAGTCTCATGGCTAATGGCCACCAAATTCATTTCTGCAGCCTACACCTCTCACTGAAATTCCAACTCATATCAGCTCTACCTTAATGGCTTTCCCACGTCCTAAGTAAAACTCAGGACTTTCCTCCCAAAGCTTCTCATAAATGGGGATGACAAGACCATTCGTCATGTGGGCCCAACACTCTGGGATCATTTTTGACTCTTACTCTCACATCCTACATTCACTCTGTTAATAAATCCCATTGTCTCTACCTCAAAAACACATTCAGAAACTGATCACTTCTCACCATCTCCACTGCTACCACCTTAGTCCAAGTTACAGCAATCACCTGTGGGCTGGATTACTGTAATAGCCTCCTGACTATTTCTGCTTCTATCTTTGTACTTCTCAGGTTTTTTCTTCATATGGAATTAAGAGTGAGCCTTTCAAAATATAAATCAGATTATGTCATTTTCTGTGCAAAATTCATCAATGTCTTCCCAGTCTACACAGAGTAAAACCTAAAATTTTTACAATGGCCTACAAAGCCATAGAAAAGTTGCACACCTTACTTCCCACTACTACTATCTCCCTTGCTAATGGTGCCCCACTCACACTGACCTCCTGGTTGCTTTTAGCACAAAGTCAGGCAAACACCTGCATTATGGCTTTTTTACTGACTATTTTTTTCTGTTTTAAATATCTCTTCCTCTAAATATTTGTGTGGCTCACTCCCTCACTTCTTCATAGTTTTTAATCAAATCTCACCTTTTTACTGAGACCTTCTCTGCTCTGTCCCTTCTTTCTAAAGTTGTAACTCCTCCGTAACAATCATATTTCTTTTTTTAAAAATTTTTAACTGTTTTTATTGTATAGTGTGCTGGTTTAAAAGGATGTATGCCCCCTAGAAAAGCCATCTTTTAAACAAAATCTCATTTCATAAAGGTAGAATAATCCCTATTCAATACTGTATGTTTGAAACTGTAATCAGATCATCTCCCTGGATGATGTGATTTAGTCAAGAGTGGTTGTTAAACTGGAATAGGTGATGGCATGTCTCCACCCATTGGGGTGGGTCTTGATAAGTTTCTGGAGTCCTGTAAAAGAGGAAACATTTTGGAGAATGAAAGAGATTCAGAGAGAGCAGAGGAGAACAACATAGCTATGAGAAGCAGAGTCCACCAGCCAGTGACCTTTGGAGATGAAGAAGGAAAATGCCTCATGAAACGGGAAGCAGGGAGAAGAAGCTAGCAGATGACGCTGTGTTCACCATGTGCCCTTCCAGATGAGAGAGGAACCCTGACTGTGTTCACCATATGCCTTTCCACTTGAGAGAGAAACCGTGAACTTTATCAGCCTTCTTGAACCAAGGTACCTTTCCCTGGATGCCTTTGATTGGACATTTCTATAGACTTGTTTTAACTGGGACATTTTCTCATACTTAAAAATGTAAACTAGCAATTTATTAAATTCCCCTCTTAAAAAGCCATTTGTTCCTGGTTTATTTACTGGCAGCTAGCAAACTAGAACAGATAGTATAACATATATACAAAGCAAAGAAATAAAAAAAGCAGTAGTTTTCAAAGCACTCTTCAACAAGTAGTTACAGGACAGATCCCAGAGTTTGTCATGGGTTACCATACAATCCTCTCATATTTTTCCTTCTAGCTGCTCCAGAATTTAGGAGGCTAGAGGGCTTGAATACTTTATCATCACAATTGACATTTTTTCCTCCTTTTTTTGTGAACAGTAGCATATATACAAAAATGCTATACATTTCAAAGCAAGCACCACAATTAGTTGCAGAATATAGTTCAGACTTTGACATGGGTTACAATTTCACAATTTTAGGATTTTACTTCTAGGTGTTCTAAAATACTGGAGACTAAAAGAGATATAAATTTAATGATTTAGCATTCATATTCATTTGTTAAGTCCTATCATCTATGTATAATTCCACCATCACTTTTGATCTTCCTATACCTCTCTTTGGGGTTGTTTGGGCTATGGTAATTATAAATTTTTGTTACTGGAAAGGTCTGTCACTAATATGGGGTAGAGAGATGGAACTATCTGATGTTCTGGAGAGGCTGGGCTAGGTTTCAGGACTTATCTGGACCAGGGACCCATCTGGAGGTTGTAAGTTTCTGGAAAGTTACTCTAGTGCCTGGAACTCTTGTGGAATTTTATATATCACCCTAGGTATTCTTTAGAATTGGCTGGAATGGTCCTGATTGGGGGTTGGCAGGCAATGATAGGTAGCAAGGTCTAGCTGAAGCTTGCATAAGAGCAACCTCCTGAATAGCTTCTCGACTCTATTTGAGCTCTCTCTGCCATTGATATGTTATTAATTACACTTCTTTTCCCCTTTTGGTCAGGATGTAATTGTTGATCCCACAGTGCCAGGTCTGGATTCATCCCTGGTAGTCATCTCCCACGTCACCAGGGAGACTTCACCCCTGGATGTCATGTCCCACGTAGTGGGGAGGACAATGATTTCACTTGCAGAGTTGGGCTTAGAGAGAGTGGGGCCACATCTGAACAACAAAAAAGGTCCTCCAGAAGTAACTCTTAGGCATGCCCATAGGTATTCTAAGCTTCGCCACTACCTAAATAAGCTTCATAAGAGTAAGCCTCATGATCAAGGGCATGGCCTATTGACTTGAGTGTCCCTAAAGTTTGACACAGTATCAGGGAATTCCCTGATGGTAAGGCATAACACTCATATTTCTAACTACCCTATTCCTTTATTTTTCTCCTTAGCATCTATCACCCCCAATATACTATATATTATTTTTATTCAATTTGCATGTAAACCATTTCCATAATGGAACATAGTAGGTACTCAATAAATATTTGTTAAAAGGATGAATGGAAGAATTCCACAAATGTTATATTGAGTAACTACTTGTGTCATGAACCATTCTATCCCTAGGTTAAGCACTAGGGATAGAAAAGAGAACAAAGAAAATGGTATTCCTCTTCGGTTCTGAGCATATCCAGAGAAGGAAAATAGTTAAATAAATATAAATGCAGAAATTTGTTAGAGGGAGGGAATTATGAATAAATGAACTTAAAACTGGCTCTACAATGAGTTCTATTTTAAATTTTGTGGGTATGTACGGTGTGTGCCTGAAGTAGGGGATGTTAAATGACTTGGAAGATCGGTTGGTCTTTAAGGTCTTATTTTAGCACATTCAAATCACCTTGATTTGTAACTATTATCAGAATCATTTCTGGTTGATAAGATTTCTTGAGTAATCTACTTTTAATTTTTCTGGAATCATGGGGATCTTTGCAAAAATGTTTCTGTACTTTTCCTTCCAAAAAAAAAATCTCTGGAATAAACAGGTATTAATAACTTTTTTTTCAAATATTAAAATGGGCTTTGGGGATCTAAGTTAGTTTGAGAATATTTAGAAATGTTAAAACATCTTGATTTCATTCTCATCGAGACTTGTCAGTTCTAACAGTTAAAGAAACCACAGTACTTTTTTTATGACTGCATAAACCTGGAGGAAATAGGTGTTTAAAAAATATTAATTGAATAACTGATTGTCTAGATGGCTACATGAATAAAAAACACACTTGCTTCTAGGAACAATAATAATAGGAGCTGATATTTTAAAAACTTTGTTCTGTGCTAACAATTCTAAGTGTTTCACAGGTATAGTTATTAACTAATTTAATCCTCAAATCAACTCCAATGAGGTGGGTATTATTATCTTCATATTATAGATGAAGAACGTGAGACACAAAGTGGTTAACAAACATTCTCAGTATCATAGAGGCAGTAGTAGATAGCAAGACCAGGATACAAACTCAAGTTGTCTGATCCCAGAAATTCCACCGAACAATTGCTGTGGTGCTGCAGGGGTGGGTGGGATAGGGGAAGTGATTGTGCCTTATTAAAAATGAATATTGTATTACTAATATTGTATTGTTGAAGGAAAAGAAAGCATGGTTTCCTTTTCAAAGGGAAGATTAAAAATGGAAACAGTTGATAAGCTGAGTCAGAGGTTAAGAGTGGTAGTGTAATTTAACTCAGATGCAGAATATGTAATGCTTAGTGTCTTGTTCAAAGTCAAATAGTTCATTGGCAGAGCTGGGTTCTGAATCTATCCATAGCTGTGGCATTCCAAGGCAGTGCTCATTGCACTATAGTAACCATGTAGGGCGTAGTACATTCTGAAACATTAACGTAGGAAAAAAGCTTTTGGAAATAATGTAAAAGCTACACTTGGGAAAGTAACTTAGAAAATATAAAACACAGGGATAACTTCATAAAATATTGGTTAACTTTTCACAACTGTATTTTATAACAACTCATTCAATCAATAATCAACATATAATTTCCCTGTAATTTTAACATAACAAAATTGTAGTCTTGGTTGTGGTTAAATCAATAAAACATGTAGCCTATACATTGTGTAGACATTTTGTTCCTGAGGTAATAAATGGTAGAATGCCATAATAAAATGGAATGATAAGAGTTTTTATGATAGTATCTTCAGGATAATAATGTGTGTATATATTTGGCAGGGGTGGGGTTGGGATTTGCTAAATATTCAAAAGCTACTTCAGGAGTAAGGTGGGTAGCACGGTGTGAGGATTAGGGTATATCAGGGACTTTCGTTCCCTTCTCCTGTGACTGGATCTTTGTTTTGTGAAGTACTAGGCTGAATAATGTTGAAGCTAGAAGATACTTCTATTTCTGGCGTGTGGAAACAAGGGTCACCAGCATCATCACTGCTGAGAAGGAGTGATAGCTGATCAAGAACTAGGTTACATAAGGGGACTGTGTCCCTTGAATTCCCCTTTCTCAGACCCTCACATTGTCCTGGCCCCTTTGGGAAAGCTCCATTCCTGTTCTCTTGCAGAGGCCAGAAGCACCCATGTCCATCTTCAGTTCATGACTAATGAATAACAACAATGGCTGACATTTGCGAAACTCTTCTCTGTGAAAGGCACAAAGCTAAACAATTCACACAGAATACCGAATTTAGGCTTTAAAATAATCCAATGGAGTAGGCATCATTTTTCTTTTACAAATAAGGAAGTAAAGGCTCAGAAAGATTAAGTAACTTTGAGGAGACCTAGTGTCTAAATAAATGACCCCAGTGAAGTTTTCAATATGAATAAAGTTAATGAGTTTAGTATGTAAAGTTTTAGGACATCTATTTTTGTACTTTAGAGGAATTTCTGCTTACTTTTTGACTTTTTGTAGTTCAATTGAGATGATTAGGTTAGTGACTTCAAAATAAGTCAGAAATTTCTATAATTAATACTTTATACAGTGGAAAGTATTCCCCTAATATCACTTAAATAATTACTTAGCTAGTGTAATGAATAAACTTGACAAATGAGCTGGGAATCAGTAGGTCAAAATTCTGGTTCCTGATCTGTGATTTGTATTATGAATTTGCAAGATTATTATGAAATTTTCTCAATCTAATTCCCTTACAAGAAGATTAAACTAGATGATTTTTAGAATCACTTTCAGCTCTAAAATCTAATAGTTTCCATAAATATTGTAAGTGTTTTTTAGCTATTTAAAATCCTGGCTTTGCTAATAGATCAGAGACTTGAAGTTTTTCTTGCTACTTAATTTATACCTATATTGGCTCGTATTGGGCTCCTAATAATTATTTCTATATAGGATGTAACTATCATGACATCAATTTGTATATAATATAAAATAAAATGATGAATTAGTAAATGTTTTTAAAATTATTTTTCTTGAGAAATCTTCACACACATACATTCCATACATGGTGTACAATCAATGGCTCACAATACCACCACATAGTTTTGCATTCCTCACCATGATCATTTTTTTAGAATATTTGTATCACTCCAGAAAAAGAAATAAAAGGGAAAAATATACATCTCATACCCCTTACTCCTCCCTCTTATTGACCACTAGTATTTCAATCTACTTAATTTATTTTACCCCTCATCACCCGGATTATTATTCATTTTTTATCCATATTTTTTACTCATCTGTCCATACCCTGGATATAAGGAGCATCAGATATCAGGTTTTCACAATCACACAGTCACATTGTAAAAGTTATATCTTTTTTTTTTTTTTTTTTTGCATGGGCAGACACCGGGAATCTAACCCAGGTCTCTGGCATAGCAGGCGAGAACTCTGCCTGCTGAGCCACCATGGCCCGCCCAAAAGTTATATCTTTATATAACCTTCAAGAATCAAGGTTACTGGAACACGGCTCAACAGTCGTGAGGTACTTCTCTCCAGCCACTCCAATACACAATAAACTAAAAAGTGACATCTATATAAAGTAAATACTTTTTACTCACATTTCTATAAATAATCTTCCATATAAGATGCATTTTTGTGTATAAAGACTGCTATATTTGTACTTAATCTTGTATTTTCTAGACTAAGCAATGTAAATTCCTCAACCATTACCCTGAAATATGATTTCCCAATCTCTCACCACCCACCAGTCTTCTATGGATATTACATAAAACAAGATATCCATTACCCAATGCTTCAAACTGACCAGGGTGGGAACAAGAACAGTAGAATTATACATTCTGCTTTTATTAAGGCAGTCTGAGTTTGCCATTCAGATAGTTTGGAACAGGTGTCCCACAACGTTGGTTACAATTTTCTTAGACTTGCCTACTAAAAGCTCCCCGCGTCTTTCAAATGAATTGCTGCCAAGTCAGGTCTCCCACATTCTGTAAGTGATGTTTTGAACCTGCATTTATAGCACCTTGCCATTACCCTTAAATTTTATCTTACTGGCTTTAGCCCAATATTCCAGTCAATTATTAAAAAAATGAAGTTCGGAGATATTCATAAGAGATTACTTAACTTTAAAGATATTGTCATGCTGTTAAAATGTTATAATTTCTTAGAAACATATAGAGGGAACACTTTATAGACATATGCAAAGAGGACAATGTCATGGTCACTCTCGAACGAGACTGTTACATTGCACGTTCATACAAATGCAGTTGTATGGACCTACAAGGAGTGATCAACAGTGCATACAACCGAGGTTATATAAGTCCACAGGACAGAGGAGCAGATTAAATATATAAAGTTTTCTCGTTAGAAAAACTGACCATAACGGACTTGTAATGGTAGAAAGTGAATTTTGCGTATATGTCAAGACTCAGAACTGGTAGGAGACATTAATTGACTGACTGATGAAGTGCGCATTCATTGCTCTTTCCCGCGGTCCTTCAGGGGTACTGTCATCACAGGCTACCTCTTTTCTCCAAATCTTCGAAAAGTTTAGCTATCTAATTATTTTTTCCACATGAGGGGTGAAGGTGTTTGGAAAATTCAACTAGTCTAAAGATGTAATTAGTATGTCCACAACTAATTAGTTCCTGTGACTGGGCCAAGATGATACTTTGCCCTTGTCAATGCCATCTGCCTGTGGGGGGTAGAAAGGTAGAGGAGATGGAGAGGGAAATAGCTTCTACAGAACTGTTTTCTAAGAAACAATTTAATCCAACCAAATTTAAGAGTCAGATGTAAATCCCATGATCTAGAAAAGTATATCAGAAAACAATTATCTGTAAGATTTACTTCCTATGAAATAAATATTAACTAAGAATGTGAAATGAATAATACTGTCATTTAATTCTGAGCAATTTAGAGTTTGCTAACTTTTACGAAAAGTTTGATAACTATCAAAATAACCCATGTTGAAAATAATCATTATTTCTTAATATAGTTAATATATCACAGAACCTAGGTTTTTGTGAGAGAAGTTGAAAAAAAAGTTTGTTTTTTAAGGCACAGAATTAGTATCAATGACCGTTTTTCTTTCTTTGTGAAGTGTTGCATCAAATAAAATGTAAATATATTTTATGCAGTGTTTAAAATTAGAGGGAAATCTATTCTTTCCTGGCAGTAGGACTTTACATAAAATTTCCAGGGGCCCAACAATTTATAACTTTATAAGTATAACATCACTATAATTATAAAACTATAATTGTAAACATAACTATAACTACTATTAGTCAGATTATATAATCAACAATGGCTTTAAATTGTGAAATATTAAGTTTGCTGAAATTTTACTTTTTATATTGTACTTTTTTCCAAATCCTGTTATGATTCTTCCAAGAGAATAATTTATGTTGATATATTTTAGAGTAAACTGAAATGAAGCACATCATAAAGGTATCTGAATTCTAATTTTAATTATGTTTCAAATCATGAAATGTGTCCTACTAACATTGAAGGCTCTCTTAGGAATTGATAATCATAATTTTTATGTCAGAGCATAAATTAATTTGATTAATTTTTTTCAAGGCAAAATTTTACATCAAACAATAGAAGTTTTAAGTCCTCCTTTGTCTAGAACAAACCCAGGCAAATATTAAAATCTTTTAGGCAATGACTTATTTTACTTACGTTTTTCCAATTGCATAATTCATGGTTTGAGGATCCAGAATCCTCTCAAAATTTGAGAGATTGGATTTAATAATGAGAAAAAAAGTGTTTTTTGGAAAACTTTCTCTTAAAATGATGTCCCATTTCACTATTTGACATATCAAAATGTGAGTTAATCAAACCAAAGAGAATTGTAAGTCTAAATTACTTTATCTGTGCCAGTTTGAAAGAATATATGGACCCTAGAAAAGCCATGTTTTAATCCTAATTCCATTTTGTAAAGCAGTCATTTCTTCTAATCCCTATTCAGTACCATATGTTTGAAACTGTAATTAGATCATCTCCCTGGGGATGTGACTCAATCAAGAGTGGTTGTTAAACTGGATTAGGTCACGACATGTCTGCAGCCATTTGGGTGGGTCTTGATTAGTTTCTGGAGTCCTATGAAAGAGGAAACATTTTGCAGAATGAGAGAGAGCAGAGAATGCTGCAGCACCATGAAGCAGAGAGTCCACCAGCCAGCGACCTTTGGAGATGAAGAAGGAAAACGCCTCCTGGGGAGCTTCATGAAACAGGAAGCCAGGAGAGAAAGCTAGCAGATGATGCTGCGCTTGCCATGTGCTCTTCCAGCTGAGAGAGAAACCCTGACTGTGTTTGCCATGTGCCTTCTTGAGAGAGAATCCCTGAACTTCATCGGCCTTCTTGAACCAAGGGATCTTTCCTAGATGCCTTTGATTGGACATTTCTATAGACTTGTTTTAATTGGGACATTTCCTTGCACTTAGAACTGTAAACTAGCAATTTATTAAATTCCCCTCTTAAAAAGCCATTCTGTTCCTGGTTTATTGCATTCTGGCAGCTAGCAAAGTAGAACATTATCTAATTCAGGTTTGTGAAAATTAAAATTAACCCTGATTGACATTTACCTTTATATTTCCTGTTTAAAAGGATGTTAAATTTATTAATAGATAAAATCAAGCAACAAGAGAAACTGAGTATTTTTTGTGGCACTTTGGAAAAAGGCTTATACAAAATTGTGATGTGGTTACAAGTTGTTATTACTTCATTTAAGCAAATACCTTAAAGAGAGCTCTCCTGGATGTGACCTTTTAGAAAACAGAATAAAGAGATCGATAGTTTGTACTGAAATGCAAGTTTAGTCTTGGGCTAATTACTTAATCTCTCTGAATCTTGCTTTCTTCATTAAAACAACAGAGATAATAATATCTAATTTGTAGGGTTATGAAGGTTTTTTTTTTTTACATTGGCAGCAGTTTATTAGTCTCATATGCTTATAACCCATGGGTGTAGGACACCTCATGCCATGCAGGCCATGTAGAGGTTGCATTGAGAAGCAGTGCACCAGCAGGGATTGTGGGAGGCAGGCTTTGTAATGACAAGAGAGCAGGGTGTTCCTTGATTCCTGCAAGAGGATGTGATTGGCTTGTTGAATAATTCTGCAGGGTGGCAGGTAACTGAATCCCATTGAGTTGAGGACCAGGTGGGGTGCAACTGGTCTGGTTGATAGGGAAACTAGCCAGTGTAAGTCTTTCCTGCTGGATGAGGGGACTATCTGTGAGAGCAGAGCACACAGCCAGACCTTTGGAGCCCTGTGTGGTTCAAAGATGTAAAGAAAGCACTTTAATATTGAATCTTAATTTCAAGCCTTGCAATATAGAGCCAAACATATTTCTGCTTTTACGGAGATTATTTTCTGTGTAGGGAGAGACAGATAATAAACACATAAGGAAATTCAACAATCCATTTGTTCATACAACATTTTATTGCATATTTAGTATATACCAGGCATGGATTTAGAAATGAGGGAATCAAATGAAAAACAAAAACAAAAAGTAGGAAGAAAAACTAGATAATTTGTGTCCTTGCAGCTCATCTAATCTAATGAAGAAAGAGGTTTATTATGAGGTTCTTAAAATAATAGATGCATGTAAAGGATAATACAGGGCATGGTACATCTAAGCACTCAATAAATGTTTATGACATGCCTTACTAATTATGGTATGAAAAAATGATAAAATTAAATTTCTTTAATTATTTTAAATATTAATCATTGCACCCTGGTTTTCCTTCTAGAGTGCTTAAATTTAGAAAACTTTACTCAAGTTAAAAATTATGCTGCTAATACAGTAACGACTTTTCTCCTTTCTCTTAAAACTGTGGCAATGTGATTTTAAAATCAATCTTGAATAATCATTTTTAAATAGTCCCTTGAGGTCAACGAAAAGTGATAACATATTCCCATTTAATATTCTCTACTAATTGTTTTTTTATGATCATATAGTCACTGGATAATTGTATCTAGACACATGACTTCAATTATGACTTCTGAAATCTGAAACTTCACTCCTTATCTTTCTCTTGAGCTCTTGATCCATGTGTCTAATAGTTCACTAGATAACACTCTTGCTTGTGTCCAGGAACTTCACATTCAACATATTTCCAATTCGTGGTCTTCCCCCTCAAACCTGTTCTTGTCCTAGATTCTTCACATGTAAGATATGCCACACCCACTCAGTTGACTGAGCTGGAACTCTTGTATTCCTTCATCTTCTTTGTCTCTTATTTTAGTTACTTAGCCATACTATTTATGAGGATCTCAAACTGGATCCTCAAATCTGCTGCGAAGTTGATATGTTTGAGAAGCAGTGTGGTATAACAGAAAGATGTGGGCACGCTAGCTGGATAGGCCTAGGTTTAAAACTCTGCTTCATTTCTCATTTAATGTGCAATTTATAGCAAGAAATTCAGTGTCCTTGGACTTCAATTTCTTCACTTGTAAAATGGGTTTTACGAGGTTTGAACTGCATAAAGTATATATGACCGTTAGGTGACTGTCAGTAAGGCTAATTCATTTCCTGTTCTTCCCACCTCTACCACCACTACCAATCCAGTTTCACTGACACTGCCTTAGTGAAGGCTCTCATTATATTTTTCTTCCCTTAAGAGACATTCTCAACTTTTAAAGTAAGTCTAGACTCTGTATTAATGAATTTTATTTTTGTTAAACATAATTTATTGAGATTTTTCCAGTTCTTATTCTAGATATGCTAAATTTCAAACTTAATTCCTCAGAGTTTCACTTTTTACCTGTTAACCTATGAGACCTGAATTATTATCCCATTTCCTATAACATGCTTGATGATGTTATAGAAGTGAGAGAAGTAAGAAGTAGACAATTGTATTTAGACGTTGAAAAAATAATGGAAAGAGAAAGCAGCTGGGCTGAAGATAGGTTGCTTCTGCCAATTAAAATTGCTTGACAGAGTTAAGAAAGGTTAATGTAAAATGCAATGCTATAATTATGTTTCATGTTGGAAACCTATTTGGTTGAGGTGAAATTTCTTAAAAATGAGATCCATTCATTCAATAGAGTATTATAAATATATTTATATATATATAACTGATACTCAAGGATTATAATTTTTTACCTCTCCTCATAAAGTAAATGCTGTAAAAAATGAGATTATAACTACACAAGTAACTACTAAACTAGGCAAGATAAGTGTTTTTTTTTAAGAATAAGTGATTAGAAAATCTTAGTTTATGAGAAAAATTAAAATCACTTTGTAATTAAAAAAAGAATAAGATATATTTTGGAGATTTCTGAAGAGAGCAGAATGGGGAGGATCAGTGAAGGCACTTGAGCATAACTCTGAAAGATGAACAGGGTGCTGACTGATGAACATGGGGTGGGGGCCACTCTCCAGGATGAGTGAGTTGTGAGAATCAGTAGGAAGTCCAATTTTGTAGATGAGGAGTAAGACTGGAAAAAGATAGTTAGCTGTGCCTACAATATGTTTGACACTATGTTAAGCACATTACACAGGCAATCTAATTTAATATTTTTAAAATGATACTATTACCTTCATATTACAGGAAAGGAAATTCAGGCTTAGGAGAAGTTGTCAGCTTGTCCAAGATCACAGAGATAGAGAGTAGAGGAATCTAGATTTAAAGCCATGTCTTAAACCAATATATTGTTACTACTATACCATGATGCCAAAATATGAAGACTCTATAATGTAAGGAAAGGACTCTGGGTTGCATTTCTTGGACAGCTTATTAAAAGTTTATTAACATCTTTTAAGCAGGGTTTTTTGTTGTTGTTGTTGTTTCTTTTTTTTAGGAAAGCAGAAAAATATTTATTGGATAGATTGGAGCAGTTATAGAATAGGTTAAGAGAAAGTTCAGTTAATGTTGTAACATTCCACTTGAGGTAACAATGTGTCAGTAATAGAAATGGGGGAAAAATGGGACCCATGTGCAAATTACCCTGTAGACAGAATTCATAGGAAGTGATAATTAGATGAGAAAGATAAGGATTAAAAAAAGCATAGACATTTCAAGGCTGAATGATTTGGAATATTATGACGCCATTAAGCAAAAGAAGAAAATTAAGGGGCCTTAACCTGAGATTGGTAAATATAACTATTGTCAATTTTTCTAAAAAACTACAGCAATAATTTTCTGTTAGAGTGAATGTATTACAAAATTCTTCATATAATAGAAACTTCTCCATTTCCATTACTCAAGAGGAGAGAAACCGCAGCATGGTAAATAAGTCCCTAAAGTGAGTGTGGTCTTTGTAAAGCAGAATCTTTGAAGTGGTCCCAAAGTATCAATGATGTAGATTTCCAATGAATTATTAACTCATTATTTGAAAGAAGGCAAGTTTGAGGTTTATTTAAAATTAATAGAATGCATGAATGCATTGTATATTCAATTAAATGATGTATTTTTGGAAAGGATTTGTAATAGTAAAATATATCTTAATAATTAAAATAACCCTATAGCTAACAATTAATCTATCTAATCTTAACAATTAAAATAACTAAATAATATATGTATGTATATATGCTTGCATTAAATATGTTGACTATTATTGGCATTACTTATCTTTGGTTAAATAGCACTTTTGTTGATTGATATTGGTTTTTCAATAGAGCACAATATTTACTTCATAGCACAAGTATTTTTTTGGAGATCAAATGAGACAATATTTGTAAAAATTCTCTGAAATTGAGTGAAAGGTGTTGAAGGTAGGGCTTCAGCTTGAAAAGGCATTTAGAATTACCAACATAAATTGTTGATTCCCTGGGGAAAAAAGTATTAAAAATATAGTATATTTAAATAGTTATAATCCACAAATAAGCTATTATTTGGCTTTTGAGTCATCCTTGAAATCATTTAAACTCATCAATGTGCACTTGGAGCCTAGTTAGCCTGTGTTTCTAATTAATTATCATTTAAAGTTTCAGTTTTGTTTGGATTGCATTTTATCCAAGATTTTTCTGTTCCCTCTTTCTCAATTTAGGATTCAACACATTTCACGCATTTTAAGATAACACTCATTAGAAGAATCTCTTTAAGAACAGAGACTGGAAACTACTTTTTGCATTGCCAACCTCTTAACTTTATAGAAATCAGAGTGAACTTTATATTCCCATATTTTCTGACCCTCATACGAAGTGAAAATGTAATACAGCAAACAAAACTCAAAATCAACTTTATGATATTTTATAAAAACAGCAGGATTAGTTACAAAGTCTTAAGATAAATTCAAATGATTTTTTTTCCTGCACAGTGTTTTGCCTATTTTTCTAGACTTCCCAGCATCCACTCTTCAGTTTTAAAAATAATTTATTTTTTGTTTAGCTATTTGATAAAAATTACTGCTAACTACAAAAATTTGGATCTGCTATACAGATGATTCCTTTGATGATCCTTAATCTCTATTTTTTTTTAAGACTACCCTCATATAATTGATACTTCATCATCTCTCTTCCTTCTTTGGTGATCTGAATACAGAATAGTACAGAATATTTTATGAATTTCTTGGGAAGTTTCAAAATGCTTCCAATCTCTGTCCAGGAGAGAGACAGTATGTGAAAATCTAAGTGTTTCTCCTATCATTCTACAGTTGGGGTGTTGATGGGAGCTGTGCTGGACTGAGGAGGAGAGGTCTGTCCATATTTGGTCACTTCGACCATGAAGGAGTAGGTTCCCAATGGGCTCTCTGCATTAGGTACTCTCTGGGGGGACATTACAACCACTTGATGCCTGCAGCCGACTAAAAACTCAGAACACCTGCAATCAGTATATCTCTACAGTCAATTTTCTGACCCTTCTAATCCATGCCCAGCTGCTATATTCTTGTAGTGTTGTTTTCTTTTCCTTCCTCAAGGTAGTAGACGAAAAATTATTTTTTTTTAAAAAAAAGAACCTGTATTTCATCAAGTGTTAAGTACTTTTCCTTTTTTTTCTAGGATTTTGCAAATTTTGCTCTTATGTCAGTCCATAGAGTTTCGGGAAAACTTATAACTAACATATATAGTGCTGTACAGCTTATAATTGCTTATATATATATATATTATATGGTTCATCCACAATAAGTAGGTCAACTTTTCACTTTCAGAAGCATTTCTTTCTCACATCTCTATATTTTTTATTCTACATTCATATGGCTATATTTTTTTCTAATACTCTTCTTTGGAGGAATACTTTCCAGTTCAGTGTGAGAATTACAAATATGGTAAAATCAACTATTTAGAGTATAACCTTCCCAAATTTAAAGCAGTAATACCCAGTTTGGGCAGATAAGGAGCACCATTCATTAATCATCATTTTATGCTTTAAAAAAAAATGACCTTACACATTTTCAGGAGTGAAGGCCAGGCTGTGGTGATGTGTGAACTATGCTTGAGGTCTATAGGCTGTGGTGTGTTAGAGCTGCCTTACCCTGTCTTCTGAGAGCCAAAAGTACACATGACTACTTAGCTTGTCTCTAGCAAGAGAAGACTTCATGGTTTTGTTAGTGCTGTGGCAACCTGTGCATGAAAAGCATTAAATATCATGGGAAAGACAGGCTCTGTACTCTGAAGGGAGGAAGCAAAGTGTTATCTTTTCCCTGGTACCCGATGAAGTTACTTCTGAAATTTCCGATAAGAACTAAAAAATTCAGTGCCCCTAGAAATGGATAAATTGCACACAATAACATAATGCAAAATTACTGATCCACATACACATAATATGCTGAGATATACATGTAGTCATGCTTATGGAAGTTTGAAGTTTGATTTTGGGGGAATAAAATACAATTTTATAGGAATTTCAGGTGTGTATTGGATGTACACATATAATTTTTGACTACACTGAATATGCTGGCTTTCATGTACTCAAAATAGCTCAAATTCTAAATCTGTAGTGCCAGGATTCCTTGATTTTTTTTTTAATTTTTTAGGATTTCTTGATTTTTATTACTTATATTTTGGCATTTCTTCATAGTCCAGGTGATCATTACCAAATATTTGAGGTATTAGAAAATTCTAAGAAACAACCAAGCCACAAAATACATATTTTTACCCAACACATTTTATTTATTATAGCCTGAAGAAAAAATACAAGTCTTGATACCAGCCATATATATTAATGATGAAAAAATTTTGAAATCCCTATGGCATTTATAAAAATAAGCAACTTCTCTGTCTTGGCAATATGGTTTTCTGACTTTTGCAGAGACATATTTGAGGTCAAAGTCATGTGGTCTTTATGTTTGAGGCAAATATCAAAGAAGAGAGGTTTTTTTGTTCATGTTTATGCTTTAGTATTTTTTAAAGTTTTCTTTTCTTTTCTTTCTTTTTTTTTTTTAAAAAAAAGGAATACCGCCCAAGCCAAATTCTACTACATCAAAGTCCAATGTCGACAGCTGACACCCACATGGACTATAATAGAGGCGTGATGCTTATCTAGTGAGAACAGCCTCCACTGAAAACACTACTGCCCTTCACCCCACTTCTGCCATTTTTTCCTTAGGCTATTTCCTTCTACTCTGTTTCTCCTTAACTCAAATATTACCCATCCTGATGGACCTTTTCAAGACCTTCCTGTTCTTAGAAGTCCTCCCTGATTGAACTAACGACCCTGATCTTTTCTCTCCCTAATTACTTTGCCACTTAGAGTCTTCCTGTAGTGTGGGCGAACTGTAGAGCTCATTCCCCAAAGACATTTAGTTTCTTAAAGAGAAGAGAGTTTGCAACTTATTTTTTGTGTGTTCCTCATACGCTATACAATATATCCTTGCAAAATGCTAGACACAGGGCATGAACAAGCCAATAACTTTGATTCATTTTATTTAGGTTTGAAACTACCAAATAGACATGCATTTTTATTATTATGAAAGATATAAAAAGGGCAGTGGCTTATTTATCATCATGTCTGTCAATATTTTTTAATGCAGATTTTAGCTGATTTGAGAAACAGCATATTTCTTGCTCTTGCATTTTTTCACACTTATTGCCAAACTTCTAGTATATTTCAGTGAAAAACCATGCACCCCTATTTAACTTAGTCACATAAGGTTGATTTCTGCAGATACATTGGTTTGAACAGCTGTACACAGTATATAACAGATAGTGCATACAAAAACTCAGCACCAAAAAAGTAAGGAAAACCCAATTTTTTTGAGGGAAAATTTTGATACTTGATTAAAATATAAAATAGATATCATGGAAAATCTGATTGCATTTCCTTAAACTATTTATTGTATTGTCTTAATTTAAGATTAAACAGTTGGCACTCACAATCTCTATATATTTATTAGGGTATTCTAGTTTATATAGATGTAGCTTTGAAAAGCTGATTATTGCTTTTTTGTACCTTAATGACACAGGAATGCACTAAAAAGGATTCCATTCTTTAAAATATCTTGCATATCTTTTCTAAAACAAAATACTAAAAAGTATTTTGCAAGATGGACAGTAAGTCCATCCTTGTTTGCTAAGGCTGCCAGAATGCAACACACCAGAGATGGATTGGCTTTTAATAAAAGGGGATTTATTTAGTTAAAAGCATATAGTTCTTCAGAGGAAAAGCAGCTAACTGTCATCTGAGGTTTTCTCTTACAAAGGAAGGCACAGGGCAATCTCTGCTGGCCTTCTCTCCAGGTTTCTGGGTTCCAACAGCTTTCCCCAGGGTGATTTCTTTCTGCATCTCCAAAGGCCTGGGCTGAGCTGTGAGTGCTGAGATGAGGTATGCTGAGCTGCTTGGGCTGTGCTACATTGAGCTCTCTCATTTAAGCATCCTGCCAATTAAATCATACACCATTCATTGCAGCAGGCACTCCCCCTAGCCGACTGCAGATGGAATCAGTAACAGATGAGTTTCACATGCCATTGGCTCATGCCTACAGTAACAGAACTAGGCACCTTCACCTACCCAAGTTGACGCCTGAACCTAACTAACTACCGCAGTCCTTAATACATATGTTTGCTACATTTAGATGTTCTCAGATATGATTTATTTTATGGGGTTGTTCCACAATCTTCTCTTTCCTTACACTGGCTAGTGTAAGAATTCTAGAATTTGTCCAGAAATATCTTTAATCCTGTGCCACAGTTCTCTTTTCTGGCATGGTCAATTACAGTTTCCAACTCTCCCATCATTCTACTTTAATGTTATATCTCCTAATTCATTGTACATGGTCCATACTCAATGGTACAGAACTGTAAAGTATAGGGTAGGAAAGTAAAGGCAGGTCACATGACTCTGACTAGGAGAAGGACATCTAAGCTACCTTTGCCCACAGATTCTATTAAGCTCTCCTTTCTCCCTTTTCCTGTGTAATTTATTTTGCTCTCAATTAAGTTTAAACACAACTTTGAAAGGTAAACAAATGAGATACAAGAAATATGATAGTAGTTTAGACTAATAAAGACCTTGGCATATTCAAAGAGGATGACTATATTCTAGCTGATTATTGATAAACAACAAACTTGATTTTACATTCAAAATAGATAACATTGGTTTTTTCCTTAGGGTCTAATTTGGACATTTCTACATTCAATTTTGCCATATTGGGACGGGGCCGTGGTACAGGACATGGTGGATCTCTATAGAAAATACTCTGAGGTTTTTTTAAGTAGTGTCCCAAATCATTCAACATAGGATTAAGGATCTATATTAAATATTTAAGCAAATATAACCTATTTGAAGATACAAGTATCCTCCCTACTATCTCCACTACCTTTGCCTTTGAACAGGCTTTCATTAGCTCTTGCTGGATGAAGCGTTATCATCTCTTCACTGGTCCTGTCTCTTGCCAACCTATCATCCTAGGACAATGCTGATCGTTTTTACTGAGGAGATGAGATATTTCTTAAAACCTAGCTTAGAATAGATCGTTAATTTTTCCACACCCAAATACCTGTTTTACAGAGAACATTTCCATTAGTATATTTGGTTAGCTACAACAGATAAGTCCCATGAGGAGTGGTTTGGGCAGAGGATGGTTCTCCTGATTGGGAAATGTCAGGATTTCCATGAAGTGTGTGCAATTTGACATGTTTTCCCAGAAGCTTATTTGTGCTCAACAATGTCTGTATTCTCCCCACTACACTCCCTCAATCTATTATTGTAAGTAAGAATCAATAGATAAAGAAAAGAAACAAATAGGTAATCAGTTTAACACATTTTTTGCATGAAATGTGTAACACTGAGATTCCTCACAGATCAATAAAATGTCCCAACTTTGCTGATATTTTTAGAAATTATCTGAAAGGGAAAATGTATAGTAAAATTTTCAAATTTGCAGATTATGCTAAACTTTAGTGAAATGATAAATTAATGATGATACAAGCTAAGAGATAAAACATTTCCATATAGATAAGCAGAAAACTGATGAGTTTTAATGTAATATATTTTGGAATAAAGTGTACATTATTTTTATGAGATAATGGGCTCTGAGCAATAACTTCCTCACAGAAAACACATCAAGAAATCACTTTGGATGCCTCCCTAAAGATGTTATCTTGATGTGCAGTTGTAGTCAAAAGACCAATAAAGAAATGAGCATCATCGGGAAGAATGTAAGACACAAAACAGCACCCCTTATAATATCTCTGTGTAAACAACATTGTATATTTACATCTGGAATACATATGTCGTTCTCGTTCTCTTTGCTTAGCATTAATAATGACTACAGTGGAAGCATTCTGGAATTAGAATAAATGATGTGATATGTAAATGATATAGGTTAAAAAAATTAGACTCTCATCTAGAATAATAGATGCTACGGTGAACATGAAGGGGGACTATATCACAAGCAAATGGATAAGAAGAAAATCACAAGCAAATGGATAAGAAGAACAGGGACTTGTAAATCAATTCACGAAATATTAGAACTAGTGTGTACTTTTAAAAGTTTGAATGTGCTAAGAGCAAAAGAAACAAATAAATGTGCCATATTACATAGAAAACAGGAAACATATGGAAGTTGTTACCCAGATAAGTGATACATGCTAAAAATATAAATAAGTCCAAGAAAGGTATAGCCAAAACCAAAAAAGTAAAACCTGTAATTGGTTAGAAAACTAGGAATGTTTGGAGTTCTTGCAACCTTTTTGGTTTGGCACCACAGAATACAATCTGAGATGAATATTTTTTGAATCCACTATGGAATTTTTTGGTTCTTATAAAATTAGATAAACTCCAAAAATGTAATGAAAATTAGAAGAAAATTTTGGTTAATCAATCTTTTTTACCTTAGATCTTCTGACCTTTTGTATGATTAAGATACTCGCTAATTCTTTAATCCTGGAACAATTTATCTTTCTCATTTGTTTATCTGTAATATAACATACTAGTTAGTAGGGGTATATGCATGATTCTATTTACAAAGTATTTAATGAAAGCCTGCTAAATACAAATTCCTAAACTGAGTACTGAGGGATACCCCTAGGCATGAGAGTCTCTTCAAATGGTTAATAATTTAGATGAAGAAAAAGGGTAAAATTATAATAGAAGAAAAGAAATGGATGCCAATTAATAGTGTATCAATATGCCCTGAAATCAAAAAAGATGACAACAGATTAGAAAACTAAAAAAATATTATGGACAAATTTCAATTTCCATGTGACATTAAAAGAAAGTTTCACTCAGGTAAGTAGAAACTGTTAGGTCCTGATTCCCAAGCCTCACTTCAGACCTATTTGATCAGACTCTCTGAGGAACCACCTGGGAATTTTAAATTACTTTAGAGCACATGAAGTTATTCAACGCTGCCAGTTACGAGGCAATGTTTGCGATCCACTGCAATAGAGAATTCTATATAATTATGTGAACTGGTGGGAAGTAGGGAAAATGCATGGTGTTTTGTATTGGAAAAGAAGACATTAAGTACATCAGTTCATTTGGAGTCAAAGGCTCATGTAAGTTGTAGAGGACCAATGGGAGAAGATTGTAATGGTTGCCTAGAGTCAGATTTTGGAAGGCTTTGAATTCCAAGTAACAGATGTTTGGTTTGGTTTTTTAACAGGGAGCTCCATTCAAAGTTTTGGAGCAGAAGTGTAATCTTTTTATCTTTATAACATATGCTTTATGAATACATTAAGGATAAATATAAAGTCAAAGAGACTGGAGGCAGAGGTTTAGTTAAGAAATTAGAATAGTTAAGGTGCAAGACAAAGAAGGCTTGGACTAATGGGATGGCAATTGAAACAGAAGGGAAATGAAAGATACATATTCGGTAATGTAGAAAGAGATCAAACGTGGTAGTTTCTAACAGGTGCTTGCGGTTTCTTGAACTAATTTCTCATATTTTAAGTGTCTTCTTTGGTAAATTTAGATGTTTTTTGTTTCTTCCCCTTTTTCCTTTCATTTTCCTTTCAGTGAAAAATATAACTACTCTGTACTAAAACTCATTCTTTAGGCTGCTAGCAAATAACGCTTGTCTAAAAATTCCTAAGACAGCCAAAATAGCTTTAAATCATACTTTAATTTCTCTTAATGCTAGTGATCAGCATGATCTGATACCAAAGTGTTCAGAGTTATCTTGTTTTCTGAGTAGCCGAACACATATGCACAAGGAGGAAAAGAAGAAAGATTACATAATATGTCCACCAGACAGTAAAATTTCACAATGTATGTTACAATAGAGGATGAAATGGATATGTAGTTCACCTTCTAAACTGGTAGCTTCTGTGGATTGAGTAGATGAGGCCTAGTGTAAGGTACCTGAATCTTAGAGCTAGCTGTAAATACAATGTTGAGAATTTCTTTAATTTTTTCTTTTTATGACCATTTTCCCCTTTCACATTCACTCTTGGTGCCCTTTTGCTCATTCCTTTCTATGAGCAATTTCTACTAGCAATTTCTTCTCACAGAAGATTCAGTAATATAAATTTAAGTCTATGTATAACCCTCACAAGTGTATTTGTATTTGGAGCTTGATTTCTTATTCTTTGTAATGAAAAGTTTGGTTTCCTATTGAAGATATTTTATACTTTAGGAAAAGCTAGAAGATAGGAGTGATTTTCTAGGTGATGGGAAGAAATTACTTCAATTATTTCTAATTCCATAAAAATCTGATATTTTTTCATATGTTCTGGGACTATAGTACCTGTGCTTATTAAGATAATTTTGGAGCTATTTTTATAAAATAGCAAAATGCTTCAGAGCTGTAAATAGGCTACATGATCAGATAAAAAATTATTTCTGATAAAAATAATAAAAATTAAATAAAAATTTAAAATAAAATTTCAGAACTTATAGACGTCACAGGGATAAACAAAGAGTATTTCCTCCCTGGCCCAATGGATAGAATTTATCCCCCTTGTGTTCCAGGAAGGCCATAAATAATACGGAAAAAGGTCAATAAATTGGTATAGAAATATGTCTAAACAATACATTTCAATGATGTTCCCACAAAATTCTCCGGTAACACATCAGTTTAATCATTCTATTTATTATATAACTGAATAGTTTGCTTCTCATTCTGGCATAGTTCTAACCCTGCTGAAACAAGCTGCTATAACTTAAATTCTTTAAAAGACATTGCCATCACTGTATCACATTCTGATGAACTTTATAAATATTTCTAATATCTTATTTTCTTTGTAAGTCCCCGAATGAATAGTCTGATTCTTTGTAATAACCTGAGAAGTCATTTAAACAGTTTTTGACATTATAAAATAGACATAGGATTGATTTAGACATGTGATTGATTGATTTTCCAATGATGATGGTGTGAAATCAATTTTTCTGTGGCAGGACATTTCAGTCACTACTGATAATAGCAATTATGCCCAAATATAAGTTATTTAAAAGATGACTCATAAGCCATCTTAAAAGTAAATTTAAGACTAAAATAAATTTAAGATGGTATGAGTCATTTATTTTCTCGCAAGATATTTCTCTATTACGATTAATATGAGACATATTACTCTGCTTTCAAACAGATTTGCTTTAAAGAATCCTTTCTTTGCTAGAGGTAAACATATCATTCCTTTCATTGAGTATCATCTACATACAAAATTGTTACTGAAAAATGTATTTCACTCATCAATTTATTGCTGCTGCTTCCAGGGATACTCTTAAAATTAAATGTAATTCTGTTTCTATTTGAAGAGTTTAGAGCATGAAAATTGGTCTAATCATTAAGATATTTTATATTTGATTGTAATAAAGCATATATCACTTATAAACATTATTTTGTTTCATTCTAAAAATCACAGACTAACATGTTTTGGCATTTAATAGCACATCAACTTTTATTCCCCTTCTTAGAATCAGAACAGAAAAAATTAACTTTTTATACCCAAGGTCAAAACAGTGGCTTCTTATAGATCAAATTATTGGATATCAATAAGAACTTAAAATTATTTACTTAAGTAACCTTATTTACAGAGAGGTAGATTAATAATAGCCTAAGGCTTCATTTGCAACAACTACTGGCATCAGTAAATGAACTAATCTTAATTACCAAGATCTGGGTCACAATGAAGATGTGCCTTTTCAAGTGATTTGAAGGCATCCAGGAATAGCAATAATGTGATAGAGATGCTACTGGCTGAAATATATTGCCATTGTGTTTCAATCTTTTTATAACTTTAGAGAGTCATAATAATCAAATTCAAAATGAGAAATGATGACAAACAAAAAGAACTAAGGAACTATATATCCACAACAAATCAAAGAATTCTCACTACCATAGAACAATTAGTTCAGTGATTCCATCTTATCAACAAAGGAAGACATTAGATAGAAATAGTAATGATGCTTCTATACATTCCTTAATATCATTTCCCTAAAGTAAAATTTAAGACCTGCAGGCAACCCTACTCAAATTGGGACAATCTGAGTTTGTTCCATCTTTTAAAGACTTCAGTACTGCAATCGGATTATGGAAAATGATGAAATTCCAGAACTGAGATTATAGCTTGTCAGAATTCATTAAGAGGGAAGCCGAGGTAAGGAGAGCCTATGTGGGGAAACTTCAGGTGATATCTACAGATTTTCTTCTTAAATACTGGGGACACTGAGAACATTTTTGGCACTATGAAGAATTATTATTTTTTATTGCTAACAACAATTCTGTTAATCTTAAGCATGGCTGGAATTTCACTGAGGATTTAGATAACGATGTGATTTTCTATGTCAGTCAAATTAAGAAATAGAATACAGAAAACTGTCATTACCTGAAATTTAGTACAGTTGACATAGAAAATATTATCACTCCCCCTTAATAAGAATAGCTTCCTCCTATTTTTTTTCATTCTTTTCTTGTTCTCACAGTCACCCAGCTTTGGAATTGTATTAGTTTGCAAGCTGCTGGAATGCAATATACCAGAAATGGAACAGCTTTTATAAAGGGGATTTAATAAGTACAAGTTTACAGTTCTAAGTCTATGAAGATGTCCAAACTAAGGCATCCAGAGAAAGATACCTTAATTCAAGAAAGGCCAATGCACCTATAATGCCGCTTTTAACTGGAAAGGCACAATAGTCCCTTGTTCTTGGGCTCCATTGCTTTCAACCTCTGTTCCTGTGGGGGTTCCTCACTTTGCTTCTCTGGGGCTCACTTTTATCTCTTGGCTTCCCTTGGCTCTCTCCAGGTTCTGGTTTGCTTAACAGCTCTTGGCAACATCTGCTGGGCTCTAAGCATCTCCAAACATCTGTGTCTCTGTTCTCCAAATGTCAGCATCTATGTCAGTTCTGCTCTGACATTTCTGTTGGCTCTGTTGTTTCTGAGGTTTCTCCAAAATGTTTTCCTCTTTTTAAAGACTCTAGTAAACTAATCAAGACCCACCTGGAATGGGTGGAGTCATATCTCCATCTAATCAAAAGGCCACACCCAAAATTGGGCAGACCATATCTCCATGGAGATAACCTACTCAATGGTTTCTAAGCTACAGTATTGAATCAGGAATGAAAGAAATAGCTGCTCCCATGAGACTGGATCAGGATCAAAACATGGGTGTTCTGGGGTACACAATACTTTGAAACCAGCACAGAAATGATCCTTGACTTCCCCAATGCCATAACTTGGCCTCAATATCTATTACTTATGGGCCTGGCAATTGAGGAAATGGGCATAGTAGGAGGAAGGAGTAAATGTACTTCATATACTTGTATCATCACTGTCAAGTATATATGGAATATTTGCTTGCTAAGTATTTAGCTTTTGCTAAAAAAAAGCTAAGGTTTGATATCAGGGTGGTCAAATGAGATTAACAAAGTATAGAAGCAATAACAAGAGGATCACCCAGAAGGAATTAAAAGAAATACTTCCAGGAATTCAACAGAAGTTCTTAAATTTAAGGACTATTTTAATAGTTCAAGGAAACTATTGCAGTGATTTAGGACATATTTGTTTTGTTTGTCCTTGTGAAAAGGTTTGAGAAATTCTTTTTTATGCTATAGCCTATAAGAAAAGATGAAGCATTTGTAGAGAGGATAGAAAAACTAGTTCAGGAAGGAAGCCAAGGGAATAGCCTAGGGAATCCAAACCATCATAAAGAATATGGCAAATGGAATAAAATGACACAGAGGAGAAAGAGAACAGAGTGCTGAAAATAGTTAAGTGCCCAATATATTATTGCTTTACTCATAAATTAACAGTTATGATGTTCTAACCAGAAATGGTGAATCTGGTTCTTCTCAAAGAGTAGCAACAGCATGTCATGCTTTAGGAAACAACAAAGAGCACTCAGAAGAGCTAGCTGAAATGAGTTCATTCGTTGACTAGGAAGCAAATGAATGCAAGTTTGACACAGCTTATTAGGAAGGCTGGGGTCTTCCTGACACATGTGTCAAGATGTAAAGGACAGGGGGTGCAAAGGTAGCTCAGTGACAGAATTCTCTCTCGCCATGCGGGAGACCCGGGTTTGATTCCCTGCCCATGCACTTCCCAAACAAACAAACAAACAAGCAAACAAACAAAGGGAAAATGAAACCAAAAAAAAAAATTTCAACAAATGGTGCTGCAATGAGGGTATAGTCACATGGAAAAAGAATGAAATGTGACCCCTGCCATGCAGCATCAAAGAAAAAAAAAGATGTAGAGAACAGCCAGTTAAGATTCATCAAGCTATCTGAATGCTCTTTGAATTCACACTTGTGGAGAATAAATATCAGCACCAGAAGAAACATGGGACATATTTCTAGTGACACTGAAGTTCTGAACAGGAAAATGAAAGACATGAGAGCACATGTGGTGTTTTTGTTTCTTCTTGTAGTTTAAGCTCATGGCTTTACAAGCGAAATAAAGCTATGAAAATAAACACCTGGCTATTAACAATAGTGTTGAAAAGCAGGATTTGCCTTTGTGGATGCAAGGGGATGAGAATAACTGAAAAATGGGTTCCTGAATTTTTATGTGTATTTTACAAAGAATGTGTTAGACAAGATAATGAAATCGCGGGTTCATTAGTGAAGACTGTGGTTGGCTGAAATGAAGTAATTTATTTCTCCATCCAATAAACACCCAGAGGTGTGATGACTCTGTCTAAAACAGCATTTGGGAATCTCCAGGTCCTATCAGGTCACTATTCCACAATTACTTTCTCCTCAAAATCTCAGTATGCCTTGTGAGTAGAAGACCAGGATCAAAATGTATGACTTCAAATGAGTATAATAAAGCACAGAGCGCATAATTAATGGTAGATGGAAAAGAGTTACATGACCTTGTTTATTATAGATGAGGACATCTCTCAAATTTGTCAGTGACAAATAAGTGGAAGGGATAGTTAATTTGTTAGATACCATATATACTTTTTAATATACCCATGTATTATTTGTTTGTGATTTATTACTTGCCAACTTAGAAATTGGATTTGAGGTGAGTAAATTAATATTTTACAAATGGTGAGAGGCAGGAACACTGAAACAAAAATATAAAGACCTGAATTTTGGTGAAAAACAGGCATAATTTATTCATAGGAATAAAGTCCTAGGCATTTTGCAACTTCAGTGTAAGCCATCAGTATGCCCTGCATCTAAAATAGTTGACATACTCTTAGGTTGAGTTAAGAAATTTAGTTCACCATTTCTCAAGCAATTGTATTTGGACTATTCATAGACTTCCAAGGTGCCAGGGGATTCATTTGACTAAAGGCATAATGGACTCTTTTTCCAACTCTTATATTTAAAAAATGAAGAAAAATCTATTCAATATTTTTTCACTTTAGTAAAGAATGGTTTGAGTACTTTTTATAAGCATGTCAAATAGTGATGCCTGGCAATTAGAGAGACAAGATAAATTTGCTTATGGCTTAGTCAACTCTTTCATCATGATGTTTTTCACTATTATATAAATTTAAATAGATATTTTCATTTTTGTATGTTGTTACATTTAAAACCTCAACTGACTAGTGGTTAACAACAAGAAATATAAAGGACACTGAATTAAGTTTAAGTTAGTAAGGAACATAAAGATAATTCCATAATTCACATAAATAATATCTCCAGATCAGTAAAGTCCCAGTATGTATAACGAGGTCTGATTATAGTAAACAGTCACACTCAAAAACATTTGTTAAATAATTCTGTTCATTGCAGAAAACACTGTAACATTGTGACAATCATATTCAAGTTAGCTTCACTTTGGGTGGATATAAAGTCTGTCTTCACCTGTAATATTTTACTTGTGGAATACTGTTTGCAAATAGTAAACCGACCATTTCTCTTACTTCATCATCTAGGAACCAAAGTGACTCTGTAAAAATAAATGAGCTAACTTATTTAAAAGCATAAAATAATCAGGTCAGAGCAGAAAAGCATGTTGTTTTTGATGCTATGACATTTCAATTTACATTTTAATAAACTTTCAATTCTACAAATACTATATAAGTATTTATATGCTTTCAGTGGCTAATGCTGCCAGAATGTAATACACCAGAGATAGATTTGGCTTTTATAAAGGGGATTTATTTAGTTACAAATCTACAGCTCTTCAAAGGAAAGGGAGTTAGCTTTCATCTGAGATCCTCTGTCACATGAGAAGGCACATGGCGATGTCTGCCAGCCTTCCCTCCTGGCTTTTGGGTTCAGACAGCTTTCCCCAGGGTGATTTCTTTCTGCATTTCCAAACGTCTGGGCTGAGCTCTGAGCTGAGATGTGCTAGGCTGCTGCTGAGCTCTGCTGGGCTGTACTGAGCTCTTCAGAGCTGTGCTGAGCTCAGCTTTTAAGCCTCCAGCCAATTAAACTAAATGTCACTCACTGCAGAAGGCACTCCCCTTAGACAACTGCAGATGTTATCAGCCATAGATAAATTTCACATGCTGATGATTTAAGTCCATAGCAACAGAGCAACTGGGCATTAACCTAGCCAAGTTGACACCTGGACCTATGTACCACAGATTCCACCCCTTGTCAAGTTGGCAACTAGACCCACACCTTATTATACTTAGTCTCTAAATAGAAAATAATAACAGACTTTTCTTCATCTAACAGTGTTCATTCAGTCCTGATTACAAAGCACTAAATCCATATATAAAATACATTCATTTTATCATAATATCACAAAAGCCTTAAACAATTTCAGTAACAATACAAATTCAATACCAACTCAAAAATAATACAAAATCTCATCAAGGTCAGTTACAGGCATGGTCTGTTTAAAACAAAATTCTCCCTGGCTATGGACCTATGAACTTAGAGCAAGTTAATCTGCTTCCAATATACAAAGATGGAACAGTTATAGGATAAACAATCCCATTGCCATAGGGAAAAACTGAAAGGAACACAGGGTTCACTAGACCTAAACAATTCTCAAAACTGTCGGGAAAACTCCATTAAATTTAAATTCTGAAAGTCATTTATCCTCAGGGCTTTAGAAAGCAGCAATCCCACCCTTTCCAAGGGTCTCACAGCAACCCTATTCTCTACCAACACTGGAATGAAGGTTGCAACATTGGGGAACATAGGAGAGACCACCCTTTTCTTGGCCCCACCCTCCTCAAGAATCTGGGTTGTACCCAGATTCTCTACCATCTCTGGGACACATGTTTAAACCCTTCAGAAGAATGGGGTGGCAGCCAGGCTTCCCCCAATCCCTGGGAAATGTCCTCCACCATTTCTGAGGCCTGGGCACCAGGATTCTTCCTGAACCTTGAGGCAGAAGGTCCACCCTCTGCCTCTGGGGCAAATTCACCTCCTTCATGCACACAGGTGGATCTGCTCTCATTGCCTGAGGTTTCTTGGCTTTGAAACCTTAGGTCCATGGTTCTGCTACTGAGGGTGTTCTTCCTTCTATCTGTTCCTTTTCTGTCCCTTTTAGTCCACCAATGGCAGTGGTTCCATTTACAAAAGTTTCACAAATAATTTACTGACTTGGCTTGCAGCATATAGAGATTGAAGCCATCAGATAATAGGACCTTTCCTAAATCATTTCTGGCTAACTCCATCTCCAATCCTCATTTGTCCTGTAATGACTGACTGGTTCCACATTTAGTTAAATCCTCACATGGGGCACTATTCTTTGGGGTCTCACTTTCTGGAAGCCCAGAATTTTCCAGACCATTAATTTCTAGTGTCTCTGCACTCAAAAGTTCAGTCCTCATCCTATCCCTATCTTGTTGCATTTTACCGTAAGTGACAAAGAGAAACCAAGCTCCATCTGCTACATTTAGCTTGGAAATTTCCTCAGCCAAGTATACCAGATCATCACATTCACATTTTCCCTTCCATATAGCATCGGGAATCTATTTTGCCAAACTTTCTGCCACTTTAAAGTAAGGATTGCCTTCCAATCTGCAATGACACATTCCTCTAAGACTTCAATGGAAGTATCTTTAGAGTTAGTATTTCTACCAACAGTCTCTTCAAAGCAATCTAGGCTTTCTCTATCAAGTGCATCACAATTCTTCCAGAATCCTCCCTTTATCTATTTAAAAAACTGTTCCAACATCCTTGTTTTTGCAAACACAGCAGCACCCCACTTCTCTGGTACCAAATACTGTTTTAGCTTGCTAATGCTGCTGGAATGCAATACACCAGAGATAGCTTTGGCTTTTATAAAGGGGATTTATTTAGTTACAAATTTATAGTTCCTCAGAGGAAAGGCAGGTAGCTTTTATCTGAGTTCCTCTAGCACATGGAAAGGTACAAAGTGAAGTCTGCTGGGCTGCCCTTCTGCCTTTTGGGTTCAAACAACTTTCCCTGGGATGATTCCTTTCTGCATCTCCAAATGTCTGGGTCTGAGCTGCTGAGCTCTCTTTTGACCTCTGTCTTTTAGGCCTCCAGCTAATTAAATTAAACCACTTATTGTGGAAGGTACTTTCATTAGCCAACTGCAGATGTAATCTGCCACAGATGAATTTCACATGCTGATGATTTAAGTCCACAGCAACAGAACAATTGGGCACCATCACTTGGCCAAGTTGACACTTGAACCTAACTACTACAAAGGACATTTTGAAATTTACTTGCTGACAAATGTTTTTTTGTCTTACATAATGAATTTAAAGAAAATTAAGAAGCATTCATCATTTGTTAAATGGGAATAATTGACATTTATCTTCAGTCTAAAAACACATTTATTATATTTAAACATATTTTATTATACTGACTTGAAAACTACTAATCTAAAATAAAATTTCTTTTTGATAATTTTACTTTTTATTATATCCAAATTTTTTTTTTTGCATGGGTAGGGACCAGGAGTCGAACTCAGGTCTACAGCATGGTAGGCAAGAATTCTTCTACTTAGCCACCGTTGCACTGCCCTATATCCAAATTTTAAAATAATGAAATGATTAAAAATATTCTTAAGGAAAATGGTGAGGTTGTATTGCTATGAAATAAGTTTAATCTATATCAAGGAAGATAATGAACGCTAATAATTTTAGGCTATCTAACTATAACTATATTATTTCAGTTCTAAGAAACTGGTGTTGAGAAAAAAAAATTACTAGTGAAACTACTGAATCCCATGTCATTATAGGCATTATAGGCAGAGCTGAAGAAACTACAAGTGCTTTGCTTCATGATCAATGTTTCATTTCTGCAAGGGCCATTATGTGGAAAAGATATTGATTTATTCTGTATAACTTCAGAGGACATTTCCAAAAGCAATTTGTAACAACTATTATTAGAGTTATCTATAAAGGAAATGAGCCACCTGAGAATTAGTGACAGACAGATCAATGAAACGAAACCAGACAGTTAATATAAAGGAAAAAGGAAAAGTGAGGCAGAATAAATCAATAAAAAAGGAGATAAGATCAAGAGTCTGACCCCTTAAAGGCAATTATTTTGAATTTATAATAGTGAACATACATATATAGTCCTTAATAATTGGAGAGTTAAATCCAGATTATGTCAAAAATATAGCACTAAAAACATATAGCACTAAGGTAAAGGATTTTATGTAAAAAATACAATACTTGTTTAGCAAAATTCTTTGCTATCCTTATAATTGTGTCGGTGAATGAATATCATAGCTGTATAAATACATATCTTATTCTAATTCTTTAATTAAAGCCATACTAACTTTCAACCAGAAACCAAGTTGATCAAACACGTATGTTTTTATGCAGTTTACTTATATAATTTAATTATAATTTGCAACTTGATATTCTGAAATATCATTAAGAAATTCTCCAGACATTTCAGAACACATTGAAAATTTCTGTATGCATGTGTCATGGAGTATTATTTATAAACCCATGCTTATAGAGGATTACAAAATAGCCAAAGATATTCAATCCAGGAATATAAGGCATAATTTACAAAGTACAGTCAAACTGCAACTAAACAGACCAGGAAAAATGGAATTAGAAAAGCTATTTTCAAACTTTTTAGTCTTGGGATCTCTTTACACTCTTACAAAATTTTGAAGACATCACCAAAGAGCCTTGGTTTACAAGGATTCAAGCTACTGATGTTTACTGTATTAGAAATTCACACTGAGGCATTTCTAGAGCACTTATTTATTGATCCATTTAGAAATGATAACCCACTGCAGGTCAACGTAACATTTGTATGGAAAATAAATATATTTCCGAAAATTAATGAGAAGAATTAACATTGTTATGTATTTTTTAAATACTATTTTAATGAAAATAGCCATATCTTCCAAGACAACGAAATTTAGAAGAGATGAGTATTGTGGTTTTCATATTTTTTGAAAATCTCTTCATTTTCTAGCTTAACAGAAACTAACCAGATTTTCACATTAATTTATTGCAATATATTGTTTTAAGTATATGAAGATGTGTATATGATGAAGTATATATATATATAGATGTGTAGTTAGAAAAAGGAGGGCTATTTAATAGTCTTTTCAGAAAATTGATATTGCATCAAACTTGATAGTATCTTAAAGGTTAATTACAATGTGGAGTTTGAAACCATATCAATGAACATGTTATATTAAATCTATTGGTATCTCTTGAACTTTCAATTGATTTTTTTAACCTATGTATGATTTTTTTATGCGTTAGTCATTTAGAAATGTTGGTTCAGTGAAATATACAGATCTTCTAAATGTTGACATATTTCATTATACAATATTTAAAAACATCACATTTGTTAATACTACCACCCTTTTCACCAGAAAAGTCTTTAAGTATTGGGAAGCACTCAAATCAATTGCAGCTGATACAAATTTTTAGAAAATGTAATTATTGCTTGAAAGCTCTAATTTCATCACTGACATCAAATATATTTGTTTTCCTTAATATGACAGACTCACTTTTCTCATTTTTCAGAAAATGAGAAATTCCCATGTATGAATAATAATAACCAAATTTTTTAGGTCAGTTGTTCTTCAAACAAAAATTGCGTTCCATGAAAAAAGCAGGTGGTTCAGTTTGCTGCTTACAAAAACAGCCCAAGTGCATCATACTTTAGAATACAGCAGAAGTGCTTTATGCATAGTTCCCATTTTGTCACAAAGAATATTACAAGATGTGTACTTAAGAGTAAAGATTTAATAAAATCAACATCTTAATGCTTTATCGAGGATAGTTTTAAGTGAAATGGCTTTGCTTTTTTTTGCATGACAATGAAGAATATAATGACTACTAGTATATTTTGCATCACTGTCTTTTTAAAAAAATTTTATTTATTAAACATACCAACATACAAACACAAACATTCTTATCATATGATCAATCCATTCTACATATATAATCAGTAACTCACAATATCATCACATAATTGTATATTCATCATCATGATAATTTCTTAGAACATTTGCATCAATTCAGAAAAAGAAATAAAAAGAAAACAGAAAAAAATTCATATGTACCATACTCCTTATTTTCCCTTTCATTGATTATTAGCACTTCAACCTACTAAATTTATTTTAATATTTGTTTCCCCTATTTATTTATTTTTAATCCATATGTTTTATTCATCTGTCCATAAGGTAGATGAAAGAAGCACCAGACACAAGGTTTTCACAATCACACAGTCACACTGCGAGAGCTATATCCTTATACAATCACCTTCAAGGAACATGGCTACTGGAACATGACTCTACATTTTCAGGTAGTTCCCTCCAGCCTCTGCGTTACACCTTAACTAAAAAGGGGATACCTACTTAATGAATAAGAAAAAACCTCCAGGATAACTTCTCAGCTCTGTTTGGAATCTCTCAGCCATTAACATTTTATTTTGTCTCATTCTCTCTTCCCCCTTTCAGTCGAGAAAGTTTACTCAATCCCTTGGTGCTGAGTCCCAGCTCATTCTAGGATTTCTGTCCCATGTTGCCAGGAAGGTTCACACCCCTGGGAGTCATGTCCCACATAGAGAGGGGGAGGGCAGTGAGTTTCCTCATTGTGTTGGTTGGAGAGAGAAGCCACAACAAGAGGGGTTCTCTCGGGGGTGACTCTTAGGCCTCATTTTAAGTAGGCTTGGCCTATCCTTTGTGGGGTTAAGTTTCATATGAACAAACCCAAGATTGGGGCTCAACCTATTGCTTTGGTTGTCCCCACTGCCTGTGAGAATATCAAGAATTCCCCACTTGGAGAAGTTGAATTTTCCCCCTTTCTCACCATTCTCCCAAGGGGACTTTGCAAATACTTTTTATTTACTGTTCAAATCACTGTGGGATTTATCGGGGCATCACTCTGAACAAACCTACAAAATCTCATACCCTACTCAAGGTTCCATGTTCTTATGGTGTTCAATTAAGCTGTTCACATAAGTTATATTAGGAAATGTACTAGTCAAAATATAAATTTGTACCAAATAAACATTTTTTGCTTTAGTCTCACACATTAGTTAAAGTTTTAAAATATTAATTACCATCTATTTTCAACACCCTGTAGTATTGACATTCCTTTGTTCTTCCTCATGCAAAAACATTTTTAAATTTGTACATTTAGTCATTATCATTGTACACTCTAGGCATTCCTGGATTATACCACCTCAGTCTTCATTGTATATCATTCCTTCTGATTTCATTTGTACCCCCAGACCTCCTCCTTCAATCATTCTCACATTCAGCTTCATTCAGTGTTCTAACATTATTGTATTACAGTTAAGTAGTATTGTGCTATCCATTTGTGAATTTTTATTATCAATCCTGTTGCACAATCTGTATCCCTTCAGTTCCAGTTACCCAATATCTACCCTATTTCTATCTCTTGATGACTCTGTTCTTAACTGAAATTCTCCAAGTTCATTCATTAATGTTAGTTCATATCAGTGAGACCATACAGTATTTGTCCTTTTGTTTCTGGCTAATCTCACTCAGCAAAATGTCCTTCAGGTCCATCCATGTTGTAACATACTTCATAACTTTATTTTCTCTTACAGCTGCATAATATTCCATTGTATGTATATACCACAACTTGTTTAGTCACTCGTCAGTTGAGGGACATTTAGGCTGCTTCCATCTCTTGACAATTGTAAATAATGTTGCTATAAACACTGGTGTGCAAATGCCCATTTGTGTCCTTGCCCTCATGTCCACTGAGTAGATATCTAGCAATGGTATTTCTGGGTCATATGGCAATTCTATACTTAGCTTCCTGAGGAACCATCAAACTGCCTTCCACAGTGGTTGTACCATTTGACATTTCCACCAACAGTGGATAAGTGTGCCTCTTTCTCCATATCCTCTCCAGCACTTGTCATTTTCTGCTTTATTGATAATGGCCATTCTAGAGGGTGCGAGAGGATATCTCATTGTGGTTTTGATTTGCACTTCCCTAATAGCCAGTGAAGCTGAGCATCTTTTCATGTGCCTTTTAGTCATTTGTATTTCCTCTTCTGAGAAGTGTCTGTTCAAGTCTTTTGCCCATTTTGTACTTGGATTGTCTGTCTTGTTGTTGAATTGAACACTCTCTTTATATATTCTGGATACTAGACCTTTATCTGATACATCGTTTCCAAATATTGTCTCCTATTGTGTAGGCTGTCTTTTTACTTTCTTGACAAAGTTCTTTGATGCAGAAAAGTGTTTAATTTTGAGGAGTTCTCATTTCTTTCTTTCTTCAATGCTTGTGCTTTGGGTGTAAGGTCTAGGAAACTGCCTTTTATTATAAGATTTATAGGATATTTACCTACATTTTCTTCTAAAAGTTTTATGGTCTTAGATCTAACGTTTAGGTCTTTAATCCATTTTGAGTTAATTTTTGTATAGGGTGTGAGATATGGATCCTTTTTCATTCTTTTGCATGTGGATATCCAGTTCACTAGGCACCATTTATTGAAGAGATTGTTCTGTTCCAGGTGAGTTGGCTTGACTGCCTTATCAACGATGAGTTGTCCATAGATGAGAGGGTCTATACCTGAACACTCTACTTGATTCCATTGGTCAGTATATCTATCTTTATGTCAGTACCATGCTGTTTTGGCCACTATAGCTTCATAATATGCCTTAAAGTCAGGTAGTGTGAGACCTCCAACTTCATTTTTCTTTCTCAGGATACTTTTAGCTGTTTGAGGCACACTGCCCTTCCAGATAAATTTGGTTATTGGTTTTTCTATTTCTGGAAAGTAAGTTTTTGGGGTTTTACTTGGTATTGCATTGAATCTGTAAATCAATTTAGATAGAAATGACATCTTAACTATATTTAGTCTTCTAATCCATAAACACAGTATGACCTTCTATTTACTTAGGTCTTCTGTGATTTCTTTTAACAATTTTTTGAGTTTTCCTTGTATAGGTCTTTTGTCTCTTTAGTTAAATTTATTCCTAATATTTTATTCTTTTGGTTGCAATTGTAAATGGAATTTTCTTCTTGATTTCCCCCTCAGATGGTTCATTACTAATGTATAGAAACAGTACAGATTTTTGAGTGTTGATCTTGTAACCTGTCACTTTCCTGTACTCATTTATTAGCTCTAGTAGTTTTGCTGTGGATTTTTTCAGGGTTTTTGGTATATAGTATTATATCATCTGCAAACAGTGAGAGTTTTACTTCTTCCTTTCCAATTTTGATACCTTGTATTTCTTTTTATTGTCTGATTGCTCTGACTAGAACTTCCAACACAATATTGAATAACAATGGTGATAGTGGACAGCCTTGTCTTGTTCCTGATCTTAGGGGGAAAGTTTTCAGTTTTTCCCCATTGAGGAAGATGTTACCTGTGGGGTTTTCATATATTCCCTTTATCATGTTGAGGAAGTTCCTTTCTATTTCTATCCTTTGAAGTGTTTTCAATGGGAAAGGATGTTGAATTTTGTTAAATGCCTTTTCTGCATCAATCGATACGATCATGTGGTTTTTCTGCTTTGATTTGTTGATATGGTGTATTGCATTAATTGATTTTCTTATGTTGAACCATCCTTGCATACCTGGGACGAATCCTACTTGGTCATGGTGTATAATTCTTTTAATGTGGTGCTGGATTCAATTTGCAAGAATTTTTTCGTCTATATTCATTAGAGAGATTGGTCTGTAGATTTCTTTTCTTGTAATATCTTTGTCTGGCTTTGGTATGAGGGTGATGTTGGGTTGTAGAATGAGTTAGGTAGCTTTCCCTCCTTTTCAATTTTTTTTGGTACTAATTCTTTCTTGGTAGTAATTCTTTCTTGAGCAGGATGTACTAATTCTTTCTTGAATGTTTGGTAGAATTCACATGTGAGGCCATCTTGTCCTGGACTTTTCTTTTTGGGGAGCTTCTTAATGACTGATTCAATTTCTTTACTTGTGATTGGTTTGTTCATGTCATCTATTTCTTCTTGAGTCAACATTGGTTGTTCATGCTTTTCTAGGAAGTGGTTCATTTCATCTACATTGTTGAGTTTATTAGCATATAGTTGTTCATAGTATCCTTTCATTACTTCCTTTATTTCTGTGGGGTCAGTGGTTATGTCTCTCCTCTTCCATTTCTGATTTTATTTATTTGCATCCTCCCTCTTCTTCTTTTTGTCAACCTTGCTAAGGGTTCATCTCCATCAATCTTATAGGTTTTCTCATAGAACCAACTTCTAGTTTTGTTGATTTTCGTGATTGTTCTTATGTTCTCAATTTCATTTATTTCTGCGCTAATCTTTGTTATTTTTTTCCTTTTGCTTGCTTTGGGGTAAGTTTACTGTTCTTTCTCTAGTTCTCCCAAGTGTACAGTTAATTCCTTCATTTCTAGTCTTTCTCTTTTTTTGATATAGGCATTTAGGGCAATAAATTTAACTGTTAGCACTGCCTGTGCTGCATCCCATTAATTTTAATATGTTGTGTTTTCATTTTCATTTGCCTCAAGATATTTACTGATTTCTCTTGTAATTTCTTCCTTGACCCACTAGTGGTTTAAGAGTGTGTTTTTGAACCTCCATATATTTGTGAATTTTCTGACCCTCTGCCTATTATTGATTTCCAACTTCATTCCTTTATGAACTGAAAAAGTTTTTGCATGATTTCAATCTTTTAAAATTTATTGAAACTTGCTTTGTTACCCAGCATATGGTCTATCCTTGAGAATGATCCATGAGCACTTGAGAAAAAGGTGTATCCTGCTGTTGTGGGGTTTAATATTCTTTCTTTAAATGTCTGTTAGGTCTAGCCCATTTATTGTATTATTCAAATTCTCTGTTTCTTTATTGATCCTCTGTCTAGATGTTCTGTCCATTGGTGACAGTAGGGAATTCAAGTCTCCAGCTATTATGGTAGATATGTCTATTTCTCTTTTCAGTGTTTTCAGTGTTTGCCTCATGTATTTTGGAGCATTCTGGCTCAGTGCATAAATATTTATGATTGTTATGTCTTCTTGTTGAATTGCTCCTTTTATTAATACATAGTGTCCTTCTTTGTCTTTTTTAACTGTTTTACATTTGAAGTCTAATTTGTTGGATAATAGTACAGCTATTCCTACTCTTTTATGATTGTTATTTGCATGAAATATCTTCTCCCAACCTTTCACTTTCAACCTATGTTTATCCTTGGGTCTAGGATGTGTTTCCTGTAAACAGCATATAGATGGGTCCTGTTTTTAATCCATTCTGCCAGTCTATGTCTTTTGATTGGGAAGTTTAATCCATTAACATTTAGTGTTATTACTGTACAGACAGTCCTTTCTTCTACCATTTTGCCTTTTGGATTTTATATGTCATATCTAATTTTTCTTCTTTTTACATTTACTGATAGTTTTCATTTCTACACTCTTCTCCACACCCCTCTCTCCTGTCTTTTTGTATCTGTCTCTTGCAGAGCTGGTATTTTGGTCACTAATTTTCTCAGTGATGTGTCACTGTCTTGATTCATGCTAAGGTACCAGCAGTTTTAGCCACCATTGCTTTTGAATCATCACAGCATGTGTCAATGAAGTGAAAAAAGGCAAATCACACTTTTGTAGTCTCATGAAAACAGATATGACCTTACAGAAACTCTAAAGGATCTTGAGGACATTAAGGGTGGATCACTCTCTGAGAATCACCGATTCAGATAATTCAGGCAATTATGTTTTAGATAAATATAAATACAGAAGAAATATGGACATTTTAATCTAAATTTTAGATAACTGGTAGCAAAGAAAATTCAGATTTTCAATATTAAAGATATAACAGCTGCCTATTTGAGATTTCAGCACATATGTAATATTACCTAAAATTAATTGCTTCTGGCACAGTATTAGAGATATGCCAAAAATAATAAGGAGGATAAAAATTTTCTGTGTCTCTTCAGTCACTGATGGACTAAGTGGATGTTAACAGAATGTCTCTGCTACAACTCTTGAAAAAGGCCTCAACTTATCTCACACTGGACAAAGAAGTGATCCTGTCAATATGCTTCAGAAAGTCTCATACAGAGAGACTTGGAGAAGACCTTTATTTCAGGATAGACTCTCAGGTCTTTTATGGAAAACAGTAGCCATGTACTGTTACAGCACTTATACGCAGACATGAGCATCAACTAATAACCTTGAGTGTAAGAAGAAGAGAAAATATGAATCAAATTTTGACTTATATATTTAGTAATATCTAGATACTTTTATGATGTCATAATTAAAGTAATCAGATTAGGTTTCTAAAATATTACTGGCTTTCAATTATTTTTCCAATCCAGTACATTCTGAGAGATATCACACATGTCCAAGTGTAATAGTGGCCTGTATAAAGAGATTTTGTATTTCCCACACTTTGCAATGTGTGTTTGTTTAGTAACTTTATACCTCAAGAGTGTACATATTTCATATTTCACAAAAAGTCTATTCACCAAATCTTAACTCCATCACCAAAGGCATTATTTATAGTAATAATTTCTACTGGATCCAGGATAAACCTCTGATGTACTACATATTTGTGACAAGAATTGATCAGTAAAATAACACTACAAATAGTTTCCCAAATATTCAATTACATTATTAAATTCTAGAATTTAAAAAATTAATAGACTACATAAAAATTAAGCAAGTGATAGTAAGAGAGAGTTCTCATACACCAACCCTTTCTCTCTCCCCACCAACCTCCTCACAGAGTTTCCCTTATTATTAATATCTTTCATTAGTTTGGTACATCTGTTACAATTAATGAACCAGTATTGACACATCATTGTTAACTAAAGTCTAAAGTTTACATTAAGATTCACTTTTTATGTTGTACAGGTCTATAAGGTATCACAAATGTCAAATGTCATGTATCCACTGTTACAGTATCATACAGAATAGTTTCACCACCCTAAAAGTCCCCTGTACTTCACCTATTCATCCATCTTTCCCTGCCCCAAGCCCCTGGCAATCACTGACCTTTTGTTTTGTCTCTACTAGCATGTGACATAGGTGGAATTATACAGAATGTAGACTTTTCAGAATGGTTTCTTTCACTTAGCAATATGCATTTAAGTTTCCTACATGCCTTTTCATGACTTGATAGCTCATTTCTTTTTATCACTGAATAATATTTCATTTTATGGAAGCAAATATAGCTTGTTTATCCACTCACCTTTTGAAGGGCGTGTCGGTTACCTCCAGTTTTTGGCAGTTATGATTAAAGCTGCTATAAAAATTTGTGTGCAGGTTTTGATGTGGGTATATGTTTACAACTCAGTTGGGTAAATAGCTAGGGACCCGACTGCTAAATTATGTAGGTAAGAGTCTATTTAGCTTTGTAAGAAACCACCAAATTCTCTTCTGAATTTGTTGTACTATTTTGCATTTCCACCAGCAGTGAATGAAAGTTTTTGCTAGTCCACACTCTGTTCAGCATTTGGTTTTGTCAGTTTTTTGAATGTTAGTCATTTAATGGGTGTGTAGTGATACCTTGCTATTGCTTTAATATACAATATCTTAATTATATTGACTAGGTTTTCATATGCTTATTTTCAATTTGCATTTCTTCTTTGATTCATATTTTTTTGCCCATTTTTCAATTGAGTTGTTTGCTTTCTTATTCTCAAGTTTGAGAATTCTTTTTATATTTTGGATATGTTGAATGTATTTTTGTATATATTAATATATTTGGATGTATTTTATAATATAAAATGAATGGAATCTATAGCATTAAATGTAATATAAATATAGAGTGGTTAAGATTTTCCACTAATCATTCTTTCAGAGAAAATCATAAAAGCTATTTAATATTGAATTGTTTTGTTGATATCAGTGTTCAATTTTAATGGGCCTAAGAAGGTATATTTGGAGAAAACAAAGTTAAATGTTTTGATTGGGCTAATAGCCATGAAATCACTGTCTCCAATTTTTTTCAACCCTAAAAATTTCTTATCATGCTAGCAAGTTGTATTAATAAATACCACCAAAACCAGAGTTTTAAATATAAAGCTTAAAAGGCTCAGAGAAAATAAACATTCAAGAGACTAAGGTGGTAGGAATCTATATGTGACAGGAAAATAAAAACAATTTGTTTGAACAGGCAAATTAAAATAGTTAAAAATCATAGATGCTATTGGTTATAAGAACAAAGGAGTCTCATCAAATTCTAAAATACAATATCCTATAGGGGAACATGTTCTAGAAGTAGATGTTGGAGAAATTTTTTTTAAGTTACTGCAGTGTATACAGAGGTTCCTCATTTTCCATTCCAAGTGCTAATTCAGGTTAAAACAGTTAATAGGCAGAAGGTTTAGAAAAAATTCATGAACACTGAACCATAGGAAAAAAGAAATAGAGAAGCCATTTAGGGCATATTCCTAAGTTTGTAAGGCTGACATCCTAAATGATGAATTGATACTATCACTGACAGACAAGGCTAACTGGACAATTTGCTTAAATATTGTCTAATTTTTCCTATTCTACTATGTAATATGGTCTCTCTCTCTTTTTTTCTTTTTGAACTCTATCATTAAACTATTAGTCATTATGTTAAATCTCGATACACCCATGTCATATGCCCCACATCTTGTGGAACAACTTTATTGTGACTGTTACTTATACATCTAAACTCCTCTTAAACAGAAATACAGATCCATAAAAAAGAGAAGCTGTATTGCTCTTATATGAGACAACAGAGATACCACAGGCAAAAAAAAACCAAAAAACCAAACAAGCCCCAAAACAAAAAAACAAGGACAGTACAATTCAATTATTTTGGTAGCTAACTTAATATCTACACATTATATACTTTTATATTATATTTTCTGAACAACTCCCTGGCTTCTGTTTTGGAGCGCAAGGTTTCACAAGCTTATATAGTTAGCTATTTCTAAAGATCTTTGTGATATTGAAAGAAATATCATTCCCTGCTCTACACATGAACAAAAGACTGGTAAATTTAATTTCTTCATTTTGGGATTTTCATAGCACCTGCTTTTCAAAGCAGACTACAGTGTCAAGGTTGATGAGGTGGTGATTTTGATTATACCAATACTGCTTTATATTCTCCTTAACAATAGACTTTTTAAACACTTTATTAAATGAAAGGCTTACATGTACTTATTTTTTACTTTTTATTTTGAAGTACTTTCAAACTTACAGGACAGTTACAAAAATAATATAACCCCCATATTGAGAACTCTAATATATCCTACCCTCCCAGACAACCATATCCACCAATTTTAACATTCTGCCATATTTGCCACATCATTCTTTCAGTATATTAGTCCATCTATCCATCCATCTGTCTGTCTATCTATCACTCTTTCAGTCCATTTTCTGAGCCCTTGAATGTAGGTTATATGCATTATCTCCTTAAACACTTAATACTGCCATTTACATTTCCTAAGATCAAAGATATTAAGTGCAGTTATTCAGTTCAAGAAATATAACATCGATATATATTCCAAATATTCAAAAGTCCCAACAATGTCCCTTTGAGGCTTTTCTCCTCCTTTGTTGGGCCTCATCAGGCTCATGTATTGCATTTAATTGTCGTCTCTTTAGTTCTTTCATTTTTCATTGTGGGAGCATATATGCAACATAAACTTTCTCTTCTCAACCACCCGTAAGCATATGATTCAATGAGATCAAGCACACATTCACAATGCTATGGTACTTTCACTATCTTCCATTATTAAAACTTTCCCATCTCCCCAAATATAAACCCTTCACTTTTATGCATTAACTCCCCATTTCCCCTGTACCCCTATCCCTGGCAACCTGTACTCCAATTTCTGTGTCTATGAGCTTGCATGTTCACTGATATTCACTTTGTAGTTACCAGGGACTTAAATTAAACATCCCAACTCTACAACAATCTTGCTTTCTTTGATATTAACTTAGCTTCAATAGCATATACAAACTATATTCCTAGACCTCTCCATCTCTCAACTTGTGTAATTTTTGTCATAAATTGCATGTTTTTTACATTGTAAGTCCAGAACCACTGATCTATCATTACATTTTAGGCACCCATCTTTTAGATCCTGTAGGAAGTAAGTTACACACCAAAAATAAAATAGTACTGACATTTATATTTACCCATGTTACCACCTTTACTCGAAATCTTTATTTCTTCTTGTGGCTTCTCTATGCCCCTTTCTTCCTTTCTTCTCCTTCTGGGACTTCTGTAACGCAAATAGTGCTATACTTGATGGTGCCCCACAAGTTCCTCAAGCTCTGTTCACTTTTCTTCATCCTTTCATCTTTCTGCTTCTCATATTGGACGATTTTACTGTCTCATGTTCAGCGCTGATTCTTTCTTCTGCCAGCTCCAATCTGTGATTGAACCCTTCTAGGGAAAATTAAATTTGTTACTGTGGTCTTCAGCTCTGTTTGGTTCTTTTTTGGAATTTCTATTCCTGTATTGCTATTTTTTTGGAGGCCAGGACCAGGGACCCACACTGGAGCACAGCCAGCTCTATGCTGAGCCGATGACACATAAGCTTTTCTAATGTGAAAGACATTTTTTTTTTCTCAGCAAGTCAGACAATTTATTATATTATTGAATCAAGAACCTGGCCTTTCTCATGTCTATCCTTGTCTCAGTTTAAGATTTGGGGAACAGGGTATCCTTAATTGTAATATGGAGAAGGATACGATTAACCAATATCCCTCATCTATTAAATGTTAAAGTACAAAGTGGGCAATGGACAAGCATGGGGATAGAGCAGAAGGGTTTAGGGATGGGATAATAAATATAATGTCATGATTGGACCTGAAAGGGAAGGTATCCACATATCATAATTAATAATAATTATATTATTCAACAGTTGTATTTTATAGACAATTGGTCTGTAAAAGAAAAACCAGCAAACATTACAGATTACATTCCCCAATTACAACATAGCATGAAAAATAACCTAAGCTTGAAAGTGCATCAGCATTCTTCTTTGCATGTAGGCAAAAATATAATATTGAATAAAGGAAGGAATGGCAAGAGTAAAGTCTGAAGAAAAGGAAAACACTGACTTCATAAAATTTTAAAGTAGTAGGAGATTTAAAAACCAACTCCTCCCTATGTTCTCAAAAGGATATATTTACTCAATTTTGAAGATACTGCAAATATGTTGAATTAATGAATTTCTTCAGTATTACTCCTTTTATTAATACAAATTTAATCTAATAGAGTTCTGCTGCATAGCAAATTATTTCCCTTTGCTCTTCCTTAACGAAAATGATTTTAAAAATTAGTTATAGTTAATAGATGGAGTGCTCCAAAATGGGAGGGATTGTCTCTGAATTGAATCTGGCATAGATTTGGCTTTCAGTGGAAATATGTTGAATATTGCATGAATGCATCAGCATCGTAATCCTTCATGGGCTCGTAAGCAATTATTAAAATTTTCCTGAGCCTTCTCTCTAGCCTTGTGTTCTCCAAAAGGTGGTTAGATTTTTAACTTCTGTAGTTCAGAAACCGGAGTCATTTACTTAATTTCTGTGCTAAAATTACAGTATAGTTCTATGCATTCTGCCAATGCTTTATGGATTTTTGAAAAGATCAATATTCATTCCTTCGCATTTTCTTCAGAGATCAGTTTCTAGATGAGCAGCTGTGGAACTCTCGACTGGATGAGTTCTGACTGGTACTAAGTATACTATATTGTGAAAATGGCTTCTTAATGCAGTATATAAGTGAAATAGATGACAAATATTAGCCAAGCTATATCAAATTCCTATAAAGTAACAATTTTATTCTCCAGATAGGAAAACTGAAGCAAAGGAATAAGAAAGAGTTGAAGTGAAGGTATATAGCCAAAAATTGAGATTTTTCCCTTAATTAAACAAATATTTAAAAAACAACTTTGGAAGACCTAATTTATGCAGATAGTTATCACTTGGAACTTTTTTTGCACTGTGTTAAGCACAGGTAAGATAATGTCTCAGACCTCACCTTTATGTAGAAATATAATTAAGAGCAAGTTACATAAAAAGGTTTGCTAGACTTTTAATTCCTTCATTGTTCTTTAAAATTTCTTGAAATTCCCCTGAATTTAGCATGGATTATTAAAATACAGTAGGAAAGAAATTTACGATAAAAGAATTTAGTAGGTTAAAATTCCTGTGGTTACTACATGTTTTGGAAAAACAATTTCAACAACTATTAAAAAAATTAGAAAGTATAAAGTCATAAAATATTATATGAACAAGATTCATAATTTGGTTTTAAATTATTTGTGTTTTTATGTATCAAAAAACTTGCTATCAGTTTAAAACACTTAATTTTTACTTTAAGGCACCAGGCTTTGTTTACTATAATTTATAATTGCTTTAACTGGAATTGAATTCAATTTCAACATATTCAAGATATATTCTACTATAAATTATCTTTTAAAGATAGAATTTAACTAAATAGAAAGATGCTAGCTTATTACTTACTTTCATAGCATTATATAATGATTGAGAACTTGCTTTTCTGGGTTCAAATCTCAGCTTTGCCAGTTACTAGCTATGAGAATCTGGACAAATTATTGAACTTCTTTGCATTTCAGTGACCAATTACCTGCCTCTTAGGCTGTGGTGATAATTAACAGGCTTAATATTTAGGAGCATTGGAACAATATACTTAGGACATGGTATGAGTTCCATAAATATTATTATTTTTGGAATTAGAAATGTAATTTTAGAGAATAAGAAGTTAAATTCAAATATGCAACTATTTTTTTAATTCAGACAATTAAAACACTCTCCAGCAGTTTGTATTCACCATATTTAATAAGGACTACACTGCTATTTGTATTTGTTATGAGCTGAGTAAATAATCACATTAATAATTTTAACGGCTTCCAGTTGAAGCAGAAATAAAGACCAAATGGCCATTGTTGGATAATCTGCAAAACTAAGTGAATAATTTACATATTTTTCTGTGATTCCTTGCAGATATCATGGAAATCAGGACAGTGGCAGTTGGAATTGTGGCAATCAAAGGGGTGGAAAGTGAATACTATCTTGCAATGAACAAAGAAGGAAAACTCTATGCAAAGGTATTGATAATTGATAGTTTAGACTTAATTTTTCCGGCTTATGTGTTCAAAGATACCTTTCTTTCCAAAAATAAACATGGAATTAATTTCTCTCCTACTATATATTTTAATGATTTAATTAAAATATTTTATTCTCAAGCATAAAGAAAAATGTTTCCTCTGTGACCTTGGACAAATTGCTTAAGCTCTCTGGACTTTGTTTTCTTCATTTGAAAATAAATTGGATTAGTTGATATCTAGGGATCACAGTTCTAAAATTCCATGTGCATTTTAGATAACTAAAATCTAAAATTTCCATCTGACAGTATAACACTCTTTTTGTTAAAGTTCAGCCACTTTGCACATTCTTGACATGCAAATTCTTGAAAAAAATCCTGATGTTGATGTGAAATTAACATGAGTCTCACAATCACGGGCTTTGAAATGTAAGCATTCATATTATCTCACTTTCTTACAATGCAAAGTATGTAATAGCACATCCCACTATAATAAAGTATAATTTTTTTTTTTTTTTACATTCCTACAGCGCAGTCCAATGCCTGGCACAGGCTAATTATGTAATGATATATTTTTAATTGAAGAGATGAATGAATGGATGGTTGGATGGATGAACTAATAAATTAACATTTTATTTACCATGACTATTAAGGGCAGTTGTGAAATATGTTCCACATCTGAGGAGGGCAGAGACTCTTTCCTCAGATTTGCTAACTATGACAAATTTCCAGTGACTAGGGAATGAGTGCCTTGGGCACAGAAATATGAAAGCTGCTAAGTAGCTCTAGAAGTATTAGAAGAAATGGCTTCTAATACCAAAAGAACAGTAGAAACTGACTATTAAAAAAGGAATATATTTGACATCATGCTGCATAACTGAATGAGTACCATTTTATCTTTTTTTAAAAATTTAATGCCTGTTTTGTAAGTAAGTTATATCCATATCTAATAAATGGATTTGGCCCATTCAACTTAAATTTTTTTTAAATGTCATATATATTTTAATTCTAACAATATCACCTGCTCATTATTTGTTTAATTGAGCCCCTCTAAAAATCATTTTGATAATATTGTTTTGTTTGTTTGTAACAGAAAGAATGCAATGAAGATTGCAACTTTAAAGAATTAATTCTGGAAAACCATTATAACACATATGCTTCAGCTAAATGGACACACAATGGAGGAGAAATGTTTGTTGCATTAAATCAAAAGGGGTTTCCTGTAAGAGGGAGAAAAACGAAGAAAGAACAAAAAACAGCTCACTTCCTTCCTATGGCCATAACCTAGTCATATACAGTACATAAGAAACCAGTTCCAGCAGGGAGATTTCTTTAAGTGGACTGTTTTCTTCTTTTTTCTTTTTCTTTTCTTTTTTTTTTTTAAGTAACCAAGAAAGGCTGGAAAACTACTGAAAAACTGATCAAGCTGGACTTGCGCATTTATGTTTATTTTAAAAGACTGCATTAAAGAAAGATATGAAAAATATACACAAAAATCAGATTTAGTAACTAAAAGTTGTAAAAAATTGTAAAACTGGTTGTACAATCATGGTGTTAGTAATAGTAATGTTTTTTTCTTAAATTAATTTACCCTTAATATGTTAGATTTGATTATCTGGTAATGATTATTTAAATATTCCTATCTGCTTATAAAATGGCTGCTATAAAAATAATGCAGAAGATGTTATATAAGATAAGTCAGATCTAAAGGCTGCTGGAATAGTTTGTCAGATAATCAAGCCAATTAGCTAGGGAAGATGAGTAGTATTTGAAATGCTTTCTAGTGAAAATCATAACCCATTTAAACTCTAATCAGATAAAAGTGAATATTTTCAAAAATTCTTCTAAGGAATTGAGTCAAATCAATAATTTTACAAAAGTACGGAAGTGGAACACACTTTTAGCTATTAACAAGAACAAAGTTTCTACTACTGCTCATATTGAAAGGGTATTGCTAAAAGGATGTTTTTAAAAATCTTGTATATAAAATAGTAGTAACAATAATACTGTATTTCATCTCACTTGTCACAAAAGGACATTTTATAAACCCTAAAAGTAAATTTCAGAAATTTGTAAGTTTCTTTTTGATAACATAATCTATATTTTGTATAATTCATATTCGAAAATATGGCTTTGAATAATGTTCTTCCCACAAATAATCATGCTTTTTTCTGTGATTACAGCATTAAACTTTAAGTTGTATTTGAACTTTGTTTTGTTATTTAAATTTATGTTATTTATATATATATAAAAACCTTAATAAGCTGTATCTGTTTCATATGCTTTTAATTTTAAAGGAACAACAAAATCGTCTGGCTTAAGTGCAAATTCCCCCGCCCCCTCATGACCAACACCAAGTCTAGTACACAGTACTTGGGCCAGCAAATCTTGGATGGCAGACAAAAATGACAGCCTGCAGCAATGCTTACAATAGTTGTCTTAGAGGGAACAATGCAAAAATGTGAAAAATTTTTGCCATGTACTCTTGCCAACTAAATTGGATCATATAAGTGAAATCGTGGCAGATAAAAGAATTTATAGGATTGTAAAATTAAAATTTTGAGTTCATGAGTAGAAAAATATAAAAATATGTGTAGTAGAAATTTTCCTGATCTCTAGAAATCTCTACCATCCTAAAAGATGGTAGCAATGAAAGTTCTTTTCCTGTTAGATGGAAAAACAGAGTGCCCAATATAGAAGGTATAGCTAAGGATTTGGGGCCCTAATATAATGAAAGCCTGATGATACGTTCCAAATAAAGGACTTACTAGAAAGATGAACTTCCACTTCCCAATTGTTCCATTGCCAGAAACTTTGTAGAAGATCAGCATTTATCTAAATTAAACTGTTGGTATGCTAACCATTATGGTTTTAATTTCAGCACATTTGTCATTCAAGTTCCTTTATTTTACATACAAATTATCTGGCAATACATTTATGGCCGAGAGTTCTTTGGAAAGTCTAAGTCAACAGAAACAACTGATTCATTTGATATTTTTGTGCTCATCTATGTGACCAGGCTGCAAGAAGCTGGAAAGAACTGCCCTTCCTCAGTTATACACTGGGAAGCGTCAATGATATGAACTATCATCTGATTCATAGGCACCTTCCCAGTTTAGGTTCTGAGATCAACATTCTGTCTCTGGAGCATTGTAAAGATTCCCAGGATAGAGAAAGATACATATTTCCCATATTTGCTTCCTATCACAGTGTCTTATCCATAACAAATTTTTACGTGAATTCACCCAATGTTTGAATAGAAAAGAGAATTTGTGACTAATCTTTATTTAAAAAAATTTTGTTAATGTATGGTGGTAGCACAACATCGTGAATGTAATTAACAGCACTGAATTGTATATATGAATGTGACTAAAGGGTGAAAGTTTAGATTGCATACATGGTAATAGAACAAAATTTTTAAAAAAATCTATGGAACAGCACAACATAAACAGTAAACCTTAAGTTAAATCATGTAAACCATAGTTAACAGTATGATTATAAAAATGTGCTGTCACCAATTGTAACAATGAAAAAATTTAGGGTGAAACATGATTACATAGAAATTTTAATAGCAATAATGTACATACATATAAAATACAAGAGCCATTTTAAGAACCAAATACTGTTTGTCTATGGAGTTACAATTATAATCAAATTACACATCCATGCTGAATTAATAAAAATCAATCTTTGGTAGTAAACCCATTCCTAAATTGTACAGGTCATCAACGAGATCTTTTAAAAATATTTGCCTTAATTGTTTAATTTTTTTAAAATTATTTACTTATTTTGTTAAATTGTTTATTTTTTCACTATTTATTTTATTTAGCATGCAAATTTAGAAAATTAAATTGGCGTTAGTTACATACAATTAGAATTCTAGAATTTTAAAACCATGAGGGACTTAGTCTCTCCCACTATTTGTAGATGAGGAAATTGAGTCATGTAGCTGGTTGGATGTAGAGCTGTTACAAGAGCATAGTGGTCTATGCTTCCTACTCTTAGATTGGTATTATTAGCTAGTGATCTCCTTTTATTTTTTAGCAAAGGAATTTATTTGCTCCTCCCCCAAAAGCAAAATTTAGAAAATAGCCACCCACTGCAAGAACAGTTCTATAATTAAACATTTAAAATCATCCTTTCCTTTCTTCCGAAGCTGTGATCTTTTATGTACACCATTTTAGGGGAGAATGATACACAGAAATAATGTGTGAAAAATACATGGCACTTGTTATAGGAGCTCCCAATTTCTGGTGCATGCGTTTTTTTTCTGTAGCTCCCCCTTCTGATAGAAATGCATTGCAATATTTTCTTTTCTTTATAGCAAAATATTTTTAAAATCCCTCCTCCTACTCTTCCCACTTGAGTTGGAAAAGTACAGAGTTGAAAATTTCCACCTGTCCAGCTGTGGTTAAGACATGGAATGTTGAAGAATATCTGGGTTACTCTACATTCTTGGGTTACACACTTAGGCATTTACAGAGAAAGTTGAATCTGAAGTTCTGTTACTCCCCAGAATGGCTAACAGTAGAGAGGATTTCATTAGGACAGCTAAAAACCTGAGCCATTCGATGATGGAGCAAAATAGTCCCTTTCAACCAACACAAATGCTTACATTAGTTGATCATAAATCCTAAAATGAGATTACAACCCCAAATAGAGAATATATTTCACAGAGAGCGAGCAGAGTACTGAGATAAAGGAACAGAACAAGAGAGCTGGTGAAAGCACAGAGTAAAGAATCCCAAGAAATTTATAGTGCCATTTTTCATTTAATAAGCCTGTAGTATTGCAACCTAAGAACCTTGGCAATGATCACACTAGGATGGGATTGCTGCAGGAAAACATGATTGACTGGTAGCAAACTTTGGCTCACTGTGCTAAGCCAGCAACTCCAGCATCAACTTCCTGGAGAGACTTAAGTCTGGGGAGTGTAGCAGAGGTATTTCTTGCCAGATGAGAACTCTTTGGCGAAGATTCCTTTAGGGAAAATTTTTTTCGCTTCTTCTTCAGGGATGGTTGGAAGGGCCATCACACTGTTTCTACCCTTCCAATCAATCCTAGCAGCAAACCTCTTTTCTGCCGTCATCTGGAGAGAGACACCTACTCTAAGAACCTCATCAAAGTTTCTTCCAGTGGTATCTGGATAGAAGATAGACAGCTTCAGTTTCTTATCAAGACCAAAAATAAACACCAAATGAGCTGTCACAGGCATGTTCTTTTCGTCCTTCTCTGCTGGGTCCCAACAGGATGGCAAGGTCCCTATTCCTATCGTCGATGATGGGAAAAGGTAACATTACTGTGGGCTCATCACCATTGTATGCATTGACATCCCTGTCCCAGGCAAGATGGTCCTCAACACTATCTGTTGAAAGAACGATCATCTTAACATTCCTTTTGGCAAATGCCGGTGTCAGCTTTGCAGTTCTCCTAAGCTCTGTGGTGCTCACTGGGGTGAAGTCCCCAGGGTGGGAAAATCTCCATGAATCTCCAAGTAGTCAAGGAAACTGTTGTGACCTACGGTGTTATTGGCCTGGAAATTGTGGGTCTCGCCCTGGAGAAGCATGCCCTCTGGGCATAGCAGCCCCAGTGATGTGGTAGGGTGAGAGATGCAGCTACGGAGCCACCAGTCACTGACTCGCAGCAGAGCTGGTCTCCTTTTTTGAAAAAAAATATTTCTATTGAGATGTACTCTTACATTTATTTACATAGAAAGTTGACCTATATGTCATGATAATTCACTTCATATACAATTATTAATATATACTATGTGATTTGACTCAAAAAGAGCAAAGGAATGATACAAGTTTCAATACTGATTCCTATTCAACTCTACTGTACTCCCCTTTAGTTGGGAATGAAAAGCATTATGCAAAATACCTTTATAAGTAGAACAGCTCTCTCAAAAATATTCTTTGAAATAGAAAATTGGTTAAATATATAGGTTTCTAACAATTAAGAAGAGGGAAAAGGAATGAAATAAATGAAAGAATATAAAGTGTTGACAACAGAATAAAAACATACTTCTGACACAACTAATGATCTAAAATATTTTGGTAGAGATAATCATAATAAAAACTCTCAGCATGAAGATATTTCACTTGTTGACTATAAATTCAACGTAATTACAGAAGGGAGAAACACTGGTGATGATATCTCAGGGTTTCCAGCTCTTAAGTTTGCTCTCCTGGTTCTCTGGAGTGACAAGGAACATAAAGATGTACCCAGCTGTCTTTACAGTAAAAGCAATTCTATAACCCCAGATAAATTCTACTCTTTATTCCACGTCTACATTTATTCAATGAAGCTACAACACACCTCACAGTTTTCTATTAAAATACCCATACTAGTAGAGGGGAGAAAATAAGGGAATAAAGAACAATGCAAAGATGGTCCACAAGAATTGCAAAATTTCTTGAAAATCCCATTTATATTAAAAGTCAGGTGATTTTTGCATTTTACTCCATAATATATTTGCATTCGTTATCATATGAAAATGTTTCTAAGTACCAACTGGGAGAAAAATGGATGCTTCAGAAAGATGTACAAGGTTTACTATGTGACTTCATTTACACAATTGTCACATACTTGGGCAAGGATAAGACATAAGAGATTCTGTACCTCCCACAGTTCAACTTAACACATAGATAAAACATGGCTAAAGAAAATAAAAAACTTTATCTAAAGTTCACCATGACCAGGAGTGATATTAAAAATATTTAATGACCAGTATGGGTAGTTACTGACTGATCAAAATATATCACTGCCTATGAGAATGGATGCAGCCCACTATGATTTATCTGTAGGTACCTGATGATTTTCAGCCCTGACCATTTCTATGGTCACTATAAAGCAGAGTTTTTGGAAAATATCTATTCATTGGTCTGTCTAGTTTGAGTTCTATGAGTCTTAATATTGTAATATGAAATAGTTCACTGAAACTTCATGTCTAACTATTTGAGCATTGTTGTCAGGTTACTCTTTATTTCACTTCTACTTTTACACAATGAAGGTGGTGCCTTCAGTGAAGGTGTCTTGCTCCTTCAGATCCACATACGCTCCCACTCATCCTCCAGTTTTGAATGATTTGTCAAGAGAATTTACATTCTCTTGAGTTGAAGAGACTTGACAAGAAGCAAAAATAGCAAAGTGTCAGTCTCTTCCCAACAATCCCTGATTCTTTCCTTCTCAAACTACACCTCTCAAAGAATTAAGTATTTCATCTGAGAAGACACTTATGTTCTCCTTTTCCTTTTTGATCATGTGGTTTCATTTCCCAAATTCTCATTGTTGGATTCATGAGTACCTACACTATTTATTTTCTTTCATATCATTAGTAATAAGTCCTGATATAAGAAATGTGAGACAAATAATAATATTTAGTTTGAAGATGACAGGTCCTTCTCTTGACAAATCCAGCTACATATTAGCTATCAATTCCTACATAACAAATTACCCCCAAACTTAGTGACTTCAAATAACAAATAGTGTCCTTGTTTTTGTCTTTCCTCTTGCCTTTGGATTTCCCTAGAAACTCCTTCTTAAATAGAGTCTGAGCCTTGCAATTCTTTCAGCTCTAATCCACTATTATTATAACAGGAGCCCTGTTGATGTGGTAAGGTGTGGGAAGACAGGAACCTTGTATACTCTTATGATTAAGTCTCAAGTCTTTTAGTGAGCCTGTGCCCCTGGTCTGTGACCTTCATTTGTATTTCTCTTTCCCCTCCAACACCACACCCCTTAGGTGAGACAGGATGTTAGAGAGGACTAGAGTTGGGTAATTTCTCTTCTTCCAAATTAGATAAGATTCTGCTGGGTAGGACTTTGTTATGGAGAATATTTTGGATTTATCTCAAAATTTCCTCTGGACAACTATGAGGGAATTTTTTTCTGGTCTTTAGCTGAGAAACTTGTGGGAATCCTGCAGTTAAAACTTATGAATGTGTGAAGGGCCTCACTTAGACCGTACCTCCAGCTAGTCTACAATTAACCTCTAGGAAGTTGTTGAAGTTACCATTTAAGCATTCCTACCAGTAATTAACACTGGTGGCTTCTGTATCATATAAACTGATCTGTATTCTCTAGTTACCTGTCTCTCCATTTTTCAGTGCGGGTGTTTGTCCTGTGATCTCAGTTCTCTGAAGGATCTAGAAAAGCCATTATTTTTCATTTGTTTAGCATTGTCTTGTTGTGAGGGCAGGAGTGATGGGGCTTGCAAGCTCTTTACATGCCAGAGCAGAAACTTTAAGTCTATCTCTAGAACCTTCTTAAAAAATATATTGCTTAGCAAATGCAACAATTACAATGTGAGCTAAAATACATCTATAATTTTGTAAAATTTTATGTCAATCACAGGTACGACAGCAGAAGACATTTCAAATAGCAATGGTAGCAATTCTAGTCATACATCAAATTTAAACTGAATCCATTAGAAAGATCAAGAGGTCAAAGCTTTGTGGATGATGATACATTGCATTGACATATTTATTTTCTTGAAAACTCAGTGTTCAAAATTCACATTTATTGGTTTCTATAGAATTATCTCATTTTTTCAGTTTTTTTTCTACTTCATTACTCATTTCTATGATTGTTTTGGTTGGTGATAGTGTTTAGCTCAATCTTTGTTAACTTCTATAGTTACATACACTCTTGAACCTCACATTGTTTTTTTCTATATTGCACTTAAACAGCTACATGTTTATTCAACATTTATGATATTGCCTATTATGAAAAAGAAAAGTGTTAACTGCTTACTAATATGTTTCTTTTTAGTTCTATTCATTCTGTTTCAAAATTATTAATGGAACTTTATTCCTTTTCATAAGAGTAGTATTTACCATGATTTGGTATTTCCAAAGCTAAATTATAGGTGATGTTTTATTGTTTTTTTCATATTTCTTTTTTAAAATTTTTCTATATTAATGTAATCTTTATGATCAGAAAAGCAATGACAAACGTGATTTTTAAAAAAATTCTTCCCTGAATTCATGCAGCTTAAAGAGTGGGATGTTGGTGCCTTATTGCTGCAATGAATAGCATGCTCTTTTCCATGAATAATCAAACCTGGCATTCACATAGCTCATCTCACTCCATTGACTACATCTACTCTCTTAAAAAGTAATTGCATAACAATGTAGTCATTGTTATCAGAGTTTTGGTGGGGGCATATCTCCACTTGCTTAATTTGTCCTTTTGACTATTTAGTAAATCACTAAATATTGAACTCTTATGTTTTAATACCCTCCATTTTGTCTCTTCTCATTACCTCCATGACCTCGTCAACTTGTTCCTAAAGTTTAGTAATAGCATTCCATTTGTTTTTCTGCTTCAAGTTCCTCACCATCACAAATTCTGCTTAGTTGCTCATTATTCCTAAAATGTCATTCAAACTATGTCAATTCTCAGTAGAAGAACCCAAGTTGCTCCCTATTGCCCATTAGGTTTTGTCCAAGTTCTTTAAATGCACTCTAAGCTATCAAACAACTGGCTCCACCTTTCCTGTCCAATTTTCTCATTGCTCAGCATAAATCTTATAGTTTTCCTTAGACCACTGTGTCAAACATCTACACACACTGTACTTCACCCCGCCTCTGGGATTTGTTTATATTGACCCTACCATCCAGAATGTTTAATCTTCTTACTGTCAATTCATACTCTGTGTGCCATTAAGAATAGAAGCAAGACTCATCTCTTAGTTCATTATGAACTAATCCCAGAGTTACAGAAATTTTTCTCTTTTCTAAATTCTAAATTCCCTATGAACCCAATCTATGGACTTTCATCCAGCATTTGGAAAGTACGTATATACACATACACCCACATACATACATACATACATACATACATATATACAGTTGATCCTCATTATTTGCAGACTCTCTATTTGGGGATTTGCCTACTTGCTATTATTTATTTGTAAATATGAAATCAATATTCGTGGTGCTTTCACAGTCATGCATGGATATATGTGGAGTGGTGAAAACATGCACATTCCCAGTTGAGGATAAATAAGAGACACTCAACTTTATTGTTTTAGCTCTCCTACAGTAAGCAAGTGTCCTTTTTGGGATGTATTTAGTGACATGTTTTTCTACTTTTATGCTTTTTTGTTAATAATTCCACTGTTTAAAATGGCCTCTTAGGAAAGCGCTTGAAGTGCTGTCAATGTTCTTAAGCACAAGAAGATTGTGTTATGCCTCATAGAGAAAATACCTGTGTTAAATAAGTTTGTTTAGCGATAAGTTAGAGAGCTGATAGTCTTGAGTTCAATGCTAATGAATCAACAATGTATAGTAAAGAAGGTGTTTTTTTTTTGCTTGGGCAGGCACCGGAAATTGAACCCAGGTCCATGGCATGGCAGGCAAGAACTCTGCCTGCTGAGCCACCGTGACCTGCCCAGTAAGTAAGGTATCTTTAAACAGAAACACACACCAATCAAGGTTGTGCTTTGATTGATTGAAAAAATGTGATGAGCAGAGGCTTGCAGGAACCTAACCCTATATTTCCCCTAGGAGCAATGGCTCAGCATGCACTAAGTCAGTGTTTGCAGCAACTTTATGGAGCAAAACTACTGTGAGTAACAAGAAGGAACAGTATGGTATATAAATAAATAAATACACACACACCTATATGTAAATATATATGTAGGCTACATGTCCTCATCTAAAATATGTCAGGCACTGCATTAGTGATAATCAAATCCATGTTTCAATTAAACAAATTACATGCTGTATTAGTCAGAGATCTCTACAGAAAAATAACTGATAGGAAATACACAAATATGTAATGTAAATATTATGAGATTTATTATAAGAATTGGCTCACTTGCTGTGGGGATGGTCAAGCCCAGATTTCACAGGACCAACTGCAAGCTGGGAACTCTGCAGAAGTTTTACACTGAAATCCTCAGGAGAAGCTGACTGGCTGAAGTAGAGGTGGAAATTCTCCCTTCTGACTGCTGAATTAATCACTCCTCTTTTTCAGACCTTCAACTAATTGGATAAGATTTCTCTCACTTTGAAGGCAATCTCCTCAGTTGATTGTAAATGTAATGAGCCTAGTAGAGCCTACTTACTAATTATTTAAATCCGTGAAATGTCCTCACAGTACCACCAAGTACTTGTGCTTGCCTGACCAGTGCTTGCCTGACCAATCAAATGGGCACCATGACCTAGCAAAGTAGACACATGAACTTAACCATCAGAGTCTACCCTTTGTCAATCTTGCACCCGTACCCACCTCCTTAAACTATACTTAATCTATAAATAAAAACAATAACAATCAGACTTTTGTCTAACAATCCTCAATTACCTGCATAAAACTGGAAATGCACTAACTTTCCCCAGAAGAAGGTACAAGTCCTTGGATAAGATCTACTTTTAAATATGATATCCTATAACTTAACTTTAAATACCACAGTTAAAGTTAGTTCAGCTTATGTCTCTAATAAGGGGATAAGATAGGGAAGAAAAAATGTTTTCTTTATGTATATATACAAACATATTCATAGCAAAACAAGGAAGAAGTACTCAAAACCATTACGGTCTTCAGTTATGTGCCTGGTCACAAAGCTTGTATTTATAACTACCTTCTTCCACTATCCATTCCATATTTCCTTTGCCACCAGAACGCACCTCAGCTGGCATGGTTCTTTGCCTGGTAGGGTGACTCAAACATTCATTCCTAAAGTTTCTGGGCTATTAACAGCTCTACCTGAATTGGGTTGTTGCAGTTTTCCATTTACTTTAATCACAGGGCATGTTATTACTGAGAGATGCCATAGAGGATCTCCTGTATTCCAGGCAAACTCTTTTCCACAATCATGTAGTAACAGTCCTATTTCTCCTTGATAATGAGGATCAGCAACCCTGGCCAGTACAGTAATTTCTTTTGCCTGTCAAATCAGGAATATGAGGAGCTCAAAGTGGCTAGGTGGCAGTCTTAACTTCCAGTTCAATGGAATCATTGTGTCTCTTGGTGGAAGCATCTCTTCTTTTGGAATTAAGACCTGTAGACTAAGACTTTTAAGTTACAGGGACAGGAAGAAAACTTTTTTTTAGTGGATCACTAGAGATAATAGTGAGTGGTAGCACTCTTCAAAATATACCCACAGACATAGATCCAATTTTATGAAGATGGTTTGAAACAAATGAACCTTTGGAACCACTAAGGACCATAAGTGATGGCTGGCAGACTATCAGGGAAAAAAAACCCTAAAAATCTTCTAAGTCTATAGTATGTAAAAATAGAGCAAATGCATTAATTAGTATCATACTTTGACCCCATACAATTTCAATTTTAATGCTTGAGATTTAAATATAAGTGAGTATATTAAACTGCCAAATCAGTAAATCTATTACCTTGAAAAGAAACACACACAATCATAGTCAGCAATAGATTCAATAAATGCATTTGTTCCAGATAAATGCTTCACTAAGGACTGCAGCATCAGTCTTTTGCTAACTCTTTAGTTATCTTCAATTCTGTTTGTTTGACAGGATCTAATATTGTTCTATTAAGCCCATATTGCAAGAAGGACCTTAATAGTGACAACTCCTAACATTTTTTCAGATTTATACATTCAATTGATTAACTCTAATGAAAACTTGGCTATCCTCTGAGGATACTGCTTTCCTATAGCCCCCTCAGGTGAAGGCTCTCTTTTCTCCCACAGCATTTATACCACAGAGTCTAGCGATGTGTGAGAGGTGTGTGCCTGTCACATACACCATATACTTTATTTAATTATGTTTGTTATTGTTTATCTCTCCTTACTAGCACATAACTTCCAGTAGGAATAGGATCTTATCTGATTTGTTCACTAATGTATCCCAAGACCTTTAACAATGTTTGACACAGAGTAAGCATTCACGAAGTATTTGTTGAATGAATGAATAAACCAATTTCAATTTAGTGACAGAATGATGAGCATACCTTCTTACAAAGAATTTTTCTAATATATAAGCATGACACAAATGTGGTTGCTTCAAATGAATAGGATGTACTACCTTGTCATGTGCAAATTGGGAAGTAACTTTCTCAGAAGTCTTCACATAATTCACTTCCTTATCATTCACTTGCCCATAGCATGGCAATTTCACATCATTCAATATAGTATGGAATAATGCATTTCATAATATAATAGAAACCCAGGTTTCATGCCCTCAAGTACCTCTGACCATCACTACCAATCAACTGACCAATATCTAGGGGAAATATTTGAAGGTCATCTTTTAGAACACCATGGAAAATTATCTTGTAAGTTAAATTAGTCATTTGAAAGTTGCTTGCTGAGCATGGAATTAAAGCAAAAGGAGATGAAAATTTTTCTTTCACTTTGAAAAATTAAGAATTTTCAATCGCTCATTGCCATCAAGATTTAGATTCTACACATCAGACATATATTAGCAATCATAATTAAACAACTTCCATGATTATATTGAAAACATAAAAACAATTGTGATGATGAATATGATGTTAAATATTCTTACTCTGTTTTCCGATTCATACTTTACAGAAGCTTTTTATAGAAAACTTAGACAAAATATATCAAGCGATATCTTGCATTTCATTATAAGTCTTATTCTTATATTTCTTTTAACTTTTTCGTATTGGTTAATATAACACATATACAAAGTAAAGAAAGAAAAAAAAACAGTAGTTTTCTTGTTTTTACCTGGGCAGGTACTAGGAATTGAACCTGTGTCTTTGGCGTGGTAGGCAAGAACTCTGCCTCTGAGCCACTGTTTCCTGTCCAAAACTAATATTTTTCAAAGCACTCTTCAATAAGTAATTATAGAACAGATCCCAGAGTTTGTCATGGGCTACCATTCCATCATCTTAAATTTTTTTCTTCTAGCGGCTCCAGAACACTGTGATGACAAAATATGTATTTTTTATCATCACAATCAACTTTTTTCTTTTTTTGTGTGAAAAATAAAATATATACAAAAAAAGCAAAGAATTTCAAAATAAATTGCAACAATTAATTGTAGAACAGATTTTAGAGTTTGGTACGGGTTACAATTTCACAATTTTACATTTTAACTTCCTGCTGCTCTAAGATACTGGAGACTAAAAGAAATCAGCAATATAATAATTCAGCAATCATACTCATTTGTTAAACCTTACCTTCTCTGTATAACTCCACCATCACCTTTGATCTTTTTCCCACCCTATAGGGACATTTGGGCTATGCCTATTCTAACTTTCTCATGTTGGAAGGTGCTGTCAATAATATGGGGTAGGGAGATAGATCTAGCTGATGTTCTGATGAAGCTGGCCCCTCTAGGTTTCAGGACTTATCTGATCCAGGGACCCATCTGGAGGTTGTAGGTTTCTGGAAAGTTACCCTAGTGCATGGAACTTTTGTAGAATCTCATATAATGCTCTAGGTGTTCTTTAGGATCGGCTGGAACGGTTTTGGTTGGGTTTTGACAAGTTATGATAGGTAGCAATGTCTAACTGAAGCTTACTTAAATGTGACCTCCAGAGTAGTTTCTCGACTCTATTTGAACTCTCTCAGCCACTGATATTTTATATGTTACACTTCTTTTTCCCCTTTTGCTCAAGAAGGCATTGCTGATTCCTGGACACCAGGGCCAGCGTCATCCCTGGGGGTCATCTCCCATGCTGCCAGGGAGACATTAATCCCTGGATATCATGTCCCACGTAGAGGGGAGGGCAATGATTTCATGTACAGAATTGGGCTTAGAGTGAGGTCACATCTGAGCAACAAAAGAGGTCCTTCAGAAGTAACTCTTAGGCATATTTATAGGTAAGCTAAGCTTCTCCACTACATATATAGGCTTCACAAAAGCAAGCCTCAAGATCAATGGCTTGGCCTATTGATTTGGGTGTCCCTAATATTTGACAGAGTATCAGGGGTTTCCCTGGTGGTAAAGTTTAATAGTTCCGTATTTTTCTCCCATCCCTCAAGGGACATTGCCAATACTTTTTGATTATCTGCTTAATTTATTTTAGGATGCATTACATTAAGTTATGCAGGATTAAAGGACCTCATTCTTATTCTGGGCTCCCCGTGTTTTGACTGCTTAAATGAGCTATCCAGACAGGATGAGTTAGATTATGTGCTACAGAAAATTTAGTTTCCAGACAAAATAAATCTTTCTTCCTTTAGTCTCAAAGAGTAAGTAAAGTTCTAAAATATAGACAATGTCTTCCTTACCCCTGTGTTCTGAATTACCTTAATCCCGACCTGATTGGCTTTGTTCTTATCTCTAAACACCAGCTTATAAATACATAAAAGAGCCTTTCAAAATCCAGAAATAATAATCACCACTCCAGACTAAATGTGTCTGCCTATGAGCTTGCAATCTAGGCCCCTGTTTTCTTATAAGCATTTTCTAAAGAAGACCATACAATAATTGCTCTTTTGTTTCTCGCTTATTTTGCCTCACCAAATGTCCCACAGGATCACTCACAATGTTGCATGCCTCAAAACTTCATTCCGTTTTGTAGCAGCATGGTATTTGATCATATGTATATATCATCATTCACCAATCTACTTCTCAGTCAGTGCATCCTTCAGCTACCATTACCATGGTGATGAAAGTGGAGTCACACAGTATCTATCTTTTTGTGTTTGGCTTATTTCACTCAGCATTATGTCCTCAAGGGTTATCCATCTTGTCATGTGGTTCAGGACATCATTTTGCTTTACTGCAGCATAATATTCCATCATATGTATATACCACATTTTGTTAAGCCACTCATCTGTTGATGGGCATTTGGATTGTTTCCATCTTTTGACAATTGTGAATAATGTTGCTTTGAACATTGATGTGCAAATGTCTGTTTGTGTCACTGCTTTCAGATGTTCTGGGTATATACCAAGCAGTGTTACTGCCACACCATAGGGCAACTCAATATTTACTTTCCTAAGGAACCACCAAATTGTCTTCCGTAGCAGCTGTACCATTATATATTCCCACCAGCAGTGCATAAATGTCCCAATTTCTCCACATCCTCTCTGTATTAGTTAGGGTTCTCTAGAGAAACAGAATCAACAGGGAACACTCACAAATATAAAATTTATAAAAGTGTCTCACGTGACCACGGGAATGCAGAGTCCAAAATCCACAGGGCAGGCTGTGAAGCCAACGACTCCGATGGAGGGTCTGGACGAACTCCACAGGAGACGCTCGCCAGCCAAAGCAGGAATAGAGCCTGCTTCTTCTGAATCCTCCTTAAAAGGCTTCCCATGATTAGACTAAGCATCACTCATTGCAGAAGACACTCCCCTTTGGCTGATTACAAATGGAATCAGGTGTGGATGCAGCTGACATGATCATGATCTAATTCTATGAAATGTCCTCATTGCAAAAGACAGGCCAGCACTTGCCCAACTAGACAAACAGGTGCCACATCTTGACCAAGTTGACACATGAACCTGACCATGACACTCCTCAACATTTGTAGTTTCTTGTTTGTTCAATAGCAGCCATTCTTATAGAAGTGAGGTGGTATGTCATTGTAGTCTTCAGTTACATTTCCCTTATAGCTAATGAAAATAAGCATCTCTGTGATTTTCAGCCATCTGTATTTGTTTTTCATAAAAATGACTATTCATATCTTTAGCTCATTTTATAATTGGATTTGTTCTTTTGTTGTTGAGCCATCTGTATTTGTTCTTCAGAAAAATGCCTATTCATATTTTAGCCCATTTTATAATTGGGTTGTTTGTTCTTTTGTCATTGAGTTGTATGATTTCTCTTTGTATACAGGATATCAAGTCTTTGTCTGATATGTGATTTCCAATTATTTTCTCCCATTGAGTTGGCTGCCTCTTCACCTTTTTGACAAAGTCTTTTGAGGTGCAGAAGCATTTGATTTTGAGGTGTTCCCAGTTATTTATTATTTTTTTCTTTTGTTGCTTTGTGCTTTGGTGTAAAATTTAGGAAACTACCTCCTAGGTCCTGGAGACGTTTCCTTACATTCTCTTCTAGAAGCGTTATGGTACTAGTCTTTATATTTAGGTGTTTGATCCACTTTGAATTAAGTATTGTATAGGGTTTAAAGTAAGGATCCTTTTTCTTTCGACTATTAATATCCTGTTCTCCCATGCCCATTTATTGAAAAGACTATTTTGTCCTAGGTCAGTGGATTTGGGGTCTTGTGAAAAATCATAGATTTGGTGGTCTAATTCTGCACTCTTGATTTTATTCCATTGGTTAATACTTCTATCTTTGTGCCAGCAAAACCATGCTGTTTTGACTACTTTGTTCTTTTAATAAGTTTTAAATTCAGGAGGTGTTAATCCTCCCACTTTGTTCTTCTTTTTTAGGATTATTTTATCTATTGGGCCTCCTTCTATTCCAGATGAATTAATAATTAGCTTTCCCAAGTCTTCAAAGTAGGTTGTTGGAATTTTGATTGGTACTACATTGAATATGAAGATCAATTTGGGTAGAATTGACATCTTAACCACATTTAACCTTCCTATCCAATACGAGCAGGGAATGTCTTTCCATCTATTTAGATCTTCTTTGATTTCTTTAAGCAATGTTATGTTATTTTCTTGTACAAGTCCTTTATGTCCCTAGTTAAGTTCATTCTTAGGTACCTGATTCTTTTAGTTGTTATTTTGAATGGAATTTTTTCTTTAGCCAACTCTTCAGTTAGGTTATTGCTCATGTATAGAAACGTTACTGATTTTTGCACATTAATTTTATATTGTGCCACCTTGCTGAATTTATTTGTTACCGCAAGTATCTTTGTTGTAGATTTCTCAGGATCTTCCAAGTATAGTATCATGTCATCTGTAAGTAATGAAAGTTTTACTTCCTCCTTTTCAATTTGGATGCCCCTTTATTTCTTTTTCCCATCTGATTGCTCTAGCTAGAACTTCTAGTACAATGCTGAATAATAGTGGTGACAGAGGGAATACATGTCTTGTTCCCAATCTTAGGGAGAAAACTTTCTGTCTCTCTCATTTGAGTATGATGCTGGTTATCAGTTTTTCATATGTGCCCTTTTTCATATTGAGGAAGTTACTTTTGTTTCCTAACTTTTGAAGTGTTTTTATTAGAAAAGGATGTTGAATTTTGTCAAATGCTTTTTCAGCATCAATTGAGATGATCATGTGATTTTTCCCTTTCAATTTTCAAATATGCTTTATTACATTAATTGACTTCTTGTGTTGAACCATCCTTGCATTCCTGGTATAAACCCCATTTGGTCATGGTGTACAATTTTTTTAAACATTTTTTTTTTGTATAGTATAGCATATATACAAAGCAAAGAAATAAAAAAGCAATAGTTTGCAAAACACTCTTCAACAAGTAATGACAGGACAGATCCCAGAGTTTGTCATGGGTTACCATGTGATCCTCTCATATTTTTCCTTCTAGCTGCTCCAGAATATAGGAGGTCAGAGGGCCTAAATATTTTCTTATCATCACAATTGACTTTTTTCCTTCTTTTTTTTTTGTGAAAAATAACAAATATACAAAAAAACTATGCATTTCAAAACACAGCACCATAATTAGTTGTAAAACGTGTTTCAGAGTTTGACATGGGTTACAATTCCACAATTTTAGGTTTTTACATCTAGCTGCTCTAAAATACTGGAGACCAAAAGAAATATCAAGTTAATGATTCAGTATTCATATTCATTTGTTAAATCCTATCTTCTCTGTATAACACCACCATCACCTTTGATCTTTCCACCCCTCTCTTTAGGGTTGTTTGGACTATGACAATTCTAAATTTTTCATATTTGAAGGATCTATCACTAATGTGAGGTAGGGAGATGTTCTGGAGAGGCTGGGCTAGGTTTCAGGACTTATCTGGACCAGGGACCCATCTGGAGTTGTAGGTTTCTGCAAAGTTACTCTAGTGCATGGAACCCTTGTGGAATCTTATTTTTTGCCCTAGGTGTTCTTTAGGATTGGCTGGAATGGTCCTGGTTGGGGGTTGACAGGTTATGATAGGTAGCAAGATCTGATTGAAGCTTGAGTAAGAGCAACCTCCAGAGTAGCCTCTTGACTCTATTTGAACTCTTTCTGCCACTGATACTTTACTAACTACACATTTTTTTCCCCTTTTGGTCAGGATGTAATTGTTGATCCCATGGTGCTAGGTCTGAATTCATCCCTGAGAGTCATCTCCCACATTGCCAGGGAAACTTTCACCCCTGGATGTCATGTCCCATGTAAGGGGGAGGGCAATGAATTAACTTGCAGAGATGGCTTAGAGAGATGAGGTCACATCTGAGCAGCAAAAGAGGACCTCCAGAAGTAACACTTAGGCATGCCTATAGGTAATCTAACTCCTCCACTGTCTATATAAGCTTCACAAGAGTAAGCCTCATGATTGAGGGCATGGCCTATTTATTGATTTGAGTGTCCCTAAAGTTTGACACAATATCAGGGGACTTCCGATAGTGAAGTTTAATAGTTCCATATTCTTTCTCTCATCCCTCAGGGGGCTTTGCCAATGCTTTTTGATTATCTGCTTAATATACTCTCAGATGTTTCCAGGCATTATAATAATCTATACATGAATAAAGGACCATTTTCTTATTCTGTGCTCCCAGTGTTTCAGTTGTTCAAATCAGCTATACAGATAGGTTGAATTAGATTGTGCACTACAGAAAATTTCTGTTCCAGACCAAATAAACTTTTCTTCCATTGGTCTCAAAGAGTATATGTGGTTTTAAAATATAGACGCTGTCTTCCTTACCCTTACACTCTGAATTGCTTTAACCCCAACCTATTTGGCTTCATTCTTATCTCTAAATATCAGGTCATATATATAACAGCCTCTCAAAATCCAGAAATAACAGTCACCTCTCGAGACTTAATGTGTCTGCTCTAAAAGCTTACAATCTAGGCCCCTGTCATCTTATAAGCATTTTCTAAAGGTGACCATATCATTCTTGTTCTTTTGTGTCTGGCTTATTTATCTCTACTTTAATCTTTATTTCTCTTTTTCTATTTGCTTTGGGGTTAGTTTTTTGTTCTTTCTCAAGTTCCCCCAAGTGAGCAGTTAAGTCCTCAATTTTTGTTCTTTCTTGTTTTTTAATATAGGCATTTAGGGCAATAAATTTCCCTCTCAGCACAGCCTTTGCTGCATCCCATAAGTTCCAATATGTTGTATTCTCATTTTCATATGTCTCCAGATAGCTACTGATTTCTCTAGTAATTTCTTCTTTGACCCACTGGTTGTTTAAGTATGTGGTATTTAATCTCCATATATTTGTGAAAGTTCTTTTCTTTGGTGGTTATTGATATCCAGCTTCATTCCATTGTGCTCAGAGAAAGTATTTTGAATAATTTCAATATTTTTAAATTTATTAAGACCTGTTTTGTGCCCCAGCATATGATCTGTCCTGGAGAAAGTTCCACGAGCACTAGAGAAGAATGTATAACCTGTTGTTTTGGGATGTAATGACCTATGTATGTCTGCTAGGTCTAATTCATTTATCAAGTTGTTTAACTTCTCTACTTTGTTGATTCTCTGCAGGTTGTTCTGCCCACAGAGGAGAGGGTGCATTGAAACATCCTACTATTATTGTTGAAACATTTATCACTCCCTTCAGTTTTGCCAATGTCTGTCTCACAAACTTTGGAGCTGCATGATTGGGAACATAAACATTTATGTTCTTCTTCATGAATTTGTTCCTTTTATTAATATATAGTGTCCTTCTTTGTCTCTTATGACGTTTTTACATTTAAAGTCTATTTTGTCTGATATTAATATAGCTACTCCTGCTTTCTTTTAGTTATGACTTGCATGGAACATTTTTTTCCCCATCCTTTCACTTTCAATCTATTTGTATCCTTATGTCTAAGATGAGTCTCTTGTAAACAGAATAGTTGGCTTATAATTCTCAATCCATCTGCAATCTGTATTTATTAATTGGTTAAGTTTAGTCCACTAACATTCAAAGTTATTATTGAAATGGCATTTCTTGATTCCACCATCTTATCCTTTGGATTTTATTTGTCAGATCTATATATTCTTTTCCCTTACTGCTATTCTTCAATCCTGTGCCTTCCTCCAGACCTCCTTCTCCTGTCTTATTTTTCAACTGACAGAACTCCCTTCAGTATTTCTTGCAGGGCTTGTCTCTTATTGACAAATTCTTTCACAATTTGTGCATCTGTGAAAATTTTAACCTCTCCTTCAGTTTTGAAGGGCAATTTGGCTGAGTACAGAATTATTGGCTGACAGTTTTTTCTCTTTCAGGATCTTAAATATATCATATCACTGCCTTCTCGCCTCCATGGCACCATTTGAGTAGGCTGAACTAAGTCTTATATGGTTACCCTTGAATGTAACAGATTGTTTTTCTCTTGCCACTTTCAGGATTTTCTGCTTCTCTTCAACATTTGACAGACCAATTAGTATGTGTCTCGGGGAAGGCATGTTTGGATTTATTCTATCTGGAATTCATTGAGCTTCTTTGATTTGCATATTTATGTCTTTTATAAGGGTTGGGAAGTTTTCTCCCACTATATCTTCAACTAATCTTCCTAGCCCTTTACTCTTGTCTTTTTCAGGGACACCAATGATTCTTATATTTGTGTACTTTGTTTTGTCCTTCATTTCCCTGAGATCCAATTTAAATTTTTCTAGCTTTTTTGTTATTTGCTGTTTTGAGGGTTTGAAATCAGTTGTCCTGTCCTCTAGATCACTTATTCTTTCTTATGCTTCTTTAAATCTGCTGCTGTGTATCTCTAGGAAATTTTTTTATTTGGTCTACAGCATCTTTAATCTTTCTGATATTTCTGTTTATTCTTTCAAATTCCTCTTTACGTTCTTCTAGTGTCTTCTTGATCTCCTTATGTCATTAGCCATCCCATTTATTTTGTTTAATAGAGTTATAGGAACATCTTTGATTAATTGTTCCAAAGTCTGTGTCTCCCCTAGTATTTTAATTTGGTCTTTAAACTGGGCTTTATCTGTCTGCATCATGATATGTTTAATGATTTTTGTTGTCTTCTTGGTATGTAAATATCTTGAGTGGTTTACTTTGGAAGTGGATTTCCTTCAATACTCTAAAGGTTTGTATTTGTGGGATGGATATGGAGTAGGATGCCAGGCACTGGGTGGGGCGCAACAGTGCAGTGATGTGTTGAGGTCAAGAAGTCAGTACATGAATGCATGGCAGCTAGAAATGGGGAGGGTGTGGCAGTTTGGGTGCATAGGTCTGGGGGGCAGAGCCCTGGTGTGTGCTGGTCTAGGGGGTAGGACCCTTGTGTGTGTGTGTGTGTGCGTGTGCAGAGCTCAGGGGCAATGGGCTGTAGTTGTGCCTGAGTAGGCTGGGGGTGGGTGTGGCTCAAATTTGTAGGTCAGCCCTTGCCTAGAGCTTGGAGGCGTTCTGGTGACCATGCATGCACACGGATCTGGGAGGGCCATAAACTGATGTATATGTGTGCTGAGCTGGAGTAGGGGGCAGGGAGAGGTTGTATGACTGTATGGGCTGGGAGCAGGTGTAGCCTGGGTATGAAGGTGAGTGCCTGAAGCCTTTATGCACTGGCAACTGTCTGCAGGGGGCAGGGGGGTGGAGGGGGACCTTAAGAGGGGCAGGGCGAGACTGTGCTTGTCAAGAAGAGGTGGGTTGGACTGGGGCAGGTGTGCTTGCACTTGATGTGGGGGTGTGGGAGCAAGTACCTGTGGGAAGGTGGCAGGGTAGGGGTGCTTGGAGTGTGTGGGGAGTGGGTGATGGTGTTCAGGTGCATGGGGTGTGGGGTGAGTTGCAGGTCTTGGGGCTGCACCAGTGAGGGTAGTGTATTCAAGGAATGTGGCTTGGCTTATTTCCTAGTCCCAGTCTTCCTATCTATGCATTTCTTAGGGTTCTGGGCTTCTGTTTGGAAAGTGGTGCTTTAGACTGTTTGCATGGGCTGAATGGTCTTCAGTTCTCTGCATCTCAATTCTTCAGCTTTTGCAAGCAGGGCCTCCCTGTTCCTTGGAGCAGGGGTGAACTCAATCTATCTTATTCTGCCATCTTCCTGGAACCTAATTCTTATTCTTTAAAGATGAAAACCTTACTACTTAAAAAATTAACCAAACAGAAGTTTTTCTGCTCCTAAAGCTCAATGACTTCAAATTATTCTTAAGCAGTTTTATTGAAATATATTCACATACCATATAATCATCCAAAGTGTATAATCAGTGGTTCACAGTATCATCAAATAGCTGTGCATTCATTATTACAATCAATTTTGAACATTCTCATTACTCCAAAAAATAAAAATGAAAATGAAAAAGAATACCCCAAACATCTCATACTCCATATCTACCCCTATTATTTATTTATTTATTTGTCTTTATTTCTTACTCATCTGTCCATACACTGGATAAAGGTTTTCACAATTACATAGTTACACCATGAAAGCTACATAGTTCTACAACCATCTTCAAGAATCGAGGTTACTGGAATATAGTTCAACAGTTTCAGGTATTTCCATCTAGCTATTCTAATACACTAAATACTAAAAAGGGTTATCTATATAATGAATATCTACATCATAGCCTCCAGAATGACCTCTCCACTCTATTTGAAATTTCTCAGCCACTGAAACTTTATTTTGGCTCATTTCTCTTCCCTCATTTGGTCAAGAATGCTTTCTCAATCCCATGCTGTCAGGTCCATGCTCATCTCTGGCAGTCAGGTCCCATGATGCCAGGAAGACTTATACCTCTGGGAGTCATGTCCCACATTTTCAGGGAAATTTACACCCCTGGGAGTCATGTCCCACATAGGGGGAAGGGCACTGAGTTCACCTGCAGAGTTGGCTTAGAGAGAGAGGCCACATTTGAGCAACAAAAGAAGTTCTCTGGGGGTGACTTTTAGGCATCATTATAAGCAGGCTCAATGTCCCTTATACAGGAATAAATTTCATAAGGGCTAGGCCCAAGATCTAGGACTCGGCCTAGTTAATTGATAGTCCCCAATGCTTCTGGGAATTCTGGAATTCCCCAGGTGGGGAAGTTTAATATTTTCACTTGTGTTCCCAGTCAATGGGACTTTGGAAATACTTTTTATTATTCTGCCCAAATTTCTCTGGGATGTATTGGGGCATCACATTAACCTCCAGAGGTGCTCTATTATTACACTTCTCTACCAACAGTGAATAGGTACATCACTTTCTCCACATTTTCTCCAGCACTTTGTAACTTTCTGTTTATTTTTAAACATTTTATTCTCACACCATACAATCCATCCTAAGCAAACAATCAATGGTTCCTGGTATAATCACATAGTTATGCATTCACCACCACAATCTATATAAGGACCTTTCCATTTCTTCTGTAAAGTAAGAATAACAGGAAAAAATTAAAGGATAATAGATTTAAAAATAAAATAAAAAGGAGAAACAACAACAACAACAAGAATCCCATACCACTCCCTAATATCCCCCTTATTGACTTTTAGCTTTGGTATATTGCCTTTGTTACATTTCATGGGAGCATATTGCCATATTATTAACTATAAACTCTAGTTTGAATTGATTGTATTTTTTCCATATACCATCCCATTTTCAGGACCTTCCAATGTTGACATTCATTTGCTCTCCCTTATTTTAAAACATTCTTATATTTGTACATTTAATCGCCATCATTGCCGACTCTAGGTTTTGCAACTTTATGGCCACAGTCTTTATCTTCTATCTTTCCTTCTGGTGTCATACACACCACTAGCCTTCCTGTTTCAATGATACTCATAGTAAGTTTTGCTCATTATACTTATAATATTGTGCTACCATCAGATAGCATTGTGCTATCCATTTCTGGATCTTTACAATCAATCCAGTTGAACATTCTATACTCCCTCAGCAACAAATGTCCAATCTATACCATCTTTATATCCCCTGATAACCTGTTCTCACCTCTAACTCTCAAAGTTTCTCATTAATGTTAGTTCATATTACTGAGAGCATACAGTATTTGACCTTTTGTTCCTGGCTAATTTCACTCAAAATAATGTCCTCAAGGTTCATCCATGTTGCTGCACGCATCATAGCTTTATTTTGTTCCCTTACTGACAATATTCATTTCTACATTCTTCTCCAAATTTCTCTCTCCTGTCTTTCCCAACTTCCTGAAGTGTTCCCTTTAGTTTTTCTTGTAGAGAAGTTCTCTTGTTCACAAACTCTCTGTGTCTGTTTGTTTGAAAGTATTTTTGAAGGAGAGTTTTGCCAGTTATAGAATTTTGGTTGGCAGTTTTTCTCTTTAAAAATCTTAAATATATCATACCACTGCCTCTTTGCCTCCACGGTTTCTGCTGAGAAATCCACATATAGTCTTATTGAGCTTCCCTTGTGTGCTATGGATCACTTTTATTTTGCTGCTCTAAGAATTCTCTTTTTTGTCTTTGACATTTGACAAACTGATCAGTAAGTGTCCTGGAGTAGGTCTATTTGAATCTATTCTGTTTGGGGTATGCTGTATTCTTGGACCTGTAATTGTATGTCTTTCATAAGGGATGGAAAATTTTCAGTGATTGTTTCCTCTATTAGTCTCTCTGCCCCCTTGCCCTTCTCTTTTTCTTCTGGGACATCCATTACACCTATATTAACGTGCTTCATGCTGTCATTCAATTCCCTGAGACCTGTCTCATATTTTTCCATTCTTTTACCTATCTGTTTTTGTGTGTTTAGGATTTCAGATATCTTGTCTTCTTTTTCACTAATCCTTTCTACTCTTTTTCAAATCTGCTGTTGTAAGTCTCCATTGTGTTTTTCATATCTTCTATTGTCCTGTCATTCCCACGAGTTCTTCCATTTTTTTTTCATGCTTTCACATTCTTCTTTACGATCACTCAATGTCTTCTTTATGTTCGTCATCTTTTTTTGTCATATCTCCCTTTACTCGTTGATTTGATTTAGCAAATTTCTTTGATCATCTTTAATTAGTTATTTCAATGCCTGAATCTTATTTTAAGTGCTAGTTTGTTCCTTTGACTTGGCCATATCTTTGTTTTTCCTAGTATGACTCATAATTTTTTCCTGATGTCTAGGCATCTGATTTTCTTGATTAGTTTATTCTCGAGGTGTTTTTTACTCTTTTACCTAGGGTTTTCTTGTTTATTGCTTTTGTTCTCTATCTGTTCTCTGGCATTCAGTTCAACTTATTCTAGACTCTAGCATAGCTTCTGTTTAATTTTTCAGATTTTATTTTTCTGTTTTTGCCCTGCCTAAATAGAACTATTGTTTTTGAGGAAGATATCCCCAGAAATGACTGACCCCAATCAAATTTTCCCAGACCAGACAGACCCAGATTTCAGAAACTTGTAATCAAGTATCAAGTGAGAATGAGACTCAGCATGTTGTCAGACTTTCCTGTGAGGCCTCTAGACTCTGTGCTTTTCCTATCCCTTTTAGCAGGTCACACTTATCAGCCTGCAGATCCCCACTGGCATAAAGTCATGCCGTGCCTTTAATTCTCATCAGATCTGTCCCTGTCAAGGACATGGTTGAGACAAGCTGAAATAAAAGGCAAGATTAAGCTGCTTCTCTTTTCCAGTCCCTGGGGTCTGAATTCTCTGAATGAGGCCACCACTTGCACTGCATGCACCCCACTCCCCTTTTCTTGGGGACAGTACATGCTTTAGGGTATTATCCCCTTCACTTGACTAGTTACTTTGTATCTGCCCTTGCCTACAGCAGTGCTGACAACTGAAAATGCCTGAGGTTTCACTAGTGAGCTACTTAAAATAGTTAAAAAAATGAAACAACCAAAAATGTAAGAAATCCCTTTTCACCAGAGCCAAGGTTTGGCATCAAGAATCAGAGTTGGTAGCTGGTGCTGTGTTTCCCTTTTCTTGAGGCACAGCCCTTTTCCAATATTCTGAGATCAGCTGACTCCAAAATCTTCAGTTTTTAAAAAATCATCCCTGCCTCCTCTCTACTGGGATAGACAATGTAAAACAGAATGTAGGGATTTTACCAGCTTAATTCTCAGAGATCTACATTATTTCCAAGTTTTAAGGTTGTGGGCTTTTTCCATTGTCTTTCTATTTTTTTCCTTCCATTGCTGCAAGTACAGTAGAGTGCACACAGGTACTTAAAAGTTGCCTGTTAATTGAATACACAGAGTTTTCTTCAATTGCTGTGGTTTAAGATATAGTTTATAAAGAAATAATGAGGACTGCTAATGTTTTAACCTTAAAGTACAGATGAAGGGGGAAAACAGGCTTTAAAAATTGGGTGCAGGGTATAAAAATAATGCTGCAAAATGATCTGGGTTTAAAAGCTATATGGTGTTATGTCACACTAAGAAAAATGAACACTAAATTTTAGTTTTATTATATTTTAGTGTTATATAATATTATAATATATAAATTCTAAGAATTTTTAGTAAATATTTATATTATATAAAATATATAATATATTAACATATGCATTATTATAACACTTTAGTAGTAGTATTTAATAAATAAATTGACAATATACTTGTTAAGGGGAGCAGGCTTATAAAAATTGAGTCTTTCAGATACCTAAATTTTTATATTCTACAAGAATTCACATTCTCATCCTAAAAAGTAAGGTGTATGTCATTTTGTTTGGCAGGCAAATTTTAACTATCCACTGTCTACTTATAACATTAAAAACAAAAACAAAAACAAAGTACTTTTAGTTAAAATTCTGGAGAAATTTAACTCCATATGACAATGAGCATCTCATATTTCAAGAAGAAGAAATTATACTTAAAATGTTTTGGATTAGAAGAAGCAAATCTGACAGTGCAGTGTTCACAAAGCACAGATTTTTCTATACCTTGAAAGTCAGGTATAGTCACATATTTACATATATACTCATGTTTCACTCTGGCTCAGCTATTGACCTGCCTCAGCCTTATTTCAGCACACAGATTAAGGTTTTAATACACACAAAGGTACACACACACACAGTATGGAGGTTAAAGAGTTCTAAACTCAAGAAGCTAATCCACCTGAACCTGTTACTAGTCCTAACTTGGTTGTCAACAACCTCTTTGGAATACTCAGCACCTATGGATAGAGGTCATATAAGTAACAAAATGCTACAAAGAGGGAATACAGAAATATATTTTAATAGCCTGTTTCAGCAGAAAAAATAAAGCTCAGAGGATACGATCTGCTCAATGACATTCAATCTTTTTTTTATTAATTAAAAAATTAACTAACACAACATTTAGAAATCATTCCATTCTATATATACATTCAGTAATTCCCAATATCATCACATAGATGCAGATTCATCATTTCTTAGTACATTTGCATCGATTTATAAAAAGTAAAAAGACAACAGAAAAAGAAATAAAATGATAATAGAGAGAAAGAAATAAAAAAATAAATAAATAAAACTACACCTCAGATGCAGCTTCATTCAGTGTTTAAACATAATTACATTACAATTAGGTAGTATTGTGCTGTCCATTTCTGAGTTTTTGTATCCAGTCCTGTTGCACAGTCTGTATCCCTTCAGCTCCAATTACCCATTATCTTACCCTATTTCTATCTTCTGATGGTCTCTGTTACAAATGACATATTCCAAGTTTATTCACTAATGTCAGTTCACATCAGTGGGACCATACAGTATTTGTCCTTTAGTTTTTGGCTAGTCTCACTCAGCATAATGTTCTCTAGGTCCATCCATGTTATTACATGCTTCATAAATTTATTCTGTCTTAGAGCTGCATAATATTCCATCGTATGTATATACCACAGTTTGTTTAGCCACTCGTCTGTTGATGGACATATTGGCTGTTTCCATCTCTTTGCAATTGTAAATAATGCTGCTATAAACATTGGTGTGCAAATGTCCATTTGTGTCTTTGCCCTTAAGTCCTCTGAGTAGATACCTAGCAATGGTATTGCTGGGTCGTATGGCAATTCTATATTCAGCTTTTTGAGGAACCGCCAAATGGCCTTCTACAGTGGTTGCACCATTTGACATTCCCACCAACAGTGGATAAGTGTGCCTCTTTCTCCACATACTCTCCAGGACTTGTCATTTTCTGTTTTGTTGATAATGGCCATTCTTGTGGGTGTGAGATGATATCTCATTGTGGTTTTGATTTGCATTTCTCTAATGGCCAGGAACATTGAGTATCTCTTCATATGCCTTTTGGCCATTTGTATTTCCTCTTCTGAGAAGTGTCTGTTCAAGTCTTTTCCCCATTTTGTAATTGGGTTGGCTGTCTTTTTGTTGTTGAGTTGAACAATCTCTTCATAAATTCTGGATGCTAGACCTTTATCTGATATGCCATTTCCAAATATTGTCTCCCATTGTGTAGGCTGTCTTTCAACTTTCTTGATGAAGTTCTTTGATGCACAAAAGTGTTTAATTTTGAGGAGCTCCCATTTCTTTCTTTCTTTCTTCAGTGCTCTTGCTTTATGTTTAAGGTCCATAAAACTGCCTCCAATTGTAAGTTTCATAAGATATCTCCCTACATTTTCCTCTAACTGTTTTATGGTCTTAGACCTAATGTTGAGATCTTTGATCCATTTTGAGTTAACTTTTGTATAGGGTGTGAGATACGGGTCCTCTTTCATTCTTTTGTACATGGATATCCAGTTCTCTAGGCACCATTTATTGAAGAGACTGTTCTGTCCCAGGTGAGTTGGCTTGACTGCCTTATCAAAGATCAAATGTCCATAGATGAGAGGGTCTATATCTGAGCGCTCTATTCGATTCCATTGGTCGATATATCTATCTTTATGCCAGTACCATGCTGTTTTGACCACTGTGGCTTCATAATATGCCTTAAAGTCAGGCAGCGCGAGACCTCCAGCTTCGTTTTTTTTCCTCAAGATACTTTTAGCAATTCGGGGCACCCTGCCCTTCCAGATAAATTTGCTTATTGGTTTTTCTATTTCTGAAAAATAAGTTGGAATTTTGATTGGTATTGCATTGAATCTGTAAATTAATCTAGGTAGAATTGACTTCTTAACTATATTTAGTCTTCCAATCCATGAACACGGTATGCCCTTCCATCTATTTAGGTCTTCTGTGATTTTTTTAACAGTTTTTTGTAGTTTTCTTTGTATAGGTCTTTTGTCTCTTTAGTTAAATTTATTCCTAAGTATTTTATTCTTTTAGTTGCAATTGTAAACGGAATTCGTTTCTTGATTTCCCCCTCAGCTTATTCATTGCTAGTGTATAGAAACACTACAGATTTTTGAATGTTGATCTTGTAACCTGCTACTTTGCTGTACTCGTTTATTAACTCTAGTAGTTTTGCTGTGGATTTTTCAGGGTTTTCAACATATAGTATCATATCATCTGCAAACAGTGATAGTTTTACTTCTTCCTTTCCAATTTTGATGCCTTGTATTTCTTTTTCTTGTCTAATTGCTCTGGCTAGAACTTCCAACACAATGTTGAATAACAGTGGTGATAATGGACATCCTTATCTTGTTCCTGATCTTAGGGGGAAAGTTTTCAATTTTTCCCCATTGAGGATGATATTAGCTGTGGGTTTTTCATATAGTCCCTTTATCATTTTAAGGAAGTTCCCTTGTATTCCTATCCTTTGAAGTGTTTTCAACAGGAAAGGATGTTGAATCTTGTCAAATGCCTTCTCTGCATCAATTCAGATGATCATGTGATTTTTCTGCTTTGTTGATATGGTGTATTACATGAATTGATTTTCTTATGTTGAATGATCCTTGCATACCTGGGATGAATCCTACTTGGTCATGATGTATAATTCTTTTAATGTGTTGCTGGATTCGGTTTGCTAGAATTTTGTTGAGGATTTTTGCATCTATATTCATTAGAGAGATTGGTCTGTAGTTTTCTTTTTTTGTAATATCTTTGCATGGTTTTGGTATGAGGGTGATGTTGGCTTCATAGAATGAATTAGGTAGCTTTCCCTCCACTTCAATTTTTTTGAAGAGTTTGAGCAGGGTTGGTACTAATTCTTTCTGGAATGTTTGGTAGAATTCATATGTGAAGCCGTCTGGTCCTGGACTTTTCTTTTTGGGAAGCCTTTGTATGACTGATTCAATTTCTTTACTTGTGATTGGTTTGTTGAGGTCATCTATTTCTTCTTGAGTCAAAGTTGGTTGTTCATGTCTTTCTAGGAACCTGTCCATTTCATCTACATTGTTGTATTTATTAGCGTAAAGTTGTTCATAGTATCCTGTTATTACCTCCTTTATTTCTGTGAGGTCAGTGGTTATGTCTCCTCTTCCATTTCTGATCTTATTTATTTGCATCCTCTCTCTTCTTCTTTTCATCAATCTTGCTAAGGGCCCATCAATCTTATTGATTTTCTCATAGAACCAACTTCTGGTCTTATTGATTTTCTATATTGTTTTCATGTTCTCAATTTCATTTATTTCTGCTCTAATCTTTTTTATTCCTTTTCTTTTCTTGCTTTGGGGTTAGTTTGTTGTTCTTTCTCCAGTTCTTCCAAGTGGACAGTTAATTCCTGAATTTTTGCCCTTTCTTCTTTTTTGATATAGGCATTTAGGGCAATAAATTTCCCTCTTAGCATTGCCTTTGCTGCATCCCATAGGTTTTGATATGTTGTGTTTTCATTTTCATTCACCTCGAGATATTTACTAATTTCTCTTGTAATTTCTTCCTTGACCCACTGGTTGCTTAAGGGTGTGTTGTTGAGCCTCCATGTATTTGTGAATTTTCTGGCACTCTGCCTATTATTGATTTCCAACTTCATTCCTTTATGATCTGAGAAAGTGTTGTGTATGATTTCAATCTTTTTAAATTTGTTGAGACTTACTTTGTGAACCAGCATATGGTCTATCTTTGAGAATGATCCATGAGCACTTGAGGAAAAGGTGTATCCTGCTGTTGTGGGGTATAATGTCCTATAAATGTCTGTTAAGTCTAGCTCATTTATTGTAATATTCAAATTCTCTGTTTCTTTATTGATCCTCTGTCTAGATGTTCTGTCCATTGATGAGACTGGGGAGTTGAAGTCTCCAAGTATTATGGTAGATGTGTCTATTTCCCTTTTCAGTATTTGCAGTGTATTCCTCACATATTTTGGAGCATTCTAATTCGGTGCATAAATATTTATGATTTTTATGTCTTCTTGTTTATTTGTTCCTTTTATAATAGATAGTATCCTTCTTTGTCTCTTTTAACTGTTTTACATTTGAAGTCTAATTTGTTGGATATTTGTATAGCTACTCCTGCTCTTTTCTGGTTGTTATTTGCATGAAATATCTTTTCCCAACCTTTCACTTTCAACCTATGTTTATCTTTGGGTCTAAGATGTGTTTCAGTTGACAGCATATAGAAGGATCCTGTTTTTTAATCCATTCTGCCAGTCTATGTCTTTTGATTGGGGAATTCAGTCCATTAACATTTAGTGTTATTACTGTTTGGGTAATACTTTCCTCTACCATTTTCCCTTTTGTATTACATATGTCATATCTAATTTTCCTTCTTTCTACACTCTTCTCCACACCTCTCTCTCCTGTCTTTTCGTATCTGTCTCTAGTGCTCCCTTTAGTATTTCTTGCAGAGCTGGTCTCTTGGTCACAAATTCTCTCAGTGACTTTTTGTCTGAAAATGTTTTAATTTCTCCCTCATTTTTGAAGGATAATTTTGCTGTATGTAGAAGTCTTGGTTGGCAGTTTTTCTCTTTTAGTAATTTAAATATATCATCCCACTGTCTTCTTGCCTCCATGGTTTCTGCTGAGAAATCTACACATAGTCTTATTGGGTCTCCCTTGTATGTGATGGATTGTTTTTCTCTTGCTGCTTTCAAGATCCTCTCTTTCTCTTTGACCTCTGACATTCTAACTAGTAACTGTCTTGGAGAACGCCTATTTGGATCTAATCTCTTTGGGGTGCGCTGCACTTCTTGGATCTGTAATTTTAGGTCTTTCATAAGAGTTGGGAAATTTTCAGTGATAATTTCTTCCATTAGTTTTTCTCCTCCTTTCCCTTCTCTTTTCCTTCTGGGACACCCACAACATGTATATTTGTGCGCTTCATATTATCATTCAATTCCCTGAGCCCCTGCTCAAATTTTCCCATTCTTTTCCCTATAGTTTCTGTTTCTTTTTGGATTTCAGATGTTCCATCCTCCAGTTCACTAATTCTAACCTCTGTCTCTTGAAATCTACCATTGTAGGTTTCCATTGTTTTTTTTATCTCTTCTACTGTATCTTTCATTCCCATAAGTTCTGTGATTTGTTTTTTCAGACTTTCCATTTCTTCTTTTTGTTCATCCCTTGCCTTCTTCATGTCCTCCCTCAATTTATTGATTTGGTTTTTGAAGAGGTTTTCCATTTCTGTTCGTATATTCAGAATTAGTTGTCTCAGCTCCTGTATCTCATTTGAACTATTGGTTTGTTCCTTTGACTGGGCCATATCTTCAATTTTCCTGGTGTGATTTGTTATTTTTTGCTGGCGTCTGGACATTTAATCATATTTCCCTGAGTGTGAGACCCAGCATGTTGAAAGACTTTCCTGTTAAGTCTCTGGGCTCTGTTTTTCTTATCCTGCCCAGTATGTGGCACTTGTCTGTCTGCGGTTCCCACCAGCAAAAGATGTTGTGGCTCCTTTAACTTTGGAAGGCTCTCCCTGCTGGGTGTATGGTGGAGACAGAGAAAAGGTTGCAGGCTGTTTTTAATGGCTTCAAATTGCGAAGTCCTGGGATCTGAATTCCTTGAGAGAGGGATTCCACCTGAGTTGCGTTTCACTCCTCCCATGGGGAAGGTTCAGGTGGTAGAGAGCCCTGAAAGCAGCTTGTTTCTGCATTTGGGGCAGTTGCAACCTGTGTAATCCTGGCACTGAGTCCAGAGGTGACCAAGCCTCCATAGAAACAGCCAAAGAAGTCTCTGTTTCACCCCCTTTCCTCTTTTTCAGTAAGCCCAATAGGCGACTTCTGCCTTGATCAGTTTCGCCTGAGCTGGGGGCCTATTTTTAGTAGTCAGAATTTGTTTATTAATGCCACTATTGGTGTTTGGTTGGACTCAGTCCCTGCTACTGTTGGAGACTCTTTCCATTTCCTCCGGGAAGCCGCCTGTGGGGGAGGGGCGCCGGTCACCGGCCACTGCAGCTTGGGGAACTTGCTGATCCGAGACTTGAGGCCGGTCCGGGAAGTTGCCTGCAAGGGAGGGGTGCTGGCCGCCGGCCACCGCACCTTGGGGAACTCGCCTCTCCGAGACTCTCCGCTGTCTGGGAAGCTGCCCGTGAGGGAGGGGTGCAGGCCGCCAGCCGCCGCAGCCCGGGAAAGCACGCGCCACTTGGGGAACTCACCACTGCGGAGTCTTGCAGCCGGTCCAGCCGGTCCAGAGTGGGGTACACTGTGTGTCTGGTCTCTGTCATGGCTCTGGGAGCTGTTCTGTACTGTTTCTGGTTATTTAGTAGTTGTTCTGGAGGAGGAACTAAGATGCGCGACCTTACTAAGCTGCCATCTTGGACCCCGGCTCCGACATTCAATCTTTTAAGTGCAAGTTAAATACATTAAAACTGAAAAAAGCATTAAAAACTCTAGAAAAAAGTTACAAATAAAAATATTCATAGAGCCTCAATAAATACATTATGTTTTGTTTAAGGAACTCCCTTCCTGAATCAGCTTGGGGATCAGCAACACAGAAACTCTAAAGTTGCAAGCAGATATGGTTGCTCTCAGATGGCACAAACCAAGCTCCTCTGTAGCAATTTCCTCTAGGACAGTGGTCCTCAAATTTTTGGTCTCAGGACCCCTTTACATCCTTAAGAATCATTGAGAATACCAAAGAACTTTTGTTTACATGGGCTTTTATAGCTTTTAATATTTACTATATTAGATTTTACTACTGAGAAATATTTAAAATTATTAATTCATTTGAAGGTAACAGAAATAAGCAACCAGTGTCCTCTCAGCAGAAGAGTTTATGCATATTTCCAATTTTGTTGCATAAAATGTTTAAAAAACATTTATTCAAGGGGCCAGAATTAATAAAATTAATCATTTTATTGCTTCATCAAGGATGTTATTAAGAGAAACTTGCATTTTTTAAAAGCTGTGAGTGAATGATGGTTAAAAAAAATACCAATAGTACAGTGTGGATCTATAGCCTTGATCTGCACTAAGATGTCACAATTTTACTCATTGTCTTAGTTTTCTAGGCCTGCTGTAACAAAGCGCCACAAACTTAAAAAAAGCAGATATTTGTCTCACAGTTCTGGTAGTCAGAAGTTCAAAATCAAGGTATTAGGAAGGTCATCCTTCCTCTAAAATGTAGAGGGAAAAATTCTTTCATACGTCTTCTAGCTTCTGGTGGTTTGCTGGCAGTTCACGACATTATTCGCCTTATTTGTCACATGGTGTTCTCTCCCTCTGTCGCTCTGTCTGTGCCTAAATTTCCTATAAGGACACTGGTCATATTGGATTAAAGGCCCACACTTTTCTAGGAAGACCTCATTTTAACTTGTTTAATTCCATCTGCAGGAACCTTGTTTCCAAATGAGGTCACATTCTGAGGTTCCTGGGATTAGAACTACAACATGTATTTTGGGAGGATACAATTTAATTCATAACACTTATTACTGCTTTTACACCATCAGCACAAATATCAATACAGTGAAAAATGCTAATAATAACACAGTATTATTGTCTCAAACTCCCTGAAAGGGTCTTATGGACACAGAAGAGGCTTCAGACTCCCTTTCCTTCCATAGGGCATCTCTCTTTCTCTCTCACCTTATATCCTTTAATACATCTCATTTTTGGCATAGGCCCTTAACTTCACAGTCCACCAAAAAAGAAAAATATGACTTTTTCCTCAGATCTAGTCTGAGGTTAGTTATCCAAATAAGCATAATCTGTAAAAATGTACCTCTGTTCACCATGAAGATGGATTTATATATTATATGCCTAGCTACTGAGAGCTTTATTGTTTCAACTTCTCCATTCAGAATAGAATCTTAGCTTTATCTTTTTATGATCAAATACCCATTAATTGTTTTTTCTCTTAAAAACTGTAACAACATGTCCTCAAAAGTGAATTCAAACTTCCAAATCTATAGAAACAAAAATTGTTTTTACCCCAATACGCACTTGCAAATAAATTTATTGTCTTCATGATTCCAAAATTCTTTGGGCATGGTCTTAGCAAAAACAATCCATTATTACATAAGGATTACTGCACTATACTTTCACTGAATGCCTGTGGCAGAGACATTTAGCTGCTCTTCAAAGTTTGTCCTACTCCATCCATAGTATAGAGTTATCATTAGGTAGCAGCTTCCCAGCCAGGATCTTTATTTCCCAACCCCCTCTATATTTAGGTATGGTTGCTTTCACTAAAGGGTTGTGATTGGAAGTGTAGTGGGTCACATCAGCCAAAACTTTTAAGAGTGTGCCTTCTTTTTTTTATTCTCCTGAGACAGATAGATTCAAATAACTATGGGGTCCTATGGAGTGATGGACTATATAAATGGAAGTAGCTTGGATCCTCCCTGAACCACTGTGTGGAGGAAAGCTCTCACAGACCATTAACTAATATGAAAGCTTTGAAAGTAGGTTAGTGTTATGATAATATGAGAGGTGCAAAGTTCAAATAAAGTAGCACATAGATTCAGACTTCTTTCTTAAACAGATTGTCTAGTAGTTATAATCTAAGCAGAAGTTTACCCATCAATTACTTTACAGAAAAAAGAAAAAAGAAACTACCTTTTAAAACAATCCTTGCCTTTTGAAAAATAGTACAACTATGTTGTTAAATTCCCCTACCAAAAACAGTGGTGTGTAGCAGGCCAGGGTTTACCCAATGGAAGCTTCAGGTTCTTTCAGAGGTTTGGAAACTCCAGTCTTTTGCAATCATTGTGTAGCTGAACCACTTTGTCCTCAGAGGCAAGTTTCCCAATAGCCCAAGCCATTGCTTGCTATTTCTGGAGAAGTTCATACACAAAATTGAGAAATAAGTAAATTTGTTTCCAGTCTCCTGTTCTCCTTCTGGTCCTTCCACTAAAATCTTTCCTCCTTTCTTCTGAAATATTAAAATCTGATATCCAGAAAGGATCTAAAAACTCAACCACATTTGTCATTAATTAAGATTATGGTTAACTTTCATAAGGGAAAGTTACAATAACTAAAAGGCTCTGGTGGTTCCTCCACCCTCTAAACAATCAGTGCCTCTCAGACATTAATATACAGATGAATCACATAGGAATATTATTAAAACACAAATTTTAATTGAGTGGATATAAGTGGGGTCTAAAATTCTGCATATCTAATAAACTTGCAGTTGATGCTGAAATTGCTAATTTGGCAACCATGTTTTGAAAGCAAGGAATTATATAATAGGCTGGCTAAGTGCAGAAAATTTTATTCAGGTGCAACAAAATCCTTTTCTTCCCCCAGAAACTCCAGGTCCTGGAACTTCAGAAACTGTGAATGATGGGATTTCTAAGATTAGACAGGATACGAGATACGACTCCTAAAGTAGATGAAGAAGGCACAGCTAAAGATGTAGGAGATGTGTTCGGATATGGTAGGAAAGTGAGTGTTCTCCAAAATTGATTTGCTTTAAAATTTTGGCTAAGAGAATAATGGTTTATTTCAGCTATGTACAGACAAGCAGAAAATGTTTGTGAGCATTGTGAGGGAATGAGAGGGAGAAGAGGGGTGGGAACATTAAAAGGATTATTGTATATGAATACTATGTTTCATAGTATGTTGTAAAGTTACAATTCATCCTATAATGGTATTTTAAACCCTAATATATTATCAGACACCCTAATATGCTTACAAGTCTGCAAGGTGAAAGACTGAGAGGCAATGTGAAATGGTTAAGAATTCAGATTCTAAAACCAAAACTTCCTGGATTTGAATTCATATTCCATCATTTATCAGTTATGTGACCTTGGACAAGTTACTTAATTTCCTTACCCTTCATTTTCTCCATTTACAAAATGAGCACAATAATAAAAGTCACCTAACACAAAAGAATATTATTAATATGGCTCTAATAGGTTAGCAGATATTTTATCAAGTAGAAATTTCAAACTGTAGATCCCTCCAAATTGAGCATAATTTTTAAATTTTATTTTTGAGCTATATTTGAAAAGAAATACCCATAAACCTCTAACCCAACACCAGACTTGGATGATATCATCCAGATATAGAAAAATCTAGTCATGTTTTATAATCAAATGTTAATAGGTATTTTTCAAGTATTTAGGGGTAAATAAAATGTTAGATACATTTTATTAAGACTTACAATTTAATATAAAAACAAAATGCATTGAAACAAATACAATTCTTTCTCTTTTTTTTTTTTGGTTGAAAATTCTCATTTCATTAAGCAATACAATTCAAAATTTTTGCAAACATCGTAGTTCATTTACCACCTGGAGCAATTCTTCAGTTTAGATTGTCTAAAATAGATACTTAAAATAATAACTTCTGATAAAAGAAAGATTATTACAAAACAACATATAAGTAAGGAATTTTTTTTAACAAATATAATGTAAATAAAATCTTATCAGTAGTATTTTCTAGAAGAAGAGAAAAACTTTTGGGATTGTTTCTACAAACTCACAGTAACTTGATCAAATGTTCTCTTGGTGATCAAAAATATTGGTCAAAATCTGTTAATTATTATTATTATTATTATTATTTTTGCATGGGCAGGCACTGGAAATCGAACACAGGTCTCCAGCATGGCAGGTGAATTCTGCCACCGAGCCACTGTTGCACTGCCCTGTTAATTATTTTTAAATTATTGATATTTGATCATTTTAAGGTGTTGAAATGTGAAATAGTAGGTGTGGTAGTTAGATTCTGTTGTCAACTTGGCCAGATGAAGGCACCTAGTTCTGTTGCTGTGGACATGAGCCAATGGTACAGTGAACCTCATCTGTTGCTGATTACATCTGCAGTCGGCTAGGAGGCATGCCTGCTGCAATTAATGATGTTTAACTTAATTGGCTGGTGCTCAAATGCGAGAGCACAATGTAGCACAGCCCAAACAGCTCAGCATACCTCATCTTGCATGCGCAGCTCAGCCCAGGCCTTTGGAGATGCAGAAAGAAATCACCCCGGGGAAAGTTGTTGAAACCCAGAGACCTGGAGAGAAGGCCAGCAGAGATCACCCTGTGCCTTCCCACATAAGAAAGAACCTCAGTTGAAAGTTAGCTGCCTTTCCTCTGAAGAACTAATGAAATAAATCCCCTTTTCTTAAAAGCCAATTCGTCTCTGGCGGATTGCATTCCAGCAGCTAGTAAACTAGAACAGTAGGCTACATGAAAAAAGATAGATACATCTAGAAAATAATGATGTACAAAAGAAAATCAAGGACAGTTTCATACAGTAAGATATTATTATGTAAAACCCACTAAAACAATATTATATATTATAGACAGAAAGCATTGCCACCAATTTCAATATAGCCATTATCTCTGGGGAGAAAGAAAGGAGAGAGGGAGGGTAAGCCGAAAGAAAGGATGGGATTTTGGAGTGGTACAAAAGATCTGGAGGAGAAAAATCTGAATAAATATGGCAAATGCAAATATTTGTTAAATGTAGGAAACATCATTCTCTATACCTTCCTAAATGTTTGAATAAAATGGTGTAAAAAATCTAAAAGGAGGCCTCTATGTAAAGTGATGGAATAAGCAAATACTTTTGACTTATCTCCCAACTCTCAATGAAATAACTATGAAATATCTAAATATGAAAACTGCATCAGCACCAGAAAGTAAATTTAAAACTTGGCATTACAATTCCTTGTGCCTGCACATGTAAAAAAAAAAAATCGGTATTACATCTGAAACTAGTGAAGTAAGACCAATTTTTTTAGAAGTCTTTGATAATCAATATACCACCACATAATGGTAAAGTACATAGGAGACGGTTTTGAAGACTCCCATCCACACTGGCAGTAAAAACTTACTTGGGAAAGAAATGGTTGCATCGAAATAGAAAGTTCAATTAGAAAGAGTGGATTATTTTAGGCCACTTTTGCCTCTACAGTCCAGGGAAACTGGTAGAATGGGGAGCCCTTGACTGGGCTAAGATATGATGTAGTATACTGTGGTCTTTCCTAGGGACTTCCATTCTTTACTTTCACCCTAACCTCAAGAGCTATTTCAGCATTTGCTTCATAATAAAAAATTGTTCTTGGTTTAAGAACATTTGCCAAAGGAGTAGATTGTGACCTTTTTATCTCTCCCATCCCTCATTGATCCCTATATATATTCAATGTTTATCTTGTAGTAGTCATCACATAGTAAATGAAAACAGGACAATAGGCCTTTCCCTACAGATTCTATTTATTCAACTTCAGGGGATACCCTCAATAGTGAAGTGAAACTTTTTACTTAACTCTCGGAAATAGTGGCACATTTACTCCTTCTTCAGTCTGGCCATGTATATTTGTATATCTCACTTAAATATTTAGTTAAGACCTTTGTCAGGTCTGTGAAGAGCCTGGGGAAATCCAAAAATTCTAAACAAATTGCAACATTGGAAAAAATTCATGAAAACTATAATCATCAAGACATACAGTGACATTTAAAAAATTTTACATCTTGGAGACATCTAAACAAAAACAAAATCCCTGAAATCAAGTGTAAAGGAAGAAAAATACTGATTGGCTTTATTCTGTACTAGACTAAATGATAGAAGATAAGATAATAAAGAATTTTAAAGGAAAAATGTAATTCAAGAAATTGATATTTAAATTGGAAAAGAAACCCAGTATTTAAATATGTTTACATTTATTTAAATATTTCTATTTTTATTATTATTTAAAGAAATTAATATTTAAGTGAAATATTTGAATTCTATTAGACCAACTCTCCCATATATAAAAATTATAAACTCTTGACAAAAATATTTCTTTAAAAGCACAACTATAATAAAAATAAACAATAGGGGGAACAAATGTTAAAATAAATTTAGTTTGAAATGCTAGTGATCAATGAAAGGGAGGGGTAAGGGGTACGGTATGTACAATTTTATTTTTTCTGTTTTCATTTTATTTCTTTTTCTGAATAGATGCAAACGTTTCAAGAAATGATCATGATGATGAATACACAACTGTGATGATATTGTGAATTACTGATTATATATGTAGAACGGAATGATCAAGATAGGAATGTTTGCGTTTGTTATGTGTTTTTTGGTATTTAAAAAAATAAAAACAATAAAAATAAAAAATCTTAAAAAAAAAAAGCACAACTATTTGAAGGGACCAAAAAATGATCAAAAGCAGGCAAAAAAAAATAGCTCTAAGGAGCTGAATCTTAGAAGAAGGAAGCTGCAGTGAGTGCAACCTGTTCTCATACAGCTGCAGTCTTTTGGATGATAGTATTCATTAATCTACAAGGCATGGAGGTGGATGGAATTCAAACAAAATTTGAGGAGTCAGAGGATGAAGTTTGGGAGTGTAAGAGAGGCTGAAAAATGAGGAGGCACGTATAAATCCCAGAAAGGAAAGGTTTCACAGGGTGAAGCTCTAAATTTTCTTATCACAGACTGCACCCAACCCTTGGCTGGTGTCTGAATTAATCATGCACAGGGTGTGCAGAGGAACTCTGGTAGCTATGTGGAAAGGAATAGCTGGATGGTTAAAAGTACTGAGTGGAGATTTCAATGGCTGACCTCCACAGAAGAAGCAAAGATTGGAGTTTGAGTTTAGCCAAAGTAACTGTTTGAATGAAAAATAATTTGCACTGTTCAGTGCCAGATAAAGAAACCACAATCTTCTCAAAGTCTCAAAATATCCAGAATACATGAAAAATTGGTAGACATGAGAAGAAGCAAGATATTGTAACTCATAGTCAAGGAAAAGTTTATCAATAAAAGTCAATCTCAAAGTAATTCAAATGGTGGAATTAGCAGACAAGGATTTTAAAGCAGCCGTTTTAATTATGTTCAAAGACTTAAAGGAAAGTGTGGTAATAATGAGAAAGAACAAAACAGAATAATGTATCTGAAGAAATAATGGTGGAAAATTTTCCAAATTTGGTGAAGAACACCAAACCACAGATTTAAGAAACTTGATGAATCTCAAGATGAACACCAAGCAAACTACATCAGCACATCATAGCCAAATTGCTGCAAAATAAAAACAAGCAAAAAGACTTAACAGCAGAGGGGGGAAGAAAAGGCACATTGCAAAGAGTAGGGGTAGAAAACTACAGCGTGCAGGCCAAACCTAGCCCAGGATGTGTTTTTTTGTACAGCCTGTGAAATAGAATGGTTAAATGGTTAAAAAAAAAAGAGAATATTATGTGATAGAGCCCATACAAAGCCAAAAACACATAAAATATTTACTCTTTGGACATTTACAGAAAGTTTGCTGACTCCAGACACAGCCAAACAATCACAAGAATAGCAATTTACTTCTCATCAGAAATAAGACAAAGCTGAAGACAATGAAGCAATATGTTTAAAAGGCTGAAAGAAAGAGTGTCAACCTAGAATTCTGTATTCAGCAAAAATGTCCTTCAAAAGAAAAGGCAAAAGAAGATTTTCAGATAGACAAACTTGAAATAATTATTACCAACAAATTTGAACTATAGGGACTGCCAAAAGGAAGTTTTCATATTGGAGGAAAATGACACTAGTTGCTAATTCAGATTTGTAAAAGGAAATAAAATTCCAAGAATGATAATTATGTGAATAAATATAGAAGAGTATTTTTAAATAGTTTTTAAATCTTTTTAAAAGACATACAACGACTTCCATTTTTAGCCGTGATGAAGTAACAAGACTCACAATTTACTCTTCTGTCTTAAATGTGTGACAAACTAGACAAAATATACAAAACAATAATTTTCCTGTGTTGGGCAGTAGCCATGACAGGAGAGTGATCCATAAGAGAAGAAAAATAAATAAAATGAGTCCTTTAATTGTCCCAGTTTATGACCAAAAGAGAATCGTTAGGCCTTAGCTCATGGAGTGGCAACCCAAACTGAATTCAGGAAGGCCAAGACAAGCTAAAATTCAAAGGTCAATGTACTGGAGAGGAGAAAGCTGCACAGAGAGAGCACTCTGGAGATCTGAAGAGAATTATCCTTGAGTCTGGGCCTGAGGCCAGTAAAGAACCACAAGAAGGAATAGGCAGAAAAAATGCTTGGGGCTCATAGAGGGTGCATGTTCCAACAAACCAGAATGGGAACCCTGTGCATATGGGCATGGGGTAGAGTACAAAGAAAGGTATTGCCTCAGTGGGTAAGCGAGTTGTGTCTAGACAAAAGTCTGCTCTGGTCTCACCTAATGAAATTTCAAAACAACCCACAAATGAATCAAGATATTTCTAAGTAACTGTGTTACATCCAGAAGAAAACTTAAAAGTAATTAAAGGAATACAAATAAAAATCCACACAAGATTAAAAAATTCACTCAAGAAGAAACTGATCATCCAAACAGCCCTGTATCTATTAAATAAGTCAAATTTGTAGACAAACATCTTTCTACAGAGAAAATTCCAGGCCCAGATGGCTTCACTTATGAATTCTACCAAATATATAAATAAGAAATAAAATCAATTCTACAGAAACTCTTTGAGAAAAAAAAAAAAGAGGAGGGACCATTACATACTAGAATTAGATGATATTAAAGGAAAAGAAAACAAAATTTTAGTAAATTGAATCTAGTGGTACATGTAAAGGTTAATACATGATGGCCAAATGAGATTTATCCCTGGTATGGAAGATTGGATAAACATTTGAAAGTCAATCAGTGTAACTGATCATATTAAAAGACTAAAGAAGAAAAAAAATGTATGTTCTTCCCAGTGGGTGCTAAAAAGCATCTGTCAAAATCTTATATCTATTCATGATAGAAACAAAAACAAAAATAAAAAATTCTCAGCAAGCTAGGAAGAGAATGGAACTACCTCAACCTGATAAAGGGCACCTACTAGAAGCTACAGCCAAAAACCTACTTAAAAGTAAATGACTAATGCTTTTGAAAAATAAGGAATAAGGCAAAATGTCCACTCTTACTACTACTATTCAACATTTTTCCTGGAAGTTCAGGCGATCAGCAAGAAAAATAAATAAAGAAATATTAATTAGAAATAAAGTAAAATGTTCTTTATTCACAGATGATTTGATTGTTCATGCAGAAAATCATTAAAAAATCTATTTAAAAAAAGTCTTCTAGAGCTAATAAATAAGTTTAGTAAGATTGTGGGATACAAAATCAATACTAAAAAATTATTTTCTATATACTATCAAAGAGCAATCAGAAATTGAAGTTTTAAAATGCCATGTAAAGCTGCATTTAACAGAGATAGGCAATATGCAGTAAAAACTAGAAAACATTGTTGAGAGGAAATAAAGATCTCATAAATAAATGTCGAGATATGCTTTGACGATGGATTTGAAAACTCAACATTGTCAGGATGTCCATTTTCCCCAAACTGATCTATATATGTCAACATAATCCCTATCAAAATCCCAGAATATATATTTTAGAAACTGACAAGCAGATTTCAAAGGTTTTATGAAATTTTTATGAAAATTAAATGAATCTAGGATAACCAAAATAATTTGTGGAAGAGCAACAAAGTTGGAGGATTTAACTTCAAGACATATGAAACAACAGTAATCAAAATAGTTTGATATTGGCATCAGAGAGCACAGAAATAGACCCAGGCACATATGGCTAATTGAGTTTTTGACAAAGGTTCTAAGATAATTCAATGGGGGAAAGGATAATCTTTCAACAAATGGTGCTGGGACACTATGCAAAGAAATAAATCATTATCCTTATTTCACATAATTTACAAAAATTACTCAAAATGAGTTAGAGACCCAAATGTAAGAGCTATAACTGTAAACTATAATGCTTCTACTATAAAATTAATAATGAAAAATACAGGGATGATCTAAATGAAACAGGATTTGGCAAACGTTCTTAAATAAGACACGAAAAAGCACAAGCAATATTTTAAAAAATTGAAAAATTGGATTTCACCAAATAATAAACTTTCTCTTAAAAAAGACACTGTTAATGCAGCAACATCATTAACATGTTTGCAGAAACTTCAGCAATCATCTGGTCCACCTTCTTTATTGTATAGATAACAAAAGTGAGTACTGTTACTCTTAAAGTCACAAGGCAGGTTAAAACTGTTGGCATTAGAGTGATTTCTTTGGATATCTAGACAATTATACCATTTGCTTCAGAATGTTAGTGCATAAAATAACTTGTTTGAGGAAACATTAATTATTTTATAGTATAAAACTTAAAAATGTAATTAAGACACATTAAGGACTGTTTAATAATAATGCTCATTCTTATTTTGTATTAAAGAATTAATTGTTCCCAGATATAAAAATGAAAAAAAAAGACATTATAAAAGTGAAAGGGCAAGCAACAGACTGGAAAATATATTTTTAAAACATATATCCAATAAAGAACTTATATCTAGAATATATATTTAAAAACTCTAACAACTCAATAATAAGAAAACTCAATTTAAAATGGCTAAACGATTTGAACAAACACATCACAAGAGAAGATACAAAGATGACAAATAAGCATTTGAAAAGAAGTTTATTATCATTTAGTCATTAGAGAAATTCAAATAAAAACCTAATTAGATAACACTACATACCCACAGGAATGGCTATAGTTAAAAAGAGTTAGCAAGGATGTGGAATAACTAGAACTCATATATTGGTGAGAATGTAAAATCATGCAACCAATTCACAGAACAGTTCAGCAGCTTCTTAAAAAGTTAAACATATACCTACCATATTACCCACTCCTAGATATTTACTAAAGAGAAATGAAAATTCCCTACACTAATACGTTCACATGAATATTCATAATATCTTAATTTGTAATAACCAAATACTGGAAACAATACAAATGTCCATCAACAGGTAAATGGATAAATAAATTGTATATTTATTCTTAGTATGGCCCACACTCAGTATTCAAAAGAACAAACTTTAATGCATTCAATTACATGAATGAATCTCAAAATAATTATGAATAATTATTTTTTGGCAGAGCATAAAAAAAAAGAGCATAGACTCTATGCTTCCACTTATATAAAATTCTAGAAAATATAAACTAACCTCTAGTGGCAAAAAGCATATCAGAATTGCCTAGGGGTAGGCAGTGGGGCAAAGAAGAGTAGGTGAGTGGAATTACAAAAAGGTATGAGGAACTTTTAGGAGTTTATTAATATTTAGTCATTTATCATTTATTATCATTTAAGTTTCCTATCAGCGCTGTAATGGTTTCAGAGGAGTATACACTAATATTCAAACTCACCAAGTTTTACACTTTAAATTTGTATATTGTACCTCAATTAGACCTCAATAAAGCTGGAAAAAAACATACAATTGTGTATATAAAAGTTATAACATTATAAGGCAGGCAACGGTGGCTTAGTGGCAGAGGTTCTCACCTGCCATGCCAGAGGCCCATGTTCGATTCCTGGTGCCTGCCCATGTAACAAAAAAAAAAATTATAACATTATATAGCATAAATATATAAGAACTAAACAAAATGTCAGTAAGGATATAGATCTGGGGTTGGAAAATTTTCCAATAAAAGTCCAGATCGTCAATATTTTAGACTTTGCAAGCTATATGTGGTCTTTGTCATATATTCTTCTATGTTGTTTTTGGTCTGTTTTCATTTTTTACATTCCTTTAAGAATGTAAAATCATCCTTAGCTGATGAATTACGTAAATATTGGAAAGTTAGGCTTAAAATGTACAGGGTTCCCATCTGGAACAATGTAAAATGCTTGGTAATGGATGGTGGTGATGTAGCACATTGTGAACATAATTAACAGCACTGAAATATATATCTGAATGTAGTTAAAAGGGGTAAATGTATATATGATAATAGAATAAATGTTTTTAAAACTCCGTAGAAGTGCACTACACAAACAGTGCACCTTAAGATAAACCACAAGCTATTTTAATAGTATAATTAGAAAAATGTGCTGTCATCAATTGTTACAAATTGTTACAATATTTGTAAATATTGATGTTACAAATAACATCAATACAAGGTGTTAATAATAGGATGGTATATGGGAATTCTGTACTTTATGTGTGATTGTTCTTTAAACCCACAACTTCTCTAATTTTAAAAAAAAGAAACCCTATCTTGATGACCTAGTAGTTTAATGTAATTTTCTAGCTTGGTTGAAAAGTTTAGAGATGACTTTTTATTGGTTTTAGACAAAGAAAGAGATTATCAATAAAAACCATAAATATTAAAACAAAACAAAACAAAACACACACAAAAAAACATGCTGCAAGCCAGATTTAGTCCACAAGCTATAGTTTGCTGAGCTCTGAGACAAAAGATCTGAATAACATTATCAACCACTGATCTAATTGAGATTTGTAAAGCTGCACTCTTCTTGAGGGCACGAGGAACATTCACCAGATAGACCATAAATCAGTGTATTTTAAAAGATCTTATGGAGTATTTTCTTGTACCACAATAGTTTAAAATTATAAAACAGTAATTATAAGATACCAAGAAATGTCCCAAATATTTGTAAACTAAACAACTCACCTTTATATAATCCATGGGTCAAAGGAGAAATTATAATAGGGGTTAGAAAATATTTTGAATTAAATGGTAATGAAAATACAATATAACCAAAGTTGTAGACTGTAGTTAAAGGAGAACTTAAGGAAATTTGTGGCTTTAAGTGTTTATATGAAAAAAGAAGATAGAGAATGATAAAGCATCAATATGGAAATCAAATGTTTTTTTCTTAATTTCTACCAAAGAACAACAATTAGAAAATTATGACAAATAACTTAATACCCTTGATTTTGGCTATCTATTTCTTTCTTCATTTCATAAAAAAATTTACTTACTACCCATTATGCGTTCTTGACTGCTTGCAATAATTTCCTTTTCAGATTTTGGAGGTGCTTTCTTGCTACCATGTATGGTTGTTGTGGTGAGTCCTTTCAGTTTCCAGTGCGTCCAAAAGCCTTTTTGAGGTTTTAAACCTGTTAATATAAAATGTACACTAAGGCAGAGAAGTTGGGATTCTAAATAACAACAGTCTTGTGAGGACTGTCAGCCTAAAGTTCAAATGAGAGAACTTCAAGACAGAGATTTTACTATCTTCTAATGTAAAACAGTGAATTAGAAAACAGCCAAAATTCAATGTTATCTTCTGATTCATAACTTTAACTTTAAAAGGTCTGAAGATCTAGGTTCAAGATGAAGATATGATTTATGAAAAAGAAATTAGCCAAGTTCATGAATGGACATAAGAGGATATTAAGTATTGCAAAAACTTGGAAAGAACATAAATATCCAACATAGTATATCCATACAGTGGATTATGAAGTAGGCATTAAAAATTACCTTGTCAATATTTAACATGGAAATAAATTCATGTTTTATGTGAAAAACAGCTTTACCTAAGTCTCTAAGTATAGGTTATTGTTATTTTTTCAATGGCTTATCTGTGTCTCCAACTTAAAAAAATATATCTATGAATCACTTATAATATTCAAAAAGTAATAAAAATAAATTTCATTTAAAAAGCCACTTTTAAGCTGTGTAGATTTGGGATATGTCTTTTAACCTCTAAACATCAATATTCTCAGCAAGAAAAGTGTGAATAATAAAAATTCCTTTGTTTACTTCACATAGTTTTACTGAGGATCAATTGAGATAATATATGTCAAACTGTTCAGTAATGGCAGAGCACTATACAAAGAGGAGCTAATATTATCACTATTACTGTTCACTGACATACTCATAAATAGAACCAATACTGTCTCAGTAGTGAGTGTTCAATGAAGATTATTTGCTATATTGAGCTATCAAATTAGAATTCTCTAAACATATTTAGTTATCACTAGATAAAATATGAAGAAACATTCAGTTTGGTTTATTTGAGTGCTTATTGATAGATTCTCTTGTATTGAAGAATCCTTACATTTCTGGGATGAACCTTATTTGTTAGAGATGTATAAAGAGAAATAACACATTGATTTATTCAGCAAACATCTCTGAAGGCTTACTATGTACTAAATTATGTGCTTGATTTAAGGGCCACAAAATTCAAATCCATATAGTTCCTGCCTCCCCTCAAGAAGGATGTGAAATTATTTATCACAACGTGGGGTTCATAGTTTAACACTTAAAACAAGTTAGTCTCCCTGTTGCTTCTTTTCCAAATTAACCACTGGTTGAACTGTGACTGCATTCCAAATTATTTACACATAAAAAATTTCAAATTAATCACTAAAAAAAGACTGTTACAAGAATGGAATTAATATAAGACCATAACTGTGAAATGCAGTGTTTGCGTGTGTTTTTTTTTTTTTTTTTTTTGGCATGGGCAAGCTCCGGGAATCGAATAATGGGTCTCCGGTACGGTAGGAGAGAATTTTGCCTCTGAGCTACCATTGCACTACTCTGAAAGTGTTTTATATCTTTACTATTGACAATTTTTAAAAAATTAAACTCTGGAAGGACCTATTCAGGGGTTAACTAGGAAATTTTTACACTACAGGGGTCAGAAACAAATAGCAAACAAGTCAAAGGAGTTGAACCCCCCAAATAACTTTGAAATCACCTGTCAATTGACATTTTCATTTTCATTCTTATTTCATTAAATTTACACAGACACATAGTTTAAAGAGTCAAATATTGCATAACACAATAGTTCCCCCATACCCAACAACATATCCTGTGTCCTAGAAACAACAACTTTGATTAGGTATAGGTGACATTGGACAGCCCCAGGGGTTCTCAAAGAAATCAAGACTTCAACTAAGGAGTGGTATTGTGAGGGTTCTTGACTCAATCTAAGGAAAGAATTCAAGGATTAGTCAGTGCATTCAGCCAAATAATTTAATAAACTTGATGCCAGAGAACCCCAGAATTTCTCAGCTGGAAGCTGGAAAGTCCTAGGAGTTCTAGGCTGGATGCTTCAGAACTCCAGGAATTCTTGGCTGGATGCTGGAGAGCCCTTGGAATTACCAGAGAAGTCAAGACCTCAACCAGGGACTGACACAGTGAAATTTCTTCACTCAGCGGCAGGAAAGAGCTCAAGGACTAGTCAGTGTGCACAGCTATTCTAGTTTGCTAACGGTGAAATGCAATATACCAGAAATGGAATGGCTTTTAAAAAGGGGAATTCAATGAGTTGCTAGTTTACAGTTCTGAGGCTGAGAAAATGTCCCAATTAAAACAAGTCTATAGAAATGTTTAATCACAGGCATCCAGAGAAAGATACTGTTGTGGAGCGCACCAAAAGAGAGACCACACAATTCAAAACTGCAAGCCAATTGGGAGTCTTTATTAGCTGGCTTGACAACTGCCTCAGAAACCTCCAAGAAGGAAGATTCAGAGAGCAGCCTGCAGAAGTTTTCAAGGCATGCTTATAAAGGCTAAAATCATGTTGTGGTTTTGCAGTTGCTAGCAAGCAAGCGTGATCATAGAAACAGAAAAATGCCGTTAACTGTTGCCAAAACACATCCCATTCCCCCAGTTCCCTCACATTGGTTATTGTTTAACTCTTGGGGACATTCTGCCCCAATGTTGTGGGCACTTTCCCTGCTGGGGCCTGATTGATTGCTCCTGGCCCTCCACAATACCTTGGTTCAAGAAGGCCAAAGAAGTTCAAGATTTCTCTCTCAAGTGGAAAAACACATGGTGAACATAGGGATAAATTTATTTTAACATTTGTTCCTCCTATTATTTATTTATTTTTAATACCTATGTTTTACTCATCTGTTCATACTGTAGATAAAAGGAACATCAGGGGGATCCTGGCCAAGATGGCGGCTTAGCAATGTGCGCGTTTTAGTTCGTCCTCCAGAACAACTACTAAATAACCAGAAACAGTACAGAACAGCTCCCGGAGCCACGTCAGTGACAAACACACAGCATACCCCAGTCTGGACCAGCTGGACTGGCTGCGAGTCTCCAGAACCGTGAGTTCCCCAAGCCCCAGCGGCCGGTGCCCCTCCCCAACAGGCAGCTTGCCAGAGGGAAAGGAAAGAGACTCTAACAGTAGCAGGGACTGAGTCCAACCAAACACCAATTGTGGCATTAATAAACAAATTCAGACTACTAAAAATAAGCCCCAGCTCAGTTGAAACTGGTCAAGGCAGAGGTCGCTTATTGGGCTAACCAAAAAAGAGGAAAGGGGATGAAAAAGGTTTTTGTGGCTGTTTCTATGGAGGCTTGGCTGCCTCTGGATTCAGCAGTGGGACTACTCGGGCTGCAACTGCCCCAGGCATAGGCAGAAACAGACTGCTTTCAGGGCTATCTCCCACCTGTGCCTTCCCCAGGGGAGGGGTGAAGCCCAATTTAGGTGGAATCCCTCTCTCAAGGAATTCAGATCCCAGGGCTTGGCAATCAGAAGCCATTAAAACCAGCCTACAACCTTTCCTCTGTCTCCACCACACCCCGAGCAGGGAGAGCCTTTCAAAGTTAAAGGAGCCACAACATCTTTTGCTGGTGGGACCCGTAGACAGACAAGCACCACATACTGGGCAGGATAAGAAAAACAGAGCCCAGAGACTGCACAGGAAAGTCTTTCAACATGCTGGGTCTTACCCACAGGGAAAACTGACGCAGGTGACTCCTTCCCCCGATAGGAGGCCAGTTTAGTCCGGGAAAACCTGGCTGGAGTCTGTAATACCTATGTAGACCTTCCTAAGGGTGGGGAGGGAAAAAGCACCTTACAATCAGGACAAGAAACAAGAAAACAAGAACTGAAAATTTACCCTCTGTTAAACAAAACTTAAGCTAGAGGCCCAGAAAAAGATGAACTGAAGGTCAAAGAACAAATAGACAACAAAATCACCTAGCAAGAAAACCCTAGGTAAGATAAGTGAAAGCAATCTCCAGAATAAACTAATTAAGGTAATTAAATGTTTAGATGCCAGCAAAAAATAACAAATCACACCAGGAAAGTTGAAGATATGGCCCAGTCAAAGGAACAAACCAATAGTTCAAATGAGATACAGGAGCTGAAACAACTAATTCAGAATATACAAACAGAAATGGAAAACCTCATCAAAAAACAAATCAATGAACTGAAGGAGGACATGAAGAAGGCAAAGAATGAAGAGAAAGAAGAAATGGAAAGTCTGAAAAAACAAATCACAGAACTTATGAGAATGAAAGATACAGTAGAAGAGATAAAAAAACAATGGAAACCTACAATGGTAGATTTCAAGAGACAGAGGTTAGGATTAGTGAACTGGAGGATGAAACATCTGAAATCCAAAAACAGAAACTATAGGGAAAAGAATGGAAAAATATGAGCAGGGACCCAGGGAATTGAATGATAATATGAAGCGCACAAACATACGAGTTGTGGGTGTCCTGGAAGGAGAAGGGAAGGGAAAAGGAGGAGAAAAACTAACGGAAGAAATTATCACTGAAAATTTCCCAACTCTTATGAAAGACCTAAAATTACAGATCCAAGAAGTGCAGCACACCCAAGAGAATAGATCCAAATAGACATACTCCAAGACATTTAATAATCAGAATGTCAGAGGTCAAAGAGAAAGAGAGGAACTTGAAAGCAGCAAGAGAAAAACAATCCATCACATACAAGGGAAGCCCAATAAGACTATGTGTAGATTTCTTAGCAGAAACCATGGAGGCGAGAAGACAGTGGAATGGTATATTTAAATTAATAAAAGAGAAAAACTGCCAGTCAAGAATTCTATACCCAGCAAAATTGTCCTTCAAAAAAGAGGGAGAAATTAAAACATTTTCAGACAAAAAGCCACTGAGAGAATTTGTGACCAAGAAACCAGCTCTGCAAGAAATACTAAAGGGAGCACTAGAGACAGATACGAAAAGACAGAAGACAGAGGTGTGGAGAAGAGTGTAGAAAGAAGGAAAATTAGATATGACATATAAAATACAAAAGGCAAAATGGTAGAGGAAAGTACTACCTGTGCAGTAATAACACTGTTAATGGATTGAACTCCCCAATCAAAAGACATAGACTGGCAGAATGGATTAAAAGACAGGGTCCTTCTATATGCTGTCGACAGGAAACACATCTTAGACCCAAAGATAAACATAGGCTGAAAGTGAAAAGTTGGGAAAAGATATTTCATGCAAATAACAACCAGAAAAGAGCAGGAGTAGCTATACTAATATCCAACAAATTAGACTTCAAATGTAAAACAGTTAAAAGAGACAAAGAAGGATACCATGTACTAATAAAAGGAACAATACAACAAGACATAACAATCATACATATTTATGCACCCAACCAGAAGGCCCCAGAATACATAAGCCAAACACTGCAACCACTGAAAAGGGAAATAGACACATCTACCATAATAGTTGGAGACTTCAATTCGCCACTCTCATCAATGGACAGAACATCTAGACAGAGGATCAATAAAGAAATAGAGAATCTGAATATTACAATAAATGAGCTAGACTTAACGGACATTTATAGGACATTACACCCCACAACAGCAGGATACACCTTTTTCTCAAGTGCTCATGGATCATTCTCAAAGATAGACCATATGCTGGGTCACAAAGCAAGTCTCAACAAATTTAAAAAGATTGAAATCATACACAACACTTTCTCAGATCATAAAGGAATGAAGTTGGAAATCAATAATAGGCAGAGTGCCAGAAAATTCACAAATACTTGGAGGCTCAACAACACACTCTTAAACAACCAGTGGGTCAAGGAAGAAATTACAAGAGAAATCAGTAAATATCTTGAGGTGAATGAAAATGAAAACACAACATATCGAAACTTATGGGACTCAGCAAAGGCAGTGCTAAGAGGGAAACTTATTGTCTTAAATGCCTATATCAAAAAAGAAGAAAGGGCAAAAATCAGGAATTAACTGTCCACTTGGAAGAACTGGAGAAAGAACAGCAAACTAACCCCAAAGCAAGCAAAAGGAAAGAAATAACAAAGATTAGAGCAGAAATAAATGAAATTGAAAACATGAAAACAATAGAGAAAATCAATAAGACCAGAAGTTGGTTCTATGAGAAAATCAATAAGATTGATGGGCCCTTAGCAAGATTGACAAAAAGAAGAGAGAGGATGCAAATAAATAAGATCAGAAATGGAAGAGGAGACATAACCACTGACCTCACAGAAATAAAGGAGGTAATAACAGGATACTATGAACAACTTTACGCTAATAAATACAACAATGTAGATGAAATGGACAGGTTCCTAGAAAGGCATGAACAACCAACTTTGACTCAAGAAGAAATAGATGACCTGAACAAACCAATCACAAGTAAAGAAATTGAATCAGTCATTAAAAAGCTTCCCAAAAAGGAAAGTCCAGGACCAGACGGCTTTACATGTGAATTCTACCAAACATTCCAGAAAGAATTACTACCAACCCTGCTCAAACTATTCAAAAAATTGAAGTGGAGGGGAAGCTACCTAATTCATTCTATGAAGCCAACATCACCCTCATACCAAAACCAGGCAATGATATTACAAAAAAAGAAAAAATATAGATGCAAAAATCCTTAACAAAATTCTAACAAATAAAATCAAGCAATGCATTAAAAACATTATGCACCATGACCAGGTAGGATTCATCCCAGGTATGCAAGGATCGTTCAACATAAGAAAATCAATTCATGTAATACACCATATCAACAAATCAAAGCAGAAAAATCACATGATCATCTCAATTGATGCAGAGATGGCATTTGACAAGATTCAACATTGTTCCTGTTGAAAACACTTCAAAGGATAGGAATACAAGGGAACTTCCTTAAAATGATAAAGGGAATATATGAAAACCCCACAGCTAATATCCTCCTCAATGGGGAAAAACTGAAAACTTTCCCCATAAGATCAGGAACAAGACAAGGATGTCCACTATCACCACTGTTATTCAACATCGTGTTGGAAGTTCTAGCCAGAGCGATTAGACAAGAAAAAGAAATACAAGGCATCAAAATTAGAAAGGAAGAAGTAAAACTATCACTGTTTGCAGATGATATGATACTATATGTCGAAAACCCTGAAAAATCCACAGCAAGACTACTAGAGCTAATAAATGAGTACAGCAAAGTGGCAGATTACAAGATCAACATTCAAAAATCTGTAGCATTTCTATACACTAGTAATGAACAAGCTGAGGGAGAAATCAAGAAACAAATTCCATTTACAATCGCAACTCAAAGAATAAAATACTTAGGAATAAATTTAACTAAAGACACAAAAGACCTATACAAAGAAAACTACAAAAAACTGTTAAAAGAAATCACAGACGACCTAAATAGATGGAAGGGCATACCATGTTCATGGATTGGAAGACTAAATATAGTTAAGATGTCAATTCTACCTAAATTGATTTACAGATTCAATGCAATACCAACCAAAATCCCAACAACTTACTTTACAGAAATAGAAAAACCAATAAGCAAATTTATCTGGAAGGGCAGGGTGCCACGAATTGCTAAAAACATCTTGAGGAAAAAAAACGAAGCTGGAGGTCTCGCGCTGCCTGACTTTAAGGCATATTATGAAGCCACAGTGGTCAAAACAGCATGGTACTGGCATAAAGATAGATATATCGACCAATGGAATTGAATAGAGTGCTCAGATATAGACCCTCTCATCTATGGACATTTGATCTTTGATAAGGCAGTCAAGCCAACTCATTTGGGACAGAACAGTCTCTTCAATAAATGGTGCCTAGAGAACTGGATATCCATATGCAAAAGAATGAAAGAGGACCCATATCTCACACCCTATACAAAAGTTAACTCAAAATGGATCAAAGATCTCAACATTAGGTCTAAGACCATAAAACAGTTAGAGGAAAATGTAGGGAGATATCTTATGAATCTTATAACTGGAGGCGGGTTTATGGACCTTAAACCTAAAGTAAGAGCACAGAAGAAATAAATAAATAAATGGGAGCTCTTCAAAATTAAACACTTTTGTGCATCAAAGAACTTCATCAAGAAAGTAGAAAGACAGCCTACACAATGGGAGACAATATTTGGAAATGACATATCAGATAAAGGTCTAGTATCCAGAATTTATGAAGAAATTGTTCAACTCAACAACAAAAAGACAGCCAATCCAATTACAAAATGGGAAAAAGACTTGAACAGACACCTCTCAGAAGAAGAAATACAAATGGCCAAAAGGCACATGAAGAGATGCTCAGTGTCCCTGGCCATTAGAGAAATGCAAATCAAAACTACAATGAGATATCATCTCATATCCACCAGAATGACCATTATCAACAAAGCAGAAAATGACAAGTGCTGGAGAGGATGTGGAGAAAGAGGCATACTTATTCACTATTGGTGGGAATGTCAAATGGTGCAACTGCTGTGGAAGGCAGTTTGGTGGTTCCTCAAAAAGCTGAATATAGAATTGTCATATGACCCAGTGATACCATTCTTAGGTATCTACTCAGAGGACTTAAGGGCAAAGACACAAATGGACATTTGCACACCAATGTTTACAGCAGCATTATTTACAACTGCAAGGAGATGGAAACAGCCAAAATGTCCATCAACAGATGAGTGGCTAAACAAACTATGGTATATACATACGATGGAATATTATGCAGCTCTAAGACAGAATAAACTTATGAAGTATGTAACAACATGGATGAACCTAGAGAACAATATGCTGAGTGAGTCTAGCCAAAAACTAAAGGACAAATACTGTATGGTCTCACTGATATGAACTGACATTAGTGAATAAACTTGGAATATGTCGTTGGTAACAGAGACCATCAGGAGATAGAAATAGGGTAAGATAGTGGGTAATTGGAGCTGAAGGGATACAGGCTGTGCAACAGGACTGGATACAAAAACTCAGAAATGGACAGTACAGTACTACCTAACTGTAATGTAATTATGTTAAAACACTGAATGAAGCTGCATGTGAGAATGACAGAGGGAGGAGGGTTGAGGACATAAATGAAATCAGAAAGAAAGATAGATGGTAAAGATCGAGATGGTATAATCTAGGAATGCCTAGAGTGTATAATAACAGTGAAATGTACAATGTACAAATTTTAAAAATGTTTTGGCATGAGGAGGAACAAAGGAATGTCATTTTTGCAGGGTGCTGAAAATAGATGATAATTAATACTTTAAAATGTCACCTTATGTGTGAGACTAAAGCAAAAGATGTTTATTTGTTACAAAATTTAGATTTTGACTAGAGCATTTCCTAATATAACTCATGTAGATAGTTTGATTGAATGTCATAAGTACTTAGAATCTCAGTAGCACATGAGATTTTGTTGGTTTGTCCAGAGTGATGCCCCGATGAATCCCAGAATGATTTGATCAGTGACTGGAAAAGTATTTGCAAGCCCCCTTCGGGGAATGGTGAGAGCAGGGAGAAATTCAACTTCCGCAAGTTGAATTATTGATATTCTCACAAGCAGTGTGGACAACCAAAGCTATAGGCTGAGCCCCCAGTCTTGGGGTTTGTTCATATGAAATTTAACCCCACAAAGGATAGGTTGAGTATACTTAAAATTTAGGCCTAAACGTCACCCCCAAGAGAGCCTCTTTTGTTGCTCAGATGTGGCCTCTCTCTCCAGCCAACATGACGAGCAGTCTCATCACCCTCCCCCTCTCTGTGTGGGACATGACTCCCAGGGATGTGGACCTTCCTGGCAATGTGGGACAGAGATCCTGGAATGAGCTGAGACTCAGCATCAAGGGACTGAAAAAAACCCTAGAATGAGCTGAGAATTAACATCAAGGGATTGAGAGAACTTTCTCGACCAAAGGGGGTAGAGTGAAATGAGACAAAGTGTCAATGGCTGAGAGATTCCAAACAGAGTCGAGAGGTTATCCTGGAGGTTATTCTTACCCATTAAGTAAATATCACCTTGTTGTTCAAGATGTAGCAGAGAGGCTGGAGGGAACTGCCTGAAAATGTAGAGTTGTGTTCCAGTAGTCATGTTTCTTGATGATGATTAAACAATGACATAGCTTTCACAATGAGACTCTGTGAATGTGAAAACCTTGTGTCTGATGCTCCTTTTAGCTACTATATCAACAGAAGAGTAAAACATATGGAATAAAAATAAATAATAGGGGGAACAGATGTTAAAATAAATTTAGTTTGAAATGCTAGTGGTAAATGAAAGCGAGGGATAAGGGCTATGGTATGTATAATCTTTTTTTCTTTTTATCATTTTATTTCTTTTTCTGTTGTCTTTTTATTTCTTTTTCTAAATCGATGCAAATGTACTAAGAAATGATGAATGTGCAACTCTGTGATGATATTAAGAATTACTGATTGTATATGTAGAATGGAATGATATCTTAATGTTTTGTTTGTTAATTTTTTTTAATTAATAAAAAAAAAGTTTAGGGGGCCAAGATGGCGGCTTAGTAAGGTACATGCGTCTTAGTTCCTCCTCCAAAGCAACTACTAGGTGAACTGAAACAGTGCAGAACAGCTCCCCGGGCCACGGCAGGGAATGGACACACAGCGTACCCCAGTCTGGACTGGCTAGTCTGACTGCGAGACTCGGCTGCGGTGAGATCCCCAAACGGCGCGCGATTTCCCGAGCAGTGGCAGCTGTGGTGGCCGGAGCTCCTCCCTCCCTCCTTCCTGGGCTGGCTGAGAGTCTCGGAGAGGCAAGTTTCCCAAGCCGAGGCAGCCGGCGCCCCTCTTCTGCGGGCAGCTTCCTGGTCCGGCTACGAGTCTCGGATCAGAGGGCTACCCAAGCCGCGGTAGCCCTCCCCTGCTGGCGACTTCCTGGTCCGGTGGCGAATTCCCCGGGCCCGCTGCGGCCGGCGACCAGCCATAGGTTCCCCTCAAGCCATGGCGGCTGACGCCCCCACCACGCACCAACCCCCAAACCAACGGAGAAAATTGGATCGGAAATCCCCAGGCCGCGGAGATCGGTGACTGGGGGGATCCCTTCCAAACACGTGAGACAAACGTGTGCCACGAGCGCCACCTCCTGGGCAGGATAAGAAAAACAGAACCCAGAGATTTCACAGAAAAATCTTACAAACTTGTTGGGTCCGACACCCAGGGAAATCTGACTAACTGCCCAGACGCCAGCAGCAGAAGATAACGGTCCACACTCAGAAGATTGAGAATATGGCCCAGTCAAAGGAACAAACCAATAGTTCAAATGAGATACAAGAGCTGAAACAACTAATGCTGAATATACGAACAGAAATGGAAAACGTCTTCAAAAATGAAATCGATAAATTGAGGGAGGACATGAAGAAGACATGGGCTGAACATAAAGAAGAAATAGAAAAACTGAAAAAACAAATCACAGAACTTATGGAAGTGAAGGATAAAGTAGAAAAGATGGAAAACACAATGGATACCTACAATGATAGATTTAAAGAGACAGAAGATAGAATTAGTGATTTGGAGGATGGAATACCTGAACTCCAAAAAGAAACAGAAACTATCAGGAAAAGAATGGAAAAATTTGAACAGGGTATCAGGGAACTCAAGGACAATATGTACCGCACAAATATACGTGTTGTGGGTGTCCCAGAAGGAGAAGAGAGGGAAAAGGAGGAGAAAAACTAATGGAAGAAATTATCACTGAAAATTTCCCAACTCTTATGAAAGACCTAAAATTACAGATCCAAGAAGTGCAGCGCACCCCAAAGAGATTAGACCCAAATAGGCATTCTCCAAGACACTTACTAGTTAGAATGTCAGAGGTCAAAGAGAAAGAGAGGATCTTGAAAGCAGCAAGAGAAAAACAATCTGTCACATACAAGGGAAACCCAATAAGACTATGTGTAGATTTCTCAGCAGAAACCATGGAAGCTAGAAGACAGTGGGATGATATATTTAAATTACTAAAAGAGAAAAACTGCCAACCAAGACTCCTATATCCAGCAAAATTGTCCTTCAAAAATGAGGGAGAAATTAAAACATTATCAGACAAAAAGTCACTGAGAGAATTTGTGACCAAGAGACCAGCTCTGCAAGAAATACTAAAGGGAGCACTAGAGTCAGATACGAAAAGACAGAAGAGAGAAGTATGGAGAAGAGTATAGAAAGAAGGAAAATCAGATATGATATATATAATACAATAGGCACAATGGTAGAGGAAAATATTATCCAAACAGTAATAACACTAAATGTTAATGGACTGAATTCCCCAATAAAAAGACATAGATTGGCAGAATGGATTAAAAAACAGGATCCTTCTATATGCTGTCTACAGGAAACACATCTTAGACCCAAAGATAAACATAGGTTGAAAGTGAAAGTTTGGGAAAAGATATTTCATGCAAATAACAACCAGAAAAGAGCAGGAGTGGCTATACTAATATCCAACAAATTAGACTTCAAATGTAAAACAGTTAAAAGAGACAAAGAAGGACACTATATACTAATAAAAGGAACAATTAAACAAGAAGACATAACAACCATAAATATTTACGCACCGAACCAGAATGCCCCAAAATACGTGAGGAATACACTGCAAACACTGAAAAGGGAAATAGACTCATATACCATAATAGTTGGAGACTTCAAGTCACCACTCTCATCAATGGACAGAACATCTAGACAGAGGATCAATAAAGACATAGAGAATCTGAATATTACTATAAATGAGCTAGACTTAACAGACATTTATAGGACATTACATCCCACAACAGCAGGATACACCTTTTTCTCAAGTGCTCATGGATCATTCTCAAAGATAGGCCATATGCTGGGTCACAAAGCAAGTCTTAACAAATTTAAAAAGACTGAAATCATACACAACACTTTCTTGGATCATAAAGGAATGAAGTTGGAAATCAATAATAGGTGGAGTGCCAGAAAATTCACAAATACGTGGAGGCTCAACAACACACTCCTAAACAATGAGTGGGTCAAAGAAGAAATTGCTAGAGAAATTAGCAAATACCTCGAGGTGAATGAAAATGAAAACACAACATATCAAAACTTATGGGACGCAGCAAAGGCAGTGCTAAGAGGGAAATTTATTGCCCTAAATGCCTATATCAGAAAAGAAGAAAAGGCAAAAATGCAGGAATTAACTGTCCACTTGGAAGAACTGGAGAAAGAACAGCAAACTAATCCCAAAGCAAGCAAAAGGAAAGAAATAACAAAGATTAGAGCAGAAATAAATGAAATTGAAAACATGAAAACAATAGAGAAAATCAATAAGGCCAGAAGTTGGTTCTATGAGAAAATCAATAAGATTGATGGGCCCTTAGCAAGATTGACAAAAAGAAGAAGAGAGAGGGTGCAAATAAATAAGATCAGAAATGGAGGAGGAGACATAACTACTGACCTCACAGAAATAAAGGAGGTAATAACAGGATACTATGAACAAGTTTACACTAATAAATACAGCAATTTAGAGGAAATGGACGGGTTCCTGGAAAGACATGAACAACCAGCTTTGACTCAAGAAGACATAGATGACCTCAACCAACCAATCACAAGTAAAGAAATTGAATTAGTCATTCAAAAGCTTCCTAAAAAGAAAAGTCCAGGACCAGATGGCTTCACATCTGAATTCTATCAAACATTCCAGAAAGAATTAATACCAACTCTCCTCAAACTCTTCAAAAAAATTGAAGCGGAGGGAAAACTACCTAATTCATTCTATGAAGCCAACATCACCCTCATACCAAAACCAGGCAACGATATTACAAAAAAAGAAAACTACAGGCCAATCTCTCTAATGAATATAGATGCAAAAATCCTCAACAAAATTCTAGCAAATCGTATCCAACAACACATTAAAAGAATTATACATCATGACCAAGTAGGATTCATTCCAGGTATGCAAGGATCGTTCAACATAAGAAAATCAATTAATGTAATACACCATATCAACAAATCAAAGCAGAAAAATCACATGATCATCTCAATTGATGTAGAGAAGGCATTTGACAAGATTCAACATCCTTTCCTGTTGAAAACACTTCAAAGGATAGGAATACAAGGAAACTTCCTTAAAATGATAGAGGGAATATATGAAAAACCCACAGCTAATATCATCCTCAATGGGGAAAAATTGAAAACTTTCCCCCTAAGATCAGGAACAAGACAAGGATGTCCACTATCACCACTATTATTCAACATTGTGTGGAGGTTCTAGCCAGAGCAATTAGACAAGAAAAAGAAATACAAGGCATCAAAATTGGAAAGGAAGAAGTAAAACTATCACTGTTTGCAGACGATATGATATTATACATCGAAAACCCGGAAAAACCACAACAAAACTACTAGAGCTAATAAATGAGTACAGCAAAGTAGCAGGTTACAAGATCAACATTCAAAAATCTGTAGCACTTCTATACACTAGCAATGAACAAGCGGAGGGGGAAATCAAGAAACAAATCCCATTTACAATTGCAACTGAAAGAATAAAATACCTAGGAATAAATTTAACCAAAGAGACAAAAATCCTATATAAAGAAAACTACAAAAAACTGCTAAAAGAAATCACAGAAGACCTAAATAGATGGAAGGGCATACCGTGTTCATGGATTGGAAGACTAAATATAGTTAAGATGTCAATCCTACCTAAATTGATTTACAGATTCAATGCAATACCAATCAAAATCCCAACAACTTATTTTTCAGAAATAGAAAAACCAATAAGCAAATTTATCTGGAAGGGCAGGGTGCCACGAATTGCTAAAAACATCTTGAGGGAAAAAAACGAAGCTGGAGGTCTTGCATTGCCTGACTTTAAGGCATATTATGAAGCCACAGTGGTCAAAACAGCATGGTGTTGGCATAAAGATAGATATATCGACCAATGGAATCGAATAGAGTGCTCAGATATAGACCCTCTCATCTATGGACATTTGATCTTTGATAAGGCAGTCAAGCCAACTCACCTGGGACAGAACAGTCTCTTCAATAAATGGTGCCTAGAGAACTGGATATCCATAGGCAAAAGAATGAGAGAAGACCCATATCTCACACACTACACAAAAGTTAACTCAAAATGGATCAAAGATCTCAACATTAGGTCTAAGACCATAAAACAGTTAGAGGAAAATGTTGGGAGATATCTTATGAGTCTTACAATTGGAGGCAGTTTTATGGACCTTAAACCTAAAGCAAGAGCACTGAAGAAGGAAATAAATAAATGGGAGCTCCTCAAAATTAAACTCTTTCCTGAATCAAAGAACTTCATCAAGAAAGTAGAAAGACAGCCTACACAATGGGAAACAATATTTGGAAATGACATATCAGATAAAGGTCTAGTATCCAGAATTTATGAAGAGATTGTTCAACTCAACAACAAAAAGACAGCCAACCCAATTACAAAATGGGACAAAGACTTGAATAGACACCTCTCAGAGGAGGAAATACAAATGGCCAAAAGGCACTTGAAGAGATGCTCAATGTCCCTGGCCATTAGAGAAATGCAAATCAAAACCACAATGAGATATCATCTCACACCCACCAGAATGGCCATTATCAACAAAACAAAAAATGACAAGTGCTGGAGAGGATGTGGAGAAAGAGGCACACTTATCCACTGTTGGTGGGAATGTCAAATGGTGCAACCACTGTGGAAGGCAGTTTGGCGGTTCCTCAAAAAACTGAATATAGAATTGCCATAGGACCCAGCAATACCATTGCTAGGTATCTACTCAGAGGAATTAAGGGCAAAGACACAAATGAACATTTGCACACCATGTTTATAGCAGCGTTATTTACAATTGCAAAGAGATGGAAACAGCCAAAATGTCCATCAACAGACAAGTGGCTAAACAAACTGTGGTATATACATACGATGGAATATTATGCAGCTTTAAGACAGGATAAAATTATGAAGCATGTAATAACATGGATGACCTAGAGAACATTATGCTGAGTGAGTCTAGCCAAAAACTAAAGGACAAATACTGTATGGTCCCACTGATGTGAACGGACATTCGAGAATAAACTTGGAATATGTCATTGGTAACAGAGTCCAGCAGGAGGTAGAAACAGGGTAAGATAATGGGTAATTGGAGCTGATGGGATACAGACTGTGCAACAGGACTAGATACAAAAACTCAAAAATGGACAGCACAATAACACCTAATTGTAAAGTAATCATGTTAAAACACTGAATAAAGCTGCATCCAAGCTATAGGTTTTTGTTTTGTTTTGTTTTGTTCTTACTATTATTACTTTTATTTTTTTTTCTCTATATTAACATTCTATATCTTTTTCGGTTGTGTTGCTAGTTCTTCTAAACCGATGCAAATGTACTAAGAAACGATGATCATGCATCTATGTGATGATGTTAAGAATTACTGATTGCATATGTAGAATGGTATGATTTCTAAATGTTGGGTTAATTTCTTTTTTTCTGTTAATTAATAAAATAAAATAAAATTATAAAAAAAGTTAAAAAAAAAGAACATCAGAACACAAGGTTTTCACAATCACACAGTCACATTGTGAAAGCTATATCATTATAAAATCATCTTCAAAAAACATGGCTACTGGGACACAGCTCTACATTTTCAGGCACTTTCCTCCAGCCTCTTCAATATACCTTCACTAAAAAGGTGATATCTATATAATGCAGAAGAATAACCTCCAGGATAACCTCTGAACTCTGTTTGAAATCTTTCAGCCATTGATGGTTTATTTTGTCTCATTTCTCTCTTCCCCCTTTTGGTCTAGAAGGTTTTCACAATCCCTTGATGCTGAGTCCCAGGTCATTCTAGGATTCTGTCCCATGTTGTCAGGAAGTTTTACACCCCTGGGAGTCATGTCCCATGTAGAGCGGGGGAGGGCAGTGGGTTTACTTATCATATTGGCTGAGAGAAAGAGGCCACATCCGAGCAACAAAAGAGGTTCTATGAGGGTGAGTCTTAGGCTTAATTTTAAGTAGGCTTAGCCTATCCTTTGTGGGGATAAGTTTCACATGAGCAAATCCCAAGATTGAGGGCTCAGCCTATTGCTTTGGTTGGCCCCACTGCTTATAAGAATATCAGAAATTCTCCACACAGGGAAGTTGAATTTTCCCCCTTTCTCACCATTCCCCCAAGGGGACTTTGCAAATACTTTTTTATTCCCTATTCAAATCACTCTGGGATTTATCAGGGCATCACTCTGCGCAAACCTACAAACTCTCATACCCTACTCAAGTTTCCATGTACTATGGTGTTCAATTAAGCTGTCCACATAAGTTATATTAGGAAATATACTAGTCAAATTAAAAATTTTGCACCAAATAAACATTTTTTGCCTTAGTCTCATACATGAAAGTTTTAAAATAGGAATTAAAATCTATTTTCAACACCGTGCAATACTGGCATTCCTTTGTTCTTTCTCATGCAAAAACATTTTTTAATTTGTACATTTAGTCATTATCATTGTACACTCTAGGCATTCCTAGATTATACCATCTCAGTCTTCATTGTCTATCTTTCCTTCTGATTTCATTTGTGCCCCCAGCCCTCCTCCCTCTATCAGTCTCACATTTAGCTTCATTCAGTGTACTAACATTATTGTATTAGTTAGGTAGCATTGTGCTATCTATTTTTGAATGTTTATAACCAGTCCTGTTGCACAATCTGTATCCTTTTAGCTCCAATTACCCAATATCTACCTTATTTCTATCTCCTGATGGTCTCTGTCCTTAGCTGAAATTCTCCAAGTTCATTCACTAATGTTAGTTCATATCGGTGAGACCATATAGTATTTATACTTTTGTTTCTGGCTAATCTCACTCAGCAAAATGTCCTCAAGGTCCATCCATATTGTTACATACTTCATAACTTTATTCTGTCTTACAGCTGCATAATATTGCATCTTATGTATATACCACAGCTTGTTTAGCCACTCATCTGTTGATGGGCATTTGGGCTGTTTACATCTCTTGGCAATTGTAAATAATGGTGTTATAAACATTGGTGTGCAATCGTCTGTTTGTATCCTTGCCCTTATGTCCTCTGAGTAGATACCAAGCAATGATATTGCCATATCATATGGCAATTCTGCACTTAGCTTCCCGAGGAACGACAAAACTGCCATCCACAAGTGGTTGTACCATTTTACATTCCCACCAACAGTGGATAAGTGTGTCTCTTTCTCCACATCCTCTCCAGCATTTGTTGTTTTCTGTTTTATTGATAATAGCCATTATTGCATTTCCTGACTAGCCAGAGGAGTTAAGCACCTTTTCATGTGCCTTTTGGCCATTTGTATATCCTCTTCTGAACAGTGTCCTTGTCTTTTCCCCATTTGTAATTGGGTTGTTTGTCTTTTTGTTCTTTAGTTGAACAATCTCTTTATATAGTCTGGATAATATACCTTTATCTGATATATCGTTTTCAAATATTGCCTCCCATTTGTGTAGGCTGTCTTTTTACACTCTTTACAAAGTTAACTGATGCACAAAAGTGTTTACTTTTGAGGAGTTCCCATTTCTTTCTTTCTTTCTTTGATGCTCATGCTTTGGGTGTAAGATCTAGGAAACTGCCTCCTATTATAAGATTTATATTTCCCTACCTTCTCTTCTAAAAGTTTTATGTTCTTAGATCTAATGTTTAGGTCTTTGATCCATTTTGAGTTAATTTTTGTATAGGGTGTAAGGTATGGGTCCTCTTTCATTCTTTTGCATGTGAATAATCAGTTCACTGAGCATCATTTATTGAAGAGACTGTTCTGTCCCAGGTGAGTTGGCTTGACTGCCTTATCAAGGATCAATTGTCCATAGATGAAAGGGTCTACATATTCAATTACATTGGTCAGTATATCTATCTTTATGTCAGTAACATGCTGTTTTGACCACTGTAGCTTCCAATACACCTTAAAGTTAGGTGGTATGAGAACTCTAACTTCATTTTTCCTCCTCAGGATATTTTTAGCCATTCAGGGCACTCTGCCCTTCCAGATAAATTTGGTTATTGGGTTTTATATTTATGAAAAGTATGTTTTGGGGGATTTTTATTGGCATTTCATGGACTCTGTAAATCAATTTAGGTAGAATTGACATCTTAACTATATTTAGCCTTCCAATCCATGAACACGGTATGCCTTTCCATTTATTTAGGTCTTCTGTGATTTCTTTTAGCAATTTCTTATAGTTTTCATTGTATAGGTCTTTTATATCCTTAATTAAATTTATTTCTAAGTATTTTATTCTTTTAGTTGCAATTGTAACTGGATTTTTTTTCTTGATTTCCCCCTTAGATTGTTCATTACTAATGTATAGAAATACTACAGATTTTTGAGTGTTGATCTTTGCTAATTTGCTCTACTCATTTATTAGCTCTAGTAGTTTTGCTATGGATTTTTCAGGGTTTTTGACATATAGTATCACATCATCTGTGAACAATGAGAGCTCTACTTCTTCCTTTCCAATTTGATGCCTTTTATTTCTTTTTCTGGTTTAATTACTCTTGCTAGAAGTTCCAACACAGTGTTAAATAACAATGGTGATAGTGGACATCCTTGTCTTGTTCCTGATCTTAGGGGAAAGGTTTTCAGCTTTTCTCCATTGAGGATGACATTAGCTGTGGGTTTTTCGTATACTCCCTTTATCATATTGAGGAAGTTCCCTTCTATTCCTATCCTTTGAACTGTTTTCAACAAGAAAGGATATTGAATTTTGTCAAATGCCTTTTCTGCATCAGTTGAGATGATCATGTGGTTTTTCTGCTTTGACTTGTTGATATGGTGTATTACATTAATTGATTTTCTTATGTTGAACCATCCTTGAATAACTGGGATGAATCCTACTTGGTCATGGTGTATAATTCTTTTAATGTGGTGCTGGATTCGATTTGCAAGAATTTTGTTGAGGATTTTTGCATCTATATTCATTAGAGAGATTGGTCTATAGTTTTCTTTTCTTGTAATATCTTTGTCTGGCTTTGGTATGAGGGTGATATTGGCTTTATAGAATGAGTTAGGTAGCCTTCCTTCCTCTTCAATTTTTTTGAAGAGTTTGAGCAGGATTGATACTAATTCTTTCTGGAATGTTTGGTAGAATTCACATGTGAAGCCATCTGGTCCTGGACTTCTCTTTTTTGGGAGATTCTTAATGACTAATTCAGTTTTTTTTACTTGTGGTTGGTTTGTTGAGGTCACCTATTTCTTCTCAAATCAATGTTGGTTATTCATGCCTTTCTAGGAAGTTGTCATTTCATCTACATTGTCGAGTTTATTAGCATACAGTTGTTCATAGTTTCCTTTCACTACTTCCTTTATTTCTGCGGGGACAGTGGTTATGTCTCCCCTTCCATTTCTGATCTTATTTATTTGCATCCTCTCTCTTTTTCTTTTTGTCAACCTTATAGATTTTCTCATAGAACCAACTTCTAGTTTTGTTGATTTTCATGTTCTCAATTTCATTTATTTCTGCTCTAATCTTTGTTATTTATTTTCCTTTTGCTTGCTTTGGAATAAGTTTGCTGTTCTTTCTCTAGTTCTTCCAAGTGGACAGTTAATTCCTCCATTTCTCCTCTTTCTTCTTTTTTGATATATGCATTTAGGGCAATAAATTTACCTCTTAGCACTACCTGTGCTGCATCCCATTAATTTTGATATGTTGTGTTTTCATTTTCATTTGCCTTGAGATTTTTACTGATTTATCTTGTAATTTCTTCCCTGACCCACTGGTTGTTTAAGAGTGTGTTGTGTAGACTTCATATTTGTGAATTTTCTGGCCCTCTGCTTATTATTGATTTCCAACTTCATTCCTTTATGATCTGATAAAGTGTTTTGTATGATTTCAATCTTTTAAAATTTATTTAGACTTGCTTTGTGACCCAACATATGGTCCATCCTTAGGAATGATCCAAGAGCACTTGAGATAAGGGTGTATCCTGCTGTTGTGGGGTGTAATGTTCTATAAACATCTGTTAAGTCTAGCTCATTTATTGCATTATTAAAATTCTCTGTTTCTTTATTGATCCTCTGTCTAAATGTTCTGTCCACTGACGAGATTGGGGAATTGAAGTCTTCAACTATTATGGTAGATGTGTTTATTTTTCTTTTCAGTATTTGTCTCACGTATTTTGGAGCACTCTGGCTTGGTGCATAAATATTTATGATTGTCATGTCTTCTTGTTGAATTGTTCCTTTTATTAATACATAGTGTCCTTCTTTGTCTCTTTTAATTGTTTTACATTTGGAGTCTAATTTGTTGGATATTAGTATAGCTACTCCTGCTCTTTTCTGATTGTTGTTTGCATGAAATATCTTTTCCTAACTTTTCACTTTCAACCTTTGTTGATCCTTGGGTCTACGATGCCTCTCCTGTAGACAGCATATAGATGGGTCCTGTTTTTTTAATCCATTCTGCCAGTCTATGTCTTTTGATTGGGAAGTTTAATCCATTAGTTTTACTACAGTAAGGGCAGTACTTTCTTCTACCATTTTGCCTTTTGTATGTTATATGCCATATCTAATTTTTATTCTTTTTACCTTTACTGAAAGTCTTCAGTTCTACACTTTTCTCCACACCTCTCTCTCCTCTCTTTTCCTATCTGTCTCTGGTGCTCCTTTTAGCATTTCTTGCAGAGCCAGTCTCTTGGTAACAAATTCTCTCAGAGATTTCTTGTCTGAAAATATTTTAATTTCCCCCTCATTTTTGAAGGACAATTTTGCTGGATACAGAATTCTTGGTTGGCAGTTTTTATCTTTTAGTATCTTAAATATATCATACCACTGTCTTCTCGCTTCCATTTCTGCTGATAAATCTATGCATAGTCTTATTGGGCTTCCCTTGTATGTGATGGATTGTTTTTCTCTTGCTGCTTTCAAGATTCTTTCTCTTTGACATGGCATTCTGATTAGTGTCTTGGAGTATGTCTATTTGGATCTTTTCTTTTTGGGGTACACTGTACTTCTTGGATCTGTAATTTTAAGTCTTTCATAAGAGTTGTGAAATTTTCAGTAATAATTTCCTCCATTAGTTTTTCTCCTTCTTTTCCTTTCTTTTCTCCTTCTGGGACACCTGCAATATGTATGTTCTTGCACTTCATGTTGTCATTCAATTCCCTGAGTCCCTCCTCATATTTCTCCATTCTTTTCCCTGTATTTTCTTTTACTTGTTGGATTTCAGATATCCCATCCTGTGGGATGATCCTATCTTCTACCTCTTGAAATCTAACATTGCAGGTTTCCATTGTCTTTTTTTCATCTTTTCTACTGTGCCCTTCATTCCCATAAGTTCTGTGATTTGTTTTTTCAGACTTTTGATTTCTTCTTTTTGTTCATTCCTTGCCTTCTTTATATCCTCTCTCAATTCATTGATTTGATTTTTGATGAGGTTTTCCATGTCTATTCAAACATTCTGAATTAATTTCTTCAACTTCTGTATCTCATTTGAACTGTTGGTTTGTTCCTTTGACTGGGCCATATCTTCAGTTTTCCTAGTATGATTTATTATTTTTTACTGGCATCTAGGCATTTAATTTCCTTAATTAGTTTATTCTGGAGATTGTTTTCACTTTTTTTTACCTAGGATTTTCTTGCTGGATAACTTTGTTGTCTATCCATTCTTTGACATTCAGTTCAGCTTATTCTAGACCTTTAGCTTAGGTTTTGTTTAACAGATCAGAATTTTTCAGTTCTTGCTTTCTTGTTTCTTGCCCTGCCTGTGTGGTGCCTTTTTTTTCCCCTTAGGAGGGTGTACTTAGGTATTATAGACCCCAGTCAGATTTTCACAGACCATTCTGGCCTCCTCTCTGGAGGAAAGAGTCACCTGCATCCGCTTTCCCTGAGGGTGAGACCTAGCAGGTTGAAAGACTTTCCTATGAGGCCTCTGGACTCTGTTTTTTCCTATCCTGCCCAATATGCGGCAATTGTCTGCCTGCAGGTCTCACCAGCATAAGGTGATGTGGTAGACTTCAGCAGACTCTCCCTGCTGGGAGCATGGCTGAGACAGAGGAGAGGTTGTGGCTGGCTTTGTTTCACTTTTCCAGACCCTGGGGTCTGAATCCCTTGAGGGAGGGAATCCACCTGAGCTGGGCTCCAGGCCTCTCCTGGGGAAGGCACAGCCTTCAGACAAATTCTCAAACAAGCTTAATTCTACCCATGCCTGGGGCAGTTGGAGCCTGAGAAGCCCTGCAGCTTTATCCAAACAGCAGTCTAGCTGTGGAAACACAGCGACAAAAAAGAAAGAAAGAAAAAAATCCTTTTCAGAACAGGACCCCTGTTCCTCAAGTTTGCCAATCAAGAGCTTTAGTTGGTATGTTGTTCTGTGTATCTCCAGGTCCTCTGTGCCCTCTCCTTTCCTGCAGGGCCCAAACCCTTTCAAGCATTTTATGCTGTCTGATCAGAAGAAACCTGTTTTTTTTTTTTTTTCTTTTTCTTTTTCTATCCGCCCTGTCTCCTCTGCCCCAGGGCAAAAACCAGCAATCTCCGCTTTTACTCAAGGTTCAGCTGAGCTGGGTGCCTATTTATAGTAGTCAGAATTTGTTAATTAATTCCACAATTGGAGCTAGGTTGTGCTTAGCCCCTGCTGCTAGTAAAGTCTCTTGCCAATCTCCTCTGGGAAGCAGCCTATGGGAGAGGGGTGCCAGCCACCATGGCTTGGGGCATTCACGGTTCTGGATGGGCTTGCAGCCGGTGCAGTTTATCCAGACTGGGGTACACTGTGTGTCTGGTCACTGATGTGGCTCCAGCAGTTGTTCTGTACTGTTCCTGGCTATTTATTAGCTGCTCTGGAGGACGAACTAAGTCCCACTCCTCACTAAGCTGCCATCTTGGCTCTAGCCCCTAAAAATGTATTGACTATTCATATCCTTGAGTCATATTTTTGAAGATTACCTTAAAAATTCTTATTCCACTTCCTCTTGCTTTGCTTACAAATACTTTTAACACTTACCAGTTTTTTTCTTGTAATTTTTCTATAGTGTAGAAACCATTTAGAGCACAGCCTCTCATTATTTTTTATAAGCAATAATATTTTGAGATTATGTTAAATTGCAAACACTGAAGTATATTACACTTAAACCTCCTGAATGTTAAATCTCAAACTCCTTATTGCCTGAGATCTCACCCTCCAAACTTGCTTCTCTTAGAGGTTTCCAAAATTCAGTAGCTGTCTGATTGCTCAGACTAAAAATCCTGGCATCATTCCTGACTACTTTCTTCCTTTCAAAACCAATTTGTAATATGTAAATCCAGTGGACTATGCCACAAGACTTATCTAATAATATTCCAGCCTCTCCTCCTTTCTCCTCCAATCTAGTCTAACCTACCATCATTTCTCAGTTTGATTACTACAACTGTATCCAACAGCATACTCTGCTTCTACCTTTGTCCCTTCTACAGTGTATTGTCATCCCAATAGCTAGAGTGATCCTTTACAAACATAAATCAGATCATGAGCACTGTCTCAAAACCATCCAGTACCTTGACATCTCACTCATGGTGAAAGAAAAAGTCTTTAAAATTATCTATAAAGCCCTATATGATCTTTCTGTGACTATATTTCACTTCATCTCTCTACTTCTCAATTCCTCTCTCACTCAACTTTAGTCATACTCATTTCCTTCTGTTTCTCAAGCACGGCAAATTTGTACATCCCTTTTGGCATGTATATATATATACATCCCTTTTGGCATGTATATATATATATATATATATATATATATATATATATATATATATATATATATATACTGCTCTTTCTACCTGGAAAGTTTTCATCCCAGATATACACATAGTTCACTCTCTCACCTCCTTCAGGTCGCTGATTAACATTACCTCCCCATAAGGTATTCTTCAGCAAACCAATAGAAAATAGCACCACCTTCACTGGACACATATATAAAACAAACATAAGAGGACTCTGAAAGGTGGAGATAAGAAGGCAGACTGGTTAAGGACCTCAGAGCCCAAGAAAACACAACATGAGTTCCTCTGGTTTTCTTTTGACTCAAATATCCCAAACTGTGTTCCAGAGAAGTCAGCAACCTGGAAGTCACAACAGCCACAGATTTTTCAAAACTCCCAAGAAAACCTTGCTCTCTCAAGCCAAATGACCTGGTCATAGATAGGCTAACAATACAAAAAAATTTTTTAGACAATAACTGCTCTATTTTAGCCCAATACCACAGAAAAAAATGCGGCCCCATCCCCATAACCACCAGGAAAGACTGAATGAGGAGCCTAGACTTATGCTTTCACTATGCAGTAATGGTATACCAACCTGCTCTCTCTCCCCAACCAGGGTGGTGTCAGAAAAGGCCTAGTGGAGAGTCAGGACAAAACCCTATGGGTTTAAGAAGCTGAATGAATCCCAAACAGGATAAATCCAAAGAAACCTTTGTCAAGGTGTAAAATATTCAAACTTTTGAAATCTAAAGACAAAGAAAAAATATTGAAAACAGGGAGAGAGAAACCTTGTACGTAGTACAAGGAAAACAACTCAAAACACAATGAATTCCTCACCAGGAAAAAATGAAGGCCAGAAGGAAGTGGCAAAATATTTTTCAAGGGCTGAAAGAAAAGTACTGTCAACCTAGAACAGTAGATCCTGCAAAATATCCTTCAAGAATGGAGGGGTAAATCAAAACATTTTTAGGTGAGGAAAAATTAAGAGAGTTTTTAATCAGCAGATCTTTTACCCTTAAAGAATAACTACTGGAAATAGTTCTAACTGAAATATTGTCCTTCAATCACTTACCATCTTGTTTGGGCTTCTGCTCTGAACATCTGGTATTGTTTACAATTGGATCTCAATGTAATGTTAGTAGATAATTCCCTCGACTTATACTTTGTCTGGCAGGTAAGTTGTAACTATCCCCAATACTAATTTTTTATATTGGTCAACACTTCTGTATATATTTCAGAGGAGTATCTGATATATGGGGGATGAAGGAATTGTTCTAGCAAGATATAACATAATTCAGAGTAAAACTGTACAGACACTGATGAGAGTCATAATTTTACATGCAATTATGACCTACTTTAGCCTACATCATACTAAGAATCTATAATTTATACATTCCTAACATAAATATTGAGAATCAATACATAAATAACGTAACTTATTTTCAAGTATTTGGGGGCTTAAATGAGCTGATTGAGCAACTGATATGATTACTTTAATACATCAAGCATTTACATCAAATTATAGGAACATTTTCCATTTAAAAAAGTTATTAAATGAATATGCATTGTGTGTACTGTATACTTTCAATAAAGAGCTATCTGAATTTGGTAAACTATTAAAAGAAAAGATTTGATATTAAAAATATTAAAGAAAAACTACTACCTTCTATTCAAAATACACACTTCTTGTCCCCTTCAATGTAGCATTTATCTATGCTACATATTGCTTATTCAATTACTTACTCTGTCTCTCTACTCTTTTGTGTAACTCCAAAGAAATAGGTCTTTTAAAAACTGCTATATTCCTAGAACAAAGTCTGACACATAGATATCACCTACTAAAATATATGTTGAGTATTTTAGTTTGCTAGCTGCCGGAATGCAATATATCAGAAACAGAATGGCTTTTAAAAACGGAAATTTAATAAGTTGCTAGTTTACAGTTCTAAGGCTGTAAAAATGTCCCAATTACAACAAATCTATAGAAATGTCCAATCAAAGGCATTCAGTGAAAGATGCCTTGGTTCAAGAAGACCGATGAAGTTCAGGGTTTCTCTCTCAAATGGAAGGACACATGCTGAACACAGCGTCATCTGCTAGCTTCTCCTGGCTTCCTGTTTCATGAAACTCCCTGGGAGGCATTTTCCTTCTTCATGTCCAAAGGTCGCTAGCTGGTGGACTCTGCTTCTCATGGCTTGTCGTTATGCTCTGCTCTGTAGGGTAGGCTGTGAAGTTGATGACTCCGATGAAGGGTCTGGACAAACTCCACAGAAGAGGCTCACTGGCTGAAGCAGGAAGAGAGACTGGCTCTTCTGAATCCTCCTTAAAAGACTTCTAGTGATTAAATGTCACTCATGCAGAAGACACTCCCCTTGGCTGATTACGAATGCAATCAGCTGTGAATGCAGCCAACATAATCATGATTTAATTCTATGAAATGTCCTCATAGTAATAGACAGGCCAGCACTTGTCCAATCAGAAAAATGGGCACCACCACCTGGCCAAGTTGACACCATGACAGGGTAGACTGAAATACTGTGGGCCAATGAGAGGGAGGGATAAGGGGTATGTGATATATGAGTTCTTTTTACATTTTTTTTCTGGAGTGATGCAAATGTTCTAACTATGATCATGGTGAAGAATATACAACTATGAGATGATATTGTATGCCACTGAGTGTATAATATGTTTGGAGTGCATATGTGTAGATATTTACCAATAACAATATTTAAAAAATAAAAAATAATAACTAATACATAAACACAAAAGGCTTTGGCATTAAGAAGTACTCCCTTAAAAGACTCTTAAGTAAAATAGGAAATAAAAATTGCAACCACAAGCAGGAAATGATCTGTATCTTGATATAAATGGTTATTGCATACATATATAAAATATAAATATATAAAATTAAGATGAATACTTAAGATTTGTGCACTTAAATGTGTATTAGCTATCAATAAAGGAATTTAAAAGATAAATCATAGAAAGTGAAGAAAATAAATCATAAAATGTTTAAGGAATAAAAAAAGATATTTCTCACTATCAGAACTTGTCATGATTTGAATATTCTCTAGAACAATTTTCAAAGATTTTAAATAAAAATTCCCCTTCTGAATCAAAAGCAAACAATAACTGATTCATTGTGAAAACATGTAAATTACCTGGAAGACTGACTGAAAGGATATAGTTGGTGCTGCTGTTACATCTCACAGACATGATCAGATCTCAAGCTTTTATTGTTTAAAAATATTGTACATTATTGCTATCATCTTCTCTGCCTTTAGCCTATACTTTAGTACTCCAAGATTTCCAGTGTTTACATCTGCCATGCACCTGAGTACACTAACAATTCTGATTTGATGAGATAATATCTTGAGTACATTTAACATATTATTTAATTGTTCATTTACATTTTAGCTCTTCTTCATTGCATTAAGGTAGTGAATATAATTTGTGGCCAATATTGTACTAAAGTTTTGCATACTACACACAAACATAAGTTCACTAATGGCAAAACAGCTAGGTAGGTAACAAGTGTGTTAAGTGACTTACATTATGAAGAAATAATACGGGTTATTATGTAGATGTTTAGATGTGTTCTAATGATACTTGAGGAGATTAGTTTTTGGGTGGTTTGGAAACACATTACCATTCTTCACAATTAAACAATAGAACGTAAGCACCCACAACCTGAAAATTTGCTATTCAATACATTTTCAGGAATGGATTACATTCAGATAATGAAGGATACCTGTAGTTAGAACACTATAGTTAACCTTCATGAGAAAAAGGTTTATTCAGAGCTAAACCTATAGCCTTTAAAGTTTCTATTAAAGTGTATTAGTTAGGGTTCTCTAGAGAAACAGAATCAACAGGGAACACTCACAAATATAAAATTTATAAAAGTGTCTCACGTGACTGTGGGAACACAGAGTCCAAATCCATAGGGCAGGCTGTGAAGTCAACGATTCCGATGGAAGGTCTGGATGAACTGCACAGGAGAGGCTCATCAGCCAGGACAGGAAGAACCTGTCTCTTCTGAATCCTCCTTAAAAGGCTTCCAGTGATTAGACTGAGCATCACTCATTGCAGAAGACCCTCCCCTTGGCTGATTACAAATGGAATCATCTGTGGATGTAGCTGACGTGATCATGACCTAATCCTATGAAATGTCCTCATTGCAACAGACAGGCTAGCACTTACTCAACCAGACAAACAGGTAACACCACTTGGCCAAGTTGACACATGAACCTAACCATGACAGTCCACCCCTTGTCAACTTAGCAGCTATACATACCACCTTAAATCATACCTAATTTCTAAATAAAAAACAATAAAACACACATTTTTTTCTTTCACCTAACAATACTCAACTGTCCTGCATATAACTGGAAACACATTAAATCTCTCCAGAATAGGGTGCAAATCCTTGGGTAATATTCATTCTTAAACTTGATATCTTACAACTTAAATAGTATAACATGAACAAAACAGTATTACAGTCCTCGTTTCTGTAACTGATCATGTGGTAGAAGTTCATATTTATCACTACCTTCTTCCACTACTAATTCCATGTTCCCTTTACCCTCAACAAGGAGTTCAGCTGGCCGTGGTTCTTTGCCTGGTGGGGTGACCCAAACCTTCATTCCTGAAGTTTTAGAGCCATTGGTAGTCCTGCCTGGATTGGGTTGTTGCAGTTTTCCATTGATTTTAATCACAGGGCATGGTAGTACTAAAAGATGTCCTAGGGGATCTCCTATATTCCAAGAAAATTCTTCTTTACCTCTATTATGCAGTTGCAGTCCTACTTCCCCCTGATAGTCAGGGTCAATCACCCCAGACAATAATGTAATCCCCTTCTTGGCTTGTTGATCCAGCGGCATAAGTAGCCCAAAGTGACCAGGTGGCAGTCTTAGATTCCAGTTCAATGGAATCATTGTTATTTCCCCTGGTGGAAGCATCCCCCTTTTGGAACTAAAACCTGTAGACCAGTAGAGCTCAGGGTTCCAGGGACAGGAAGCAAAAATTTTCCTAGTGGATCACTAGGGGTAATAGTGAGTGGTGCCACTTCCATTTCCACTGTTTGGTTCCTGGACCCATGGATCATGGCTATGGAAGAAACAGCACCATACAGCGGATGCTGATTCAGAACATACATAGCTTCCTGGAGAACATTATCCCAACCTTTCAAGGTATTGCCATCTAGTTTGAAGTATAATTGAGTTTTCAAAAGGCCATTCCATCATTCTATCAATCCAGCTGCTTCTGGATGATGGAAAACATGGTTAAGACCAGAGAATTCCATGAGCATGTGCCCATTCAAGCATTTCATTTGCTGTAAAGTGTGTTCCTTGATCAGAAGCAATGCTATGTGGAATACCACGACGATGGATAAGGCATTCTGTAAGCCCACAGATGGTAGTTTTGACAGAAGCATTGCATGCAGGGAAAGCAAACCCATATCCAGAGTATGTGTCTATTCCAGTTAGAACAAATCACTGCCCCTTCCATGAAGGAAGTGGTCCAATGTAAACAGCCTGCCACCATGTAGCTGGTTGGTCACCTTGGGGAATGGTGCCATATTGGGGGCTGAGTGTGGGTCTCTGCTGCTGGCAGATTGGCCACTTGCATTTTCCTCAAGAAAAGTTTGTGTGAATAAGCCTTTCTGTATTTAAAACAATTTGCAGCCTTTTTTACTAGAGGACAGGTTGGGTACATACAAAATGCTTAGTTCACATTTTTTTTTCTTAGATATCTTATAGGTGTTGCTTCTGTCATTGAATATTGCCAAAGAAAAACTTCATAATATAATTTTCTTTTTCTTTAAAAGACTGATCTCTTTATCTTGCTGCTCAAGAAATTCTTTTATCATCTTTAATGCTCAATAACTTTACTAGTATATTTCTTAGCATTGACTATAATGGCTCAATATTTCTTGTACATGATGTGCCTTTTCTATATTTAGTCTTTTATTTCAACAATATTTCTTGAATTATATCTTGAGTACATTGTTATTTCAAACATCTTGATTTCATCTTTCAAGCACTCCAGATATGTGAACATTGGATCTCCTTTGCTTGTATTTTTCAAGGAGCCCTGGTTCCTTTTATTGGAGGATGGTGTTACAAATCAAGATGTGAGTTCTGTGTATGCTCATTGTTATTGGGGTGTGTGCTTGTTTGAAAGGATGCATGTCCCCTAGAAAAGCCATGTTTTAATCAGAATCCCATTTCATAAAGGTAGAATAATCCCTATTCAATAGTGTATGTTTGAAACTGTAATCAGATCATCTCCCTGGATGATGTGATTTAATCAAGAGTGGTTGATAAGCTGGATTAGATAACGACATGTCTCCACCATTTGGGTGGGTCTTGAGAAGTTTCTGGAGTACTATAAAAGAGGAAACATTTTGGAGAATGATGGAGATTCAGAGAGAGCAGAGAAGAACGACATAACCATGAGAAGCAGAGAGCCCACAAGTCAGTGACCTTTGGAGATGAAGAAGGAAAATGTCTCCTGGGGAGCTTCATGAAACAGGAAGCTGAGAGAGAAAGTAGCAGATGATGCCTTGCTTGCCATGTGCCCTTCCAGCCGAAAGAGAAACTGTGATTGTGTTCACCATGTACCTTTACAGATGAGAGAGAAACCCTGAATATCATCAGCCTTCTTGAACCAAGTTATCATTCTCTGGATGCCTTTGATTGGACATTTCTATAGACTTGCTTTAATTGGGACATTTTCTCGGCCTTAGAACTGTAAACTAGCAACTTATTAAATTACCCTTTTTAAAAGCCATTCCATTTCTGGTATATTGCATTCCAGCAGCCTAGCAAACTAGAACAGGGAGTCATTGCTTTTAGTGGATAGGACTAGGAAATATATGTATGCATACTAACTTTTCTATACACACGTGCATGCACTCATACACATATTTTTAAACTATTCATCTGTATATGTTTTACAGCAAATATGAGTTCGTATTGCTGTCTTCAACTCTAACATGGTGCATTATCATCTTTCTCCCTAACTTATCTCTAACTTTCTTCAACAATGAGAAAACACTTTCTGCTATTTACATATTTGTTCAATTCCAGATTGCATATGAAGCAGTTTCAGAATTGTTAATTTATACACAGTAAGAAACCCATCTACAGTAGTGTTTATATATAGTTTATTTTGTCTTTAGTCTTCAGTTTCTAGCCAAAATACCATTTTCCAAAGTTACTTAACTTAGCTCTCTTTTGTTCCCCTACCAGTTTCAGTGAGGTTATGCATTTATAATACATTTAAATTACTTTATTTTACTCTGCATTCTATCCTGGGATTCCCTACCCTTCTGGCTGGTTTTTCTAAAATTTGCATACAAAAGCTTTACTTTTTGTGATGTAAATTCCTATGGGTATTGACAAATGCATCAGCCTTTTACTTTTAACCTATATATAACATTATATTTGAAGTGAGTTTCTTATACACAGCATATAGTTGAGGTGTTTTCCTGACCTTATATTTCCAATTTGTATTCTTCTTTTACAACTATTTGCTGTACTATTATTTTTCTTAGAAAGTTTGTTAGGAGGTTAGGTTATAACTTTTATCTGCTTTGTTCAACTTTTCGTTGTTGGATTAAAATTTCCATCCATTTTTGGCAATCTTTTTCTGTTGAGTTTTATGGTCTGTAGATAAGGTTTTCTGCTCCTAATCATTTTTTTTCTTATAGAATCTTTGTACGAATGCTATGCTCATTTCCTTTTTGTTTCTTATATTTGAATTAGTTGGATGTTCCTATATTATTAGCAAATATGTGTGTGTGAGTGTGTGTGTGTGTGTGTGTGTGTGTATAGTTGGGGAGGTTTATTCAAGATTGCTTTTCAGTCTTTACCAATAAGGGCTCCTTCCTTAAAACACAAAATATTTTCTTATAGAAATGGTTTGTTTACTAAGAATTGATAAATGGGCAGGCCACGTTGGCTCAGCAGGCAGAATTCTTGCTTGCCATGCCAGAGACCCAGGTTCAATTCCCAGTGCCCGCCCATGCAAAATAATAATAATAATAATAATAATAACAATAATTGACAAAAAGCAGTTTCAAAATAAGTCACTATTCAGACTAAAGCATTATAGAAGAACTACTTGAAAACACTCACTACCAATGCAGTAGTCCATGCTAATATAATAGACTTAGAAAAATATATTCATGAGGTCATTCTTGGAATATGAAACTATACCTTTACATCTTAAACTGAAACCCAACTACCCAAATCTGTAGCTGAATTCTCTAGAAAAGAATTTTATTTCCTTTCAGCTTTTCAGTCCTACCACATCTATCTACACACATAGTGATTTGAAAAACAGTTTTCTTGATTAATGATTGATTATATGTTTTATGAGAAACTCAATTAGCTCCATAATTTACTCCTCTCAAAATTATTTGCTACAAGAATATAACTACTATTCCAACAGCAGCTTAAAATTTATCTTCCAAATACAAAATACAATGTGGCATGATTTTATCTCTGTGGCATTCGTGTTTTCAACAATGATTGTAATGCCTATAAAATTATTTGATGTTTAGAGTTACTACCCAATTAATTTTGGTATAAAAAATTTTCAGAAAAGTATTATTATTTTTAAACATAGCCACCAAAATGTCATGTTTTGTAAAGCAATGAACTACCAATTATTTGACTGGTGAAAACAAAATACTGCAATCTAAAAGTTTTAGGTACCAAAATAATGACCAATACTTAAATGATATATTCATACCTGACAACCAAAGAAAAATGTTATTTCCTAGATCTTCTTTAAATTCATCATTAAAGAGGTTACTGGATTCTGGAAATGCTTCCTGGAATGTTGCATAGATAGCTTGTGCCAAACAATCAGGATACACCTACCAAAAACAGAGTTATTATGATAATTTTATATTTTATGTTACGTATCTCAACTACCAAAGAGATTGTGGTTTGTTAGAGAAATATGCATTCCCCTTTGCTTTTATAATTTGCTTTTGGCCATTTTATTACTTTTTTTTTACTTCCACTAGAGGGACATGAACAAAGAAGAGTTGAAAATTGAGTCTGTCGATTTGGTTACTTGATAGCATTTTGGGGAAAATTTAATTTGGATTAAGGATGAGGTTAAAAAGTTAAGATGAAGTTTGATGATTATTCATTTATCTCACTTAACCTTGATATTGTTATCCTCTTTCAGCAAGAGACACATATTGGCAATGATAATTAAAAACATTTTTTGAATAAGTGAGGCTTGTGTAATTGAATTAATATATTGAAACCACCATTGTATTGTTCAAATATTGAAACCATGATCATATATCAACAAATATATGGCATTGCCAGTATTCGATTTGCCCTAACAAAATCCTTAAACTACAAAATTTCTCTCAGGGAGTAACTAAACACAAAAAAGATAAATGTTTATATTTAAGCCTTTTAACAATACACATTCACTATTTTGGAATTCTGAATTCAGAGAAGGATTTACAATCACACACCAAGCCCTTAATAATGCAAAATGTTAGAACTGAAAGAGACCTTAAAGGTCACTATGTCAGGTTGAATAATGGCCTCAAGTATTTCCATATCCTAATCCCTGGACTCTGTGAATGTTCCCTTATATGGTAAAAGGGACACCGCAGATGTGATTAAATTTTGGAATTTGAGATAGAGAGATTATAATGGATTATCTGGGGCCCTAAATGTAATCATATGGAAAAGGTTACTTGACTACAGATGTAGAGATTGGTTTGATGTGACCATAAATCAAAGTATGCCAGAAGTTGGAAGAGGCAAGGAACAAATTCTCCTCTGCAGCCTCCAAAAGAATCCAGGTCAGATGGCACCTTGATTTTACCCCTGTAAAACTCATTTCGGATTTCTGACTTCCATAAGTGTAAGAAAATAAATTCCTGTTGTTTTAAGCAACAAAGTTTGTGATAATTGGTTTCATCAGCAGTAGGAAGCTAATAGTCACCTAATACTGTAGTGCTCAAACTTACTGGTAGCTATGGTTTCTTTTGAAGAACCCATCACTTTTCTTCTGGAGGGAGTGTGGGAGAATTATTTACTATATTGCTATATTATATTTAATTGCATTGAAAGAACTATGAACATTCCAATACCAGAAAACATCACATATTTGCAGTATGTAAAATCATAGCAACAATCAAAATTAAAATGCTTAATAAGATGAATAATTGAAACTTTTAAAGGTTTTCTGTGAATATCTCACTTTCAGGAGTTAAGGGAAAAGAAAATCAAGTGTCAGACTATGGAAAAATATCTGAAGGAATATCATTCTGTGTCATTGAAAGAAAGAGAAGTAAAAGTATTACTAAGTATATTTAGGGCCAGATTAATTTGTTCTAATTAGTGGAAACAGAAGATGATTTTTCATCCTTAAATACTAAAAAATTCCACTTTCTTAGGTAATTTAATCAGATAAGAAAATAGTAACATAGCCCCCACTTAGGTGAATTAGTTAAAAATAAATAGAAAATTGGTCAATGAGAAATGAAATCCTACTTCTACTTAAACAGTAGTGTGTGGGTGGTAGTCTGATACTGATATACATAAGCAGGGAAAGGGAGCATTAAAAGAAGAATGAGTACAGGTTAAAGAGGAGTCTTCTTTATTTTCAAATAGAGCTTTGAATCTGGATTCAGCAATTCTAATTTCTCCTTGGAAAAAGCCACTGAAAATAGGGACCCAGAAAAATATTATCATGATTTGAGAGAGGTTATAAATACAATATTTATCAAAAATCATATCCATGCCAGGGAGAGCATCTGGACCATAAAAGTATCCTTCCCTGGTATCAGAAATTGAAGTATGAAGGATATGCAATGGTGTCATTATTTCCTTCTTTGTCCTATTTATTAAGCCTCTTATCTTATTCTTAAGAGCCCCTGATAAAGCATGAATGATTTCATCAAACTGTCTAAGTAGCCTAGACATATTCAGTGCATATGCATTAATATAAAACCACAAAAAAGATGGATTAGATGAGAAATTATGGGTTGCAGAAACAGCTGTTTTTGTATCTTTTGTTACCTAACTATTAACTTGTTCATGCAAATAAGCAAAAAAAAATTTCAATATTAGCAACAGAAAATCCTAGTCTATCTCGTAGAACACCATTATTCCTCAAGATAACAAGTTTAGAATCACATATTTAATCTAACATCTTTATTTGACAGACAATCAGCTGTAGAATTTGAGAGGATGAGTGATTTGCCAAGATTACCCAGTAATTAGTAGCAGATTAAGCAAAACATAAAATTGTATAGTCACCTTAAATGGATTAAAAAATAAATTATAAAGTAAAGGAAAATTAATAAACAATTTTGAAGGTAAATTAAAAATCCCAAACCTGCATAGAATAACACAAAAGTTTTCAAATTAGTAATATAGAAAAAACAATCTATACCACTAAGGAAATTCTAGTAGACTTTTAGGCAAGGGAACACAATTTTCTGGGAGAAAAGCATAACTTTAAAAATATAGCATTACTTTATGTCAGGCAGTTTTGCTTTTAAAAGGAACAAGATAGGTTCTCATATGTGCTGAAATAAAATAACTAGTTTTCTATTTCATCAGCTCTAAAAATAATTAGCCTAACTGTTAATTTCCATATGTTTACCTGAAAGAATGCATCCTTACGACTTAGGGGTATGCTCATGAAAAGGGTGACATAACTCTCTGAAATTCTATCAAACAAGAAATCTTGATTTTCTCTGTCAGGCTAAAGAAAAAACATGTATGAAATTAAAGTCATTAATACTACAATCTGAAACTGGAATTTTTCTTGCATAATATCATTAATTTTATCTAATCTTACATGGGAGAGCAATTGGTATAGTGGAAAGGACATGTGTTTTGGCATCATGCAGACCTGAATTGAATGCTGGCTCCATTATTCTTTAGTTTTGCTGCTCTGGGTGACTTAGTTAAGTCCTGGTTTATTTATCTGCCAAATATAGATAATACATACACACCCTAAAGGAGTGTAGTAGAATTAAAAAAGGGCAGGGATCATGTTTTGTTTGATTTTGTATTTCAAGCACAGCACTGAAATGCTTGTTGAATTAATAAAGATTCTTGAAGAGGCATGCAGAAGGCAATCAATGCCTTACCTTCTGTTTTTCAACCATTCCAACTCTTTCATTATGAGTAACAGTATGAAATAAAAGTAGCTTCTGGGGTTAGCCATACATAATCAGTACTAGTAAAATTATTTCATGATTAAACTAGAGACAAAGTAAATATGTTTTAAGAAGGAAGAAATGGATAGACAATAATAATATCGTTATTATTGTAAATTCCCAATAAACACCCTGATGCCTTGCTCTCATAAGTAACAAAGAGATGAATTAAAAAGTCTAAATCAATTAATTAAGCAATAAAGATAAATTAAAAGAGTCCAAATTCATTTATAATGTTAGCTGTGGGAACAATATGGCAGTAATGATTTTTGAAAACAATCATCAAAAATCATAAAATTTAGTGGTCAATAAAACTAGCAAGTCAGTGAGCTGAGATGTATAGATGTATAGGATCTTAGGTCAAAACTGCAAGTTGGACATCAGCTAACTCAACTACTTCTATTTTAGTGACTACTCTGATGCTTAGAGAAATACATACTTTACAGTTGATAGACTGGTTTTCATAATTATATTATTTTAATTAATTAATTTATTTATGCAGTTGCCCTCTTTGTAACAACTTCTGCCCACTTGAAGTATATTTTGTCTGATATATATTTATACCAATTATTGTGTGGTTAGTATTTGTTTGGCATATCTTTATCCAACCTTTTACTTTTAATATTTCCATACTCTTATGGTACACATGTGACTCCTGTAAATCTCATATATGGTTTTTCCCCACAGTGTGACAATTATTGTATTTTACTTTAATAGCTACATTTATCATAATTACAAATGTATTAGCATTTTTTTCTACCATCTTATTCTGTATTTTCTATTTGTCCCATCTTTTCTGTCATTAATTTTTTTCCTCAATTAAATTTTTTCTTCTACTTTTATGGAAGTTATAAACCTACTAATATTCTGTTAATGATAACCCTAGAAACTTAAGGTGAAATATTAATTCATTCTAGTCCAAACACAATCAATATTTTTAACCTCATAAAGTATTGTAAATTAATCATACTTTTTGGTATGGTTTTCTTTTATATATTTATTTTTCTTAACCTCAGAAGACATTGTTATTTTTCTCTTATATAGTCATCATGCATTTAGATTTACCAAATATTTATCACTCCTTACAGCTTAAGTCCTTCATACAGCTCAGTTCCTACATCTAAAATCTTCCTTTCTGCCTCAAAAAAGTTTTTTAAATTTCTTGTAGGGAGAGTCTGCAAATGGTAAACTCCCATTTTTTGTTTCTCTAAAGTTGCCCTTTTCTCCACTCTTGTTCATGGACTATAGAATTTTAGATTGATGGTTCTTTTCTCAGAATACAAGGTATCATTCCATTGCATCCTTGTTTCTGTTGTTGCTATTGAGATGTCATCTGTGAGATGATCTCTCTTAAGATTTGCTCATATTTCTAAGTGTTGATGTGTTTAGCTATGGACTCTACAATTTTTATTTTGTTTGGAAGTTGCTGGGCTTAATGAAAATATGGATGACTTTCAATAGGTCTGAGAAGTTTTAGCTAATGTCTTCAATATTGTCTTTTCCACAGTGTGTCTATTCTCTTCTTTTAGAATGAAATCAGCCTCATGTTAGTTAGATCTTCTCATTTTATCCTCCATTTCTCTTATATTCCCTTTCATATTTCCTGCTTTTCTCTCTGCCTAATTCTGCATCATTTTTTTCAGGCTCTATTTTCCAGTACCCTAATTATCTCTTTAGATGCAGTTAATCTGCTGATAACCTTGTACACTTTTTTCTTTCTCTAATTACTTTTAATTTTATTCACATACAGTAAAATGTACTCTTTCTGGTATAGTGTTCCATCAGTTTTGGTAAATATATGGTTGTATGAACACCACCACAATTTAAAATATAGAATATCTAATATATTAGAATAGTTGTTATATATTTGTATAAATACCACCACAATATAAGGTACAGGATATCTTATTATTGAATAGTTTATTATATATTAGAAAATATATAGAATAGTTTCGTCAGCCCCAATCATTCCTTTGTGTTGCCCCTGGTAGTCAGTCCCTCCCCAGACTCCTGCCTGTGACAACAATATTTCTGTTCCTAAATATTTAACTATTCCAGAATGTCAAATAAATTGATTAATACAATCCATTTTGAGTCTGTCTTACGTTACTTAGTATAATGAATTTAAGATTCATTTATGCTATTGTATGTATCAGTAATTTGTTCCTTTTAATTGCCGAGTAGTACTCCACTGAATGAATGTACCAGTTTGTTTTTCTATAGCCCAGTTGTGGGAGATTTGGGTTGTTTCCAGTTTTGAATGATTATGAGTAAAGCTGCCATACACATACACATACAAGTTTCTGTGTGAATATTTTCATTTTACTTGGATAAATACCTTATAGTGGTATTACTGGGTTGTATCTTAAGTGGATGTTTTACTTTATGAGAAATTGCCAACCTGCTTTCCAAATAATCTGCATCATTTTGCATTTCCATCAGCAATGTTCCAGTCACTCTACACTGTCATATTATTATTGTACTGTGCCTTTTTTCTCTTTCCATTCCAATATATGTCTAGTGTTAGCTTGTGTTTTAATGACTAATGATGTGGAGCACCTTTTCATCTGCCTATGTGTCATTCATATATCTTAGGTTAAGTGTCTCTCCAAAGCTTTTGCCCATTTTTTTTCCACTTGTGTCTTTTTTAAATTATTGAGTTTTGAGAGCTCATTGTATATTCTGGATACGAGTCCTTTCTCAGATATGTGATTTGAAGATATTTTCTTCTAGTATCTTCTTGTCTTTCCATTCTCTTTACTTTTGTTAATAAAAAGAAGTTCTTTATTTTGAAAAAGTCTGAAATATCAAATTTTTTCTTTAATGGCTTATGCTTTGGGTATTATACCTCATAAATCATTGGTTAACCCAAAGTTACAACTATTATCTCCTATATTTTCTAGAAATATTATTCCTCCTTTACATTGAATCTATGATCCAATATGTATTACATTTTGCATATAATGCCAGTATGGATTGAAGCTCATTTTCTTTCTTTCTTATTCTCTCTCCCTCTCTTCCTTTTTTCTCCTTTTACCCTCCCTCTTTCACTTTCCTCTTCGACCCTTCTCTAACCCTTCCCCCCCTTCCTCCCTCCCTTCCATCTCCATTTCTTTTACTCTTTCTCTCTTCATCTCTCTCTCTCTCTCTCCCTCTCCCTATCCCTCCCTTTTATTCTCTCCTTTTCTTCACCTCTTTTTCTTGTGTCTTTGTGCATAGATACCCAATGGATCCAGCACAAATTGTTAAAATGCTTAAAATTTCTCCATTGTCTTTGTGCCTTTATCATAAACAAATTACCATATATATGTGGGTCTATTTCAGGACTTTTTATTCTGTTCCCTCGACCTATATAATCATCCTCTCTTGAATTCCAAAATGTTTTAATCATTGTAGCTTGATATTAAGCCTTGAGATTAAATCGTGTGAGTTCTCAAATTTACTCTTTTTCAAAATGTTTTGGACTATTCTTTCTTTATTACTTTCCCATATAAAATTATAATTAGATTGACAATTTCTTTTAAAAGTCCTGTTGGTATGTTAATTGGAATCACCTCAATTCTATAGATAAGTTTGGGGAGAAATGACATCTTATCAATATTGAGGTTTCCAATCCAAGAACTTGGCCTAGGTCTCCATTAACTTATGTCTTTGTTTTTTATCAGTATTTGGCAAATTTCATTATACAGATATTGTATATATTTTATCAGATTTTAATTTACTTATTTTTTGGTGTTATTATAGAGGATACTTTTGTTTAATATTTAATTTACATTTGCTCATTGCTAGATTATATCATATATATTGACCAGGTATCAAATATATTAACCAGGTATCCTGCAACCTTGCTATTCTCACTGATTAGTTCTAATAATATTTATGGAAATTCTTTGGGAATTTTTTTGGTTAGACAATAATGCTGCTGATGAGAGGCAGTTTTTCTTCCCTTTCAATTTGTATGCCTTTTATTTCCTTAAACTTTCATTACTGAGCTGACTAGAACCTCCAGTTTCATGTTGAATAGGTAGTAGTAATAGCAAGCCTCCTTGCATTCTCTCTGATCTTTGGCAAAGTGCATGAAAAAAAGAAAAAAAAAGTGCATAATATATAACATTAACTGTAGGTTTTCTGTAAATGCCTTTTATCAGGGTGAGGATGCTCCCTTGCATTCTTAGTTTGCTGAAAATTTTGATAAAAAATGGATGTTGAATTTTGCCAAATTCTTTTTCTTCATCATACAGTTCTTCATCTTTAGTGAATTAATGTGATGAATTACCCTGAATTGTTCTAGAATGTTGGACCAGTTTTGCATCCATCAGTCATTATTTATATTATTCTTTTGATGCATTACCGAATTCAATTTGCCAGTAGTTTGTTGAGAATTTCATGTTCATGAAGAATATATTGGTTTGTAGTTTTCTTTCCTTGGACTGTCTTTAACTGGTTTTGTTATCAGGGTAATACAAGCCTCATAAAATCAGTTCTGTTTTCTGGAAGGGTTTGTGCAGATTTGGTATTATTGTTTCCTTAAATGTTCGGTAGAATTTGACAATGAAGCCAACTGGGCATCAGGTTTCTTTATTGAAAGGTATTTAATTAATGGTACTTGGTCCAATATATATAGGATTATTCTAGTTAACTGTCTTTCTTTGTGGGTTTTGAAAGTTCATATCTTTTAAGGAATTTGTCAATTTCATCTGATTCGTATGTTTCCGAGCATAGAGATGTTCACAATAACCTAATATTATCTTTTAAAGTTTGTGGAACTGTAGTGATGTCCCTTCTATCATATATGATGAAATATGCAATCTGTATCTTTTTTTCTTGGTCATTCTGGCTAAATGTATATTAATTTTGCTGATCTTTTCAAGGGAATAGTTTTTGGTTTATTGAGTTTTTTCTAATGTTTTCTGTATTAAATTGTATTGATTTCAGCTCTTTATTACTGCTTTACTTTTACTTGCTATGCCAGTTAGAATCTGTGGTGAACCCCAGAAAAGCCATGTCCTTTAATCCTCATTCAATATTGTTGGCTGGGAGCTTTTTGATTGTTCCCAAGGAGCTGCGACACACCCAGTTTTGGGTATCAACTTTTGATTAGATGGAGATGTGATTCCACCCATTCCAGGTGGGTCTTGATTACTTTACTGGAATCCTTTAAAAGAGGAAGCATTTCAGAAAGTCCTTTTCAGAGCCATGACAGAGTCATGAGAACTGCAGAGTTCACCAGCCAGTGACTTTTGGAGATGAAGAAGAAGAACGCTCCCAGGGAGCTTCATGAAACAAGAGGCCTCAAGAGAAAGTTAGAGGGGTCGCCATGTTTGCCATGTGTCTTTCCAGTTGAGAGAAACTCTGAACTTCATTGGCCTTTCTTGAGGGAAGGTAACCTTTTGTTGGTGCCTTAACTTGGACATTTTTGTAGACTTGCTTTAATTGGTACATTTCCATGGCCTCAGAACTGTAAACTCGCAACTTAATAAATTCCCATTTTTAAAAGCCACTCCATTTCTGGCATATCACATTCTGGCAGTTAGCAAACTAGAATACTTAATTTCAGATTTATTTTGTTCTTTGTGTCCTAGTTTCTTAAGGGAGAAGCATAGATCATTGATTTGAGACCTTTCTTCTTTTTCTGAGCATTTAATATTATAAATGCTCTTTAAGTATTGCTTAATCTGTATCCCACAAATTATATGTCTTGCTTTCACTTTCATTTTATTAAAATTGATTTCACATTTCCCTTGTAATTTACTATTAGGTCCCCTTCATTATTTACAAGTATATACTAATTTCTAAATGTTTGGGGATTTTCAAGATACTTTTCTATTAATGATTTATCTTTTAATTCTTTTATGGTATGAGAACATGCTTTATATAATTTCAATTCTTCTTAATTTGTTAAATTCTTCTAAATTTGTTATATGGCATAGATAAGGTCTATCTTGGTGAAGTGGAAAGGATGGAGAGTTCCGTAAATGTCAATTAGGTGAAACTGGTTGATAGCATTGTTCATATCTTCTAAGATTTTTCATTTTTGTCTATAAGTTCTATCCACTAGTGAGAGAAAAGTGTAGAAGTCTTCAACTATATCTTTGGATCTCTCTACTTCTTTTATATTCATTTGTTTTTTGCTTCATGTATTTTGAAGTTCTACTGTTAGGAGCATACACATTTAAGATTGTTTTTTTTTTTTTTTGGATAATTGCTCACTTTATCCTTATGTAATGTCCTCCTTTATCCTTGGTAATATTCCTTGTTCTTCAATCTACTTCATCTAATACTAATATAGTTAATCCAGCTTTCTTTTGTTTAGCATTTGCATGGTTTACATTTTCAATCCTCTTACTTTGTATCTTTATAATTACAGCAGGCTTCTGAAAGCTAAAATAAATATGTCTTGCTCTTCATAAAATCTTGTTTTGGTTTGCAAAAGCTGCTGGAATGCCACATACAAGAAATGGGTTGGCTTTTACAATGGGCGATATATTAGCTTACAAATTTACAGTTGTAAACTGTGAAAATGTCCAAATTAGGGCATCAACATGATAATACCTTATCTGAAGGAAGGCCACAGGCATCTGGGTCACTTCTGTCACATGGGAAGGCACATGGCCAGTGTCTGCTGGTCCTTTTCTCCTGGGTTTCATTGCTTTCAGTTTCTGGCTTTAATGACTCCCTCTCTGAACTTCTGTGGGTGCTCTCATAACTTCTCTGGGGCTTCTTTCTCTAAAAGCCTCTGGGATTTTTCTGTCTTTTATCCTCCTATACAAGACCCCAATAAAATGATTAAGAGCCATCTTGAATGGGCTGGGTCACATCTCAATTGAATAATATTACCAAAAGGCCCCACCCACAATAGGTCTTAACCCACAAGAATGGATTAAAATAACATAACCTTTTCTGGAATATCATAGCTTCAAACCAACACAAATCAGATAACTTGTATCACCACTATCCATTACCAAATATATGCCATCATCCCAAGCAAAGACCCTGCCCCTGTTATGAATTAACACCCTATTCTCCCTCCAGCTTGCTTCTACTAATCTGTCTTCAAGTTTCATCCATGATGTGGCATTTATCAAAACGTCATTTCTTCTTATAGCTGAGATATATTCCATTGTATGTGTATACCATTTTGTTTACTATTCATCTGCTGATGGATACTTGGGGGCTTCCAACTTTTGGATATTGTGTATTGTGCTGCTATGAACAGTGGTGTGGAAATAGCTTTTTGAGTTCCTGCTTTCAATTTTTTTGGGGGGTAAATACCCAGAAGCTGGATTTCTGGGTGACATAGCTGTTCTATGTTTAACTTCTTGAGGAAATATCAAATTGTTTCTATAGTGGCTGTACCATTTTACATTCCTACCACAAATAAAAGAGTTCCTATTTCTCTGCATTCTCACCAACACTTTTTTTTCCATTTTTTTTTAAACCATTCTAATGGGTATAAGGTAATATTTCATTTGGGTTTTGATTTGTATTTCCCTAATGATGCTAGGGAGTGATGCTAATGATAATGATGAAGATGACTGAGCATGTTTTCTTATGCTTATTGGCCATTTGTATATCTTCTTTGGAGAAATGTATATTCAAGCCCTATGCCCATTTTTTTTTATTGAGTTGTCTTTTTTTGTTGTTGAGTTGTAGAATTTCTTTCTATGTTCTGAATATTCAACCCTTATCAGATGTATGGTTTCCAAATATTTTCTATCATTCTGTAGGCTGTCTTTTCACTTTCTTCATACTGTCCTTTCATGGGTAAAGGTTTTTCATTTTGATGAATTCCAATTTATCTATTTTCATTTTGCTGCTCATGCTTTTGGTGTAAAGTCTAAAAATCCATTGTTCCAAAACAAGGTACTGAAGATATTTCATTACATTTTCTTCTAAGCGTTTTAACTCTTAAAATTAGGTTGTTGACCCATTTTGAGTTAACTTTTTTTTTTCCCATGGGCAAGCACCAAGAAACGAATCTGGGTCTCTGGCATGGCAGGTGCGAACTCTGCCAGTGAGCCACTGTGGCCCGCCATTGAGTTAACTTTTATATATGTTGTGAGGCAGGAGTCCACTTTTGTTCTTTTGCATGTGGATATCCAGTTTTCCCAGCATCATCTGTTGAAGAGATGATTCTTTCTCTATGGAGTGGACTTGGCACCACTATCAACAATTAACTGGCAATAGATATCTGGGTTTATTTATTTCCACTGGTCTATATGTTGGTCCTTGTGCCAATATCACATTGTTTTGATAGCTTTAGCTTTGTAATAAGTTTTGAAATCAGAAACTGTGAGTCTTCCAAATTTGTTGTTTTCTAGATGGTGTTATCTATCCAGGGCCCCTCACCTTTCCATATAAATTTGTTGATTACCTGCTCTATTTTTTTAAGAGAGACTGTTGGAATTTTGCCTAGGATTTGTTGAATCTATAAATCACTTTTGATCTTATTACTATTTTAATGATATTAAATCTTCCAATACCTGAGCATGGGGTAACCTTCCAATTATTTAAGTTCTCACTTCTTTCAGCAATGATTTGTAGTTTTCCATGTACAAATTCTGTGCATTCTTCTTTAAATTTATTCCTAGGTATCTTATTTTTTTAGATGTCATTGTAAATGAAACTGTTTTCTTGATTTGTTTTTAAGATTGTTCATTGCTGATGTATAGAAATACCACTGACTTTTGTTTTGATCTTGTATGTTTCACCTTTGCTGAATTTATTTATTACAGCTAGTAGATTTCTTATAGATTCTTCAGGCTAAATTTTACTTCTTTTCCAATATAGATGACTTCTATTTCTTTTTTCCCCCTTCCCTTTCCTTTCTGCCTTCATCCTTCCTTCCTTACCTTTTTTTTTCTTTCATTTTTCCTTAATTTCTCTTGTTAGAACTTCCAGTTCAATATTGAATAGCAGAGGGTGAAAAGTGGGCATCTTTATGTTGCTCCTGATCTTATGTCTTTCATCAGTGAATATGATGTTGGACATGCTCTTTATCATGTTGAAGGAGATTCTTTCTATTCTTAGTTGTGTGAGTGTTTTTAGCAAGAAAGGGTGCATATTTTGTCAAATGCCTTTTCTGCATTAATTGAGATGATCATGTGGCATTTTTACTTCATTCTATTAATATGTCATATTACATTGACTGATTTTCCTATGTTGAACCAATTTGAAATCCTGGAATTAAAAACACTTGATGATGGTGTATATTTTAATGTGCCATTGGATTCGGTTTGCTGGTATTTTGATGAGTGTTTTTGCATCTTTATTCATAAAGGACATTGATCTGTTATTTTACTGTCTGGTGATATCTTTATCTGTCTTTGGTATTAGGATGAGGTTGGCCTTATAGACTGACTTAAGAAGTGTTCTCTCTTCAATTTTTTTGGATGAGTTTGAGTAGGAATGGTGTTAATTCTTCTTTAAGCTTAGTAAAACTCCCTAGTGAAGCCATCTTGTCCTGAACTTTTCTTTATTAGGAAGTTTTTTGATTACTGATTCAATCTCTTACTTGTTATTATTTTGTTGAAATTTCTTCTTGAGTTAATTTAGGTAATTTGTGTGTTTTTAGGAATTTGTCTTCTTCACCTAATATGCCGGCATACAATGGTTCACTGTCTCCTTTTATAATCCCTTTTAATCAGCAGTAATGATCCCTTTTCATTTTTGATTTTTTGTTACTTGCTTCCTCTGTCTTGTTTATTTGTCAGTTGAGCTAAAATTTTATTAATATCTTCAAAGAACCAACTTTTGGTTTTGTTGATTCTATACTTTTCTGCTTTCTATTACCTTTATCACCTTTACTATTTCTGCCCCTATTTTTACTTTGAGTTTAGTTTGCTCTCCTTTTCCTAGGTATTTCAGGTGTGAGATTAACCCACTGATTTGAGATCTTACCTCATTTTTAAATGTAAGCACATACAGATCTAAATTTTTCTCTGAGCATTGCTTTTACTGAAATCTGTAAGTTTTTTATTTAATTTAATTAATTAAAAATTAATTAATTAATTTATTTTACCTGGGCAGGTACTGGGAATCAAACCCGGGTCCTCTGGCATGGCAGGCAAGCATTCTTGCCTGCTGAGCCACCATGGCCCACCCTGAAATCTGTAAGTTTTGATATGCTGTGTTACATTTTCATTTTTCTCAAGATATTTTATAATTTCCCCATGATTTATTCTTTGACCTATCTGTTGTCTAAAAATGCATTATTAACTTTCCAAATATTTGTGAATTTTCCAGTTTTGCCTCACTTATTGATTTCTAGCTTCATTCCATTGTGGTCTGAGAAAATATTTAGTATGATTTTAACATTTTTAAATTTATTGATACTTGTGACCTAACATATGGTCTATTCTAGAGAACAACCCAACCCATCTGCATATGACAGAATGTGCATTCTGTTGTTGTTGGATGTAGTGTCTATACACGTCTGTTGGGTCTAGTTGATTTACAATATTGTCAAGGTTCTCTAATTCCTTACTGACCTTCTATATAGATGTTCTATCCATTATTGAAAGTGGTGTACTGTATTCTCCTAATACTAAGGGAGAACCATCTATTTCTTCTTAACATGTCAAAATTTCCTTAATGTATTTTGATGCTCTGTTGTTAGTGTATATATGTATATAATCGCTGTATGTTCTTTACAAAATGACCCTTTTATCAGTATACAGTATCCTTCTTTGTCCCTGTTAACAGTTTTTGAATGATTTGTCTGATATTAGAGCAGCCACCATCCTCTCTTTTGTTACTATTTGTATGAAATATTTGTTCCACCCTTTCACTCTCAGCTTTTTTGTGTTTTGGAATTTAAGGTGAGTCGTATGAACAGCATAGCTGGATCATGCTTTCTATGTGTTCTGCCAGTCCCTATATTCTGACTGGAGAGTTTAACCAATTTATATTTAAAATAGCTACTAATAAGGCAGGACTTATTTCTGGTATTTTGCTCTTTGGTTTTTATAAGTCTTATACCATTTTGTCCCTTAATTCTTCCATAAGTTCCTCCTTTTCTAGTCAGTTGATCTTTACATGAACATTTTAGAATCCCTTCTGATTTTGTTCTGCATGTATTTTTCTGAACTTTTATTTGTGGTTAACATGGGTCTTAAATGAAACATTCTAAATATATAACACCCTTGCTTTGATATCACATTAACTTCAATAGCATACACAAACTATGTTCCCATTATCCCTCTCACCCCCAACCTATATGTTACTCTTGAGAAAAATTAAATATTTTGAGATTGACTGAAACCATTGATTCATCATTACCTTTTATGCATTTGCATTTTAGACTCTATAATAAGTAAAAAGTGTAATTATATACCCAAAATACAACAGTACTGACATTTATATTTACCCATACTAAAATATCTTTATTTCTTCAGGTGCCTTTAATATACCAGAACCAGCTGCCATGTACACTCCTATGTGACAGAAAAGCCAAGGAAGAAGGATCACTGGCCACCAGCCCCAGAAAGCCACAGTCTTCTTCGAGAAGAAATTGCCTTGATGATACACTGAGTTGGGACTTCTCCTAGCCTCAAAAACCATGAACCAATAAATTCCCATTGTTGAAGTCAACCCATTGCATGTTATTTGCTTTGGCAGCTAGGAAACTAAAACACATTTATCTATCATTTTCCTGATTTCCTTTAGTTCTTTGTCTTTGCTTTCCTCTTTCATCATATTTAAGATTTTTTTGTAAAGTCTTGTTTAGCCAAGGTCTGGTATTCTTCATTGATGGTTTCTCATACTCTATCTTCCTCCTTTCCACAGGCATCATTTTCTGTTGCTTTTCAGGCCTTGTAATCTTTTGTTACATACTGGACATTTTAATATGTTTCTCAGGAATTTTATCACTGAGATGTCTATTCTTAAGCTTGTGTTCAGTGTTATAACTGGTGTTTCCCTGAATGTGAGAAATTAACAAAGAAAAGAATAGAAACTTGTTTCCCAGTCTTTGCAAATTAGCCTGAGAAACTGACCTCCTTCAGAACTTAAACATTCTATCAGTGGATCTAAGGAACAGCCAAGGCAAAAGCACCGGGTCCTCTCAGTCTTTTCTCGGCATGTGTCTTGTCCTGGACATAAACATATGACCTTAGGAAATCTTCTATTTACACACATCCAAATGTCCCCTTTCCCTAGGAAATAGTCTTTCAGCTCATCCCAGGTGTTATATGTCTTAAAGCCAGTAATCCTTCCGCCAGATAGCTGTGATTGGATTGCTTCTTGATGCATATTAGCTGGCCTGTGGGGCTGCTTCCATGTGCAGGACAACCTCTGGGATGGAAAGCCTGTGATGAGAATCCTGATTTGGTTCTTCAGGCAGCCAGCAGACTAGAAAAGATATATAAGCACTTTACTATGTGAATAAAAGTTACTGTGCAAATATCTATTCAAGTCCCTGTTTTCAATTCTTCTGGAGCTATTCCTAGTAGTGAGGGGCCAGGGCATTGGGTAATTCTATACTTAGCTTCCTGGTGAACTGCCACACTGTCTTCTACAGTAGCTGCACCATTTTACATTTCCTGCAGCAATGGATGAGTGAGTGTTCCTATTTCTCCACATTCTCTCTAACACTTGTAGTTTGTTTTTTTAAAATAGCAGTCATTCTAGTGGGTAAGAAATGATATCTCATTATGGTTTTGATTTGCATTTCTTTAATAGTTAATGATGTTATGTATCTTTTCATGTGCTTTTTTAGCTATTTGTATATAATCTTTGGAGAAATGTCTATTCAGGTCTTCTGCCCATTTTTTAATTGGGTTCTTAATCATTTTATTATTAAATTACTGGATTTCTTTATATATTCTGGATATTAAACTCTTATCAGATACTTGGTTTCCAAATATTTTCTCCTATTGAGTAGGTTGTTTTTTCAGTTTCATGACAAAGTCTTTTTTTTTTTTTTTTTATTAATTAAAAAAAGAATTAACAAAACAATTAGAAATCATTCCAATCTACATGTACAATCAGTAATTCTTAATAACATCACATAGTTGCATATTCATCATTTCTTAGTACATTTGCATCGATTTAGAAAAAGAAATAAAAAGACAACAGAATAAGAATTAAAACAATAATAGAAAGAAAAAAAAAAACAAAAAAAACAAAAACAAAAAACCTATACCTCACATGCAGCTTCATTCAGTGTTTTAACATAATTGCATTACAATTGGGTAGTATTGTGCTGTCCATTTCTGAGTTTTTATATCCAGTCCCGTTGTACAGTCTGTATCCCTTCATCTCCAAATATCCCTTCTCTTTTTTTTTTTTAATTAACGGAAAAAAAGAAATTAACCCAACATTTAGAGATCATACCATTCTACACATGCAATCATTAATTCTTAACATCATCACATAGATGCATGATCATCATTTCTTAGTACATTTGCATTGGTTTAGAAGAACTAGCAACATAACCGAAAAAGATATAGAATGTTAATATAGAGAAAAAAATAAAAGTAATAATAGTAAAATCAAAACAAAACAACACAAAACAAAACAAAAACCTATAGCTCAGATGCAGCTTCATTCAGTGTTTTAACATGATTACTTTACAATTAGGTATTATTGTGCTGTCCATTTTTGAGTTTTTGTATCTAGTCCTGTTGCACAGTCTGTATCCCTTCAGCTTCAATTACCCATTGTCTTACCCTGTTTCTAACTCCTGCTGAACTCTGTTACCAATGACATATTTCAAGTTTATTCTCGAATGTCCGTTCACATCAGTGGGACCATACAGTATTTGTCCTTTAGTTTTTGGCTGGATTCACTCAGCATAATATTCTCTAGGTCCATCCATGTTATTACATGGTTCATAAGTTTATCTTGTCTTAAAGCTGCATAATATTCCATCGTATGTATATACCACAGTTTGTTTAGCCACTCTTCTGTTGATGGAGATTTTGGCTGTTTCCATCTCTTTGCAATTGTAAATAATGCTGCTATAAACATTGGTGTGCAAATGTCCGTTTGTGTCTTTGCCCTTAAGTCCTTTGAGTAGATACCTAGCAATGGTATTGCTGGGTCGTATGGCAGTTCTATATTCAGCTTTTTGAGGAACCACCAAACTGCCTTCCACAGTGGTTGCACCCTTTGACATTCCCACCAACAGTGGATAAGTGTGCCTCTTTCTCCGCATCCTCTCCAGCACTTGTCATTTTCTGTTTTGTTGATAATGGCCATTCTGGTGGGTGTGAGATGATATCTCATTGTGGTTTTGATTTGCATTTCTCTAATGGCCAGGGACATTGAGCATCTCTTCATGTGCCTCTTGGCCATCCGTATTTCCTCTTCTGAGAGGTGTCTGTTCAAGTCTTTTTCCCATTTTGTAATTGGGTTGGCTGTCTTTTTGTTGTTGAGATGAACAATCTCTTTATAAATTCTGGATACTAGACCTTTATCTGATATATCATTTCCAAATATTGTCTCCCATTGTGAAGGCTGTCTTTCTACTTTCTTGATGAAGTTCTTTGATGCACAAAAGTGTTTAATTTTCTGGCCATTAGAGAAATGCAAATCAAAACCACAATGAGATATCATCTCACACCCACCAGAATGGCCATTATCAACAAAACAGAAAATGACAAGTGCTGGAGAGGATGCGGAGAAAGAGGCACACTTATCCACTGTTGGTGGGAATGTCAAAGGGTGCAACCACTGTGGAAGGCAGTTTGGCGGTTCCTCAAAAAGCTGAATATAGAATTGCCATACGACCCAGCAATACCATTGCTAGGTATCTACTCAAAGGACTTAAGGGCAAAGACACAAACGGACATTTGCACACCAATGTTTATAGCAGCGTTATTTACAATTGCAAAGAGATGGAAACAGCCAAAATCTCCATCAACAGAAGAGTGGCTAAACAAACTGTGGTATATACATACGATGGAATATTATGCAGCTTTAAGACAAGATAAACTTATGAACCATGTAATAACATGGATGGACCTAGAGAATATTATGCTGAGTGAATCCAGCCAAAAACTAAAGGACAAATACTGTATGGTCCCACTGATGTGAACGGACATTCGAGAATAAACTTGAAATATGTCATTGGTAACAGAGTTCAGCAGGAGTTAGAAACAGGGTAAGACAATGGGTAATTGAAGCTGAAGGGATACAGACTGTGCAACAGGACTAGATACAAAAACTCAAAAATGGACAGCACAATAATACCTAATTGTAAAGTAATCATGTTAAAACACTGAATGAAGCTGCATCTGAGCTATAGGTTTTTGTTTTGTTTTGTTTTGTTTTGTTTTGATTTTACTATTATTACTTTTATTTTTTTCTCTATATTAACATTCTATATCTTTTTCGGTTATGTTGCTAGTTCTTCTAAACCAATGCAAATGTACTAAGAAATGATGATCATGCATCTATGTGATGATGTTAAGAATTAATGATTGCATGTGTAGAATGGTATGATCTCTAAATGTTGGGTTAATTTCTTTTTTTCCGTTAATTAAAAAAAAAAAAAAAGAGAGAAGGGATAATTGGAGATGAAGGGATACAGACTGTACAACGGGACTGGATATAAAAACTCAGAAATGGACAGCACAATACTACCCAATTGTAATGCAATTATGTTAAAACACTGAATGAAGCTGCATGTGAGGTATAGGTTTTTTGTTTTTGTTTTTTTTTTTCTCTTTCTATTATTGTTTTAATTCTTATTCTGTTGTCTTTTTATTTCTTTTTCTAAATTGATGCAAATGTACTAAGAAATGATGAATATGCAACTATGTGATGTTATTAAGAATTACTGATTGTACATGTAGATTGGAATGATTTCTAATTGTTTTGTTAATTCTTTTTTTAATTAATAAAAAAAAATGTAAAAAAAAAACCAAAAAAAAAAAAAAAAAAAAAAAAAAAAAAAAAAAAAAAAAAAAAAAAAGTGTTTAATTTTGAGGAGTTCCCATTTATTTATTTCCTTCTTCAGTGCTCTTGCTTTAGGTTTAAGGTCCATAAAACCGCCTCCAGTTGTAAGATCCATAAGATATCTCCCAACATTTTCCTCTAACTGTTTTATGGTCTTAGACCTAATGTTTAGATCTTTGATCCATTTTGAGTTAACTTTTGTATAGGGTGTGAGAGATGGGTCTTCTTTCATTCTTTTGCATATGGATATCCAGTTCTCTAGGCACCATTTATTGAAGAGACTGCTCTGTCCCAGGTGAGTTGGCTTGACTGCCTTATCAAAGATCAAATGTCCATAGATGAGAGGGTCTATATCTGAGCACTCTATTCGATTCCATTGGTCGATATATCTATCTTTATGCCAATACCATGCTGTTTTGACCACTGTGGCGTCATAATATGCCTTAAAGTCAGGCAGTGCGAGACCTCCAGCTTCGTTTTTTTTCCTCAAGATGTTTTTAGCAATTCGGGGCACCCTGCCCTTTCAGATAAATTTGCTTATTGGTTTTTCTATTTCTGAAAAATAAGTTGTTGGGATTTTGATTGGTATTGCATTGAATCTGTAAATCAATTTAGGTAGGATTGACATCTTAACTATATTTAGTCTTCCAATCCATGAACACGGTATGCCCTTCCATCTATTTAGGTCTTCTGTGATTACTTTTAGCAGTTTTTTGTAGTTTTCTTTATATAGGTTTTTGTCTCTTTAGTTAAATTTATTCCTAGGTATTTTATTCTTTTAGTTGCAATTGTAAATGGGATTCGTTTCTTGATTTCCCCCTCAGCTTGTTCGTTACTAGTGTATAGAAATGCTACAGATTTTTGAATGTTGATCTTGTAACCTGCTACTTTGCTGTACTCATTTATTAGCTCTAGTAGTTTTGTTGTGGATTTTTCCGGGTTTTCGACATATAGTATCATATCGTCTGCAAACAGTGATAGTTTTACTTCTTCCTTTCCAATTTTGATGCCTTGTATTTCTTTTTCTTGTCTAATTGCTCTGGCTAGAACCTCCAACACAATGTTGAATAATAGTGGTGATAGTGGACATCCTTGTCTTGTTCCTGATCTTAGGGGGAAAGTTTTCAATTTTTCCCCATTGAGGATGATATTAGCTGTGGGTTTTTCATATATTCCCTCTATCATTTTAAGGAAGTTCCCTTGTATTCCTATCCTTTGAAGTGTTTTCAACAGGAAAGGATGTTGAATCTTGTCAAATGCCTTCTCTGCATCAATTGAGATGATCATGTGATTTTTCTGCTTTGATTTGTTGATATGGTGTATTACATTAATTGATTTTCTTATGTTGAACCATCCTTGCATACCTGGGATGAATCCTACTTGGTCATGATGTATAATTCTTTTAATGTGTTGTTTGATACGATTTGCTAGAATTTTATTGAGGATTTTTGCATCTGTATTCATTAGAGAGATTGGTCTGTAGTTTTCTATTTTTGTAATATCTTTGCCTGGTTTTGGTATGAGGGTGATGTTGGCTTCATAGAATGAATTAGGTAGTTTTCCCTCCACTTCGATTTTTTTGAAGAGTTTGAAGAGAATTGGTACTAATTCTTTCTGGAACGTTTGGTAGAATTCACATGTGAAGCCATCTGGTCCTGGACTTTTCTTTTTAGGAAGCTTTTGAATGACTAATTCAATTTCTTTACTTGTGATTGGTTTGTTGAGGTCATCTATGTCTTCTTGAGTCAAAGTTGGTTGTTCATGTCTTTCCAGGAACCCGTCCATTTCCTCTAAATTGTTGTATTTATTAGCGTAAAGTTGTTCATAGTATCCTGTTATTACCTCCTTTATTTCTGTGAGGTCAGTAGTTATGTCTCCTCTTCCATTTCTGATCTTATTTATTTGCATCCTCTCTCTTCTTCTTTTTGTCAATCTTGCTAAGGGCCCATCAATCTTATTGATTTTCTCATAGAACCAACTTCTGGCCTTATTGATTTTCTCTATTGTTTTCATGTTTTCAATTTCATTTATTTGTGCTCTAATCTTTGTTATTTCTTTCCTTTTGCTTGCTTTGGGGTTAGCTTGATGTTCTTTCTCCAGTTCTTCCAAATGGATAGTTAATTCCTGCATTTTTGCCTTTTCTTCTTTTCTGATATAGGCATTTAGAGCAATAAATTTCCCTCTTAGCACTGCCTTTGCTGCGTCCCATAAGTTTTGATATGTTGTGTTTTCATTTTCATTCGCCTCGAGGTATTTGCTAATTTCTCTTGCAATTTCTTCTTTGACCCAGTCGTTGTTTAGGAGTGTGTTGTTGAGCCTCCACGTATTTCTGAATTTTCTGGCACTCTGCCTATTATTGATTTCCAACATCATTCCTTTATGGTCCGAGAAAGTGTTGTGTAAGATTTCAATCTTTTTAAATTTGTTAAGACTTTCTTTGTGACCCAGCATATGGTCTATCTTTGAGAATGATCCATGAGCACTTGAGAAAAAGGTGTATCCTGCTGTTGTGGGATGTAATGTCCTATAAATGTCTATTAAGTCTAGTTCATTTATAGTAATATTCAGATTCTCTATTTCTTTGTTGATCCTCTGTCTAGATGTTCTGTCCCTTGATGAGAGTGGTGAGTTGAAGTCTCCAACTATTATGGTATATGAGTCTATTTCCCTTTTCAGTGTTTGCAGTATATTCCTCACGTATATTGGGGCATTCTGATTCGGTGCGTAAATATTTATGATTGTTATGTCTTCTTGTTTAATTGTTCCTTTTATTAGTATATAGTGTCCTTCTTTGTCTCTTTTAACTGTTTTACATTTGAAGTCTAATTTGTTGGATATTAGTATAGCCACTCCTGCTCTTTTCTGGTTGTTATTTGCATGAAATATCTTTTCCCAACCTTTCACTTTCAACCTATGTTTATCTTTGGGTCTAAGATGTGTTTCCTGTAGACAGCATATAGAAGGATCCTGTTTTTTAATCCATTCTGCCAATCTATGTCTTTTGATTGGGGAATTCAGTCCATTGACATTTAGTGTTATTACTGTTTGGATAATATTTTCCTCTAACATTTTGCCTTTTGTATTATATATATCATATCTGATTTTCCTTCTTTCTACACTCTTTTCCATATCTCTCTCTTCTGTCTTTTTGTATCTGACTCTAGTGCTCCCTTTAGTATTTCTTGCAGAGCTGGTCTCTTGGTCACAAATTCTTTCAGTGACTTTTTGTCTGAGAATGTTTTAATTTCTCCCTCATTTTTGAAGGATAATTTTGCTGGATATAGGAGTCTTGGTTGGCAGTTTTTCTCTTTTAGTATTTTAAATATATCATCCCACTGTCTTCTAGCTTCCATGGTTTCTGCTGAGAAATCTACACATAGTCTTATTGGGTTTCCCTTGTATGTAATGGATTGTTTTTCTCTTGCTGCTTTCAAGATCTTCTCTTTCTCTTTGACCTCTGACATTCTAACTAGTAAGTGTCTTGGAGAACGCCTATTTGGGTCTAATCTCTTTGGGGTGCGCTGCACTTCTTGGTTCTGTAATTTTAGGTCTTTCATAAGAGTTGGGAAATTTTCAGTGATAATTTCTTCCATTAGTTTTTCTCCTCCTTTTCCCTTCTCTTCTCCTTCTGGGACACCCACAACACGTATATTTGTGCGGTTCATATTGTCCTTGAGTTCCCTGATACCCTGTTCAAATTTTTCCATTCTTTTCCCTATAGTTTCTGTTTCTTTTTGGAATTCAGATGTTCCATCCTCCAAATCACTAATTCTATCTTCTGTCTCTTTAAATCTATCATTGTAGCTATCCATTATTTTTTCTATGTTTGCTACTTTATCCTTCACTTCCATAAGTTCTGCGATTTGTTTTTTCAGTTTTTCTATTTCTTCTTTATGTTCAGCCCATGTCCTTTTCATGTCCTCCCTCAATTTATCGATTTCATTTTTGAAGAGGTTTTCCATTTCTGTTCGTATATTCAGCATTAGTTGTCTCAGCTCTTGTGTCTCATTTGAGCTATTGGTTTGTTCCTTTGACTGAGCCATATTCTCAATCTTTTGAGCGTGGACAGTTATCTTCTGCTGCTGGCGTCTGGGCATTTATTCAGATTTCTCTTGGTGTTGGACCCAGCAAGGTTGTAATATTTTTCTGTGAAATCTCTGGGTTCTGTTTTTCTTATCCTGCCCAGTAGGTGGCGCTCGTGGCACACGTTTGTCTGCGGGTCCCACCAGTAAAAGGTGCTGTGGGACCTTAAACTTTGGAAAACTCTCGCCGTCCTGGGGGTTCGCTAGCCGAAGCGGCTTGAGCCGGCCCGGGGTCTGAACGCAGGGAGGGTTGCTGGTCGCCGCAGCCAGGGAAAGAGCCCGTCCGAATTTCCTAGTCGGCCCTGGGCAACAAGCGTGGCGGGAGGGCGCCAGCGGCAGCGGCCCGCCCGAGAGAGTGCACGTTCCCCGGGAGTCACGGGGTCACCGTTCTCCGCGGCCTGGGGGTTTCCGATCCAATTCTCTCAGTTGGTCCGGGGGCTGCGCGTGGTGTGGGCGCCAGTCGCCTTGGTTTCAGGGGACCACCTCTCCAATTCTCCCAGCCGGCCCGGGAAGGGGGAAGGGAGTAACTCCGGCCGCTTGCCACCCCGCCCGGTAAGGCCCGCGCGCCTCGGCGATCTCACCCGAGCTGCTTCTCTCAGCCAGCCAGCCGTTCCAGGATGGGGTACGCTGTCTTTTTTATCTCTGTTGTGGCTTTGGGCGCTTTCTGTATCGTTTCTACTCCCCTAGTAGGTGTCCTGGAGAAGAAACTAAGATCCGCGCGTCTTACTAAGCCGCCATCTTCCAGGAAGTCTCCACAAAGTCTTTTGATGCACATAAATTTTTAATTTTAAGGAGGCCCCATTTATGTATTTCTTCTTTCATTGCTTGTGCTTTGATTGTAAAGTCTAAGAAATCATTGCCTAACACAAGATCTTGAAGATACATCTCTACATTTTCTTCTAGGAGTTTTAAAGTCCTTGCTCTTATATTTAGGTTGCAGATCCATTTTGAGTTAGTTTTTGTATATGGTGTGGGGTAGGGTCCTCTTTCATTCTTTTGCATATGGCTAGCCAATTGTCCTAGCACTACTTTTTGAAAAAACTATTCTTTCCCAATTTAGTGGACCTGGCAGCCTGGTGAACTATCTATTGGCCATAGATGTGAGGGTCTATTTCTGAACTCTCATTTTGACCCCACTGGTCAAAATATCTATCCTTGTGCTCGTATCATACTGTTTGACCACTGTAACTTTGTATTCTGCCTTAAAGTATGAATGGTGAGTTCTCCAATGTTCTTTTTCAAGATTTTTTTGGCTACTAGGGGCCCCTTATGATTCCAAATAAATTTGATAATTGGACTTTCCATTTCTGCCAAGTAGGCTGTTGGAATTCTGATTGAAATTGCATTGAACCTGTAAATTATTTTGGGTAGAATTGACATCTTAATGACATTTAGTTTTCCAATCCATGAATATAGGATGTCTTTCCATTTGTTTAGGTCTTCTTTGACTTCATTTAGGAAAATTTTGCAGTTTTCTGTGTACATGTCCTTTACTTCCTTGATTAAATTTATTCCTAGATATTTGATTCTTTTAGTTGCTATTTTAAATGGATTTTCCCTTAATTTACACCTGAGTTTGCTCATTATTAGTATATAGAAACACTACTAATTTTTGTGTGTTGCTCTTGTACCCCACTGCTTTGCTGAATTTATTAGCTGTAATAGCTCTGTTGTAGATTGCTCAGGAATTTATTTAGGATCATGTCACATGCAAATAGTGAAAGTTTTACTTCTTCCTTTCCAATTTGGATGCCTCTTATTTCTTTTTCTTGCCTAGCTACTCTAGCTAGGATTTCCAATACAATTTTGAATAACAGCAGTAATAGTGACATCCTTGTCTTGTTCTATATCTTATAGAGAAAGCTTTCAGTCTTTCACCATTGAGTATGATGCTAGCTCTTGGTTTTTCATTTATGCTGTTTATCATGATGAGGAAGTTTCCTTCTACTCCTAGTGTTCTAAGTCTTTTTATCAGAAAGGATGCCGGATTTTGTTAAATGCCTTTTCTGTGTCAATGGAGATGATCATGCAGTGTTTTCCTTCATTTTGTAAAGTGGTGTATTACATTAATTGATTTTCTTATGTTGAACCACCTTGCATACCTGGGATAAAACCTACTTAATCATGGTTCATAAATATTTTAATGTACTGTTGGGTTTGATTTGCAAGTATTCTGTTGAGGATTTTTGCATCTATATTCATAAGAGTAACTGGTCTGTAATTTTGTTTTCTTATAGTATCTTCATCTAGCTTTGGTATTAGGGTCATATTGGCCCTACATAATGATTTAGGTAATGCTTCCTCCTCTTCAATTTTTTGGAATAGATTGAGTAGGATTGATATTAATTCTTTTGAAATGATGGTACAATTCACTGTGAAGCCATCTGCTCTTGGCTTTTCTTTCTTGTGAAGTTTATGATGACATACAATATTCTTACTTGTATCCTTACTTACTGTTGAAGTCTATTTTTCCTAGAGTCAGTGTAGGTTGTTTGCATGTTTCTAGGAATTTGTTCATTTCATCTGTGTTGTCTAACTTATTGGCATACAGTTGTTCATAATATCCATATGATCCTTTTTAATTCTGTTTTTATTTGTATCTTCTCTTTTTTTTTATTTGTCAGTCTGTCTAAAGGTTTGCCATTTTTATTGAACTTTTCAAAGAAACAACTTTTGGTGTTGTTACTTCTCTATATTGTTTTTTAACTCTCGATTACATTTATTTCTGTTGTAATCTTTCTTTCTTTCCTTATGCTTGCTTTGGGATTAATTTGCTGCTCTAGTTCTTCTAGTTGTGCAATTGTCTTCAATTTTAGCTCTTTCTTTTTTATTGTAAGCATTTAGAGCTGTAAATTTCTTTCTCAGTACTGTATTCACTGTAGCCCATACATTTTTAACTTTTTATTATATAATATAACATATATACAAAGCAAAGAAATAAAAAAGGCAATCGTTTTCAAAGCACTGTTCAGTAAGTAGTTACAGTACAGATCATGGGCTACCATATGATCCTCTCAGATTTCTCCTTCTAGATGCTCCAGAATATAGGAGGCTAGAACAGCCCATACATTTTGATATGTTGTGTTGTCACTTCAATTCATCTCCATATACTTATTGATTTTCCTTGCAATTTCTTCTTTGACCCACTGATTGTTTTAAGAGTGTGTTATCTAATGTATATGTATTTGTGGATTTTCCAGATCTCTACCTATTATTGATTTCTGGCTTCATTCCATTATGATTAGAGAAGACACTTTGTATAATTTCAATCTTTTAAAAATTTATTGAGATTTGTTTTATAAGCCAACATGTGGTTTATCCTAAAGAACAATCCATGTGTACTTGAAAAGAATTTATATGCTGGTGCTTTGGGGGTGCAAAATTCTATACATGTCTATTAAGTCTACTTCATTTACCATATTATTCAAGTTCTCTGTTTCCTTATTGATCTTTGTCTAGATGTTCTATTAATGAGAGTGGTAAATTGAAATCTCCAACTACTATTGTAGATGTGTATATTTCTCCCTTCAGTTTTGCCATTGTTTGCCTTATTCATTATTGGGCACCTTGACAGGTGTATGATTATTAATCATGGTTTTTTATTCTTGGTGGATTTTATTAATATATAGTATTCTAGGAGTAGGAAGTAACTTTTTCAATCTGATAAAGGGTATTTAGTTAAAACTTATAGCAAACATCATACTTAAAGGTAAAATATTAAAAACTTTTGTCCTGAGATTAGGAATAAGACAAGGACTTGCCTACTGTCATTTCTATTCAACATTATACTAGAGGATCTAACCAGTGTAACAAAACAAGAAAAATAAATAAAAGATATGAGGATTAGAAAGGAAAAATAAATTATCTTTATCTATAGTCTATATGATTGTGTATATAGAAAATGTAAAAAGATCTTCAAATAAATTATTAATGGTTTATTAATAAATTTAACAAGTTTGATGGCTTCAAGGCTAATATACCAAAATCAACTGTATTTTTATATTCTAACAACAATTGAAAAGTCACATTTTTTAATGATAGCATTTACTAAATCAATAGAAAATAAAATACGTAAGGATAAATCTGAAAGTGTACAAGAGCACTGCATATAAAACTTAAACAAAGATATTGAGATGAAAAAAATACCAAAATAAAAGAAAGACTATCTCATGTTCATGGATGGCAAAATTCAATATGGCTAAGATGTCAATTCTCCTCAAATTTAGCTGTATATCTGTTTTGCTTTGCTAAAGCTGCCAAATGCAATATACCAGAAATGGGTTGATCTGGAGTCACAAACTGCTCTACTCAGTTCCCAAAAACACTGACTCAGCTGAATCATATATTGCTACTCAAAAGATGTCAAAAATCATGAGTGATACTGGAAATATTATTAAAGTACAACACTTAAAAATTACTAAATTATTAAACTTTAGTTTCAGAAAGCTGGTAATTTCTAGAGAATAATTTGATTAAAGATAAAGAAGTTCCAATTCCTCATGATTACAAGGAAAATTCTAAATATGTAGTGGATCAGTAATATTTTTGTGGCAAATCCATTTGTTTAAAATAACAAGATTCTATTATGGTCTGATGGAATAGTTACTAGGAGGACATATTATGTTGCTTTCAAAACCTTGTAATATATTATCCTAACTGATTTAAGTGGTAAAGTACTGTTTCCCTCTGTTATTGTGGGAAAACATACATTCGGGATCCAGAGCTAAAGAAATTTAAGGTAATGAAACTCTCCTTATTGTGAATCCTTTCACAAATTTCCCTAGGTAATTACTTTTGTGGAGTTGATAAAGCAATTCTAATGCCTCTTTCAGCTCCTAACAATATCAGAAATACAGGATAAATATTTTAATCTAGAATTACATTAATGATTCTAACATTAAACACTATTTCAGTGGTTTGCATACAAAGTTGGTGACACCTATTACTTCATGCTATTAAATTTCTTGGGAAATTCATAAGCAATTTTCTGTGGGTAATTTGAGCTAATTTAGAAAGGTGGAGTGTTGAGTTCATCTTCAGGATTCCTTAAGGAGGTGATATACCTTCTTGATGCTTACACTGTCATCTCCTCAGTTATTTTGTTTTCTGGCCTTCTGGGATCCAGAGGCCAGACAGCAATCACTGATATTCTTTACTTTTCCTAGGCTCACTTATTCTCAAACTTAAGACATATGTCCTGTTATTTCTTTTCTCTTACCATTACTATTTTTAATTTTTTTTCTGATATTGTTTTCCAGATACCTCTCACTTTTTCTTTTTAATCCGAATCAGTTTTGACTTTTCTGAGTGAAGTGAAGACTCTCTCTATCCAGTCTGTAAACTCCTTGCATAGGTGTCACTGATTTGCAGTAGGTTTTCTGTTTAGTGTTTACAAGAACATTATAGTATTGACTAAAGCCACAAACTTAATATTCATCACAATGTCTGAATTCACTAAGCTTTTCTGATTAATGAAAAAGCTGGGATCTTTGAATTTCATATTAAAGTCTTATCTCCTGTGGAAGAAAGTTAGACCTCATACAGGATTTCTAATATGTCTTGAATACTAAAAATGTAATCTCTATAAAAGGATACAGAAAAATATTTTTCTGTTAGTGCTACCTCTATGAAAGGCTAACTATGCTGCAAATCAACTTACAAAAAAAGTTTTAAAATTATTATACCTTAAATTTATGAAGAAACCACCACCAAAATGAATCATGCAAAAGAGCAATAGAGGGTTCTGAGAGAAAATGAGTCCTCCAGATTTTAAAAAGTTTTTCCTATGGGAAAAAAAATATGGGAATAAAATTAAAATACATTATAAAATGTTAATGTAAATAGGCTTTGTTAAGAGCATGTATTCAATAGTTATAGACAAACTTTGTCCAATAGAAATTTAACACAGTCCACATATATAATTTAAAATTTTCTAGTACCTTGTTTAAAAAAGTAAAGGTGAAATTAATATTAATAAAATATTTTATTGAACCCAATACATTTCAAGTATTGTCATTTCAACATATAATCAATATAAAATTATTAGTATCTTATATTCTTTTTTGGTGCTAAGTCTGAGAAATGTGGTATGTATTTTGTATTTATAGCACATTTCAATTCGAACAATAAATTCTCATCAGAAATACTACATCAGTATTTAGATTTTATAAAATGTAAGGTTACAAATTTGTTCCAATCATACTTAAAAGTTTCTCAACTGACAAGTATTATTCTTAAAATTTATATTTAAATTAACTAAAATTAAATTAAATTAAAAATTCAGCTCCTCAGTCACACTAGCCACATTCCATATACTCAATAACCACATTTGAATAGTAGCTGTTGAAAGGACAGTACAGGATAGACAAAGAATAGCAAAAACACAAGATAGAATCCCAAAATTTCCCCCTTTCACACTGAAGAAAGATACCCACAATCAATCATGGAATCGGATTCCAGTGAGCCTGGTCTGATCCTAGAATCTGTCTAAGCATAGTGCTCTCCCTAAGTAAACAAATGATCAAAATTGGCACAAAGATTAAATGACTACTAGAAATTATATGGCTTTTCTTATATAGGCACTTTCATTAGATTTTATCTTTTTGTTCACTATTTTTTTTAAAAATATCAGATACAGTACAGTCCAAGAGTTCTTTAAATGAAATCTAATAGGTATGAGTTTCTATTCCTCAAGCTCAAGTCTGCAAAAAGGACATCATGCAAATATTTTTTCCATGCATGTCTTTATTTTACTACTCATCTACCCATATGCTGGATAAAGGGGTATCAGACACAAGGGGTGTTATACAAGGGGTATAACACAAGGTTGTTATAATCACATGTTCAGAAGATAAAAGCTATGTAGTTATACAATCATTATCAAATATCAAAGGTGACTGAATTATAGTTCAACAATTTCCCATATTTCCTCCTGTCTGTTCTAATATACTAGAAACTAAAAAGAAACATCTATATAATGAATTCAGTAGTCATAATTGTTTGTTAAATCCTAACTTCTCTGTTACAACTCCTCCCTCTATTTTGATCAATCTCTCAATCTTCAGGATATCTGGGCAATGGCCATTTTAACTTCCTAGAGCTGGAAAATGGTGTTGAGCTGTATTAGTCAGGGTTCTAAGTCAGAATCAACAGGAAAAATCTGTAAATATAAGATTTTATAAAAGTGTCTCACGCAACCATGGGAATGCATGAATCCAAATTTCACAGGGCAGATCGCTAGCTGCCAACTCCAATGAAAGTCATCAATGAACTCTCCAGGAAAGGCTGGCTGGCTGAAGAAGAAATGAAAGTTCTCTCTTCTATCTTAAAAGTCTTCAACTGATTGGACTGAATTCAACTGACTGGATTTTCTCCTTGTGGAAGACACTCCCTCAGTTGGTTATAGATACAATCTACTGACTGATGATTTAATAAACCAGCCTCTGGTTCATTAACCAGCCACAAAATATCCTTAAAGTAATGGTTAGGCCAGTGTTTGCTTGACCAGTCAACTGGGGACCATCATGTGGTCAAAGTGACACACGAATCTAACCCTCACACAACCTTATGGAGTATAGGAATGAAACTGATTGATGCTCTTGGAGAGCTGGTAACTCTGGGTTTCAGGGCTTATCTGGTATAGCAACAATCTGGAGGTCTTATGTTTCTGCAAAAATAAACTTATTAAGTAAAACTGGTATAGCGTCTTAGATAGTGAAGTTTTCAGGAATACTGTTGGTTGGGGCTTAGCATACTGTGGCAATTTCATGTAAACTTTTATGCAAGAAAGTTGTTTATCATGTATCCTGGTGGACAGTTAATAGGACACTAAGAATAGTATGGAGTGCACTGGTAACAGCTTTAATTTAGATTTAGTATTTTTAATTAAAAGAACCTATGTAATGTACATAAACATAAAGAGAAAATTAGATAATTGAAATACAGAGGAAAAACTGAATACTTTTGTTTAAATCACTTGGAAATTTCAAGTAAAGGTATTTTTAGTGTAAACTAACTGCCTGATTGCTTCAATTATCAGTTTTACTTATGTTTACATCACCAAAATCTTTTTTTTTCAAGAAAATTCTAAATTCTTCTAAATGTATCTAGATTTGGCCAAAGCAACTCCTCTTCAGAATTGCAGGAAATTGGCCACCAAAATTGAAAACTTACTGAAAAAACTAAATGCTTCCTCCTTATTTTGATATATATTTTTTGATACAAGTAAATGTAAACATCACTTAAGATCTATAGAATGTCTGACTTGGAACAATTCTTTTCTATGACTCTAGGGTGGAAAAATTAATATTCTCTTGAATTGTTATTTGCCTATATCACTATGCTTGTGGCTCAGTTTTCTCTTATAGCCACAATATAGGTTGTTTTATACTCAGTCCAATTCAATAAAACTTACACTCAGCACCATTTATAGTCAAGGGTCTGTTTTGTATGACACAGAAGATAATATGCAGTTTTATGCACTTTATGACCTCAAGAAGTTTAACCTAGGACTGTACGTGCAGGGTTGAGTTTGGCTAGAGTTATATGAATTAAATAAATTCCACAGATACCCTTTTAAGCATGCATCAACAGAATTAGACTTCTCTTTCCAAGCTTCAGATCCATAAATTCAATATCTTCATATGCTAAAGTAATTATTTCTGTGGAATTCTTATTTTCCTATACTTATTCTTCCTTCACTCTCATTTCCTCATCTATTTATTTTAATGCCATTGCATTGTACCTACTTTCATAAGCCAACTTATTTTTGGAATCAGCTGGGAGTATTAATAAACGAAATACATACAATTAGCACACAAACTCAAAATATTTTAAGCCCAGTTGCCTGTCATATGTCCCCATACCCTCTTCTACACCTTAATTTCCTGTTTCTTTCAATAATACTAAAATTTTCTGAGCTACTGTTCTAGTTTGCTAGCTACCAGAATGCAATATACCAGAAATGGTATGGCTTTTAAACAGGGGAATTTAATAAGTTGCTAGTTTACAGTTCCAAGGCCGAGAAAATGTTCCAGTTAAAGCAAGTCTATAGAAGTATCCAATCAAAGGCATCCAGGGAAAGATATCTTGGTTCAAGAAGGCTGATGACGTTCTGGGTTTCTCTCTCAAGTGAGAAGGCACATGGTGAACACAACCACAGTTTCTCTCTCAGCTGGAAGGGCACGTGGCGAGTATGGCATCATCTGCTAGCTTTCTCTCCTGGTTTCCTGTTTCATGAAGCTCCCCAGGAGGTGTTTTCCTTCTTCATCTCCAAAGTGCTGGCTAGTGGACTCTGCTTCATGGTGCTGTAGTTCTCACTGAATCTCCAAAATGTTTCCTCTTTTATAGGATTCCAGTAAACTAATCAAGACCCACCCAAATGGGTGGAGACACATCTCCCCTACTCCAGCTTAACAACCACTCTTGATTGGGTTACATCTCCAGGGAGATGATCTAATTACAGATTCAAACATACAGTATCGAATAGGGATTATTCTGCCTTTATGAAATGGGAATTTGATTAAAACATGGCTTTTCTAGGGTCCATACATCCTTTCAAACCAGCACATTCCACCCTCTGGACCCCATATACAAAATCTGTTCTAGTTTGCCAGCTGCCAGAATGTAATATACCAGAAACAGAATGGCTTTTAAAAGGGGGAATTTAATAAGTTGCTAGTTTACAGTTCTAAGGTTGAGAAAATGTCCCAATTAAAATAAGTCAATAGAAATATCCAATTTAAGGCATTCAGGGAAAGATAACTAAGGCCGATGAAGTTCAATGTTTCTCTCTCAGCTGGAAGGGCATATAGCAAACATGGCGGCGTCTGCTGGCTTTCTTGTGGCTCTACAAAAAGGACTCTCTCCAAAAGGTTTCCTCTTTTAAAGGAGTCCAGTAAAGAACTCCACCTTCAATGGGTGGAGGCACACCTCCATGGAAATCATCTCATCAACAGTTACATCCATAATTGGGTGCGTCACATCTCCATGGAAACAATCAAAATGCTCCCACCCAGCAATACTGAATGAGGATTAAAGCACATGGCTTTTCTGGGGTCCAAAACAGATTCAAACCAGCACAGCTATCTATAGTCAAAATTCCTCATATCTGTACATCTATACCACATCTACATGAATGCCTCATGATTTTTGTTAGATTTAATTATATATGGTTAAAATATAGTCTCAACTTAGAATACAGAATGATGTTAGAATTAGAAAGAAAATAATAGATTATATAGAACACATAAAATTATTTAAGAATAATTTGTACTCATTTATTTTTACAACAATGAAAACTTTTCCCTATGGAAATTCTGGAAAAATAGAAATAATCAGAGAAAGGAATAAATATTTCTCATGACTCAGGCATAAGCAATGAGCGTTTTCCGGGATTTCTATTATCCATAAATCTATATTTTTCTCTACAAAAATGAGATCAGGTGATTGCATCAAGATGGCAAACTAAGCCTATCCCATTCACAAAAATTCCATAAAATGTACAAGATCATTGAAAAACATTTTTAAATAGCATGGAAAATACAAAATAGTGCCATTATTGAAACATTCTAGGTGGAACTGTAGGTATTGCTCTGCTGTTCCCTGAGGGGCAAGCATGAGGTCTAAATCAATTCAGTCAGATTCTACTTCTTGGGACATTTCATCATGATGAGAGTAACAAAAGGACAGAAAATAATGGCTGGAACTGATTCATTACGGTCTAATGGTTGATCATATCCCTTTGATGGACTATATAGGACTACACTAAGAAAAGGTAAATGACAGGGTCTTTGTATTGAGGAATCAAGAACATGTGGGTGGAAACCACAGAAAGGCTGGGGGTGAATGAAGGGGAAGAGGAATGGGGAAAAGAGAGGTGAGGATCAGAGACCATGCTAAGAGCCAAGAAACCTAGGACTCCTTCTCAGAGAGGTATCTGAAAGGAAGTCTGCCCAGAAGTGGAGCAAGGAACATTGTTCAAACCTCCAGAAACTAGAAACCTTGCTACCTGATTACCTAGTATTTAAATGTGTGCCAAATCACTATTATTTGCCCTCTCCCTGCCCCACTCACTACCCTTAGCAATCACCGCCCTATGTTCTAGTCACCTTCCTCTGCCTGCCTGCAGTTTTTCATTTATTTACTCAGAAGGGATACTACTCTAACTCCCCAGGACACTTGGAGGCTTAAACAGAACACCCAATGGGGGTGTGAGGAAGGGCTCTCATGTTATTATGGGGTCAAAATGAGCTGGTTAAAATATACTGAGCTGATAGCAGGAACATGAAGGGAACATCACCTATTACAGTCACATGCCAAGACAATGAATGCATACTAGCACCTCAGACTTTAGCAACAAAGACTAACACATTTACTTCTGGTAATCAACATCTTAGATTTTACTGGTCCTTCTAGCCAGGTTTAATGCCCAAAGGATTAAACTTGCTGAATACCACATTTATCTTTGCTCTAAATAAAGGTCTGATTCATTAAATCATATTCTCCAAGTTTATCATATAATAAAAATGCTCACATACATCAAAGTTATGGGCTTTTAAAATAAAAAGATAAATTCGTTCAGCATCCAAATGTCTGGGTAGGTGAGTAAGCTCATTGGCTTTGAATCCTGAGAAGTTGCAACCCTAGAAGGAGGGAAATATAGAACAGTAATTATTTCACTTTTCTCAGATTAGTAGTCTCATATGACCACAGATGATAGAATAATACTTAACTATCATTCATTAGCACAAATAATTGTTTCTATTCTTTTAACTAAATTAAATGAAAAATATTTATTGCATCTAAGAATAATCTTCAGATTTTCTGCTTTTCTGAAATTAAGGTAGCTGGAATAGTCACAAACCAAATCCAAAAACAAAACAAAATTATATTTGAGAACTAAATTTGACATATACTAAATGATTAAGAATTTTACCTAGACTAACCATAAAGAAATGTACTAGACAGAAAGAGAAAAGCTTCTATACCTGTTCCCAACTCTTTCTCCCTTAGGGTCCCTATCTATATCTATTCCTACATCTATATTTTGCAGACATATTTTTAACCCAGCATAATACCTTTGATACAAAATCTAGCAGAACAGAAAAGTTAAATACCTCTATATTCTTCTTTGTTTCCATTTCATCTGAAAGCTGGAAAACATTTTTTAGAAGAAATCATTAAAACGTTAAATTAAGGGATGTTTTTATATTTCATAAGTTTGTTCAATTAATTAACATATGTAAATAATGGTGTCCTAATCCTGACCAAAAAAAATCTGATACAACATATTTCAGAATAAGAATAATTACTAAAACATGTGTTAGAATAATTGATCTAATAGTCATTTCAATAAATCTTGAAAAGGCATCAAATGAAATCCAATAGTCCCAATTTTAAAAATTATTTTGAAAATTAAAAAATATATAGAAAATTATAACGAATAATATGACACTACCAATGTTCCCATATTCCCACAACCTAGGATGGATGATTATTGACATTTTAAAATGTGCTTCAAGGCTACACTTTAAGCATAAAATATGAGGTTTATATATAATAAAATACAAAATTTAGCTCCTCTTTTACCACAATCTCTAGTTCTATTTCTGTGATACCTTTCCTTGAGGTAGTCACTATCATTTGTATGGTCTGTATCCCTTCCATTCCATTAAAAATAATTCTACATATATATGTAAATATATGTGAAAAATATAGAGTTTTTGGGTGCTTTTTAAATGTAAAGAAATTGTATCAACTGTACATATTACTCAGTAACTTGCTTTATTTCAATCAATATTAGGTTTTGAAAAATGTACACAAGTTGATATATGTTGAATTAGTAAATTTCCACGCAATTTTTCTATCAAGCTAAACATTCTACTTTATATTAAATAAATCAATAAAAGATCATAGGTAAGTTTTATCAAACATTCAAAGACAAATTATATTTCTATATTCAACAAACTATTTTGAGACTAGGAAAAGAGATAAAGTTAACTCATTTTCTGAGTTATTACTTTGATACCAAAATCAAAAAAAGATAAAACAGGAAAAGATAATCATAACTTATCAAACATAGATGCAAAAATCTAAATAAAACAACAGCAAATGAAATCCACTAATGCATTAAAAACATAATAATCAAAAAGTATATTCAAAGACTTTTAAGGATAGTTCAACTTCTAATATACTCAGTCACATTCACAGATTAAAAAATAAAAGAAGCTTCTGCTTTCACCACAGTGAAATTTTCTCTTCTTTTCTAAACCACAGATATTTTTCTTCAAGTTTTTGAGCATGGTGATATCTTATATCTCATCTACATCTATATCTAGAGCCATATCAATATCTATATCTATATGTCCTTAACAAACTAGGAATAAAAATAAATTTCCTCAATATTATAAAGGATAGCTATTTCAATATTTTAAATATAGTTAATAGCAAAGAACTAGCATCTTTTTCATTAAAGTCAGAGACAAGATGAAAAACAAAAAACATTGTGGAATAAAATCCATATAGCAACAATAATTTCCTATATACCTATAATAAAACATTTGATAACATAATGGAAAAACAATATCATTGATATCAGTAATAAAAAATGAAGATTCCTAGGGTTAAATTTAATAGGGAATGTACAGAACTTATATGAACAAAACCCATACAAATTTACTGATGGACTGATGGACTTGAAAGTTGAACTATCCTTATGTCCTTTGAATATCCTTTTTGATCATTACATATTTTTAATGTAATAGTGGATTTCATTTGCTGTTGTTTTATTTGGATTTTTGCATCGATGTTTGGTATGATTATCTTTTCTTTCAGTTTCCAGTATCTTAGAACAGCTAGAAGTAAAAACCTAAAATTGTGGAACTGTTACTCATACCAAACTCTGAAATCCGTTCTACAACTATTGTAATGTGCTTTGAAATTTATTGCTTTTCTGTATAAATGTTATTTTTCACAAAAAGAAAAAAAAGTAAAAAAAAAGATCTTTATATTTTATTTTCTTATGCAAAAATAAATCCTTTGCGGAAAAAAAAAATCTGTAGAACAATAAAAGAAAACACGTGACTATATCTATGAGCTTGTGATGAAGACAGTCTTCTTAATAAACATGGCACGAAGGCAAAAATTTTCAATAAATATTATTATATATCCATGAAAATATAAAATTCTATACAGGAAAAAATCATTTGGGTTAAAAGACAAAAAAAAAGCTGGTATAAATATTTATGTTATACTAACAAAGAAGGGTTAATTTTTCAAAACATAAAAAGCTCCTAGAAATAAAAAAAGAACAATTAAAAACATTAGTCAAAGTTCATAAATGGGCAATTCACAATAACAGAAACAAAAGGCTAATAAAAACATAAAAATCAACCTCATTAGTAAAAAGTATGCAATCTACAATATTTTTGCCTATCAAGTTTGCAAACTTAAATTAAAAAAATACGATGATACTTAATGTTGATAAGAGAGTGGATAAGGGATCGATCACAAACACTATTGTTACAAATATAAGTACTGCCTTTCTAGAGAACAATCTTGTAATAGCTATCAAAACACTTAGGATGTCACATTTACTTTTACATGTGGATCCAACTCTGGAAATTTATATTAAGAAAATAATCATGGATAAAAGCAATCTTTATCTACAGATATGTTCATAACAGCTTTGCAAATAATAGTGAATAATGAAAGCTAACCTACATATCCAACAAAAGGGTATCACACTAGTTTATTTATGAACCTCCATTTTAAAATGCTGTAGAAGCATATTTATTGATGGAAAATTTCACAATGCATTTAATAAATTAGAAAAAGTATTACTATTTGATTTTTCTAAAAATTTTAAAATAACGGAAAAATGACAACAGAGATATTTATGTGATTTATCCATAAATGACACACTCAGAATGCTTATCTTTTATCCTTTGTGCTTCTCTTTTTTTTCAGTTTTCTAAAATGATTAGTCTTATATAATCAGAAAAAATAGCAAAAGCTATTTTGAAATTTAAAAAATAATGTTAAATTAGGTGGCTGGACTAGTGGTGGCACAATCTTTATAGCTTAAATATTATATACTTTTAGAATATATTTTTGAAAAGGGCTAAGTATTTGAAAATAATTCAAAAGCTTATTATAATTCTAATCAAAATCTTAAACAAAATTTAAATTAATTCTAAAGGTCATAAAAAGAATTGTTAATTCTTTTTAAAAGGAAGATGATTGGAACCTGTGTCAACGAGTATAAGAAGTTTATTAAATAATGAGAAGATGGGATATGGATACCTTAACTTGTACTGATGTGAAAATGTGAATACTATAGTATTAAATATGTAAAAAGTGCAAGAGCCCAGCTTTTTCAAAAACAGAGCTAGAGTGATTAGATTGATAGATCAGATATAGATAGATAGATGATAGATACTGAAAGATAAATAAATGACTAATTCAAAAACTAAAAGGAAATTTAAAATTACCAGCGCTTATCTATGGAATTAAAGTGATTATATTTTCTTTTTCAAGGAAGATGAAACATAAATATCATACCATTATCTTCTTTTTCCTATATTTCTTATTCAGAAATGCCTTATATTTATCCAAATGTCCATAAGAACCTTGAAAAAAATCAGAATTCACAACGATATATATATCCTTTAAAAATGAAGAAACATTTAAATATTTTATAATTCTTTATCTATCAGTTTAGCAAAGATGAAAACCATTGATGGATCAGTCAGGGTGTAGTCAGTAAACAAAAACACACCAGATATTTCAACAGCCACAATTTTAAGGAATTGGTTAAATAGTATGAGAAAACTGATAAACAAAAAAAGGGGCATTGCAGTTACACAGAAACAGTTAACTACAAGAAGCAGGAACGTTCCCCCAGGGCTGGTTAAACAAAGGAAAAAATAGGAATTATCAGAACTTAGAAGACATGATGGAGGTAAGACTCAGCTCTTTCAGGAGGGAATATACCTCAACTGGTGTTGACACTTCAGGAGCTGAGAAAGGCAGCCCTGAGGAACTGAGGCTCAGACTTCTAAGGAGTGGAGATTTTGTTCAGGATGTTGGTACTTTGGAGGTAGGTGAGGTTGGTTCTGGAAATGCTGAAAAATTAGGGGACTAGACCAAGTACTGCAAGCCCAAATGAAGAGCTATTGCTAAATACTGATGGGAAAAACAAGTAAATTTGGAAGGAATAAATCTCTTCTCTCCTCCTGTCTTCCAGCCACTCTCTGATACTGATTACTGGCAGGACCTAACAGGAAGCCATTTAACAAAGCAAAGGGGTAGTTTGCTGAGTCCCAACCTCAAGCACCACAAAGCAGAGTAGAAAAGGGTGGGTTTGGAGCTGAGAACTTAATAACTGGCACAACTGAAAAAAAAAAAAGCAGTATTTCTCAGTAGCAAAACAGGTATTCATAAAACAGAATTATAAGTAATACATTTTTTTAAGAAAGGAATTGGCAACACATTTTAAAATTTAATAGATATACTCCCTTTGTATCTAGAAGGGGTTTTAGTTGCAAGCAATAGAAAATGCTCACTAATTTAAAAATAAAAGGGTAGTTTATAGGAACTCCAGAAAGGTCAAAAGATCTGGCTTGGAGTCTATGCATCCAAGAGCAATGTTCCAAATCACTCTACAGCATAGGTTCCATGAGAACTGCAAACATTGCTGAGCAGAAATGCCAGCTTTGTTCCAATGATGGTAGACTTTTTTTTTTCTTTTTCTCTTTCTGTTTCCTCTAGAAATTGGATGTTATAATCACTGCTCTACCACAGAATGAATTCTGGGTGGTCTCTGATGATTTCAATTACTAGTTTTCCATTCCAAGTCTGAGGTGCTCAGATCACGGTTTTGTGCCCAAACTACAAAAGAGGCTGGGTAAATGGTATTATTTTCTTCTATTGTGCCTTAGAGGATTTGGACACACCTAGTAAAAATACCTGTAATAGCTATATGGCCTTAGATTAAGGAGTAGATGCTGGCGTAAAAGCAGAGGTATATATAAGGAGTTTAAAATCTTTATACATCTTTGAATAGCTTACAGGAGTCTTGGCTGCAAGCTGGTTAAACTGAAAGAATTTTATGCAAAGGGTATTAGATAGCTCTTAGAATTATGGGTAACTGGAACAATAGGGCAGAGGCCAAGTCTCTAGGAAATACCCCAAACTATACCATGAGATGGGCTAGATGAAAAAAAAAAAAAAGCCACTACAGCTGCCCTCTAAATATTAGAGCAAACTGCTCCATCACTGCCATGCCAATGTAAGGAAGCCCCCTTCTTCAGGGAGAAATACTGTCATAGCTACTGCTGTGTCATAGATACTAAATGCTACGGCTCTGTTGTCACCTTCCCCAGTCAAAAAATGCAAACTCCACTCGGAGAATCTTCCACATTCAAATTAATCTCCTATGCGTGAATCTGACCAACTGAACCTAGACTAAATGCTTGAATCTTAGCCACCAGGGAGTCCAACATATAGGTTGGGAAAGCATAAGCATTACGAAAGAATTTCCCTAACTAGAGAATGCCTATTCAAAAGATAATTGGCAGACATAAATATAATAGTTGTTCAGTATATATATTTGTTTTATAATTTTTGTCCTAAAATCTCCTTCTTGTGAACCTGCTTACAAAAACATAACCTTACTTTTTTCTGGTATTTTATTTTAAAACTGCCTCAATTCTCAGAATGTAGTTCATAGTAACAGAGTGATAATAAAGAAGTTGAGTGTTTTTCTGCCCACTGTGAGATATGGCTCAAGAGATCTGTGAAGGACACAATCCCAACTCTAGTTGACTCTCTAATCAGTGAGACAAATGGAGGATGTCTTTTTATGATCAGAAATAAAAACCAAAGGTCCTGACAAGAAAGGACAATCCCTCATCTCCAAGAGAAATGATTTACTCTAAATAGTGAAATGCTCTCAATGTTCAAAAAAATTTGTCCAGAAGAGAGTTAGAGGCATTCAAAGCTAAGCAAATCAGGAGAAAACATATAAATAAACACATCAGCAGCTACACAGTTGTTATCCTTGGACTCATGGCCAGTCTTTCTGGAATTTCCTGTAAATGCCTTCTTGGAACATTAAATGATACCCTTCCCCCCGCCTTTATCCCCCTACAAGCTAACCTAGTGCATGCAAGGTTAACTCTCACCATTTTTACTCTGGGTTTTAGATATTTCTCTTCTCCCATCATGACCCTTGCTGACTTGCTTGTCACCAATTCCAATATCAGTTGATGTAACCCTGTTGACTGTTTCCACGACATTCTGCTACTCTCTGCTCCAGTTTAACAAACTTCACTACTGTTTTAAGCTTTGTGCTAGTAGCACTTCACATGTTCAACTAAAGGTCTCTATTGGACCATTTTGAAATAAAGAGATTTTAAAATAAAACAAATATATTCTTATACGAATTCTTTTAAGATATTTTAAAAAGATATTTCTTAAGATACCTTATAATTCAAGATATTTTATGAGAATACACATAATCGTACAGACACACACACATTACTCATATAAAGAAACCAGGAAACGTACTTTTTTTTGCATGGGCAGTCACCAGCAATCGAACCTGGGTCTCCGGCATGGCAAGCAAGAATTCTGCCACTGAGCCGCCTCACAACACCCAGAAACTTACTTTTAATATCAGAGAAGGATTAATTTAAGGCAAAAAGCCTATCTTAAGGTCAGCTGATTAGCAATATTAATTCCATCTGAAATCTTAATTCCCCTTTGCTATTAAAAAAAAAAAAGAAAAGAAAAGAAATACGGTTTACCTGTCTTGGAAATCATAGTGTCCCACTGAAACAATCGGGAGGCATGGTTTTCCAAAAGAGATGAACATTCCTCTAATCTTGACTCCATGGTCACAACTGCATCATATATTCGAGGAACATTTCCCCATAGATGTGTATAAATTGAAGCAAATGAACAATCTTCTTTTATTTTTTTCAGAGTGCATTCCCACTTAGCATCAAAATCCAAATGGATTTCCCTTGGCCAATGATCCTGCAAAAATGGGAAATAGAGACTATAACTTAAATAATTTTCTGTGAATTTAAATAACAGAGTTCAAAATCAATGAGCTAAAATTGAGATTTTATTTCACAACCTTTTTACGGTTTCTTAAAATTTTGAAAAAAAAACAACTTTGGAAAAGTTTTAAATATTTTATAAAGAATTTTTTTCTGACTCATTTTAGAATAAGCTGCCTACTTGATGTCCCATCATCTTTGGAGACTTTAGTTTTCATTATCTCAAAATTTAGTTTTATATTTCCTATTAAAAAATTCTCATAAATAACCACAATATAACCACTAGAATCAAGAAATTGGAATTTATAGATTATTCCCATCTAATTCTCAAACTCTATTCAAGTTTCATCAATTAAATCAATAATGTCCTTAACAGCAAAAGGATGTAGTTCAGAATCACATATTGCATTTAGATGCCACGTCTCTTTAATTTCCTTTAGTTTATAGCAGTTCCTCAATATTTCCTTGGCTTTTATTAACACTTCATAAGTTATTTTGTAGAATGCCCCTCAATTAGGTATGTAATATTTTATGAAAATTAGAATCATGTTATATATCTTTGGGGGCAGGAATGTAACAGAAATGATTCTGTGGTTCTTCCATTACATTCTATACCATGGTGCACAATTTCAATTTGACCCATTATTGACAATGTTGATTTTAATCATTAAAGGTGATGTTTGCCAGGCCTTTCTTCTGAAATGTTATTTTTTAATCTTGTAATTAATAAATATTTTCTGTGCAAAGTTATTTTGAAATAATGTAAATTTTGTTCCCTTTCAAAATTTTAATTTATTAAATTATTTATATTATTATGGATTTATGGTTTCCTATTCCATTCAATGGGTTATAATCTGGTACTATCATTTATTTATTTATTTATTTATTTATTTATTTATTTATTTATTTATTTATTTTTGTGTGTTGTATGGCGGCGTCACATTTCATTCTTTTTCCATGTGAGCATCCCATTATTGCAGCACCATTAGATGAATATTTTTGCTTGCTTGTTCTGCTTGTTTGTTTGTTTTTTTGGGGAGTGCATGGATGCAGAATTGAACCCCGGTCTCCTGCATGGCAGATGAGAATTCTACCACTTGCACTGCCCCTCCCCCCATTTATTATTTATTTATTTATTTTGTGTATTTATTGTTTTTGGGTGCATGGTCCAGGAATCGAACCCAGGTCTCCCGCACTCATTTATTTTTGATGTACAAAATATTGCCAATTTGGACAGTGAGAGCCATTTCAAGCTGGTTTCTGTGTCTTTCTGCTATCCCCGTATGCTTTGGTTAATTCCTTGATTTTTGGCAATAACTAGATGTTTCAAGGTTCATCTTGTACTTTTCCTGTCTCACACCTGGAATCAGCCATTTCTTGTTCATTTTTTGGAAAATGGTCTTTAGAAGCTAAGATTTGGGTGCTAGGTAAGCTCATTGCCATTGGGATGCTGCTGTTTCTGGGCCCTCTCAGTAAACAGAGCTGCATTACATATACATACACACAAACACATGCATACATTTTTATATAAACCTATACCTATATCTATATCTATATATCTTTTATGTATTTAAAACCATAAGTCACACTGATCCTATAATTCCAATTTCAAACATGGTAGTTTTTTCTTTTTCAGCATTATATTTACCAGCTCCAGCTGCATAAAACCTAGCTTCCAATATCTTTAATATATTTAATTATTTGATCAATCCTTTTATGTAACCAATCTCTCATCTCTGCTGCCATCTTCTCTCCTATGTGTATGCCCTTCTCATCCTGCTTAGGGTCTGACACTAGAGGTGTAGATAAATGGGAAAAAATCTAAAGTCTGCAGATAAGGAATTTCAGACCTATCTTGGTCTGTATTCTACTACTCTTTTTATTCCTTTAAGAGCTTCCAAAAATCATCATGCATGCCTTTACTTATGAATTGTGCTTTCTAATGATAACAAGTACCCGAATAACACCTAATTTTTAACTTGGAAAACTTACCCAGAGGGATCTAGACCCTTTGCCACTAGAAAAAAATAATATCACTTGGACATATAAGTGCCTTCTTACAAGCATATAGCTTAAATGAAACACATAATCACCTGGGGAAGTTTTCTAGCACCAAAAGATGGGTATTATGTGTTAAAAATTACTTAGACTTCACAAGATAAGATCACAGTATGAAATCCTTGAAGACAAATGCATTAATTTGGAATGAGAGGTGCATGTGAAAACACAATCCTTATGGTTCATGTTCTACTGATGTTATGGGAATTGAGGAAGTAGAACAGGCAAATGTAATTTGAAAAGATTTTACATAGGTACCAACCATTAAGAAATGTATGGGCTTGAGATATCACAATCATTGTTCCTATAATATTGAAATATAAAGTGGATAAAGTATCCTGCAGATGAGGAAATTCTACAACCTTCTGTGAATCTGCCTTCTCTATAATACAAAGTAATTAGAGGATAGATTGGTGTCCCCAAACCATTATATATAATATTTAAATAAGCCCTGATCTTTTTACTGGATTCTTTGTGATTGTGCAATTAAATAGATTCCAGATGATAACCTTGTGATAGATCTCATTGGTTTTCCCCTTTCCTTCTTCCTCTAAACACTCTCCCTCCTTATTCCTTTTTATGGCCTCCTGGAAAGCCTATCTGTTTTAGTCTATTTTATTTTCTTCTTTACTTCTAAATATAAAAGAGAAGGTATCGGCATAGGAGTGTAGTGGTTAAGTAGAGAGACTCTAGCATCAAGTTGCCTGGGTTCAAGTCCTAGGTCTCTTACCTTTTTATTTTGCCTTCAACTTGATGTCCTTTGTAAATATCATCTGAAAAATAGACTTTGTAGTCAGACCTAGGGAAGGTAAGTAGGTAGTCAACTACTTTTTTCTATGCCAAGGGACATAGAAATATAAAAAGAAAGAGAAGGGAAAGATAATAAAAATGGTAGGAACTGGCAAAAAGTGAAGGCTTTAGATGAAGTAATAAAGGATAAATTATAAGGCAAAGACAGACCTAATAGCTAACATTTAGTGGGCATTTAAGTGCCAGGTACTGTTCTAAATGCTAGTTGGTAAGAGACCTAGGACTTGAACCCAGGCAACTTGATGCTAGAGTCTCTCTACTTAACCACTACACTCCTATGCAGATACCTTCTCTTTTATATTTAGAAGTAAAGAAGAAAATAAAATAGACTAAAACAGATAGGCTTTCCAGGAGGCCATAATATATTTAGAATATATTTTCCATTTCTCTTTTATTTTATTCATTTTTTTTTATTATATGCCTCATTTCTAAAAGAATGACAGCTCCCTAAGGGCAGGGATCTTTTGTTTGGGAAATTCAGGCAATAATGAAAGCTCTACAGAGAAAACATAAGTGAAAAAATGGCATAAGTATATAAATAATACACACTGTATTTATTTTTTAGTGTATATATATATACCATTAGTAAGACATGCCATGATTTCACTTTTATACCACTTTGATATGACAGGAATAAACCTCTCATCCAGATTTGATTAGTATAATCCAAAAATAAACAAAGTTTCATTAAAAATTATAGCCCTCAAACATGTATTATGGTGTAGACTAACAGTCTCCATAATTATTGTTGAATCTGGCTTAATTTTAACTGTAATCCTTTCCCTTTGATATTAAAAAATCTCAAACATTGTCATTAGGTTGCAGTGCATTTGCACCGTTACTTAAAACAAAATAGGTGCAAAAGAACTTATTCTAAAAGCACTTCAGGATATTTGGTTCTGCCACAGCAACTGAAATAACTTGAATGAACTAGGGATATTTTCATTTTCTAATTGTTCCTAAAGAAAATCCTGTCCTTACCTGTGCTGATTTGAAAAGGTTTATGTACCCTAGAAAAAGCCATGTCTTAATCCTAATCAGCCTTGTGGGAGCAATGGCTTCTTCTAATCCCTATTCAGTACTGTATGTATGAAATTTTAATTAGATTATTTCCGTGGAGATGTGACTCAACCAAGAGTGGTTGTTAAGCTGGATTAGGTGGAGACATGTCTATACCCATTCCAGGTGGGTCTTGATTAGTTTACAAATTAGTTTACAAAATGAAAACATTTTGTAGAATGCAGGAGGAAACATTTTGGAGAATGCAGGAGATTCAGAGAGAGCAGAGAAGACCTACAACAGAGAAAACCATAACAAAGAACACCACAGAACCAAGAAGCAGAGAGTCCACTAGTCAGCGACTTTTGAAGATGAAGAAGGAAAAAATCCTCTTAGGGAGTTGGAGAGAAAGCTAGCAGAGGATGCTGTGATCACCATGTGCCCTTACAGCAAGAAAGAAATCCTAACTGTGTCCGTCATGTGCCTTTCCACTTGAGAGAGAAACCCTGAACTTTATCGACCTTCTTGAATCAAGGTATCTTTCCCTGGATGCCTTAAATTGGACATTTCTATAGACTTGCTTTAATTGGGTCATTTTGTCAGCCTTAGAACTGTAAACTAGCAACTTATTAAATTACCCTTTTTAAAAGCCATTCCATTTCTGGTATATTGCATTCCAGCAGTTAGCAAACTAGAACATTACCCAAAACACTGGAGGAAAAAAATTTTGTTTAAAAAAATATAACAACATAAAATAGATTTTAAAAATAGATATTTCTGAAACCACATTTGTCAATAGTTTAGCCATAGCAAATTCTGTATATATCAAACATAAATAGACACAAGTTATTTATATTCTAATCCATGACAAATATACATACACATACACAGATCTCATAAAAAGGAAAGGTCTTCTTTTCTATCTTCTATATTGACATCTTTATGCTAGCCCTTACATGAGATTCCTCAATGCACAAAAAAACCTCTCCTTCAGAACTGCAAGTACAAGACTCAAGGGAAAAGTCCTACCAAGCCAAATAACTCTAGAAGTCCTTAGTTATATATAACAATGGGAACTGGAACCTTCAACATGAAAGCACATTTTTAATATTTTACTCTGATTCAATAACCAAGGAATATTGACAGAATACTTCTACAAATTACCTGTGAATTTCAGCTGTGATGCATAGATAAATGAGTTAAGTAAATGCAAATGTGAGATTCCTTGAAGTAGAACTATATGAAAAAATCTTATAATCATAGAACAATTATATAGAAATGCCTACGTAATTCTTCTGACAAGATATAGGACTTGAATTTTTTTAATATAAAAAGGAGAACAGAATGTTGACAAGATGGAATGGCAACAAAATAGACCCTACTGAAAGGAAATAAACATTTATAAACTTCCCACATTGAGCTGTATTTATCAAATTTCTAGTTCAAAAGTCTTTTCCTAAGCACTGCACATCTCCATAACTGATATTTTTAAAAGAAGTATTATCACATAAAATTCACTGCTCTACTCACCCAATTTTGAAACTTTAAGAATTCTTCAAGGGTCTTTGGAGGTTCTTGCATTTTCTATTGAAGTGAAATCAACATTGTTCATTGACATAAATGCAGATCATTTATAATGCTTATACATAATTTACTTAAATAAAATGTGATACTGGACTAAAGTTATAATTTTCAGACTTGTAAGGCACTGTAAAAGAATTCACTTTGTAAAGTCACTGTGCTTTTTAAAGGATCAGAGATATATGTTTGAATTCTGAGCCACCAAAAAAATTCTGTAAAAAGGTTTCCCTCTTATTCACAGGCCTTCTATTAGATAGAGTTCTCTAGAGAAACATAATAGACAGAAAATATTCATAAATATAAAATTTATAAAAGTGTCTTATATAACAGTGGGAATGTAGAGTCCAAAAACTTATGCGGACAACCTAATTGAGCACCATAAGTACATGGAACCCTGAGTAGGACATGTGATTTTGTAGGTTTGTTCAGAATGATGCCTCGAAAAATACCCAGAAGGATTTGAACAGTGAATAAAAAAGTATTTGCAAAGTCTCATTGGGGGAATGGTGAGAAAGGGGGAAAATTCAACTTCCCTAATGGAGGATTCTTGAGATTCTCACAAGCAGTGGGGACAACCAAAGCAATAGGCTGAGCCCTCAATCTTAAGGTTTGCTCATATGAAACTTAACCCCGCAAAGGATAGGCTAAGCCTACTTAAAATTAGGCTTAAGAGTCACCCCCAAGAGAACCTCTTTTGTTGCTCAGATATGGCCTCTCTCTCTCAGCCAACACAACAAGCAAACTCATGCCCTCCCCCTCTCTACATGGGACATGACTCCCAGGGGTGTGGACCTTCCTGGCAACATGGGACAGAAATCCTAGAATGAGCTGGGACTCAGCACCAAGGGATTGAGAAAAACTTTTCAACTGAAAGGGTGAAGAGAAAAATGAAACAAAATAAAGCATCAATGGCTGAGAGATTCTGAACAGAGTCTAGAGGTTATCCTGAAGGTTATTCTTATCCATTAAATAGTTATCACCTTTTTAGTTAAGGAGTAAGAGAGGCTGGAGGGAACTGCCTGAAAGTGTAGAGCTGTGTTCCAGTAGCCATGTTTCTTGACGATGATTGTATAATGATATAGCTTTTACAACATGACTGTGTAATTGTGAAAACCTCGTGTCTGATGTTTCTTTTATCTACCTTATGGACAGATGAGTAAAACATATGGATTAAAAATAAATAATAATAGGGGGAACAAATGTTAAAATAAATTTAGTATATTGAAATGCTAATGATCAATGAAAGGGAGGGGTAAGAGGTGTGGTATGTATGAATTTTTTTTATGTTTTCTTTTTATTTCTTTTTCTGAATTGAGGCTTCTGAATGATGGAGAACATGGTAAGACCAGAGAATTTCATGAGCATGTGCCCATTCCTGCACTTCATTTGCTGTGAAGTATGTTCCCTGATCAGAAGCAATGCTGTATGAAATACCATGATGACAGAGAAGGCATTCTGTAAGCCCACGGATGGTAGTTCTGGCAGAAGCATTGCATGCAGGGAAAGCAAACCCATATCCAGAATATGTGCCTATTTCAGTTAGAACAAATCGCTGCCCCTTCCATGAAGGTAGTGGTCCAATTGTAATCAATCTGCCAACATGTAGCTGGCTGGTCACCTCGGGTAACAGTGCCATATCGGGGGCTGAGTGTGGGTCTTTGCTGCTGGCAGATTGGGCACTCAGCAGTGGCTGTAGCCAGGTCAGCCTTGGTGAGTGGAAGTCCATGTTGCTGAGCCCATGCATAACCTCCATCCCTTCCACCATGGCCACTTTGTTCATGAGCCCATTGGGCAATGACAGGAATTGCTGGGGAAAGAGGCTGACTTGTATCCACAGAACGGGTCATCTTATCCACTTGATTATTAAAACCTTCCTCTGCTGAAGTCACCCTCTGGTGCACAGTCACATGGGACACAAATATCTTCATGTTTTTAGCCCACTCAGAGAGGTCTATCCACATACTTCTTTCCCAGACCTCTTTGTCACCAATTTTCCAATTATGGTCTTTTCAAGTTCCTAACCATCCAGTCAAACCATTAGCAACAGCCCATGAATCAGTACACAAACGCACCTCTGGCCAGTTTTCCTTCTAAGCAAAATGAACAACCAGGTGCACTGTTCGAAGTTCTGCCCACTGGGAGGATTTCCCTCACCACTGTCCTTCAAGGACACCCCAGAAAGGGGTTGTAGTGCTGCAGCTGTCCACTTTCAGGTGGTACCTGCATATTGTGCTGAACCATCTGTAAACCAGGCCCAAGTTTTCTCTTCCTCAGTCAATTTGCTGTAAGGAACTCCCCAAGAGGCCATAGAGAAGTTAATGTGGCAGGAGAGGAGACCATGGGCATTTGGCCCATCCCTCATGTAACTTATTGTGCCTTCAGGACCTGCTTTGGCCCTACCTCATATATACCATTTCCATTTTATGATGGAGTGCTGCTGCACATGCCCAACTTTTTGGCTTGGTGGGTCAGACAACACTCATCTCATGATAGGCAATTCAGGTCTCATGGTAACTTGATGGCCCAAGGTTAAGTGTTCCGTCTCTACTAAGGCTCAGTAGCAGGCCAAAAGCTGTTTCTCAAAAGGAGAGTAGTTATCTGCAGCAGATGGTAAGGCTTTGCTCCAAAATCCTAAGGGTCTGTGTTGTGATTCTCCTATAGGGACCTGCCGAAGGCTCCAAACAGCATCTTTATTTGCCACTGACACTTCCAGCACCATTGGATCTTCTGGATCATTGGTCGACATGGCAGAACAGCTTGTATAGTAGCCTGGATCTGTCACAGAGCCTCCTCTTGTTTAGGTTCCTACTCAAAATTAGCAACTTTTGGTCACTTGATAAATGGGCTGGAGTAGCACACCCAAATGAGGAACATGTCGTGGTGAAATCCAAAGAGACCAACTAGGTTTTATGCCTCTTTTTTGGTTGTAGGAGGGGCCAGATGCAGCAACTTATCCTTCACCTTACAGAGGATATCTCAACATGCCCCACACCACTGAACACCTAGAAATTTCACTGAGGTGGAAGGCCCTGTATTTTTGTTGGATTTATCTCCCATCCTCTGACAGCAAATGCCTTACCAGTAAGTCTAGAATAGTTGCTACTTCTTATTCACTAGATCCAATCCCCATGATATCATCAATATAAAGGACCAGTGTGATATCTTGTGGGAAGGAGAAATGATCAAAGTACCTGTGGACAAGATTATGACATAGGTCTAGAGAGTTGATATACCCCTGACGTAGGACAGTGAAAGTATATCACTGACCTTGCCAGCTGAAAGCAAACTGTTTCTGGTGGTCCTTACTAACAGCTATTGAGAAAAAAGCATTTGCCAGATCAATAGCTGCATACCAGATACCAGGGGATGTACTGATTTGCTCAAGCAATGATACCACATACACAACAGCAGCTGCAATTGGAGTTACCACCTGGTTGAGTTTATGATAATCCACTGTCATCCTCCAAGACCCATTTGTTTTCTGCACAGGACAAATAGGAGAGTTGTATGGGGGTGTGGTGGGAATCACCACCCCTGCATCCTTCAAATCCTTAAGGGTGGCAGTAACCTCTGCAATCCCTCCAGGAATTCAGTATTGCTTCTGATTTACTATTTTTCTAGGTAGGGGCAGTTCTAGTGGCTTCCACTTGGCCTTTCTCACCATAAGAGTCCTCACTTTACAAGTTAGGGAGTCAATGTGGGTATTCTGCCAGTTGCTCAGTATGTCTATTCCAATTATGCATTCTGGAACTGGGGAAATAACTACAGAATGGGTCCAGGGCCCTACTGTGAGATGGACCTGAGCTAAAACTCCATTGATCACCTGGCCTCCATAAGCCCCCACTCTGACTGGTGGACCAGAGTGACGTTTTGGGTTCCCTGGAATTAATGTCACTTCTGACCAGTTTCTAATAATCCATGAACTATCTGGTCATTTCCTTTTCCCCAATGCACAATTACCCTTGTAAAAGGCTGTCAGGCTCCTTGGGGAAGGCCTGGTGGAAGATTAACAGTATAAATTTGTGGCAGTGCAACAGGGTTCTCCACCAAAGGGATCTGGCCTCCCCTTCATTCAAGGGGCTCTGGGTCTGTAAACTATCTTAAGTCTGGAAATTGATTAAGGGGCCGTGACTCTGTGTTTTTGTAATTCAAGTTAGACTTCTGTTCACTTGACCTAGAACTCTTCTGTTTATATAGCTCAAGCAAGAATTTAGTAGACTGACCATCTATTGTATTTCTAGATACCCCATGATTTACTAGCCATTGCTACAAATCTTTGAGAGTCAAGATTATTTTGACTCCTGCATTGAGTTTGCTATCTTATAATATCCACGTCCACCCTTTCTTTGGCGATTAAGTGTTGCCACTTGGCTTCTGCCAACTCGGGATCCAGTCATCCCCATTGTGTTTAAGGATTCCGGCTCAGTTTCAGCAGTTCCTACAGTAATATCTGACCTACAGAGAAGTGCAACTACAGAGCTCTTCAGCAATGATGGTGCTAGTCTCACAAATTTATTTCTTACTGTTCTGGTAAAAGGGGTATGCTCTGGATATTTCTGGGTTGTAAGAGTAGGCTTTGCATGATAAATCCACTCTAACATTCCAATCTCTCTAAGCCTCTGGATCCCCTCATCTACATTATACCAGGGCAGTTCTGGAATTTCAAAATCTCAGATAATGTTGGTCACCTTTTGATCCATGTTTCAGCCAATCATCCAAACAAACTGTTAATGCTTTTTCTAACCCCTCAAGCTATAACATTAAATGCAGAATCTCTGCTCAGTGGTCCCATATCAATAAATTCAGCCTGATCCAGCCTTATATTCCTCCCACCATTATCCCATACCCTTAAAATCCATTGCCACACATATTCCCCTGATTTCTGTCTATATAAATTAGAAAACTCACACAGTTCTTTTGGAGTATAATGTACCTCCTCATGTGTGATTTGCACCTCACCTTTAGGGGCCTGTTTGGACTTTAGTCTAGTTATAGGTCTGGAAGAAATGAGGGTGGTGGTGGTGGTGGGGTCATGAAAAGAATTAGAAATAACTTCCAAGCCATTTGCTTCAGGGCATTCATTTGCAGTTTTACCTGGTGAAACAGGATTAATCACTCTATGGCTAATCCCTTCAGGTAGAGTTTGCATGGTCAACTCCTCAAAGCAGACTGGAAATGGGGTGGCTATGTTCTCAGGGCAGACTATTACAGGGTTATCTAGAGAAGACGCAGCATGACCTAGGGTTTCAACCTCTCCACTGACATAATTATCAATCCATATGTCACGATCCCATTTTTCAGGTTCCCACTCCTTTCCAATCAATGCCCTCACTTTAACAGCAGACACCATGCAAGACTGAGATTTCAATTTATGTTGTAAAGTTGCAAGATTCTGAGTCTGATTTTCAGAGATCGCAAGTCTATGGCTACAGGAAATAAGATTTTCCTTCAGGATACTCACAGAAACGTCTACATCTGTCAGATAGCACTTAAGCTTCTTGTTTGAAGCCTTCAAACATGAAAACCCATTATGTACATAATGAATCCTTAAGCCCATCCCTTTCACTCATTAATGTATATACATTTTGAATATTAATGTACACATTAATGTACATAATGTACAACAACCATCCAACATCTCTATACTTACTATTTCCACAAAACTCCATAAAGATGCCAAAAACATTATCCCCCAGAGCCTGGTTTCACCCAAGTGAAGCATTATAAGAATCAAGTGGTAATATTTTAACTATCTCTTTTACCAACTCACTCCATGGACTGGCAATGTCATTCTGATTATGGGAATCAGAGTCCTTAGTGCTTTTGAGTCCATTTTTAAGATCCTGTTTCTTAAGAAATATTCCTGGTACCAAGTTGTACTAGTTAGGGTTCTCTAGAGAAACAGAATCAACAGGAAATATTCATAAATATAAAATTTATAAAAGTGTCTCATGTAACCATGGGAATGTAGATTCCAAAATCTGTAGGGCAGGCTGTGAAGCTGACAATTCTGATGGAGGGTCTGGATGAACTCCACAGGAAAGGCTCATCAGCTGAAGCAGGAAGAGAACCTGTCTATTCTGAATCCTCCTTAAAAGGCTTCCAGTGATTAGATTAAGCATCACTCATTAAAGAGGACATTCCCCTTGGCTGATTACAAATGGAATCAGCTGTGGATGTAGATGATGTGGTCATGATTTAATTCTAGGTAATGTCCTTATAGCAAAACACAGGCCAGCACTTGCCCAAGCAGACAAATAGGTACCACCACTTGGCCAAATTGACACATGAACCTGACCATGACAGCCCCCTAGCAAAACACTCTATATGAATCTTGCTAAATGTCCTCATTTCAAATTCTTACAAAAGTTCCAAGACATACTGGGCTATCTTGTATAATATCTACAATAAATCCAGAGCAAAAAATATAATAAACTCTTCTTTCTTATAAAGTGTTTAAGAAAGCCACACTAGTGATCATTTAAATAATTAAAATATTTGGATGTCCTAGCCTAATAGGTAGTGATCTCATTTTATTAATATAGTTTCTTCATGAGTTGAAAAGGTATTTTTCCATTAGACAAATTAATTCTGAGACCACACCTTGCTCAGCCTTGCCTTAGAGACTTTCTACACATTCTTCTTTCTGCTAAGAAGGTCCACTATCCCAAACTCTCTCTCTCCAGTCTCTTTTAGGCCTTATTTACTCTTACTTCAAAAATCAGAATGAAAGTCACTTTTTCTATGAGGCCTTCCTTGATCCCCAAATAGTTTTCCTATAATCACACACAGCAGATTTGTACCTCCATAAGGATAGAAAGTATGGTGCAATCACTCCTTAATTGTTAAAATTTCAGTGTCCAGCTCACACACAGTGCATAATAAGTAATTGCAGTATGCATGAATTAATGAAAAATTAAAAGATGAGTGTGAGAGAAATGTGTAGGTATTGGAAAAATGATAAAAACATTTCTAGAGAGTAAAAAAAACAGTGGAAAAAATAAGAGAAATTCAGAATTTAACACTCCAATAATCTGACATGGCTGAAAAGACTGGATTACATTTTTATTTATTAAAAAACATATCTCATATCAACTAAAATGGCTGAGATTACAAAATCACTAGGCCCTGTTTTAAAAAAGTAATTACACATTTGAGGTTGAAAAGAATATTTCATATCTTTAATACTGTTTAAAATATATGTTGAATATAAATAAATTTGTCCTCTATAGGTGATCATAAAGCTGCAGCAACTTCCTTACCTGGCAGAGACTTCCCAGTCTGCGTGTTCGTAGCTGGAAGAGATGGCCTGCCATGGTGGAATAACTTTGCAGAGGTGAAGAGAAATAAGCTGGGCATTAAGTGTCAGCATGAGCTGGGAAGACAAACTAGACTCTGAAAGAAATCCAAATGCAGAAACAAATGAGTCAGTCAAACAGTCTTTCCACATACCTACCTCAAACTTCACTCCTGAATTTTTTCAAGAGTACAGCAGTATTGGAAAGACTAGAAGGCATAGAGAGACTGTACAGGCCAACACATACTAATCAGCCTGTTAAATGTTGAAGAGAAGCAGAAAATCCTGAAAGCGGCAAGAGAAAAACAATCTACTACATACAAAGGAAAACACATAAGATTGAGTTCGGGCTACTCAACTGGCACTATGGAGGTGAGTAGGCAGTGCTATGATATATTTAAGATCTTGAAAGAGAAAGACTTCCAGCCAAGAATTCTATACCTAGCCAATTTGTCCTTCAAAACTGAGGGAGAGATACAAATTTTTACAGACAAGCAAATGTTGAGAGAATTTGTCAACAAGACCCATGAATGGAGGTGGCTGAAGGATGAACTGACTGAGAAGTAAATTGGTGAACGATGGTGTATATATATGATCAAACATTGCACTGCTACAGAACAGAACGAAGTTGAAGGCATGCAATGCTGTAAATGAACCTGTGGGGTATTTGGTGAGCAAAATAAGCCAGAAACAAAAGAGCAAATATTGTGTGGTCTCATTTAGAAAACTGTTATAAGAAAACAGGGGCCTAGAGTAAAAGCTCTTACAGCAGTCACATTTAGTCTGGAGCAGTACTTGTTATTTCTGGAACTTTTTTCTTTTCTTTGGCATGGGCAGGCACTGGGAATTGAACCCGGGTCTCCAGCATGGCAGGTAAGAACTCTGCCATATTTCTGGATTTTTGAGAGGCTGTTTTATATATGTATAACCTGGTATTTAGAGATAAGAATGAAGCAGATCAGGTTAGGATTAAGGTAATTCAGAATACAGGGGTAATGAAGTCATTATCTGTATTTTAGAACCTCATCTACTCTTTGAGACCAAAGCAAGAAAGGTTTATTTTGCCCAGAACCTACATTTTCTGTAGCACAGAATTTAACATAACCTGTCTGGGTAGATCATTTAAACAATCCAAACACAGGGAGCCCAAAATAATAATTAGGGCCTTTAATCCTGTATAGCTTAATGTAATGCTTATATACACCTCAGAGTATATTAAGCAGATAATCAAAAAGTATCAGTAATACCCCTTGAGGGATGGGAGAAAAAATATGGAACTATTAAACTTTACCACTGGGGAAAAACCCTGATACTGTGTCAAACACCAGGGACGCCCAAATCAATAAGCCAAGCCCTTGATTTTGAGGCTTGCTCTTGTGAAGCTTATGTTTGTAGTGGAAGAGCTTAGCCTACCTATAAATATGCCTAAGAATTACTTCTGGAGGACTTCTCTTGTTGCTCAGATGTGGCCTCTCTTGCTCTAAGCCCATCTTTGCAAGTAAAATCGTTGTCTCCCCACTATGTGGGACATGACATCCAGGGGTGAAAGTCTCCCTGGCAGCATGGGAGATAATTCCCAGGGATGAGCCTGGCACTGACACTGCAGGATCAACATTGTCATCCTGGTCAAAAGAGTGAAAGGAAGTGTAACAAACAAGGTTTCAGTGGCTGAGAGAGTTCAAATAGAGTTGAGAGGCTACTCTGGAGGTCACTTTCATGCAAGCTTCAGTTAGACATTGCTACCTATCATAACCTGCCAAACCCCAACCAAAACCACTCCAGCCAATCCTAAAGAACACCTAGGGCATTATATAAGATTCTACAAAGGTTCCATGTACTAGGGTAGTTTTCCAGAAACCTACAACCTCCAGATGGGTCCCTGGACCAGATAAGCACTCAAATGTAGAGGGGAAAGCCTCTCCAGAATATCAACTAGTTCCATCCCCTTATCCCATATTATTGACAGCCCCTTCCAACATGAAAAAGCTACAGTGGGCATAACCCAAATACCCCTAAACAGTGGGAGAAATATCAATGGTGATGGTGGAGTTATACAGAAAATGTAGGGTTTAACAAATGAGTATGATTGCTGAATCATTATACTGATATTTCTTTTCGTCTCCAGTATTTAGAGCAGCTAGAAGTAAAAACCTAAAACTGTGGAGTTGTAACCCATACCAAACTCTGAAATCTGTTCTATAACTGATTGTTGTGATATGCTTTGAAATTTATTGCTTTTTTGTATATGTTATTTTTAACAAAAAAGTTGATTGTGATGATAAATGCACAGCTATATGAAGATATTGTGAACCACTGATTGTACACTTTGGATGATTACATGGTATGTATGTGTGTGTGTATATATATATATATCCTAAATGTGCAACAATAGAATTGTTAAATAAAGAATAGTACACTCATGTATTTAGACTAGTAAAAAAAAATTCAAAAGTTCTGTTTTTGCCATGCTAAATTTGAGATGCTCTTTAGATAAACAAATGGAGGTGTCAAATGGATAGTTGAATATTGGAGTCAGGAGCTAATGAAACCATATGAAGAAAGTGTTTTCAGAGAGGCAGTCATCAACTGGAAATGCTGCTGAGAATTCAAGTGTAACAGTGGTCGTCAATGATCTTTTTGCAGTTTCACTAGAATGGTGGGAAGGAAAGCCTGACAGGATGGCTTGAAATGAGTGTATAAGAAGAGGAAGGTTGTTATGGGGCATTAAAAGATACTTGATTGTTTTTCTTTATTAATTATTAATTATGATGTGTAGCTACATTTGTGCATATTAAGCTAATGGGAAAAATACCTCGTTACTTGTACAAAAATAAGTAGAAAAAGGAAATAATGATACAAATAGAAATCAATTAGTTAGAAAATATGCAAATAGTAGAAAAAGGCAACAAACCAAAAGTTTCATCTTTGATAAGATGAAAAAATTGATAAATCTTTAGTAGGGGTAAATAAACAAAAAAAGAGAAAAAAATGTAAATGACCAACATCGAGAATGAAGGAGGGGATATTACTATAGATCCTATGATATTAAAATGATTAAAGAGCATATAATGAAAAACTAAATGCAATTTGATAACCTAAATGATATGAATGTATCCTTAAAAATGAAATCATCAAAACTGAAAAAAGATATAGCAAACCTAAAAAAAGATATAACAAACCTAAAATTGAATTAATAATGAAAAAACTTCCTGCAAAGAAATTCCAGGTCCAGATAGCTATAACATAAAAAAAAGAAAGAATAGCACAAATTATTTCACAAATAGAGGAGTAAAGAATACTTCCTAAATCATTTTATGAGGCCAAAATAACTTTGATACCAAAATCTGACAAGGACATTAAAAAAAGAAAGTTATAGGCCAAATATCCCTCAAGAGCACAGATATAAAAATCTTTAACAACTGGCATTTTGAACTCAGTTAGGTAGTAAATGGATAATATGGTGTGCTTGAAAATAGGGTTTATTCCAGAAATGCAAAAATCAGCTATAATAATTTTATAATACAATTAATATATAGTGATGAGTGCAATTCAAAGCTGTCAAATTTGTTGTAATTGATCATTTCAAACTGATTTTTTTTATTATAATGACTTTTAAGGCAAAGCAGTCATGTTCAAATTCCTTGAGATTAGGGGAGAAGGTGTTTGTTCTTTCAACCCCTTCATTTTCTAAGAGACCAACTTCATTTTCTAAGAGACCAAATGATGTGCAATGAAAGAAAGATAAGTGTCCAGGAAACTTGGAGCCCAGTAAGAGAATACAAAAGTCTTGAAAATTCTCACCCTTACCTTTTCCTACTCTCCTACCTCCCCCACTCGTTACCAAAATCTGTATTTAGTCAGGTTCTCAAGAGAAACAGAACACAGACACTAATGTTAAGAGATTTATTTTAAGAATAGGCTTACACAACTGTGGGGATTGGTAAATCCTAATTCCATATGGCATGCTACAAACTGTAAATATCAAAAAGGGTGGTTCTACAACCTCTCCTCTGTCTCCACCACACCCCCAGCAGGGAGAGTCCGCCAAAGTTAAAGGTACCTCATCATCTTATGCTGGTGGGTCCTGCAGGCAGACAAGTGCCACATACTGGGCAGGATAAGAAAAACAGAGTCCAGAGACTTCACAGGAAAGTCTTTCAACCTGCTGGGTCTCACCCTCAGGGAAAACCAACACAGGTGACTCCTTCCTCCTGATAGGAGCCCAGTTTGGTCTGGAAAAATCCAGCTGGGGTCTATAATATCTAAGTAGACCCTCCTAAGGTGGGGATGGGGGGGTGGGGGTGGGGTGGGGAGAAGGCACCATATAAGCAGGGTAAGAAACAAGAAAACAAGAACTGAAAAATTCTCCTCTGTTAAACAAAACTTAAGCTAGAGGTCCGGATAAAGTTGAACTGAATGTCAAAGAACAGATAGACAACAAAGTCATCCAGCAAGAAAACCCTAGGTAAAAGAAGTGAAAGCAATTTCCAGAATAAACTAATCAAGGTAATTAAATGCCTAGACACCAGCAAAAAATAACAAATCACACCAGGAAAATTGAAGAGATGGCCCAGTCAAAGGAACAAACCAACAATTCAAATGAGATACAGGAGCTGAAACAATTAATTCAGAATATACGAACAGACATGGAAAACCTCATCAAAAACCAAATCAATGAATTGAGGGAGGATATAAAGAAGGCAAGGAATGAACAAAAAAGAAGAAACTGAAAGTCTGAAAAAACAAATCACAGAACTTATGGGAATGAAAGGCAAGGTAGAAGAGATGAAAAAACAATGGAAACCTACATGGTAGATTTTGAGAGACAGAACATAGGATTAGTGAACTGGAGGACAGAACATCTGAAATCCAGCAAGAGAAAGAAAATATAGGGAAAAAAAAAGGAAAAATATGAGCAGGGACTTAGGGAATTGAAAGACAATATGAAGCACATGAATATACATGTTGTGGGTATCCCAGAAGGAGAAGAGAAGGGAAAAGGAGGAGAAAAACTAATGGAGGAAATTATCACTGAAAATTTCCCAACTCTTATGAAAGACCTAAAATTACAGATCCAAGCAGTGCAGTATACCCCAAAGAGAATAGATCCAAATAGACATACTCCAAGACATTTACTAATCAGAATGTCAGAGGTCAAAGAGAAAGAGATAATCTTGAAAGCAGCAAGAGAAAAGCAATCCATCACATGCAAGGGAAGCCCAGTAAGACTATGCGCAGATCTCTCAGCAGAAACCATGGAGGCAAGAAGACAGTGGGATGATATATTTAAATTATTAAAAGAGAAAAACTGCCAACGAAGAATTCTATATCCATCAAAATTGTCCTTCAAAAATGAGGGAGAAATTAAAACATTTTCAGACAAAAAATCACTGAGAGAATTTGTGACCAAGAGATCAGCTCTGCAAGAAATACTAAAGGGAGCACTAGAGACAGATACGAAGACAGAAGAGAGAGTGTAGAGAAGAGTGTACAAAAAGGGTGGTTCTGAAATCTGGAACTTTCAAACTCTGTAAGACAGGTTTTAAGCCAGAAACTCCGATGAAGTGAAGTTGTATTCCATAGGAAAACCTGGCTGACTGCAGAAGAAACAGCAATTCTTCTGAATGCTGAAATCCTCAGTTCTGCTTTTAGATCTCTGACTGGATGAGGAGCCACCCCTCATTGCTGAGAGTAATCGCCTTTGTTGATTATAGACTGTAGATCAGCCATAGGTGCAATCAACCCACTATAGATGCTAATCCATCTATGAACTACTCTCCCAGTTATAGTCAGGCCAAAGGACTACTTGTCCAAACAACTTGACACCATAACCTAGCCAAGATGACATATAAAATTAACCACTGCAGTCAAAAGATTCACAGAAAACTGAGTATAAATATTTCATATTTCAGTATTTTTATATCAAACCTTGTATTCTAAAACACAATTATGATCATCCCTTGAAATATTCTTACTCTCTAAATCTTTTTTTAATGGCAGAGGTTTCACAATCATCCAGGTTTAAAGTCTGAATTATCTTATCCTTCATTTAAGCACCAACATCCATTCCATGACCAAGATTCATTAAAAAAAAAAATCTCTTTGATATATGCCTTTCTTTAAAGCCCCACTATTACAATACTAATCACTTTATTCACTGTGTCTTGTTTTTTTCCAAATCATGTTTGTGCAATTGATTGTGTTTCATAGTCTTTTTATTAAAGTAAAACACACAGTAAATAGCACAAATGGCTTCACTAGTAAATTCTATCCAAGAATTAAGGAAGAAATTGTTCCAATCTTACACACACTCTTGTAGAAAACAGAGGAGCAGAGAACCTTTTCTAACTACATGTCATGTGTCTTTTTTTCTGGGCTGCTTATGAGACACTCCCTTTATCACTGGTTCTCAGCAGTTAATAGGGTTTCCTTTCTCTCTCCTCCTCCTTCCCCCCTTCCCCTGCCTTTTTCCTTCCTTCCCTCATTAATTTCTTTCTTAATCCTGCTTGGGTTGAAATTTCTGTAACTGATTTATAGTTTTCATCAAACTTGGATAATTATCCATCACTGTTTCTTCAAATGTTTTTTTTCTGTTGCTTCTGTCTTTTCTTCTGGGACTCCAGAAGGATGTCCTTGTAAAAATTTGGAATAAAGGTTATTCTGCATCAGAAAAATGAATTGGGAAATGTTTCTGCTCCTTCTATTCTCTGGAAGAATCTGGGATATGAAAGATCAGTACTACTTCTTCCTTAAATGTTTGGTGGGCCTTACTGATGATGCTACCTGGACTTAGAATTATCTTTATGGTGAAGTTTTGAATTAGAGATATAACTTCTTAAAGTAAATATAATTCAGATATTCTATTTCTTCTTATATCAGTTTAGTCAATTGAGTCTTTCAAAGAAAATTGAAAATGTCAAATATTTTGGCAAAAATATTTGTTTTTAATATCCTGTCTGTATTAGGCAGTGTTTCCCAAATCTTGTAGTTACAGAAGCAACAAGACATATATAAATATAAGATTTATAAACGTGTATCAAGGAACAATGGGAATGCAAGAATCTCAAATCCGTAGAGCAGGCTGTGAGGCTGGCAATTTCCAGGCAGGGTCTCAGTGAGCTCCACAGGAGATGCTCACTGGCTGAAGCAGCAGTGAAAATTCTCTTTTCTCACCTAAAAGTCTTCAACTGATTAGATCCAATCCAACCAATCCAGTGATCTCTTTTGCAGGAGACACACATAGTTGATGTAGATGTAATCAGCCGCAGCTGCAATCAACTGACTGATGATTTACTAGACCAACCCTCTGGTTTATCAACCAGCCATGAAATATCTTTACAGTAATGTTTAAGAGCAATGCTTGCCCTACCTGACAAGTAGGCACCAGCACTAGGCCAAGCTGACACCAGAACCTAACCACCACACCCTCTTATTATATTTAATACCTGTAGGGTTTATGGTGATGACCCACTTTTCATTCATGGTATCTGTACCTTGAGTTTTCTGTTTTTTTTCTTGGTCAATCTATTTAGAGTTTATCAATTATAGTAATCTTTTCAAAGAACCAACTTGTTGCTTTTCTCTAGTACACAGTGGTTTTCAATTTCATTTATGTCTGCTCTTATATTCATTAGTACCTTTTCTTCTATAGATATTTGAGCATCTTCCAATGGAAAAGTTGACTATACTATGAAGTCCATGGCTTGACAATCTCTGTAAAGATACACTGAGCTTTCTATCACCATTTTAATCCTTGTTCTTCAACATACAAAGCCAAGGAATTCTAGACATTTAAGGAATGACTATAACACAAAATAAAATAAACAAAGATTTTAACACAGAAATAAAAACAAATAACTAAAAATTAAATATGGGAAGATAGACAATATAGGGATTAGAAGAAAACTTCAAAAAAGTCTTTTAAGATTCTCAGAGAGTCATGATAAAATAATGCGTCTTTGTAACCAAAACAGCATGTAACAAATAAAGGAAGAGAGAATAAGAAAAAACTGTAAAATGCAAATATAATGGTATAAGCTAAATATTCAACAGATCTTCCTGATAGTAAAACAAAACTGTAAAGAAATAAAGAACCAGAGAAAAATAATGTAAGAAGTTAGAGGATTACTCCAGGAAAATGATTTTCAACCTGGAATTTTGTGTTTGTGTTTAACTTATGTTTTTTTATTGTAAAATATAACATATATACGAAAAAAGCAATAAATTTCCAAGTACATTTTAACAAGTAGTTACAGAACAGATTTTAAAGTTTGTTATAGGCTACAGTTTCATGATTTTTTTTTTCTTCGAGCTACACCAAGTCACTGGAGACCAATAGAAATATCAATTCATCAGTCATTTTCATTTGTTAAATCCTATCTTTCCTGTTACATGCCCCCTTCTCTTTAAATAACATACATACATAAAAGCAATAAATTTCAAAGTACATCATAACAATTAGTAGCAGAACAGATTTCAGAGTTTGGTATGGGTTACAATTCTATAACTTTAGGTTTTTATTTCTAGCTGTTTTAAGGTACTGGAGGCTAAAAGAAATATGAATATAATGATTCAGCACTCATACTCATTTGTTAAGCCCTACCTTCTCTGTATCACTCCACCAACACCTTTGATCTTTCTCCAACTCTTAGGGATATTTCAACCCGGAATTTTAAAAGCAGACAAGCCATTAATTGTATGACTAGAATAAAGGTATTTTTTCAGATATTCAAGGCACTAAAAATTTTACAATGCCTCCCAGTATTCATTTTGTATCATTGCTGTTAAAAGATTACAACAAATTTAATGGCTTAAAATAACACAAATTTATTATACTTCTAGAGGTCACAAGTTCTAGATGGGTCTTCAGGGCTACTGGAGACTCTAAGGGAGACTATTTTCTTTCTTAGGAGCTACCTACATTCCTTGACTCCAGATGCCTTCCTCTAACTTCAAAACCAGCAATGTAGCCTCTCCTTCCCTCTATGTCCTCCTGCCTCCCTCTGATAGGACCCTCGTGATTGTATCAAGCCCTCATAGGTAATTCAGAATAATCTCCCTATCTCAAGATCCTTAATTTAATCATAAGTGCAAAGTTGTTTTTGCCATATATAGCAGCATATTCACAGTTTCCAGGGATTAGAATGTGAACATCTTTGGAGGGCTATTAATCTGTTTACTTCCCATTTACCTTTTTTTCAGGAAGGCATTAGAGGATGTGTTTATAAAAACAAAGGATTAAACAAAGGAAAAGGAAAAGAGATACCAGCAAAGGAGAACAATACTGGATTGGTGATAGCAATAAATCCCATAGGGACTAGAGGCTGTAATGCTCCAGGAAGAAAATCTAGAAGGGAAAAAAGGATCTGCTAAATTAATTGAAATGTTTGTGATGCTTTATCACTTTGACAGAGTGCTTGAAGACATATTAATAATAATTACATTAAAATATGGTACTTACTAAGATAAAGAAAAACAAAAGGTTGCATTAAAAGTTAATGTGGGGAGACTTCCGGAGAAGATGGCGGCTTAGTAAGACGCGCGGATCTTAATTTCTCCTCCAGGACAGCTACTAGGGGAGTAGAAACGATACAGAACAGCTCCCAAAGCCACGACAGAGATAAAAAAGACAGCGTACCCCATCCTGGAACAGCTGGCTGGCTGAGAGAACCCGCTCTGGTGAGATCGTCGAGGGGCGCGGGCTTCACCAGGCAGGGCGGCAAACGGCCGGAGTCACTCCCTTCCCCCTTCCCCGGGCCGGCTGGGAGAATTGGACAGGCGGTCCCCTTAAACCGCGGCGGCTGGCGCCCACACCACGCATGGCCCCCCGGACCAACTGAGAGAATTGGATTGGAAATGCCCAGACCACGGAGAACGGCGACGGGGGGGGGGCCCTTCCAAACCCGTGACTCCCCGGGAACGTGCACTCTCCCGGACGGGACGCTGTGGCTGGCGCCCTCCCGCCACCGGGCCGACTAGGAAATTCGGACGGGCGCTTTCCCGAGCTGCGGCGGCCAGCGATCCTCCCCGCGTTCGGACCCCGGGCTGGTTGGCACTCTTCCAAGCCGCTTTTGCTAGCGAACCTCACGGACGGCGAGAGTTTTCCATAGTTAAAGGACCCACAGCACCTTTTACTGGTGGGACCCGCAGACAAACGTGTGCCACGAGCGCCACCTACTGGGCAGGATAAGAAAAACAGAACCCAGAGATTTCACAGAAAAATCTTACAACCTTGTTGGGTCCGACACCCAGGGAAATCTGACTAAATGCCCAGATGCCAACAGCAGAAGATAACTGTCCACGCTGAGAAGCTTGAGAATAAGCCCAGTCAAAGGAACAAACCAATAGTTCAAATGAGATACAAGAGCTGAGACAACTAATGCTGAATATACGAACAGAAATGGAAAACCTCTTCAAAAATGAAATCAATAAATGGAGGGAGGATATGAAGAGGACATGGGCTGAACATAAAGAAGAAATAGAAAAACTGAAAAAACAAATCACAGAACTTATGGAAGTGAAGGATAAAGTAGAAAAGATGGAAAAAACAATGGATACCTACAATGATAGATTTAAAGAGACAGAAGATAGAATTAGTGATTTGGAGGATGGAACATCTGAATTCCAAAAAGAAACAGAAACTATCGGGAAAAGAATGGAAAAATTTGAACAGGGTATCAGGGAACTCAAGGACAATATGAACCGCACAAATATACGTGTTGTGGGTGTCCCAGGAGGAGAAGAGAAGGGAAAAGGAGGAGAAAAATTAATGGAAGAAATTATCACTGAAAATTTCCCAACTCTTATGAAAGACCTAAAATTACAGATCCGAGAAGTGCAGCGCACCCCAAAGAGATTAGACCCAAATAGGCGTTCTCCAAGACACTTACTAGTTAGAATGTCAGAGGTCAAAGAGAAAGAGAGGATCTTGAAAGCAGCAAGAGAAAAACAATCCATCACATACAAGGGAGACCCAATAAGACTATGTGTAGATTTCTCAGCAGAAACCATGGAAGACAGAAGACAGTGGGATGATATATTTAAATTACTAAAAGAGAAAAACTGCCAACCAAGACTCCTATATCTAGCAAAATTATCCTTCAAAAATGAGGGAGAAATTAAAACATTCTCAGACAAAAAGTCACTGAGAGAATTTGTGACCAAGAGACCAGCTCTGCAAGAAATACTAAAGGGAGCAGTAGAGTCAGATATGAAAAGACAGAAGAGAGAGGTATGGAGAAGAGTGTAGAAAGAAGGAAAGTCAGATATGATATATATAATACAAAAGGCAAAATGTTAGAGGAAAATATTATCCAAACAGTAATAACACTAAATGTTAATGGACTGAATTCCCCAATCAAAAGACATAGATTGGCAGAACGGATTAAAAAACAGGATCCTTCTATATGCTGTCTACAGGAAACACATCTTAGACCCAAAGATAAACATAGGCTGAAAGTGAAAGGTTGGGAAAAGATATTTCATGCAAATAACAACCAGAAAAGAGCAGGAGTGGCTACACTAATATCCAACAAATTAGACTTCAAATGTAAAGCAGTTAAAAGAGACAAAGAAGGACACTATATACTAATAAAAGGAAAAATTAAACAGGAAGACATAACAATCATAAATATCTACGCACCGAACCAGAATGCCCCAAAATATGTGAGGAATACACTGCAAACACTGAAAAGGGAAATAGACTCATATACCATAATAGTTGGACACTTCAATTCACCACTCTCATCAATGGACAGAACATCTAGACAGAGGATCAATAAAGAAATAGAGAATCTGAATATTACTATAAATGAGCTAGACTTAACAGACATTTATAGGACATTACATCCCACAACAGCAGGATACACCTTTTTCTCAAGTGCTCATGGATCATTCTCAAAGATAGACCATATGCTGGGTCACAAAGCAAGTCTTAACAAATTTAAAAAGATTGAAATCATACACAACACTTTCTCAGATCATAAAGGAATGAAGCTGGAAATCAATAATAGGCGGAGTGCCAGAAAATTCACAAATATGTGGAGGCTCAACAATACACTCCTAAACAACGAGTGGGTCAAAGAAGAAATTGCTAGAGAAATCAGCAAATACCTTGAGGCGAATGAAAATGAAAACACAACATATCAAAACTTATGGGACGCAGCAAAGGCAGTGCTAAGAGGGAAATTTATTGCCCTAAATGCCTATATCAGAAAAGAAGAAAAGGCAAAAATGCAGGAATTAACTGTCCACTTGGAAGAACTGGAGAAAGAACAGCAAACTAATCCCAAAGCAAGCAAAAGGAAAGAAATAACAAAGATTAGAGCAGAAATAAATGAAATTGAAAACATGAAAACAATAGAGAAAATCAATAAGGCCAGAAGTTGGTTCTATGAGAAAATCAATAAGATTGATGGGCCCTTAGCAAGATTGACAAAAAGAAGAGAGAGGATGCAAATAAATAAGATCAGAAATGGAAGAGGAGACATAACTAATGACCTCACAGAAAAAAAAGGAGGTAATAACAGGATACTATGAACAACTTTACGCTAATAAATACAACAATTTAGAGGAAATGGACGGGTTCCTGGAAAGACATGAACAACCAACTTTGACTCAAGAAGACATAGATGACCTCAACAAACCAATCACAAGTAAAGAAATTGAATCAGTCATTCAAAAGCTTCCTAAAAAGAAAAGTCCAGGAACAGATGGCTTCACATCTGAATTCTATCAAACATTCCAGAAAGAACTAGTACCAACTCTCCTCAAACTCTTCAAAGAAATCGAAGCGGAGGGAAAACTACCTAATTCATTCTATGAAGCCAACATCACCCTCATACCAAAACCAGGCAAAGATATTACAAAAAAAGAAAACTACAGGCCAATCTCTCTAATGAATATAGATGCAAAAATCCTCAATAAAATTCTAGCAAATCATATCCAACAACACATTAAAAGAATTATACATCATGACCAAGTAGGATTCATTTCAGGTATGCAAGGATCGTTCAACATAAGAAAATCAATTAATGTAATACACCACATCAACAAATCAAAGCAGAAAAATCACATGATCATCTCAATTGATGCAGAGAAGGCATTTGACAAGATTCAACATCCTTTACTGTTGAAAACACTTCAAACAATAGGAATACAAGGGAACTTCCTTAAAATGATAGAGGGAATATATGAAAAACCCACAGCTAATATCATCCTCAATGGGGAAAAATTGAAAACTTTCCCCCTAAGATCAGGAACAAGACAAGGATGTCCACTATCACCACTATTATTCAACATTGTGTTGGAGGTTCTAGCCAGAGCAATTAGACAAGAAAAAGAAATACAAGGCATCAAAATTGGAAAGGAAGAAGTAAAACTATCACTGTTTGCAGACGATATGATACTATATGTCGAAAACCCGGAAATATCCACAACAAAACTACTAGAGCTAATAAATGAGTACAGCAAAGTAGCAGGTTACAAGATCAACATTCAAAAATCCGTAGCATTTCTATACACTAGCAATGAACAAGCGGAGGGGGAAATCAAGAAACGAATCCCATTTACAATTGCAACTGAAAGAATAAAATACCTAGGAATAAATTTAACCAAAGAGACAAAAATCCTATATAAAGAAAACTACAAAAAACTGCTAAAAGAAATCACAGAAGACCTAAATAGATGGAAGGGCATACCGTGTTCATGGATTGGAAGACTAAATATAGTTAAGATGTCAATCCTACCTAAATTGATTTACAGATTCAACGCAATACCAATCAAAATCCCAACAACTTATTTTTCAGAAATAGAAAAACCAATAAGCAAATTTATCTGGAAGGGCAGGGTGCCCCAAATTGCTAAAAACATCTTGAGGAAAAGAAACAAAGCTGGAGGTCTCGCGCTGCCTGACTTTAAGGCATATTATGACGCCACAGTGGTCAAAACAGCATGGTATTGGCATAAAGATAGATATATCGACCAATGGAATCGAATAGAGTGCTCAGATATAGACCCTCTGATCTATGGACATTTGATCTTTGATAAGGCAGTCAAGCCAACTCACCTGGGACAGAACAGTCTCTTCAATAAATGGTGCCTAGAGAACTGGATATCCATATGCAAAAGAATGAAAGAAGACCCATCTCTCACACCCTATACAAAAGTTAACTCAAAATGGATCAAATATCTAAACATTAGGTCTAAGACCATAAAACAGTTAGAGGAAAATGTAGGGAGATATCTTATGAATCTTACAACTGGAGGCGGTTTTATGGACCATAAACCTAAAGCAAGAACACTGAAGAAGGAAATAAATAAATGGGAGCTCCTCAAAATTAAACACTATTGTGCATCAAAGAACTTTATCAAGAAAGTAGAAAGACAGCCTACACAATGGGAGACAATATTTGGAAATGACATATCAGATAAAGGTCTAGTATCCAGAATTTATAAAGAGATTGTTCAACTCAACAACAAAAAGACAGCCAACCCAATTACAAAATGGGAAAAAGACTTGAACAGACACCTACCAGAAGAGGAAATACAAATGGCCAAAAGGCACATGAAGAGATGCTCAATGTCCCTGGCCATTAGAGAAATGCAAATCAAAACCACAATGAGATATCATCTCACACCCACCAGAATGGCCATTATCAACAAAACAGAAAATGACAAGTGCTGGAGTGGATGTGGAGAAAGATGCACACTTATCCACTGTTGGTGGGAATGTCAAATGGTGCAACCACTGTGGAAGGCCATTTGGCGGTTCCTCAAAAAGCTGAATATAGAATTGCCATACGACCCAGCAATACCATTGCTAGGTATCTACTCAGAGGACTTAAGTGCAAAGACACAAATGGACATTTGCACACCAATGTTTATAGCAGCATTATTTACAATTGCAAAGAGATGGAAACAGCCAAAATCTCCATCAACAGACAAGTGGCTAAACAAACTGTGGTATATACATATGATGGAATATTATGCAGCTTTAAGACAGGATAAACTTATGAAGCATGTAATAACATGGATGACCTAGAGAACATTATGCTGAGTGAGTCTAGCCAAAAACTAAAGGACAAATACTGTATGGTCCCACTGATGTGAACGGACATTCAAGAATAAATTTGGAATATGTCATTGGTAACAGAGTCCAGCAGGAGGTAGAAACAGGGTAAGATGATGGGCAATTGGAGCTGAAGGGTTACAGACTGTGCAACAGGACTAGATACAAAAACTCAAAAATGGACAGCACAATAATACCTAATTGTAAAGTAATCATGTTAAAACACTGAATGAAGCTGCATCTGAGCTATAGGTTTTTTTTTTTTTTAATTTTTTTTTTTATTTTTTTATTAATCAAAAAAAAGAAAAGAAATTAACACAACATTTAGAAATCATTCCATTCTACACATGCACTCAGTAATTCTTAGTATCATCACATAGATGTATGATCATCATTTCTTAGTACATTTGCATCGATTTAGGAAAAGAACTAGCAAAACAGCAGAAAAAGATATAGAATGTTAATATAGAGAAGAGAATTAAAATAATAATAATACTAATAAAAAATATATATATATAAAAAAAGGAAAAAGAAAAACAAAAACAAAAGATACAAACAAACAAACAAAAAACCATATTTCAGGTGCAGCTTCATTCAATGTTCCAACATAGTTACATTACACTTAGGTATTATTGTGCTGTCCATTTTTGAGTTTTTGTATCTAGTCCTGTTGCACAGTCTGTGTCCCTTCAGCTCCAATTACCCATTATCTTACCCTGTTTCTAACTCCTGCTGGTCTCTGTTACCAGTGATATATTCCAAGCTGATCTCGAATGTCGGTTCACATCAGTGGGACCATACAGTATTTGTCCTTTAGTTTTTGGCTGGACTCACTCAGCATAATGTTCTCTAGGTCCATCCATGTTATTACATGCTTCATAAGTTTAGTCTGTCTTAAAGCTGCATAATATTCCATCGTAGGTATACGCCACAGTTTGTTTATCCACTCGTCTGTTGATGGAGATTTTGGCTGTTTCCATCTCTTTGCAATTGTAGATAATGCTGCTATAAACACTGGTGTGCAAATGTCCATCTGTGTCTTTGCCCTTAAGTCCTTTGAGTAGATACCTAGCAGTGGTATTGCTGGGTCGTAATCCATTCTGCCATTCTATGTCTTTCGATTGGGAAATTCAGTCCATTAACTTTTAGTGTTATTACTGTTTGGATAATATTTTCCTCTACCATTTTGGCTTTTGTATTATATATATCATATCTGATTTTCCTTCTTTCTACACTTTACTCCATACCTCTCTCTTCTGTCTTTTCGTATCTGACTCTAGTGCTCCCTTTAGTATTTCTTGCAGAGCTGGTCTCTTGGTCACAAATTCTCTCAGTGACTTTTTGTCTATAAATGTTTTAATTTCTCCTTCATTTTTGAAAGACAATTTTGCTGGATATAGAAGTCTTGGTTGGCAGTTTTTCTCTTTTAGTAATTTAAATATATCATCCCACTGTCTTCTAGCTTCCATGGTTTCTGCTGAGAAATCTACACATAGTCTTATTGGGTTTCCCTTGTATGTGACAGATTGTTTTTCTCTTGCTGCTTTCAAGATCCTCTCTTTCTCTTTGACCTCTGACATTCTAACTAGTAAGTGTCTTGGAGAACGCCTATTTGTGTCTATTCTCTTTGGGGTGCGCTGCACTTCTTGGATCTGTAAATTTAGGTCTTTCATAAAAGTTGGGAAATTTTCAGTGATAATTTCTTCCATTAGTTTTTCTCCTCCTTTTCCCTTCTCTTCTCCTTCTGGGACACCCACAACACGTATATTTGTGCGCTTCATATTGTCATTCAGTTCCCTGATCCCCTGCTCAAGTTTTTCCATTCTTTTCCCTATAGTTTCTGTTTCTTTTTGGAATTCAGATGTTCCATCCTCCAGTTCACTAATTGTAGCTTCTGTCTCTTTAGATCTACCATTGTAGGTATCCATTGTTTTTTCCATCTTTTCTTCTTTGTCCTTCACTCCCATAAGTTCTGTGATTTGTTTTTTCAGATTTTCTATTTCTTCTTTTTGTTCAGCCCATGTCTTCTTCATGTCCTCCCTCAATTTATTGATTTGGTTTTTGAAGAGTTTTTCCATTTCTGTTCGTATATTCAGCATTAGTTGTCTCAGCTCCTGTATCTCATTTGAACTATTGGTTTGTTCCTTTGACTGGGCCATATCTTCAATTTTCCGAGCGTCATCCATTATTTTCTGCTGGTGTCTGGGCATTTGATCAGATTTCCCTGGGTGTGGGACCCGGCTGGTTGAAAGGTTTTTCTATGAAATCTCTGGGCTCTGTTTTTCTTTTCCTGCCCAGTAGGTGGCGCTCGTGGCGCTCGTCTCTCTGCAGGGCCCACCAGTAAAAGATGCTGTGGCTCCTTTAACGCGCCAATCCGAATCTTGCAGTCGGCCTGGGAAACCGCGCCTGGAGGGGGGGGTCGCCGGCCGCCGGGGCTTGGGGGAGTGCCGGTCCAAATTGCCCAGCTGGCCCGAGACACCAAGCATGGCAGGAGGGCCCCGCTATCCAACGTTCCCAGTCAGACCGGGGAGCCACGTGCGTGGAGGGGACCCCAGTCGCCAGCCGCCCCGGCCGGGAAAATGCGCGCCCCTCGGGTATCTCACCGCAGCGGATTCTCCCTGCCCGTTCAGCCGTTCCAGAATGGGGTACGCTGTCTTTTTGGTCTCTGTCGTGGCTCCGGGAGCTGTTTCATATTGTTTCTGTTTCTTTAGTTGCTGTTCTGGAGGAGGAACTAAGACCCGCGCGTCTTACTAAGCCGCCATCTTCTCCGGAAGTCTCTTCAAGTGTTATTTTAATACAGTTATCAAAAACTACAGCACTATATGTGGTAGAGCATTTTCTTCAAATTGTCTATTGCATCAAAATATTTTTGTTGTAAACCTACTTTATCTCTCTTTTTATGGTGCAGGGGGGTGGGGGTGGGAGTGGTTCTCTTATCACTTCTCTTCCTTCCTTCCCTGGTTCCCTCCTTTCCAATGCCTCTCCATGCTTTCAACAGTAAATCAGGATCGCAACCGCTCCCTGCTCACCTCAGGTTTGGCTTGGAAGAGCGGGTGAGGCGACGCACCGGGTCGGGACGAGAACCACGACCTGAGCTATAGGTTTGGTTTTGTTTTGTTTTGTTTTGTTTTTACTATTTTTATTTTTTTCTCTATATTAACATTCTATATCTTTTTCGGTTGTGTTGCTAGTTCTTCTAAACCGATGCAAATGTACTAAGAAACGATGATCATGCATCTATGTGATGATGTTAAGAATTACTGATTGCATATGTAGAATGGTATGATTTCTAAATGTTGGGTTAATTTCATTTTTTCCGTTAATTAAAAAAAAAAAAGAGAAGGGGTAATTGGAGCTGAAGGGATACAAACTGTGCAACAGGACTGGATATAAAAACTCAGAAATGGACAGCACAATACTACCTAATTGTAATGCAATTATGTTAAAACATTGAATGAAGCTGCATGTGAGGTATGGGTTTTTTTTCTCTCTATTATCGTTTTAATTCTTATTCTGTTGTCTTTTTATTTCTTTTTCTAAATCGATGCAAATGTACTAAGAAATGATGAATATGCAACTATGTGATGATATTAAGAATTACTGATTGTATATGTAGAATGGAATGATTTCTAAATGTTTTGTTAATTTTTTTTTAATTAATAAAAAAAGAAAAAAAGTTAATGTGGGGCAGGCCATGGTGGCTCAGCAGGTAGAGTTCTTGCCTGCCACGCCTGAGACCCGGGTTCGATTCCCAGTGCTCGCTCATGTACAAAAAAAAAAGTTAATGTGATCATAGTATACTGTGTAGCTCAGGGTTGAATGATACATACATAGACATAGTAGTGATAACACTAAATGTTGATTTAACAAAAACTGGTATATCACTATTTTGAGAGATCAGGGAATAAGGAGATATGTTGGGGTAGGGTGATAGAGAGTATTTATGTCCTTGGGGGGTAGTACTATAAGAGCTACCTTTTACTGTCTTTCACAGGGGAGAGCCAACAGATAATTCCTAAAATTGAAAAATCAAGAAATTGCAGTTTAAGTATATTTAGAAATATAGAATAAATAGAAAAAATATTGAAAAGACTTTAAAATTTTTTCCTTTAGAGAAAAGGATTGCGAATAGAGAGTACAGTGGTTAAAAACTTAGAATAGGGCACTAAAATGTGTAAGTTCCTCTAAACACTTATTTACTAGACTCCCTGTAGCAGGTAAAGCGGAGGCCTTGGGACTACATTCTGGCTAATGGAATATGGGCAAAGTGATATATGCCACTCTTAAGATTGACCCTCAAAACTTCCTATGTGACTATTTTTTTTTCCTTATAAAATAAGTTGTGAACTTGAGTCCTAGGAGACAGCAGAAACACTAAAAATTAAAAGAAATCTGGGTCCTCGATTCTAACATATGGGGGAGGAGCATCTCACTAGGAACATCCACACTGGATTTTGTCGGAGAAATAAATGTTAATTGCACTAAGTCACTGAAATGTTGGGAGTTTTTATTACAGCAGTAAATTCACTGTGGTAGTTTTACAAAAATGGCCACATTGTAAATTCTTTTGACAATCCTTTGAGAAATGGGATTTAGGTCCCCTTCCTTGAATTTGGATAAGCACTGGGACTCATGTGTAATCCCCAATATGAGGGAAATGATGCTGTGTTACTTTTTGAGAATGGTCAAAAAAGTACTTGTAGTTTCTGCCGTGTTCATTACATGCTCACCTTTGGAGCCCCAGAGCTAAGCCAAGAAGTCTGACTACCCTGCGGCCATGCTGTGAAGAAGCCCAGGCCATAAAGAGAGGCAGAGGTAGGAGCTCTGCTAGCAATCATAATCCACCCAGCTGAGTTCCCAGAGAAAAGCTGTCCTGCGGTACCCTTCCTGAATTAATGACCACATGATTTGTGAATGGCTATTTTAAGCCCCATATTTTTGGAGTAATTTATTAATAGCAACAGTAACTAAACATTCATCCTAACTAATAAATACCATTTGCCTTTTAATCTGTGTACTTGAAATTCTTTGACACAACTAAAAAATAAGTTAAAAAATAAAATGGTTATAAATTATTCATTCCTGGCTTGAAAGCTTTGCTATAGCTACCTCTCCCCACCCCACCCCCCAGAAAGCTTATCTTTCCCCCTAAATCAGTGGCTTTCAAACATACATTTTACAAACATGACCTAGGGCATAGTACGAGTGTGTGTATATAAACACACCATTAAAAGTGCCATCAAATGATACTTAACAAGTACCAAGCACTGGAATTTCCACTCAATACTACTCATTTTTTAAACTGTAGTTTTGAATAAATTCCCTTGCTTACAAATGGGTCAAGACTTCCACCAGTGGTCCTACACAATCTCCTTTCCAGCTGAAAAGACACCGCCATAAACGACAATCATTCTTCAAGTACTTACCCAAATTTAGCCATTAAGCCTTCACTAACCACTGCATCTCTGAGCTTTTATGAAATTATTAGAATTTATGTCATGTCGTTATATTTTCTGCACTACTCATGCTCAACTTGATATTGTAAACTTATCTGGTTCAGGGTTCTGTCCTTTATCTTCCACTTGGTGAATTCATGGCACTCAAACATATTCTCAATATCTGGCAAGTATGTTTCTAAATCTCACAATTGTTACTATGAACTCCTCCGGCTTAGGTTTTCTTTTGGGTGGGGGCAGGGAAATAGCTTAATCTTCCTATTATGTTTAATTTCAAACTGGAAAAAGCACACATAGTTCCAACTCTTTCTGCGTGTGTAGATTTTACACAAACCAAATCATCAAAACACAAACCATTTCTCTAACAGCTTTCATTACTACTATATAGTACAAGAAATACTTCTCTAGATGCAGCCACAAAACAGCAACAGAACCAAGTTCTCACAATTAAATTATGTGGGGAGATAGGAAAACGGAAAAGTGTTCTGTGGAATCAACATTTCCTCACAACTCACTGCTGCCAGCCCTGAGAGATTTCAAGACCCGCTTCCCAGCTGCGCGGTCGCACCTAGTTCTCGGGAGTACGGTCAGCGCAGGGTTGGCAAGGGGTGTGCAGTCCCCCTCGTCAATCCCCGCTGCTACCCGCTCCACAGCCTCAGGGGAAGGGCGACGCCACCGGCGTCAAGAAGAAAAACCCCGCTCCACAGCTGTCCGGACGGTTACCTCCGCCGCGAAGCCTTGGTCGCGCCCTTCCCTAGCAATTGCCTAGCAACGGTCGGACTCCTCCCTCGGGTGTCACTGGAAAAGCGCTCCGCCGGGTCCTTGTGCGATAGCGATTCGGCGCGCGCGCGCCTCAAGCTCCGGCGGAGCGGAAGACGCGCGGAGCCGTGCGAGGACCCCGCGGCTGGGCAGGTCTGAGTTCGCTCGGTTCTTTGGCGGCAGTGTGCGCGCCTTTCTGGGCACCGGTGGGCACAGATGGAGCTGTGCGGCCGCGGGTAGTGTCCGCTCCTCGTCAGGGCCTCTCGGAGGTCTTGCCTGTGCCACCTTTGAGCGGTGCCTCGGTCCCAGAGCGGGCACTTGCGTTTTGAAGATCTTGTGGGCCCTTGTGGTGGGGGCGGGGGGGGGGGGGTAGATATTTCATCAAAAATTATTTTCATTTCTAACAACCTTCGGTGTTTTCGCCCCTAGGAAAGTCTGTCCTGGCAAAGTCGGTCCCTTTGAGAACCCCGTTGTTTATTTTTTTGGTATTCGGAGAAGTTTGTGGGGGGTTGGTAATCACGGAGTGCGAAGCACAGTACAGACACAGAAATAGGTCTGCCATGCTATTAAAATATAAGATTATGGGGCGGGCCGCGGTGGCTCAGCGGGCAAAGTGCTTGCCTGCTATGCCGGAGGACCTCGGTTCGATTCCCGGCCCCAGCCCATGTAACAAAAAACGGAAAAACAAAATACAATAAAACAAGAAAATGTTTAAAGATGTTTCCCTTTCTTCCATCCTTCCTTCCTTCTCTCTGTCTAAAAAAAAAAAAATATAAGATTATGATTACATAATAGCAAGCGAAATTGTTTCTTGTGTCTAAATTATTTCTTTGGGAGTGTAAGAAAGTAAGGAGAAATATTAATGACACTTAGGGTGCCATTTCCACGCTTTTGAATGACAAAATCGCTACTTGATTTAGAAATCTTAAAAAAAAACAACATGTAAGGACTACTTCCTATTAATCACAGTATACCGTAAGAAAGATAACTGGGGCAAGACCGTTTGCCAACCGCTGGTCGGTAATGTGGAAGGGCCTTTAGTCCTGTATGAAAAAGGATGGTATCTTGGTTAAAAACTAATGTTGGGCTTGTACATATTATGTGATCAGATTCTTAAACGTAGTCCAGAAAGAAATTTGACGTGAATATTATGTAGTACTGAATTGGTCCACGCTACAGGATAGTAGAGTCATATAATCCATTGGGAAGTGAATCAACCTGCTTGCAACCAGGAGCTTTTTCATTACTCTTGCAAAATTCTGCCAAGCTGTCTTTTGTGAGCTTGGCTGATTATGATCCCTATTGGTAGTATGTCGGGTACTTCATTAGTGAGATACATACTGGATTGTCTGTTTTCAGAATAGTTTTGATTTTGTTAAAAAATATTTGTTGAAATATTTCTGCTGAACAATTGACGAGGGTAGGTGGTAGCAAGAAAAAATTCTGCTCCTGCAGCGTTGACTGTCAGATAGGAGGGATAGATTCACCAAAAGGTAACTCCAAATTAAAGTACATTTTTCATGTCAAATATGTGGAATCAATAATAAGTGTTCAAAAGTAGAGAAGTGGAAGGTATTGCTATAGTGCATCTATGAGTTGATAAGGAATTGAGTTGAGTCCTGGCTTAGAGACTGAAAATAAAGGATTATGTGCAAGGTAGAATTGATGCAATGTGTTGAGTAATTAGTTTTCAGGGAGAAGAGGGTAAGGAGGAGTAAAAAAATTAGTTTTCGGCCTGAGTGGCAGAATGATGGCTAAACATCAAGGTAAAACTATTTTTTAGTTCCTTAGGAATAAAATTTTATTTGCTGTTTTCTTAGTTTTTCTTTTAACTCTCATGACTCTAGTCTGCATGGCTGCAGGATTTCCCTACACATTTTTTTTATGTTAATATGTATGTTTTGAAGTTTTTGAATAATCATGTTTGCCACAAATAGTGAGTACACGTTTGAGGTAAGCTGTTGGCTAGGCCAGGACAGATGGCCTGGTCATATGGTTTCAGAGACTTTTGGAGGGAGCTTAACTGCTGGTGTCTTCTGTCTGGACACTTAAACCATAGGTGACAGTGTGTAGGTGAAGTTGTGGAGGGAATCATAAATATTTCCCTTTCACCATTTCACGGGTATCTGTGTTGTTTGACTTGGGCAGAGGAAGAACACTTGTATAAGACTTCTCTAATATCCGTTTGGTTCTATGGACAGACGGCCAGCAAAATGTGGGGGGTGGGGTGGATTTCTGAGCAGTGCACTTTGAGGGCCCTAGAATAACTCCAGAAATTTGCCAGTACTTTTCCATTGAATGTCAGACAACCACATTGACTTTTAAGGCAACCCTAGGACATTCCTCAGCCCCACTAAGCCTGAGCCCTTTGGTAGCAAGCTAACCCATTAATCGCTACTGGAATACCAGGAACCAGGTTAAATTGGTCTGGTCCAGTTTCTTTTTTAGGACAAGTTCCATGATCTGGATAACTTAGGACTATTACGGCCTAAAAGTGTTTCTTTGTAAGAACCTCGGGCAACATCAGAACAACCCAAACCTAAAGGATTTAGGTAATAATTAGCTTGCCAAGTGCAGGGATTAGAACTCTATTAGTTTGTGACAGTTGACATTTTGTTAACCAACAGAGGATCTGAAACTCCCATTTCTGGGAACTAATAGGATGTATTCCCAAACTCTTAAAGCTGTTCCTGTTCTTATAATGAATTTTTTTTTTTAATCTTTGTCAAGAGTTCTTTGACTGAATCTGTAGGTGGACTTTAAAAGATCTGGAACCCCCCTGAAATTGTGTGCAAAATACTGTGTCTGTGTGTGCATTTTCGAGGGATAAAGTTCAAGATTCAAATACAAGTCTTAAAAGGATCCAAGACTCAAGAAAAGATATTAACATAATATCCTGCACTCTCCTAATGGTTGGGAGCGTATTTACAAAGATAGAAGCTATTTTCTAGGCAGGTTACTTGAAGTGGGGTTTAGAAGTAGGTAATGTTTTCTGTGTGTAAGGCAGGAGGAAGGAAGTGGACTATCCTCAATATCAGTTTCTCTGAGCCACCAAAAAATGCAAGCTTGCGTCTAATCAGTACATATCAAAATTTTTTACTGTATTTTGTTATTCCTTTTGGGTAAAATGACAAGTATATTTTACTTTCCATCAATGACCAGCACACTTTTCTTTTCATCTTTTTTATTTGGGCCTAAAACTCACAGGGATCTACAATCTAAAAAGTTTCTGATGAGTAACTAAATTAGATCACTAACTTTTTTTTTTAACTTTTTTTATTGTATAGTATAACATATAAACAAAGCAAAGAAATAAAATAGCGATAGTTTTGAAGCATTCTTCAACGAGTGGTTACAGGACACTAACTTTTTTTAGTAAGCTATGTTCGATTTTATGTTCCAGTGGACTTTTTGTTCATTTTATATTTGTGAGATCACCGAAAATTTCCTTTTGCAATCGCAGCATTTCTCCTGTGAGCATTTATGCGCAAAGTGCCTGAAGCCCCATAGTTAAAAACACCTCAGTGCCATAAGGCTTTATCATAAGAGAATTATTTTACAGCTGTGGAATGCATATCAAATTAAAAAGACCCAGTCTCTAGACCTTGAAAGATATCTTGCTTATAGGGTATACAGGTAACAGTTTTGGTAACCATCATCCTTCCTCAAAGAAAATATTAAGTGGGGAAGTTATTTTACTATTTTGTCTCTAATATTAGAGAACCTGAATAGTGTGTATTTTTAAAACGTAGTATGAATTTGTAAAGTGAATGAACATTAATGCTACTTTGTAAGAATTAAAAATTTATGATCAGACTTGAATTTTCTGGGCAGGTGTGTCAGCTTATGGGGTATTTTACAAATTATAATTGCTAATGAGTGTTTAGTTATATTATGTGTTTGTCATTATTTTAAGTTTGAAATGAATATATCTTTTAGAATATATCAAATAAAATTTTACTCATTTTACTGGAACCTTGGATTTTCCTTAGAATTATGATTAAGATTTGATGTCATGTAATATCAGTTTAGAGAAAGTGCTTACAGGGTTGAATGCATTCTTGTCCAATATTAATATTAAACCACTACTTTCTTAACATAAAAAAATGTTGCCTTCTTTTTAACAAAAGTCATTGTCAATACCTAACGTAAATATATTTTTGTACTTAAACTTCATATTTGAAATTTTTTTTATGTCACCACCTTTCTGTTTTTATGGTGCAAAAGGATAACAGTAATTTGGTGTCACTGAGTTTTTTTTTATTTTATTTCTTAAAGCATGCCAATTTAGTGGTTTTAAATTTCTAATTATTGTTTGTTAATAAGTACTAAACTAGCACACAGTTGTGAATTAAATTATTTTAAATAATTTTTTGTAAGGATGATGAATAATATGTTTCCTGTTTTTTATTTTGCCCCCCCCCTTTTTTTTACAGTGCGCTTGTGATACGTATTTTAGAGATAGATGTCAAACTTTGGTTTGAATAAAAAAAATGTCTCTCAGTCCACCTATATTTTTCAAAGAAAGTGAAGAAAATAACTCAAAATATGTGGAAGTAAAACAGTCACAAACTACTTCCCTAGCTTCAGACGATCCCCTTCAAAACTTGTGCTTAGCATCTCAAGAAGTTCTTCAAAAAGCTCAACGAAGTGGAAGATCCAAGTGTCTCAAATGTGGTGGCTCAAGAATGTTCTACTGCTATACATGTTATGTCCCAGTTGAAAATGTACCTATTGAAAAGATTCCACTTGTGAAGGTTGGTAAAAAATTTTAATTATTTGAAAGTAGGAAAATAGACTTGGAAAAGATGCCTCATCTTGGCATGCCCTAATGTAATTGACAAGCTTGATAATTTCATTTTGAAAATAAGTTGTAATTCATGGAAAATTTAATCCTATAGATTTTTAACCCTATTTGTTTTTCTTATCTCTGTAAAAAGAGAAATATTGCCAGAACTCTTGCTTCTGAGGTGAATGGTGGTGTTTTTAATGAAATTATTTTTAAATTAACAATTATAATTTATTTATAAGATAGGAAGAAAGTGAATACCCCAAGTGACAAGTTTATAAACAAACCTGAAGGAGCGTCAAAAACTACCTCAGGGTCTTGGACTGCTCCTTAAGAAGCCACCATCCTAATAGAACTAGGGTTGATTTTACCTAGGTTTTTGAGATTAGCCCCAAATTAGGAGTGGAAACGGAGAACATGTCAGTGACCAAAACTACTAAAATAAAATTCAAAAGAGTAAGACCTACACATTAAGCTATATTATAATCATAATTTTTTTCAGCCAGTTTATTAATTGATTAGAATTGATTGCTTACCTATCAATCTTTCTGGTACTTCCCAAGACTACTTTTATGTAGGCAGTAGTCCCTAGACAATCATGTGTGCCTAATCAAAGAAGAATTTATTGCATATATGTTAATGTGTATAGCACTCTTCTGGACTTTAGGAATAAATCAGACACTATATGAAATTTCACTGCTGACCGTAAAGAAACTAAACTATACCTGGACTCTTTAGAACTTGCCATTAAGAAAATAAATTGTAACTATACTTAAAAATATTTAAATGGTAATTTTGAGGTTTATTTAAATTTGAAGCAAAAAATTTACTTTAATACTCAGATTTTGTTACTTAAATCTCAGTTTTGGTCTTCTCAGGAGTTTAACATTACCATTTCAGAATAGCCAGTTCAGTGGAAAGTTCACTGGACAAAATAAGGAAGCATGGAATTTAATATAAGCTTCACAGTTCCTTGGAAAAACTGAGAGCTTGAGAATAATATATATATATATATTTTAAGTTTCCCATTATTACAGGAATGTTATACTTCAGGGTACAGTTTTTGAAGAATTATTTCATCTTTGATTTATATCAGAGTCACATAAAATATCCCACTATGTTATATCTTAAGATGTGTTCAGAGAGAATTATAGACCAAAATAATAAAAGTAAGTAATATATTGACAAGGCAGGTATTTTCATAGATATTTAATAATAAAAGATTATTTTTCCTATCAGTGGTCTAATGTTCACTATTTAATAGAAATGACTCAAAAACCATGCCATGTATTTGAACAACTACTGGACTGTGCAAAATTTTCCAAAGTATTTATGTTTTAATTACCATATATAAAAAATTTGATCTGTTGGTATATTTTAATAGTAATAAAATGCCACTAAACTTTCTGATTTCTGCCTTATCTTTACTATAACGAATCATTTGACATCTGCTCTTAGATAGCCTGCTTGGGAAGGAAGAATAACTTTATAGTGAGTAAGTCCCTCCCAAGCTTTAAATTTTAGTCTAGGGAATTAATTCATAAATGTCTTTATTTTAATGCAGAATATGATCTTTAAAAGCTATGAGAGATATATAAACAAAGATAAACAGTGCTCTTGACATTTTTTAAAATGGGAGAAGGAAATCAGAAGGGAAAGGAAAGCTTCATCTTTATTAGATTCCTAGAATTTAAAAGGCTCCCTTTGTTCTTTTTGAAAAAAATTGATAGGATAAGGCTTTCCTTCCTAAAGTTTTGATAAACTTGAGCAGAAAGTTTTGTGGTAAATCTATAGAACGTGTCTACTCAAACTGCCATCTGGTGAGTTCTATTGGTGTTACCCTGTACCTTTCATCATGTAAGAAATATCTTCCTTTAAAGTGTATAAACTAGAACACGGACCTATATTTCTGTGACTTGCTCTGTTTCTAACTTCTGTTTCACAGTATCAGCGGTCTCAGGCTTGTTCAAAGAAACCTAAAGATGCCTGGACTAGGTGCCAGGAATACTTGAACAAAAACTTGCATTATTGTCTTATACATGTAGACTTTAGTCCATACAACATTCTCTTTTTATTGTGTGGTTTTACACATAGATTAGGTATATGATTTGTAAAATACATTAATAACACTCAGACCTGTGTGTTTGATAGGAGTGATATTCTTCAAGATATTCAACTTATCCAAAATGTTGACAATCTGCTTTAGGAATTTTCAGGCCATTCAGTCAACCATAGAAGAAAATCACTTTTACTAGTAACAGAATACTTTGTCATGATCTACTTTCTTTTTCTTCTTTCCTTTTTCCTACCTTCCCTGGGCTAAGATAATACTGGCCTGGTACTGAGAGACCCTGGGGAGAGGGAATGTAGTGTCAACTGAAACTGAGCATCCTGAGGACAGTCTGATGTAGAGTTCAGCCAGAAGTAGACTGGTGTAAAATCATATGTGAACTGCGTACTTAAATGGTAAATTTCCTATAATTAGGTGTTGGTTTGATGATTTGAAGCAATTGACCCATATTTAGAAATGATCATTAGTACTAAACCTTATGTGTTACATCAGCAGGGAAGATGGGAGACATGGTGTTTAAAAGCTTAATTGAAAACTACTTGGGGTACATATTTGTCAGCTATAGTCCTTCTGGGATATATTGTTTATACTGTCCTCTTCCCACATGATAGTACAAGAATAGATAAAAATATATGAAATAGGTTATATTTAGTAGTATGCAGCAGATGCTCCTTTAAAAATAGTTCTAGAGCTAATGATGCATTCAACAAAGTAGACAAATCTCAAAATAGCTATCCTGTATGAAAGATGCCAGACAAAAAGTACATGCTGTATAATTCCAGTTATATAAAATTGTAGAAAATGTAAACTAATCTGTAATGACAGCATATCAATGGTTGCCTAAGAATTGGAGGTGGTAGTTGATAGGGAGAAGGGAGGAAGGGAAGCATGAGAAAACTTTTGGGGGTGATAGATATGTTCTTTATCTTGTTTGTGGCGATGGCTTCACAGGTATAACATGTTAAAAATTATTAGATTGTATACTTTAAATGTGTGCAGTTTAATGTGTAAATTTTATCTCTTTAATAAAACTGCTTTTAAAAAAATAGTGTGTACCCCAGGATAGATACCTAAAATCCTGCCTGTTTAGAGTGGGGTTGGGAGTTGGAGATGGTAGAAAGTATAAATAAATCACTTGGCATCTGAAATAAAGAACCCACCTATGTGGGGCGGGGGGGAGGCGATTATATGTAGTGGGAAAGTTATAACTTGGCTTTTCTTTTCATAATCATGGATGAATGCAGGACTTGTATAAGCATTATAAAGACATACAAATCAAAATGAAATAATATAAAAATCGAACTCAAGGAACTCAAGGGTGTTATTTTTGTTGAGGCAGAGCATAATCCATAAGAAGTAAGTAGTGAAACTTTAAGAGAAAAATACTTAGGCAAGATGATCTCAGGGAGACTTATTTTTGATGTAGAGAGTGTACTTCATAGACTATTATTATTGTTATGTTTTTCCAATAGATAATTTTTATTTCACTTGTGCTGTTAAAGGCCACTGTGGAGAATCATAATGTTCACAACAAAGAATAAGACCTTTGACCTTACAGGGTGTACAAGGAAGAAAATTCTTAACTTGAATTTTCAGTATGAAGCCTTTACCCAATCTCTTTTTAAAATAGCATAAAATCGGGCAGGCTACAGTGGCTCAGCAGGCAGAGTCTCTCCTCCCATGTCAGAGACCTGGGTTCAATTCCCTGTGCATGCCCATGTAAAAGAAAAAAGCATAAAATCAACAAACCTAATGTTTATACAAGTAATATAAAATGTTTTTGGCACAGATACAGAAATTTGAGAAATTGGACTCAATAGTTGTGTAATTTAAATGAAAATGACATTAGAACTTTTCCTTTAAGAGCAGATTCTGTGTTAAATGAGTTGAAAATAATTGTTCTATTACCTGATTAGCAGTATCAAGGAAGAAGTGTGGGTTTGCTGTATGTCTTCTCATGATTCTTAATATTCTGGTCTAGAAAAGTGTGGCTTTCAAACCATAAGCATGTTTATAGGAAATTGTTGTAAGTTTGCAATTTAAGCTTTAAAGACTGTTTTTTGTTAGCATGAAAATTAGAATTTTTACATTTGTTTTTTTTTTATTTTAGCTTCCATTGAAGATTGACATCATTAAGCATCCAAATGAAACAGATGGCAAAAGTACTGCTATACATGCAAAACTCTTAGCACCTGAATTTGTAAATATTTACACATATCCTTGCATTCCAGTATATGAAGAAAAAGACCATGAAGTAGGCAGCTTGTTTTCACAACTCTTTATAATGAATCAAAAAATGATTTTTAAACTCCCTTGCCTTCCTGATTTTACTTGAACATGACTTTTTTTTTCTTAATGACCTAGTATTATCCTTATATAGCATTAAACAATATGCAGTTTATTTCAGTGATATTTTCCAAGGGCAAATGATCCTAGACTTATGCTTTTTTGAGTCTTTCTGCTTTTTATAATTATCTGCCTTATTTCTTCATGTTTTTACTCTTTATCAATACTACTTTGCCTGCTTTTACTTTCATCCCTTTCCATTCTCTTTCCTGTGCTACATCTAGATGGTTGAATTTGGTACAAACCAGGAAACCAGATTAAAAGTCTTGCTGGAATATTTTCAGAAAAAAGAAAGACTGAGTTAGAAGAGATTTTAGGAATTCTCACTCAATTAGAGTTTTAGTACATGGCCTTTGTATAATTCTCTTGGCTCCTCAGACACCTTCCTTGTCATTTCTACATTCTTAATTAATTTTCACTTAGTTAAAATTGTCACATCAGTGAGCTATTACTGGTCTTCTTGCTGAAAAATGAATGTTACACTTTTGTCAAAAAATTAGGCTATTGTCTAATGTCTAATAAATTAGTCTATTACTAGTCTTCTTGCAAATATGAATGTTATATTTTTGTCAAAAAATTAGGCCTTGGGTACTAATTTAAGAAACATGTAATTGGTTGGTGTAATCTAGGAACAGATTTAAAAATTAGTTCATTCATTTTTTCCAGAAAGAACTTGGTAAACTTTTCCTTTTCAGTATATTTTTTTTGGTTGAATTCATACAGAGTTGTGTTTGTAAATAATATTTGAGTGTTTTTGGTTCTAGGAATATAATTCTTTCCTTCTGTGATTAGCTAGGTCACCATTCTCAGTACAAACATGCATAAGAAAGGTGGTACTATATATATTTAATTTTTCCTGGAATATTAGATTTTTTATTTCAATTTTCAGTATAATAAATAATACTTTAACAAATGTTCTTGAGCATTGTATCTGTGTGTTTTTATATTATTTTATTAAGATAAATTGCTATAATGAAAATATTAGGTGAAATGGTATGAACTTTTAATGTTCTTTCTTTAAAACTGACAGATTTATGTCATGAAGAATAATACTATTTATATTCTGTCATGAATAATAATACTGTTTAGCCCTTCCATCACCTAATGGCATTAAAAGCCCATTACACCATATCTTCATCAACACTGACTATATCATTTGTTTTATCTTTGCTTACTATATATGTAAAAATAGTATTTAGTCAGTGAGCTGTTTGCAGTAATTCTTTCACAAAGTATCATGTACTTTGCCTTTTATCATGTGAGATATTATGTAATTTTTAGCCTTTTAGTTCCAGTTACAATGAACTTGACCTCTATTAATCAATGAATAACTTATTTTGATAAAATTCTTTTCATTATTATGATTATAAATTATTAGAGAGGAACCCAAAATTTTAGCGTACATATTTAAAAAGCATATACAATAAAGCCTAATGTTAATTCTTAGATAGTAAACATTCTTTTTCTCTTACAATTTTAAGTCATTGGAATTTATTCATTTTAAAGATCATAAAAGCACACTGTTAATCTAAGTTTCTTTGCTTTAGGTTGCACTTGTGTTTCCTGGACCTAAGTCTGTCTCAGTAAAAGATATTTCTTTTCATCTGCAAGAAAGGATTCGAGGTAATGTTAGAGGTAAAAGTGATGACCCTGACAAACCACCTAGTAAACGCAAAAAAACTGAAGGACAAAAGGACCATGATTTGGATGACAGCAAGTGGAAAGACACAACACTGAAAAAAATTATATTTATAGATAGCACCTGGAACCAAACAAACAAAATATTCACTGATGAGCGACTTCAAGGTAAGAAGAGGTTTTTTTGGCTTTTGTTGTTGAAAGGAGAATTGCATTGAATACTCATGTGCCTTTCCCCAAGTTTACACATCATTAACATTTTTTAACATTTGTTTTATTTGTCTTTCTCTATTATATATATATATGTGTGTGTATGTGCCTGTGTTTTTACTTATATATATATATATATTTTTTTTTTTTGGTTGGATTTTTTTGAAAGTGAGTTCCAGGCTTTAATACACTTCACTTTTAATATTTCAGTGTATGTCTCCTAGGAATAAGAACATTTTCCTACTTAATAATCACAATACCATTATCACTCCTAAAAATTAGTAATATATCTGTATAGTCCATATTTGAATTTCCCTAATTGTCCTCAAAATATGTTTTATAACTTTTTTCTCCCTGATGCAGCATTTAAAGCCCTCACATTATGTCAGTTCAATCTCTTAATCTAGAGCAGTCTACTTGTTTTGTTTTGTTTTTTTATATATCTTTATTAAGAAATCTTCAAACACACATTCCAGACATGATGTACAGTCAGTGGCTCACAATATTATCACATAGTTGTGTATTCATCACCATGATCATTTTTAGAACATTTGCATCACTCCAGAGAAAGAAAAAGAAAAGAAAAAATTCATACATTCCATACACTTACCCCTCCCTCTCACTGACCACTAGTATTTCCATCTACCCAATTTATTTTACCTTTGTCCCCCCATAATTTATTTATTTTTTTATCCATTTTTTTTTTCCTCATCTGTCCATACCCTGGATAAAAGGAGCATCAGACACAAGGCTTTCACAATCACACAGTCCCATTGTAAACGTTACATCTTTATACAATGGTCTTCAAGAATCTAGCTTACTGGAACACAGCTCAATAGTTTCAGGTACTTCCCTCCACCCACTCCAATACACCATAAACTAAAAAGGGATATCTATGTAAATGCATAAGAATAACCTCCAGGATAATCTCTCAGCTCTATTTGAAATCCCTCAGCCATCGAAACTTAATTTTGTCTCATTTCTCTCTTCCCCTTCTGAGCAAAAAGGCTTTCTCAATCCCCTGATGCCAGGTCCCAGCCCATCCTGGAATTTCTGTCCCATGTTGCCAGGGAGGTTTACACCCCTGGGAGTCATGTCCCACATAGGAGGGAGAGCAGTGAATTCACCTGCTGAGTTGGTTTAGAGAGAGAGGCCACATTTAGTCAACAAAAGAGGTTCTCTAGGGGTGACTCTTAGGGCTAATTTTAAGTAGGCTTAGCTTGTCCTTTGCAGGAATAAGTTTCATAGGGGTGAACCCTAAGATTGAGGGCTCGACCTTTTGATTTGGTTGTCCCCACTGCTTGCGAGAATATTAGAAGTTCTACAAATGGGGAAGTTGAATATTTCCTCCTTTCTCCCCAGTCCTCTAAGGGGACTTTGCGAGTACTTTTTTATTTACTGCCCAAATTACTCTGGATATATCACACTAACCTAGACAAACTAACAAAATCACATGCCCTATTCAAGAGTCCATGTACTTATGGTGTTCAACTAAATTGACTTTACAACCTAAATTAGGAAATGCACTCCCCAAAATATAAATTTTGCACCCAATAAAAGTCCACTTGTTTTTGTTTTCAGTGGCTTAGACTTTCTTGAAGAGGACAGATTAATTATCTAAATGTTTCATCATGATTAGATTGCATTTAAATATTTTTGACTAGGATAAATTCAGGGTTGTCTGTGACAATTCCAATCTATGCCCATTATTTTGGTGTAATTATTGAAAGTATGACCTTTCACTCCCAGAAATGAACTTGTTTAGCTCATATGTTATATGGTTGCCCTATTCAGTTGTATACTTATTACCTCAAATCAGGAGGCATATAATGTTTTGTTGCATTATTGGCTTGATTACTTCATTAAAATGGTGACTGCCAGTTTTCTCCATTATAAAGGTTTATTTTCTTCTTTGTAATTAGTAAATAATCTGTGAGCTGATACTTTGAGACTGAACTGTTTCCCAGCAGCCTTTCACTGAATCTTTTGATATCCTTGCCTAAATGAACTAAAGTTTAAAAAATGGTGATTTTCTGCTTTTATTATTTCTTTTACATTTGGTTAGTTGGAATTCTTATATAAAGAAGGTGGTTTCTTTATCTCCCTTGTTTTATTCTCTTCATCCTCCCCCTGTACCTACTATCTATCACAATGGTCTTATAGATTTTGTTTTTTATTTAATATGTTATACTCTATCACTAGTGGTATTCTTTCTGATGCTCAGATTATTTTGCATTAATTTTGTGAAGTAACATTTTTCTGTTTTGAATAAATTTCAGGTTTAATGGCCTTCTCATTTTTTAAGTATCTGCTGAATGTTTAATTATGCCCCCCTTTCTGGTATAGTTTGTACTTCTTTTTTCTTGATTAATCTTACCAACAGTTGTCAAAATTAGCCTTTTAAAAGAACTAGCTTTTAGTTTTATGATCATTTCCTTTTTTGCTACATTTTGTATCGCATTAACTTTTGTTCTTTATTGTTTCTTCTTAATTTATTTGGGGTTTGCTATTGTTCTTTTACATCTTGAATGTGATATTTAAATTTCTGTCATTTTTCTATTATTAATATTTTAATACTATAAATTTCCCCAAGTACAGCTTTATATGCATCCAATATGTTTATTCTCTATTGTTTTATAACATTCATTGTGATTTTCATAAGTAGGTCATCTGGGAAATTTCTTAATATTCCAAAGCAAATGAAGATTTTGGTAAAAACTTGCTTCTAAATTTAATGCTTTGTGATCAGAGAATATGAGTAGTATGACAATGGTAGAAGAAGAAACTGGAAAAATTCAAATTAGGAATGCCCTTATATAACATGCCTGGGAATTTAATCTTTTTCTTATGGATCCTGTGACATCACGAAAGAATTTTAAGCCTATAAATGACACAAGTAGATTGTGTTTTAAATCTAATGGAAAGAGCAGGGCTGGGACCAAGCTTCCATCTCCAACTCTGCCACTAAATAGGCAAATTGTTGTTGTTGTTTTTAAATTGTATTGCATTTTTAAATAAAATATGATGCATACAAAAGAATATATATAGCACCATTAAGTTATGGAACATAATGATATAATGAATGGTTAAGAATCCAAGCTCTAGACTATTATCAATAACTATCTGTGTTTTCCTTCCTTAGGCAATCTTCTTACTCATTCTACTGAGTTAACTTTGTTCTCCTAAATTAGGTGTTTATTCCTTCTTTTACTTTTTAAGTTTATAGTTTCACTATGTATGTATGCTTTCATAAACTATATGTTTAGTTTTGCTTGATTTTGAGCTGTATGTGGTTTTCTTGGAACTTGTGTTTTAAACTCACCATTTTGTTTCTAAGATTTATCCTTATTGTCATATGATTGTTAACTATAGGTCATTTTCTCTGCTGTATATTACCCATTATGTGAATACACTATAGTGTATCCAGTCTTCTGTCAATGAAACACTTGGAGTGGTTCTAATTTTTCTAATACAAATAGTGCTATTATGAGCTTTCTTGTGTATATGCAAGCTTCCTCTAGAAAATATACCCTAAGAGTAAAGGTCTAAGTATGAGAATACTCAGCTTACAAGGTAGTGTCAAATTGTTTTCCAAAGTGGGTATATCTGTACTCTTATCATTAATGTGCATTGCTTCGTAACCTCTTCCACCATGATATTATCAAATGTTTGATTTTAGCTAATATAGTGAGCATTGAGCATCATTTCATTTGTTTATTTGGCCACACACATCCTATTCTATGAAATGCTTATGTCCATTTTTCTGATAGTTTGTTTATCTTTTCTTAGTAAATGTAATAATAATTTGTTTCTATACCCTCTGGAAGTTTGTGGCTTATTTTTCAGTTCTTTTGTGGTGTCTTTTGGGCAACATAAGTTGTTCTTTTTAATACATATTTATTAAAGTAGAGAAGTTGTAGATTTACAGAAAGATTGTGCAAAAACTAGTTTCCATGCACTCCGTTATCAACACTTTATATTAGTGTGATATTTTTGTTGTAATTGATGAAAGGATATTATTATAATTATAGAATTAACTATTGTCCATAGTTCATATTAGTAGTCACAATTTGTGTTATACAATTGAAGGTGTTTTGTTCTTTTTAATTTTTATTCTAATAATATATATACAGTACAATTTCCCCTTTCAACCACATAACATTCAAAATTATGTGCCATCATCACCACCCTCTGTTACCAAAATATTTCCATCAATCTAAGCAGAACGTCTGCACGATTAAGCAATAAACACAGTCCCCAGCCCCGGTTAACCTGTATTCTAGTTTCTGACACTATGAATTTGCTTTTTGTAATTATTTAGTATCATTGAGATCATATAATATTTGTCCTTTTGTGTTTTGCTTATTTCACTCAACATGATGTTTTAAGAGTTCATACATGTTGTTGCTTATATCAGGACTTCACTCCTTTTCGTGGCCGAATAATATTCCTCTGTGTGTGTGTATGCAACACATTTTGTCTATCCAGTCATTTGTTAGCAGACACTTGGGTTGCTTCCACCTTTTGGCAATCATGAATAATAGTGCTGTGAACATCCATATGTAAAAATCTGTTCATGTTCTGCTTGCAGTTCTTTGGAATATATACCAGGAAGTGGGGTTGCTAGGTCATTGGTAATACTTAACTGTCTGAGTTAAAACTGTTTTCCACAGCAGCTGCATCATTTTACATAGGTATTCTCTCTCTAAATACTGTCTCTCCTGTTCTCCCTATTCTCTCCTGTGGGACACCTATTAGATATTCTATCCTACATTTCTCTCAATATCCTAATACTCTTTATTTCTTCCTTGTCCTGTCTGCTTCATTTTTGAGGTGGATCAGTAGATTTTGGTAACTTTTTTTGGTAAAAGTTGGAGCATGATAGTAAGAAATCACTGATGACTCATAGGTTCCTAATTTGGGTCTGTGGGCTACCTTTGATGATACCTTTTCATTTGTATTTCCCACTTTAAAAAATAAAATGTGCTAAAAATAAAGTATGGCAATATAAATAATATAAATAATAAGTTATTTATTATTTATTTATTAATAAATACTATTTATTATTATAACTAATAAGTCTGAATACTATTCTGAAATGCTAAAACTAAAAGCATTCTGTGTTTGTATGCTGACATCTGAATTATGAAAGATGAGAGCAGTGTTCTGTGGTTTCATGAATCATTTCCTTTTTTAAGTGTGCAAAAGCAAGACATTCTTGCTGAGTGCATCATTGAGGCTCAGCAGCATGGTTGTGACAGACGTTAAAGAAACACTTATAGGTACTTTGTTCATGAGTAAAGAGCCTAAAATTGATAATCTAGAAGTAAACTTTTAATAGTATTAAGGTCCATTAACTTCCCTGTTTCTCTCAATGAGTTTCAGAAAGTCAAAGAATTGAATTTTTATCCTCGTGGAAATTGATGAATTTAGTCCTGTTATAGGACCTGGTATTTTTGGGGGGGGTGGGGGAGGGGGGACTGCTATATTTTATTTTATTAAAATAACAACACTGGTAAAAGATAGGTGATATCTTAGATGATAACTAATTTTAACCCCTTGCTACAAGGTCCAAGACTCAGAGGTAACTCGCATGTTTAACATTTCATTCCATCTTATGTTTCTTATGTGTGTACCTTAATATATTTAAGGAAATATCCTCTTTGGAATTAGGATTGAAGAAATATATCTATGTTTTTTTAAAAATTCTTAAAATAATTAAGAGAAATGATTATCATTGTGTCACACCCTGTGGTTAAGAAGAAATATTCATACTTTTTTTTTTTGGCAGGGTTGTTACAAGTTGAATTGAAAACAAGAAAAACTTGCTTTTGGCGCCATCAAAAAGGAAAACCAGATACCTTCCTTTCCACAATCGAAGCCATTTACTACTTTCTAGTAGAATACCATGTTGATATACTGAAAGAGAAATACAAAGGACAATATGACAATCTTCTATTTTTCTATTCTTTTATGTACCAGTTGATAAAGAATGCCAAATATTCTGGAGACAAAGAAACAAAAAAATGTATCCATTAATGTTTTTGTTTCATCACATAATTGTGTGTCCATTAATTTTTAGCAAAACTTTCATGTCATTTTACTTTGCCAAAATTAATAAACTTATAATTGTGCTTGGTTTATACTTAGAAAATGGTAATACCTTCAAGACACTTGAAAAAAACACTGGTTTCATACATTTTCCCTCATATTTCTTCAAAGGAAGTTATATCTAAGGGAATTTTTCAGAGAGAGTGTTGACTGAAAAACACATTTCAGATTTTTTTGCTCAAACTTAGCACATCTCAATTCCATTATTACATTTTAGTATAACATGTTATGTTTATGTAATTATTTTCATTTTAGAGGATTTATGTATTTTCACCTGTATTCACCACCACCTTTAGAAGTAAATGGAGTCAGAATCTCCTTGCCGAAAAAGAAGTGATTTGCTTGAAGTTAGTAGCAAATGTAGGCAGAACTAGAATTAGAGCTCCAATCTCTAGGGCTATTTCCTTAAGTCCACACTGCTTGGATGGACATTTTGTTACTTTTTACATCTGCCTGGCATCTTTTTGGGGTGGTAATTGCTAGCAATCTTGTGTTCCTGCATTGGGGTGGGGTTTATGAACCAGTTTAGCAAGCTAAGTGCCCCAAACCTCCAAACACAGCCATAGATCCAGGGATGTCCCAACACCAGGGTCCTTTTTGAGAATTGTTGTGGGTGCTGTAGAAGATAGCATCCTGCTTTCTTAAAAGGCAGTATGGTGTGGCGATTAAAAACACTGACTCTGAAGCTAGACTACCTGGATCCGAAATCCACTTTTCCTTTTCCACTTACCAACAGTATAACAGTTTCCTCATCGTAAAGAATACATAATAGTCACTTGAAGGATTATTATGAGGATCGATGAGTTAATGTATCCAAGGAGCTTTCAGCAATAGCTGAGAGCTACTTTTGTCATCTGTGCTACCAAGTGGCAAGAGCCTAACTTAGCCAGCAAAGAAAAGTAGTGGAGAAACAGAAAAAGGGACTGAGTCCTGAGGATATCGTTTAATTTAATCATTCACATCTAGTTGCACTTTATGGAGCTCTCCTGTTTTAAATAGCTTTTATTTGTCTCTCTGGATCCACTCTCCACTCTTTCATTCTGCCCTCTGCTTTATGAGGAAGGCTTCCTTGCATCTGGCTTCTGGTTCAGTTCAACAAATGAGAAGCACTAGCAGGAGATCAGAGGATGAGAGGAAAATGAATTTGTAATATTTCCCTGGTTGCTTTCCTGTCAGGTCAACATGGAGGCTACCCTGTCAAGCATCCCATATCAAGCAATTTTCCAATTACCCCCCTCTGGGTCAGGTCTTTGCTTCATCCCTTTACTTTCTCACAAGTGATAATGGCTTCTAGTTGGTCCTAGCCCAAAGTATTTCATTACTCTTTGTTGGTTTCCATGAACTTTGTAACTAGTCATTTTATTACACTCTCCTCAAGTTTTCCAATTTGAAGTTGCCCTCTATTTCTTTCAGGGACCCTGACTGATAAGCCATTTGAAAGCAGAAATGATAGATCATTTACCAAAATATATTCAGTGGTGCACATAACATGTTTTGTAGAAAAAGAAAAAAGATCTTGGTAAAATTAGTTTGCTGCAAATTATATTTTCCTCTTGGTGATTCAAAAGGTACATTACCTTATTAAAGTCTCTGAAAAGTCCTGAAATAAACATTTTGAAGTTTATTTCAGCCAGCATGTCTTAAATTTATTCGAATGTGTAAAACCTATTAATCCTTTGAAAAAAGTGTTTCACAGCACGTTTTGGAATATTGTAATTTAGAGCAATCTCATATACAGTTGTCAACTGAGGCCTAAAGGTTTAGTAACTTGCCCATAATTTACACAACTAATAAATGGCAGAAAGTGGTCTAAAATTCAGGACTTCTGATTTAGTTCAATGAGACCACCATTACACTATGTTCTTCATAAAAAGGAGTGTGGATTATATAAGGTTTAAACATTATTAACCTGATAATCTTAGCCAAATGAAATGGCTTGCCTATTTAACATTTATTTTTACAAGAATGGAATTAAAATGGATTTATTAATGTTTAGAACTTGGCCCTAGGAACAGTGGAAGGCCTGAACTGATTTAAACTGGGCCAAAATTGGGTTTCTCTGGGCTAAATTTGGACTTCCCTGTGCCAAAATCTGTTGCCATTTAACTGGCTCTCCAAACCACCTAAACAACAAGTTAGAAAAGAAAAAGAGAACAATCTATCATTTGTTCCCATCTCACAGATGGCATAAAAGATGACCCACATGGTTTGTAACAGCGAAGTTTACCACTAACATCAGATAAAATCTCAAGTTCTTCCCAAAAGAAGATAGTAATACTTGTTAGAGCAATTAATTGACTATGCTTATCTAGTTTTTCTTTGGTAAATAAATTGCTAAAATGGCCCTAATTCTTTACCCCTCCCTCTATTCATTGTCCTTTTTCATGTTCCTTTGAAGTACCCTTTCACTGATTCTGGACTATGTGCATTTCCAAAGATGTAGTTTATTTCCATTTACTCTTGTGTTTCTCTTGTTGCCATAAGAACATGTATGTCTGTCCTGGCCTGCTGTAGGATGAAACATGCATGGAGTAGAGCCATGTTGCCTCAGTCACCCTAGCTGAATCTGTGACCTATATTGGCTGATAGCCAGCCAACCCCCGGATAAGTTGATGATCCCACCCAAGGTCAACAGAATTACCCAGTGTTCTAGTTTGCTAGCTGCCGGAATGCAATATACCAGAAACAGAATGGTTTTTAAAAAGGGGAATTTAATACATTGCTAGTTTATAGTTCTAAGGCTGAGAAAATGTCCCAATTAAAACAAGTCTATAGATATGTCCAATCAAAGGCATCCATGGAAAGATACCTTGATTCAATAAGGCCGATGAAGTTCAGGGTTTCTCTCTCAAGTGGAAGGGCACATGGCAAACACAGTCAGAGTTTCTCTCTCATCTGGAAAGGCATGTGGTGAACATGGTCAGGGTTTCTCTCTCATCTGGAAGGGCATATGGCGAACACGGCATCATCTGCTAGATTCCTCTCCTGGCTTCCTGTTTCATGAAGTTCCCTGGGAGGCATTTTCCTTCTTCATCTCCAAAGGTCGCTGGCTGGTGGAATCTACTTCTCGTGGCTATGTCGTTCTGCTCTGCTCTCTCTAAATCTCTCATTCTCCAAAATGTTTCCTCTTTTATAGGACTTCAGAAACTAATCAAGACCCACCCAAATGGGTGAAGACACGCCTCTACCTAATCCAGTTTAACAACCACTCTTGATTAAATCACATCTCCAGGGGGATGATCTAATTACAGTTTCAAACATACAATACTGAATAGGGATGAGAAGAAACGACTGCCTTTACAAAATGGGATTAGGATTAAGGCATGGCTTTTCTAGGGTACATACATCATTTCAAACCAGCACACCTAGTTCACTGCTACCTGATTCTGGATGCTTGAGCAATGGTTGCTTAGCCTTGTTATGCCACTGAAACTTAATAGCTGTGCATTTTACAACATTATTGTGCAATGGAGAATTCTTCTCTGGATACATTATCAGGCACTCCTTCCTCAAGCACTTCTCTCAGGTTCTCAGCATCACTGTTTCCTGAGGCCTTTGACCACTTGCTTTGCCTTAGTTACCACCCTATGTAGTGACAGGCTTGCGCAATTTTCCTGCCTGAAGAAAAGGGCACAGAATCTCTAGCCTATCCCACCACTTCATGACTATAGGGTGCACCATGCTGTCTGGCAAACTTGGTTCAATAGATTAGACGGTGTGAGATAAATTCCTCTCCCTCCTTCTGATGGGCCATTTAGAGGCACAGTTTTTCATTCAGCAGTCCAGAGATGTACCAAGTTGCTAAGTGTACTTGCCAAATGGCTAACAATGTCTCTCTATGGCTTTTCATGAAATAATAGTAAGCACAATAGAGTAATTTCTCAATTTCAATTAATTTGCTTTTCATTCTAGCTAGCCTTACTTCCCTTCTTCTTCATTCTCACTGACCTGGATTGTTTCTTATAATAAAGTAGTATGATTTAATCTTTGCCTCAGACTTTGTTTCCAGGGAAAACAGAGTTTTAATTTGGATTCAGTCAGGAAAGCAGACTCACAACAAGTATTATATGAAGAAGGAAGTTTCAATTATTTGGAACTTACACTTATCCCCAAAATGTGGGAGATTCTGGAGTAGTAAAGGTCAGGAGGTTGCAATGAAGAGGGTCAGGGAAATTGTCACTAGCTAGTTCAGCCTGAAATGCTCACAATACCTATGCCTTTGTAGACAATAATACATCAAGCTTCTCATTCCCTTAGTCTTTCTAAGAGCCCTGTGTTCCAGCTGAAGGGTACCCCCTTCATCCCTCCAAAGGTCTTAAAAAGAGTGTACTGGGTATATCCATTAGTTGGTCTTTTCTTTAAGGCCATGTTAATGGCAGCACCCTGGTTATAGTCTTTGTCCTAAGGCAGTGTGTAGCAATTACATGGTTTGATTTGGTGACAAGCAGTTTTATTTTCTGCCCCTACACATCCTCTGCTCTATCATATATTCCCTTAATTCCCTTATTTTTGAGCTTACTTCTTACAGTACCTTCTCAATTGCAGCTAGTAGCAGCAACTCATGCTTTCAAAATTCTGTCTTAAAATCTCATGCAATACTGTGAGTGGATTAGCTACATGTTCCAAGTTGCATGTTACTGAGGCAGGAATTTTACAAAATTTTTGCTTCCATATACCTACAGTTAAAAGACCCCAATGAAAGGTTTGACTAAACACTTGATATGCTAACGTTAAAGGCCACCAGTCAAAAATCACCCATTCATGATAGCCATATATCACTCAGACATTTCATGACAACCTCCAAATAAAAAGAAGGATCTAATTAATAAAGAAAAAAAAATCCAGAAAGACAGAAAAAAAAAGAAAATAAAAAGAAACTAAATATCCTCAGTAAAGGATAAAATAAATTGTATCCACAAAGCAAGAATGGTATAGTATGAAAAAGAAGAGGAAATGATCACGAAAGAAATCCTGGAAATTAAAAATGTGATTGCTGAAATAAAAATTCAGTAAAAGAGTTGGATGATAAAATAGAAAATTATAAGTTCCGAATAATTTTTTCCATCCAACCTTGGTTAAAAGTTTGTGATTGAAACCATTGACCACACGCTATCATTGTATTTAATTAAAAAAACTTTTTTGGGAAAAATAGTTGCTGACAATAGCTTTTGAAATTTATAGAGTACCAGATTAACTATTACCCTTTGTTGTAAATGTAAATGAATGAATATAATCTGTACACAGTTGCCATAAATTCTCAAAAAATAAAGAGCAAAAAACAGGTGGAGCAAAAGTCTATTTAAAGGTATATAGCCAGGGTAGCTCAGCAGGCAGGAATGCTTGCCTGCAACGCCAGAGGACCAAATTCCCGGTGCCTGCTCATGTAAAGAAAAAAAAAAAAGTCTATTTATACACTGAATGTAAGTTGGGACAAAGAACACATAATTTCATCATGAAACTGGGTGGCTGAATTACTGAGAAGGGCCAAAGCACTTCTCTCCAAATTGTTCTAACCATGAGTTTCCTTAGTAAGTATTCCCATGTGGGATATATCCATTAACCTTGAGACTGTGGTGACTGCATCTCATTCCATATGTGAGCTGTACGAGACAGTATTTATCCCATTACATATTGGTTATGGTTAGGATCGTGTGTCAACTTGGCCAGGTAATGGTGCTCAGGTCTCTGGTCTAGCAAGCACTGGGCTAACCATCACTGCAAGCACATTTAGTGGCTGGTTTATTAAATCATCAGCAGGTTGATTGCATCCATGATTGATTACATTTGCAGTCAGCCAAGGAGAGTGCCCCCCACAATTAGTGATGTTTAATCTAATCAATTGAAGGTTTTAGAGGAGAAGTCAGAAAAGAGAATCACTTTCCCGATTTCAGCCAGCCAGCTTCTCCTGGGGGATTCATTGAAAAGACCTCCATCAGCGCTGTTAGCTGTGATCTGCCCTATGGAATTTGGACTCATGCATCCCTAAAGTGTGTGAGACATATTTATAAAATCTCATATTTACAGATATCTCCTATTGATTCTCTTTCCCTAGAAAACCCTGACTAATACAATACTTGCTACAGAAAATTGTGTTTGTTAGGGAAAATCTAATCATGTGTGATCTGATGTTTGCACCAACGCTTTGCTGATTAATTTACCATCAATGCCTCAGTATTTGTATTCGCTTTTGGCCAGCATAACTGATGAATTTACCAGCCAGTGAGACTATATTAACATTTTGTTTTGGCTTTCTTTCTAAAATTCAGCTTGAAAAGAAAAATGGTTCTTCTATTGGATTCTTTTTTAAATCTAGTATGAAATATGAAGTATAAGTCTTTTCTAAATCTAGTATTGCCTGTATAGGAAATCTCTGAGAAAGTCAAAGAAACAGAAAGTAGAAAAAGAAAGATATAATTAAGGACCAATCCAGGAAATCCTATGTTTGAATAACAAGTTACAGACAGAATGAGAATTGAGGGAAATTATTATTTTTTAATTTCTAAAACTGAAGGAAACATTTTTAGAATAAAAAACACAAACTAACTTTCATAATCAAGGAATTTGATAACACCAGGGATATAAAGAAAATACTAAAAGTTTCCGAAGAAGATACAGGTCATTTACAAAGACCAAGATTCACAATATCATTGCACTTCTCAAAAACCACACTGTGAACTAGAAGACAATGGAGTGACACCTTTAGAACTCTGAGGGAAAACAATTTTTTTCTACTTAAATTCTATTTGCAGGCATATAATCAATAAAATGTGAGCATAGAATAAAGATATAAGAGGTCTCAAACTTCTACCTCTCATATATCCTTCTTGAGATAAAGATGTTTAGAAAGCTACTGAAGGGTCAGCTAAATCACTAAGAACATAGAGGTTAGTAGCAGAGGGTATGTGAAGCCTAGAATTGATAGTGGAGAAGAGAGATGATGCACATATATTGTGTTCCTTAGCCTCACTTCAAGAAGAGTATGCTGGTTTGAAAGGGTTATGTACCCTAGAAAAGCCATGTTTTAATCCTGATCCATAATGTGGAGGCGGCCTTTTCTTTTAATCCCTAGTCAGTACTGTAGATTGGAAGCTTGATTAAATTATCTCCACAGAGATGTGACTCACCCAACTGTGGGTATTAACCTTTTTTTTTTTAAATATAGGTATTAACCTTTGATTAGATGGATATGTGAATCCACCCATTCCAGGTGGGTCTTCATTACTTTACTGGAATCGTTTAAGAGAGGAAATATTTTGGAGAGAGCCTCAGAGCCACAAGAACTATGTGAGACCATGCATCCAGAGACCTTTGGAGATGAAGAAGGAATATACTCCCAGGGGAGTTTCATGAAACAAGAAACCTAGAGAGAAAGCTAGCAGACTTTGCCATGTGTCCTTCCAGCTGAGAGAGAAACCCTGAACTTCATCGGCATTTCTTGAGTGAATGTAACCTCTTGTTTCTGCCTTAATTTGGATATTTTGATAGACTTGCTTAATTGGGACATCTTTATAGATTTGCTTAATTGGGACATTTGCATGGCTTTAGAACTGTATACTTGCAACTTAATAAATTCCCCCTTTTAAAAGTCATTCTGTTTCTGGTAGCAAACTAGAACATAGGAATTGTACTTTGTCCCACTAACTTCCATCCTCTAAATTCTCATCAGGAAAAGAGGCCATTTGAATCCTGGAGGAGCTACTCCCCAAGCATATATAGAGAAATAAACCTAAGCAAAGCAAGGAGTGTATTGTAATAGACAAAAAGATATAGTTCTCAAATTCACCTTCAAGAAAGGACTTGCTGTTGAGCTGCAATGAATGAGGTCAGCAGTCAGCAAATGTCAGCAATTCAGTGTCTGCCTCAACTGAAGGGAGCTGCTTTTCTCGAGGTCATACCCTTCTGACATCTGGTGACTGAGTGAGATGAGCTGAATGCAGCTACAGAAGTGGCCCTACCCACAGTGGGGAGCAAAATAATTAGGCAGTCAACCCAGAGAATTGTGAGAAATAGTGTCATTATTATTAAAAGACAATAAATTTTACAGTGATTTGTTATGCAGCAGTAGATTCAGAAATTGTTATCAGGAGTAGCATGCTACTGTAACAAAAAGTTAAAATATGTGGTATTGTCTTGGGGACTAGATAGTGACAAAGACTGGAAAAGCAGCAAGGAGACTATTAGTGGAGGCTGAAAAGGCAGTGTGGTAAGTAGAATAAATTGCTTCCCCAAAATATCCACCTCCTAACCCCAGAACCTGTGAAAGGGACTTTACATATCTGATTAAACAAAGGACCTTGAGATGGAGAAATTACCCTGGATTATCTAGGTAGACCCAATGTATTCATAATATTCCTTAAAAGTGGAAGAGGAAGGCAGAAGAGGTGGTCAAAGTGTTGCTATATGGGAAGGATTTGGTCCACTGGTTGCTGGCTTTGCAGATGGAAGAAGGAAATCATGAACCAAGGAATATGGGATGCCTCTAGAGGATGGAAAAGATAAGGAAACATATCTTTCTCTAGAGCCTCCAAAAAGGAATGCAGCTCTGCCAATGTTTTGATTTTAGCCAGTGAGATCCATGTTGGACTTCTAGCCTTCAGAACTGTAAGGTGATAAACTTGTGCTGCTTAAGCTGCTAAATTTGTGGTCATTTGAGGCAGTAACAAGAGGCAAGTACAATGCTGTATAAAGGTTTGAATAATAGTGAGCAAACTCTTAGTAGAGGGTGGAAAGGCAGAAAAGAAATTATTAAATGCTGAAAAAGGGAAGGACCTGAGTTAAATTGTGGCAGAATGCCTAGCAATACTTTAGCCTACTGTAACCTTGAGGATAGGAAATGAACCTTGTGAATTTGTCCATCTCTTGAGGAGACTTCCAAGCTGAATGGTGAATGTACCAGTTAACTTATTTTAGGTGTTTATGGTAATGTAAACAAAAGAGATAAATACATTAAAGTAAGAACCGTTCAATTTTAAGCAGAATTTAGAGAAAGTGTGTCCAACCCAACACTTCCCTGTTTCTTTTGGAAAAGGAAAGATGACTTGAAAGTAGAGACAAAAACCCAGAGGGAGGATCCAAGAAACAAGGAGAGCAACAGATTAGAGAACCACTTGCACAGGGATGAACTAGACCAAATCAGAGGATATTTCCTGCCTTTGGTGTAGGTGGTCCTGACAAGATTTTAGCTGTGTGCCTTCTGTTTCCCTACCCACTCCCCCCATTTTTGAAAGGCAGTGTCTATGTGGTTTTCCTTCTCTAGAAAACATGGACTGACAGATGTTCCCAAGCAGCTGCACAGACGAACAATATCTGAGGAGTGTTATCCATATCTGGATCTGATTTAGATGTTAATTTGCTGAACTTAAGCTTATGTTACAATGGGATAAGACTATTAGGATAGAGAGTGAGTGTATTTTTTTGCTCACAGGTAGGGCAAGAATTGTTGCCAGAGGACAAGACTATGATAGTCTTCAGGTATGCCCCCTCCCCTGCCCATTCCTTCCTTACCTGTATACATATACTGATGTGTACCATGCTTCCCTTTGACATCTATTTCCTTTCACTTTCAATGTGGGCTGGCCTTGTAATTTACTTTGACCAATATGTATTTGCCTTCACTCACTTGGATTCCTGAGCCACCATGTAAATGTATCTGGCTTTTAGCCAGTGAAATGTGCTGGATTTCTAACCTATGGAACTGTAAGATGATAAACTTGTACTGCTTAAGCTGCTAAATTTGTGTAAGAATTCTAATAGGCCATCGTACTAGAGAGGGGGCCTTGCAAATGTTTCTGGAGACCACATGGACAGAGAAGCCACACAGGGAAGAACTAGATACCCAGTCACCAGCACTAAGGCCCCAGACAAGTGAGAAAAGCCTTCTTGGATTCCCTAGCTCAGTTTAGCCACTACCTGAATGCAGCCACACGAGTCAACCAGATGGAGGGCATGCTCCTCCTTCATCTGAAGGACATCAGAAGCTCAAGACATAGTGAAAATTTCCCTTTAAGTTTGGAAGGAACCCAGGATGACATTGTACAGACCCCTCTCTGAGGAAGGAAATGCTCCAATTTGATTTTAGCCCTGAGACCATATCTTATTGTTGGTACCCTATGCTTTTATCTTTGCCTTGAGGCCATTTGTGACGTTGACAATCTTTGGCTGACTGGTGACACTGGGAATAAAAACAACCAAGAATACTTCAAGGATGATTTTAGATGTGCTATCAGTTTGTGGGAGGATAAGACACCTACAGATTTCATCTTCCTTTCTAAATCCATCATAATGATCTTAAAAAAGCAACATTACATTTTAACATTTGAAAATAAATTAAATTTAGAGGTCTTCTATTTTGTGGTTAAATATATTATAAACTTTTATATTCATGAAATACAGTACAATCATTATAAGCATTCTTGAACATTTAACAAATAGCTATTAATATCTAAAGCAGAAAGGATAATGAATAGCAGTTCTGGTTATACTTCTTAAGGGAAGATTATTCATTAGTTTAAGAAAGATGCTACGTTTGATTGCCTTATACGAATGTGTTGATTCCACCTGGTGCTTTGTAGGGAATTAAATAAAGATACAAATACTGATAATAATGTGATGTTTACAGTCTATTATAAGGTGTAATGATTTAACAAATGTTAATGCTCAAATAGAATCTAAATTACTGAATTAAATTTTCTAATTATTGATAACTGTCCTTTCTTTTTAAATTGATCAGATGTGTTGGAATTTTATAACCACCCTGAGTCTGAGAAATGAATGGTTTCGTTGCTTCTAGGGTTTTTAAAAACTAAAATTATTTGTAAGACAAAAACAAAAAAAGTTCTAGTTTTTTCCCATTCTCAGAAAAAGAATACCTAACCTTTTTATCACTTATTATAGAGGTCTTTTTTCCACACTGAGGAATATTTCTCTCTCTCACCCTCCCACCCACTCCGCTATTAAATATTTTCCATTGTAACCTTTTTTCCCTGCTAAGTTTCTCAAGCGAATATTTCACAAACATTTTAGGAAACTCAATTAGACACATCTTTAGTACTTTTTACACACAATAACTTTTCAAAGTCACTATCCTGAAAGAAAGAAAAGGAAGGAAGGAAGTAATGAAGGGAGAAGGCGGGAGGGAGCGAAGAAGGCAGGAAGGAAAGAAACATTGATGAACAAAAGGGCCTAATTTTTTATAAGAATCTTAGGGTATAAGTTCTTTTTTTTCCTTCCAAGGCACATTTCCCTGAAAACATGTTTTGTTTTGTTTTTTTTGTATTTGAAAAATAAAAGTCTTCGTTACTTTTAGAAAATGCTTTTGATGAGTGTTCTAGTTTGCTAGCTGCTGGAATGCAATATACCAGAAACGGAATGGCTTTTAAAAAGGGGAATCTAATGAGTTGCTAGTTTAGTTTGGAGAAAATGTCCCAATTAAAACAAGTCTATAGAAATGTCCAATCAAAGGCCTCCAGGGAAAGACACCCTGGTTCAAGAAGGCCAATGAAGTTCAGGGTTTCTCTCTCAAGTGAGATGGCACATGGTGAACACAGTCAGGGCTTCTCTCTCAGCTGGAAGGGCACATAGCAAATACGGCGTCATCTGCTAGCTTTCTCTCCTGGCTTCCTATTTCATGAAGCTCTCTGGGAGACATCTTCCTTCTTCATCTCCAAAGGTCACTGGCTGGTGGACTCTCTGCTTCGTGGTATGGCAGCATTCTCTGCCCTCTCTGAGTCTCTCATTCTCCAAAATGTTTCCTCTTTTATAGGACTTCAGAAACAAATCAAGACCCACTCAAATGAGTGGAGACATGTCATCCCCTAATCCAGTTTAACAACCATTCTTAACTAAATCTCATCAATCAGGGAGATGATCTCATTACAGTTTCAAACATACAGTATTGAATAGAGATTATTCTACCTTTATGAAATGGGATTTATATTAAAACATGGCTTTTCTTAGGGGGCATGCTTCCTTTCAAACCAGCACAATGAGGTTATAAGAGTTTTCCAAATTTAAGTCTGGGCATCTCAATTTATTTTAAGAATGGGAGTTAAGAAGCTATTCCAAAAGTAAATTAATTTTACTTCCCAGATGAAATCCATGTCCAAAGATATTTAAAGCATGGTATCTTCAGAAGTCCAGGCTATTCTGCTGCAGAGACAGACCATACGGCAAGTCCCCTGGAGACACTACAAGGAGGGAGCAGCCGTGTATGGAAGAACTGAAGTTTCCCGGTCAGCAGCACCAAAGCTCCAGAAGCCCTCTTGATCCTCCCAGCTCAGCTTAGCTGCCAGCTAATACCATTTGAACAGTTATTAGAAATAGTTACACTGAATACCACATAACTTCCATGTCATACAACCAGGTAGTTGACTGCTGCTTTTTCATTATTTATTCAATCATTTTGTTGTTCCATGAAAGTAACCATACTTATAAATCTTTTTTTTTTTTTTTGGCATGGGCAGGCTCCAAGAATTGAACCCAGGTCTGTGGCATGGCAGGTGAGAACTCTGCCACTGAGCCACCATTGCCCACCCAAGCAGCATAACTTTCATATGTGGAAGAAAACAAAGTTTGCCAATTGCCTTTTTTCTCCTGGAGTTGCTGAAATTATGCATTTTAATGTAATGTGCACATTAAAAATAGTTACATATTGGTTATTGAAGGCCTTTGCCGATTGCTTCACATCACTTCTTATATCCGTATATTAGTACTAGAAGAAATATTTGGTATTTAAAATTTCATTTCCTTAAACACCATGGAATTGCAAGTAGATCATCATATATAATTATGAATTGGTGAACAACTCTTCATAATTAAATGATAACCATCAAAGCCTTTAAGGGCAGGCAACTTTGGATAAAGAACAACTCCTTTTTCTACCTCCATACATTAAGATTTCTTTCTAGATCTCAATCCATGGCCTTAGTGGTCTCTAAAATGAGCTTTAAACACTACCATATTCTTATATACAGATAGTTTTACTTCTATCTATCCAGAGACCTTCATTGTCAGCAGCTGGGCTGTTTAATGCATCCAGCTTTTCTCCCATTTTAGGCCTTTCTCCGTTGTGAGAGCAGTTACCATTTAACACTAGTATTCTTTTTTAATTTTTAAAGAAGTATTTATTTTTATGTTTCTTATAAAAGGAAGAAATCAATATCCTCTTCCATATTAGTTTTACTCTGAATTGATAATCTTTGAAAATCTGTCATTTTATGATATTGAACAACTATTAAAATATATGCACACATACCATTACCACCAAAAATATTATGAAAAAATTGAAATTCTATGTTTCCAAGTAACAGCCTTTATTATAGTCAGGATTTCTATCCATTGCACCCACCACATGGCATGCCATTTACAATTTTTTAAGTATTCTAAACTTTCTATTTAATCTGATTATTCATGCGATACAGACCATATATTTGCTTGAGTGTGTGGCACTCAGTTCCAGGATTCTGTCCAACTTCAAATTTTAAAACAAATGCTTTTGTCAGAATTGTCCAGCGAGTTGAAAGAAGTTAGTTAAGACTACCCGTATATCTCAGATTCATACACTCAGTTGCAAGCTTTTTACCATTTTATGATTCTAGTCACAATATATGTCTATTGTTATCAAGATAATTTAACATATTGAATTTATTTACTACTTGTGACTCTTTAACACATTCATTATGAAACCATGCTTAGAATAACCTATAACCTACAATTTTAACCAAGATTCAGTACTTTATCTCAAATGACTAATAATATTATCTTAAATAAGAAGTGCAATCTTTTACTTTTTATGGATTTAAACTTTGAATCTTGAAATCCACTGCCCTATCATTTAAACCAAATACTCTTTTGAGTATGGCCAGAAGTACACAATCCTATTTATATGGGATCAACCTAGAAATTACTCAGTTGGATTTACTAAGGGGCAGTCTTCCCTGATTGGGATTAACTAAGACTACAATTTTAAGAACCTAAAAGCTTTAAATATATGTGTTCATTTTAAATTCTTATGTAATATATGTGCCCATTTTTTATTATTATGTAATTTATGTGTCCATTTTTTATTCTCAGGGAAAAATGTTGTTCTGTGAAATGTAAGCCATTAAATCAATTGAGATACTTTTGCATGAAAGTGGCAGAAACCCAATTCAGAATAGTTTAAACAATAAGGACACTTTTTTACTTCTTGAGTTAAGTAGCTCAGTAACATCACAGAGAATCTAGAGCATTTCTACCTTTCCATTTTGCCATTCTCAGGGCTTTTTCCTTATGCTAGCCTGCCTCATGGTATAAAATGACTGCCACAGTTCTGAGCATCACATGTAGGCATGACAATATTCAGTAGCAGAAGAGAGACAACACATTTTTAAGTGAGGAAACCATTACCAAGAAACCCTCTGGAAAATTTTTCCTAGCTCACATTGAACAGAACTGCATCACATACCCCAAACTATTCATTGACAAGGAATTAGTCCAATTAGGATTTACCTTTAAATTGGGTTGCCTTCCTTGAAGGTATGCATACCTGAGTGAAATCACGTTTTTTAAGCAAAGGGGAAAATGATTGTTGGGTAAACTAGCTATTTTCATATTATAGGTCACAACTCGTTAGAGGATCATGAAAAATTTGGTGGATATAACAGATATTTAGAAAACGTTAAATAGAATGGAATAAAATAAGACAGAAACATATGCTCACTATACATAGTAGGGGCAGACATATTTGTGAAATTTATGTTTGAGTTGCACGTGTGTGTATTCAGCCATGATATAAAATTTGTTTCTTAGTATAGATCTAGGTCAAAGAGCATAAAAGTCATCTGAGTAGAAAACCAGCTATGTCTGCTATAGACAATTACCCAATGGTCCCTTGAAGAAGTAGGTAAGGGAATACCTGTATCCAATCATCCTTCCTCACAAAGCATAATGAGACTTACCAGATGAAAAAGATCCAAGAATAAAATTTTATCTACAATACATGGATCATGTATGTGGACTTAAATAATCATTTAAGAACAAGCCACATAATAATAAAAATAACTGCCATCTACTGAGAGATTATGCACCAGGAATTTGAAATACAATTTTTTAATCCTCCCAACATCCTAAGATTATGTATTATTTACATTTTAAGATTCAAAAAAAAAAAAAAAAGCAGGCTCAGTGAGGTTAGGCTGTGAAAATAAAATTAAGTTTAGCTTTCACACAAGATGGCGCAGGAAAGGGCTGCAGGACAGCTCAAACCGGTCTTGCAGGTAGGAAGGGTAGAGGTTCTGACACAAGCCTAGAATTTGCACCAAATAGGTAGAAGCAAAGTTTAAATAAGTAAAGGCCAGGGTCATTGAAATGTAAAGCACAATCAAAGTGGGAACCTCTGGGGTGGGGGGGAATTTGAATTAGTTAGACTACCCGGATAACCTCTGTAACCTCTGGAGTATCCAATCAGTGGAGAAACAGGGAAGGGGCCTGCATGCTAGGCTTAGGTATAAGATCTGTGGCATTCTATTGTTTGGTGTGCCAGCTATCATTTTTCAGCTGTGCACTCATTCTTGCAAGAACATGAATAAATTATTTTCTTCTCCACAATCAGGTGAGCATTTCTTCTCTTTCAGGTATGGCTTTCTTTCTAACGAGGTAATTTGCTGAAGATCACATAGCAAGTAAGTGAAAGAACTGGGATTTAAATGGTCTTACTGATTTAAAAAAAGCATCCCAGACCTATGGATTACATAAGTCTACTTCTCTAATGCTTAGCTACCTCCAAATAATTTATCACTGTAGCAGCAGGTTTTTTCTACAGAAAGATGACAGTGTTAATTTAAACCCATTTTAAAATTATCCATTTTAAATTTGGTCCATAGTATTCTTTGTACTGTCTTTCTCTAGTTTTGGTATCAGGGCAATGCTGACTTCCTCAAAAAAAAAAAACCCATTTATAAAATTATTAAAAAGTATTTATAATATTTTTATAATATTATAAATAAAAATATTTAATATTTGATAAGGAAAGGAAATTAAACAGATTTCATAGTAATTAAGGCTTTCTACTAATTTCAAAATGAGTCACTGACCATCTTCCTTATTTCACACTGAAATTTTCCAAACAGTGCAAGAGAAATAACATATTCTATTTTATTCAGATCTAGGTATATTGTACAATCAGTCTTCTCATCACAAACCCTTGACAAATAGGCATTTGCACTGATATAAAAAGAAGTTTTAATTTAACTAGTTTTATATTCCATAAAGCAGCAGTTCCTTCTGTCAGGATACAAATATATTCTATATATTTTAATTTTTTTTCATGTTCTTATTACATTTTTTTAACTTATAGATTTACAGATTTAGGATCCATTTGTCTGCTTGAATGGTTGTATACAAATAGTTTTATTACTGAGTACTTTAAAGTAAAGCAAGCTTTTCCTGACCCACCCACTAAAAGATAACATGTGCTCCAGCTATTAGAAAGAACTGCAGCTTTATAAATATAATAATTTTAAAAATAAGCAGTAGTCACAAATAACCAATAAGTATGTGCTCAATTTACCTTCCTGTCTGACTCAATATCATGATTTCACATTCTAAAATGAGTGTTGGGATGGATGTGTAATGCTAGTATTTGAAGACCTGGTGAACTACCATCTTCAACAATCTTAATCCTGAAAATTCTCCCTCCTCATTTGTGTTTAAAGCTTGCTAAAGTCAGTGAAATTAATATCACTAAGATTATCCAAATAAATGTATTTAAAATTTTTCTAAATTGTTCATTTACCCAAGTGTGCAAGCATATTCCATTTGGCAAAGTTACGAGAAATTAATGCTCCACTAGAAGCCTATTACAGTGCCCATTTAAATATCACAGTATGCTGGTTTGATTAATTACCTCAGAAAAGCCATGTCCTTTAATCCTCATTCATATTGCCAGGTGGAATCTTTTTTATTGTTTCCATGGAGATATGACCCACCCAATTGTGGGGGGTAACTTTTGATGAGATGGTTTTCATACAGCTGTGTCTGCACCCATTCAAGGTGGGGTTGCTTACTCGAGCTCTTTAAAAGGGAACCATTTTGGAAAGAGCAACCAGAACCAACAGGGTCCACACAGCCAGAGACCTTTGGAGATGAAGAAGGAAAACAACTCTGGGTAGCATCATGAAACAAGGAGCCAGGAGAAAAAGCTAGTAGATGTCACCATGTACCATCCCAGATACCATGTGCCATCCCAACTGAGAGAGGAAACCCCAAACTTCATCAGCCTTTCTTGATTGAAGGTAACCTTTATTGGTGCCTTAATTTGGATATTTTCTTGACCTTAGAACTGTAAACTTGCAACTTAATAAATTCCCCTTTTTAAAAGCCATCAATTTCTGGTATATTGCATTCTGGCAGCTTAATAACTAAAACACACAGCTAAAAAGGCACATAACCATTCTTTTTTTTTTCTCCAGAATGTTTGATTGATTTATTGCATATAGGGCAGTAAGTAGTAGACCATTTTCTTTAAGTCTGGAGTCCTCACCACAATATTAAGTAGATGGTAGATTTGGCAAAAATAACACATTTGGAAATAAATACATACCTATAAACTTTTCATGACACCTTAAAGATAAAGCAAAATTGCAAATCTTCCTCTGTGAGTGGCAAAGCAATATCAAACAGGTATCATTGATTTTACATATTCACCTTATTCAACTAATTCAAGCACTATTGAATGATTTAATATAAGGTAGCTAATAGGTGAAAATAATCTTATAAAGAGTACATCTGCATATATGTATATATCTTTCACATAACCATTCTTACGGTAAACTGTTACTCAACAATAATGTTTTAAGTTTGTTTGGCTGCTTCTAGCTATCTAGGTAATTTCTTAGCCACTTATGTTCATGGCTAATTGTTATCCTGTCATATTAAGACCATGTTAATAACATACCCAGAAAAACATATCTTGAAATGTAAATATATTAAAAAAACAAATTGCATACCTATTCATTAAAAATATATATTAATTGAGCATCCACTACATGCCAGATATATCCACTATGCTTACGATTGTTTTTTTTTGTTGTTGTTTAACTTATTTTTTCTTTATTAGAGAAGTTGTAGGTTTACAGAGCAATCATGCTAAAACACAGGTTTCCTAAATAGCTCCCTATCATCAAGAACTTGCATTGGTGTGGAACATTTGTTACAATTGATGAAAGCACATTATTATAATTATACTATTAACTAGAGTCCATGGTTTAATTTAGGGTTCACTGTGTACTGCAGTTCCGTGGATTTATTATTTTATTTTATTCTGTTACCATATATATAACTGAATATCCCCCTTCTAAATCATATTCAGACACATATTTTAGTGTCTGAATGTTACATTCACAGTGTTGTGCTTCCATCACCACTGTCCTTTACCAAAATATTTCCATCATTCTAAATAGGAGCTCTGTACATTTTAAGCCTTAACTTCCCATTCTCCATTCCCACCCTGTCCCCAGTAACTAATATTATAGGCTCTGACTCTATGAGTTTGCTTATTCTAATTATTTCATATCAGTGAGATCATATAACATTTGTCCTTTTGTGTCTGACTTATTTCACTCAACATGATGTCTTAAAGCCTTATCCATTTTGTGACATGTCAGACTTCATTCCTTTTTACCACTGAATAATATTCCATTGTGTGTATATACTACATTTTGTTGCTCTATTCTCAGTTGATGGATTATTGGATAACTTCCATCTTTTGACAATTGTGAATAATGCCACTATGAACATTGGTGTGCAAATATCTGTTCAAGTTCTTATTTTGAATTATTTTGGGTATATACCTTGAAGTGCGATTTCCAAGCCATATGGTAATTCTATACTTAATTTTCTGAGGAATCATCAAATTGTCTTCCATAATAGCTGCACTATAAATAAGCTGAGAGCTTTATTTTAAAAATCATAATGATTTTGGGATTTTGAACTTTATCAAAAGTTTTTCAAAAGCATGAGATGATCATGAAGTTTTTCTTCTTTAGTCTTTCAGTACAATGAAATGTATTGATTGATTTTCTAATGTTGGACCAGCCTTGTATGCCAGCATAGACTTTACTTGGCTGCTCTTATATATCGTCCTGTTTATATATTGCTGGACTTGATTTGCTAATATTTTGATGATTTTTGCATCTGTTTGTGATGTGTATTGGTCCATAGTATTCTCTGTACTGTCTTTCTCTAGTTTTGGTATCACGGCAATGCTGACTTCCTAAAATGATGTAAGGATTGTTACCTCTTCTTCTATTTTCTAGAAAAGATTGAATATCTTGTTTTCTTTCTTTCTTAAATATTTTGTGGAATTGGCCAGTGAAAGCTTCTGGGTCTGGAATTTTCCTTTTTGGAAGGTTTCTAACTAAAATTCAATTATTTAATAGGTAAAAGAAAATTTAGATTAATTGTATTTTCTTGAGTAAGTTTTGGCAGTTTATATCATTCAAGAAATTTGTATAATTCATCCGACTTGTGGAATTTATAGGCATTGGGTTGTTTTTAATATTCCTTATTATCCTTTTAAATGGCTATAAGGTCTTTAATGATGTCCTCTTTTTCATTCCTAATATTGGCAAATGGTGTCTTTTATTTTTTCTTGTTTAATTTAGATAGAGGTTCCCTACTACACTGGACATGATTCCCAAGGGTGTAAATCTCCCTGGCAACATGGGAAGGAATTCTCAGGGATGAGCCAACCCTGAGTATTATGGGATTAAGGAAGCCTTCTTGACAAAAGGGGGAAAATAAATGTAACAAAATAAAGTTTCAGTGGCTGAGAGATTTCAAATAGTGTCAAGAGGTCATTCTGGAAGTTATTCTTATGCATGATAGAGATATTCGTTTTTAGTTCTAGTGTATTAAAATAACTAGAAGGAAATGCTTGAAAATGTTGCAATCAATCTAGTAGACTTGATTCTTTTTTCTTTTTCTTTTTTTGTGCATGGGCAGGCACCAGGAATGAAACCCTGGTCTCTAGCATGCCAGGCAAGAACTCTGCCTGCTGAGCCACTGTGGCCCACCCCCTTGATTCTTTTTTTTTTTTGCATGGGCAGGCACCAAGAATCGAACCCAGGTCTCCTGGTATGGCAGGCAAGAACTCTGCCACTGAGCCACCATGGCCCACCCTTGATTCTTGGTGATGATTGTATACCTGTATGGCTTTTACAGTGTGACCATGTGATTGTGAAAACTTTGTGACTGGTACTTCCTTTACCCAGTGTATGGGTAGATGAGTAAGAAAATAAAGACAAAAAGTAAATAGGAGTGAGACGATAAGGGATATGGGATGTTCTGGGTGTTCCTTTTATTTTTGAGGGGGGAGAAAGTAATGGAATATTCTAAAATTGATTGTAGTGATGAATGCACAACTATATGATTACACTGTGAGCCATTGATTGCATACTTTGGATGAGTATATCATATGTGAATATATTTCAATAAAACTATTTAAAAAACAACAAAAAATTTTGATACAGGTTTATCAATTTTAAGAATCTCTTCAAAGAAGTTTTTTTTCCCCTTGATTTTCTCTATTTTTATTTTATTAGTTTTATTTATTTGTGCTCTTAAATATAACATTTCCTTTTCTCTGCTTGCTTTGAATTTTTTTTTTTGCTTTTTTATTGTATAATATATATAAAGCAAAGAAAGAAAAACAACAGTTTTCAACACTTTTCAACAAATAGTTACAGTACAGATCTCAGAGTTTGTCATGGGCTACCTACCATACCATCATCTCAGATTTTTTCCTTCTAGCAGCTCCAGAACATTGGAGGCTAAAAGGAATAAATACTTTTTTATCATAACAATCAACTTTTTTTTTCTTTTTTGTGAAAAATAACATATATACAAAAAGCAATACATTTCAAAACACAGCACAACAATCGTTGTAGAATAGATTTCAGAGTTTGGTATGGGTTACAATTCCAAAATTTTAGGTTTTTACTTTTAGCTGCTCTAAGATACTGGAGACTACAAGAAATACCAATATAATCGTTTGTTAAACCCTACCTTCTCTGTATAATTCCACCATCACTTTCTTTTTTTTTTTTCCACACTTTTGATCTTTCTCCCACTCTTAGGGGTATTTGGGCTATGCCCATTCTAACTTTTTTCATGTTAGAAGGGGCAGTCAATAACATGGGATTGGGGAATGGAACTAGCTGATGCTCTGGAGAGGCTGAGCGCCTATGCAGTACTGTAGAAGGGACACTTCCCAAATCTGAGTTTGTTGCTCTTGTGACCAATAAGAGTCACACCGAATAGGGCTGAGGAGAAAAAAGACTTATTTACACCAGCACCAGTGGGAAGACTGAGGTGATTGCCCCAGTCAGCTTTTATACTCATCAGAGACAGAGATAATCATGGTAGTTAACAGATAACAGACTTCTGGAGAATTTCAGTAGTTTATCCTACTTTCTTCAGGATTTGCATCTTCTGACACCTAGGAAAGGTGCCTCCTAATCTAGGGACACAGATGAAAGGCTTATTCAGGTCTGGGTGCAAATTTTACATTTACATACTACTGCAGACTTTACATTTACATATTTCTCTTTTGTGAGACTAAGAGCTCTCATTACAGTCTGCTTCCAGCTTTGAAGTTTACATTGAAAGGTTAATATTACAATTTCCAGCATGCTTATAGACTACATTTTTAAAAAGTTATTATTACAATATTTCTAAAAATAGTGCCATAAGGAACAGCAGTTCTAGAAAATACTACATCCCGGTATGACTAGATTCCATCTTCATTTTGAAAACAACCACAACTGTGGGCAACCCAGTCAGATGATGGAATGTAGTTGAGGATTTGCTATGGGGGAAAGGAAAGGGAACTCGGTTTCCTGCCTTGCAGCAATTGGCACACAGTCCCTGGCCTGCTGTGGCCCACTGTCTCCTGTCCCAGCCCTCCCATCACCATTTAGGAAATGTATTGGTGAACCGGGCAAGATCTTGTATTTGGATTTTGTTGTACTTGAGAATAGCATGGTAAAAGGGTTTTCAAAAATCTAAAATGATAATAATATACTGTCCATCTTTAACTTTTTCCAAGTATAGACAAGTCTCAAGTAAAGCCACAGAGAAATGCTTTTCTTTTTTTTTGAATGTTCTGTAAATGGTGTTCTGCAATTTATCCAAGACAAATGAATCACAATAGTTCAAATTTCATAATGCTCCCCACCCTGAAATAATTCAAGATCATATGCCTCCTAGAAATGGTATTTTAGTCTTAATCAACAATATTTTATGGAGAAGATAATTTTCAGTTTTATCTTCTGCTTCTACTTTTATACTCCAACCACCTCTTCCCCAACCTTTATCAATTTTTCAAGAAGCACATATAGTACAGATCAATATCTGATCTGTAACTGAGGCAGTTAGATAGGGAAGGAGGGAGGGGAAAGCGACCCTAAGACCCGTAACTAGCAAAGAACACAACAGAAAGTTACTTTTGTGGTGGGCACACCCAGTCCTCACTCCCGTGGGCACCTGAAAAGAACCAATGAAAGGTACAGCTGATCTATCCTTCATTAGCATAACCTAAAGGGGAAGGGCCCCTCTAAGTCCTTATAATACAGGAATCCTAACCTTGGGGTCCTTCTCCTCCCTTGGGGAATGCCTTGCTCACCCCCTTCAATCATGTACTTATGCTAAGCATTAAACTTTTCTTTGATGTACATACAGACTAGTCCTTGAATTCTTTCTGCAACTGAGTCAAGAATCTTCATGGCATAGGACCCTGGTTGAGGTCCCAATCTCTCCAAGAACTTCTGGGGGCTCTCTGACATCATAATGGTGTAAGGATTGTTAGCAACTTCATGGAAGTAGCATGTCTATTTTTCTGAAGACCCACTAGGGAAACCAGTTTGTGGCTATGGAAATCAGGATAGGGATTGCCTTTGGAAGAAAGGATTGATTAGTAACTGGAAGTGATACAGGGACAAAGGCAGTGAATTCTCTGCCTAATGGCTCAAGTGACTAATTCCTGAGACACTGGGCTTTCAGAAGGAGAGTTTATTTCTAGTCATGAAGCAGGAGAACAGATGGCCTTAGCCGCCCGAAAATCTGTCTCCCTGAGTTTGGGGAGTTCAAGGTTTTTATGGATTCTAATAAGGGGAGATGAAGTCATTACAATTTCAAACAGCAAGTCTAAGCAGAAAGAGAAACAGTTATGATTTCAATATGTAAGTACCCACAGGCTGCCTAGAATAGCCACTATAGTAGTGTGTGTGTAAGCAAGAACAATTTACGAATGTAAAGGCGTGAACTTGGGGCTGGAGCCAGTTAATGGCTGACTCAAGTTCTTCTATAGGGCCCTTTGCCGCTACAAGTTACTTTGAGAAAAGGAAGCAATAGCTTTCACAATCACAAAATAAGGGCTTTTATGTTTAAATTAGACATCAGGGTAGCTGAATTACTGTTCAGAGATTTCAGGTATTTTTCTCTCTACTGTAATATACCAGAAAAAGAAAAGAGGAATGTTTATATAATGATTTAGGAGTCATAATTTTTCCTTAAATCCTAACTTCTTGGTTACAAAAGGAGGCACAAGAAGGGATTCTGGAATGTGCTTATGCTCTGTTTTTTTATCTCAGTACTGGTTACATGGATATGTTCAATTTGTGAAAAGTAACTGAACTATACTTTTGCAATTTGTACACTTTTCCATATGTAATCCATACTTCAATAAAAATAATAATAAAGGTGTCAAGCCTGTATAGGTTCAAAACAGCACCTCATATCTTCAACTAGTATATAGAATGAAAGATCAGCAAGTCCATGTCTACTACAAAATCAATGAGTATACACTGTATGAGTATGTGGAATACACAGCTTAACAAGAGGTTATTTGCTTACATCATGAATGAGGAAGCCCAGAGGCCCAGCTGAAGAAGCCTGTTTCTTGAACCTGGTAGTAATAAGGCTGGCAAGCTTCTGTCTAGCTCTTGTCATGCCACTATCCAGTCCTTCTTCAATCATCTTCATATTGTTACAAAACAACCCTTTGGGAAAGACAGGGCATATATGACCAACCCTCCTTTTGGTAGGGTTGGAGCACATACTGATTTATTAATTTGTTTATGATAATAGGAAAAGTCAGTGGTGATGTTAGGTTCTGGCCCCACGTCTGCTGATTTTGGGAGGTAGTATTTCCATTCATTCAAGTCAATATGATGCATTGGATCCACTGACCTACAAATCACTGGCCTAGTTCCCTCTTTATTGATATCAAATCAAGAAAATACTGTGCTTATTGAGAGACAGTTTTAGTTGAACTCTGTTAACTTTGATCAAAGCCTTCTTGGTTAAACTCTTCACTTTCACTAACCTACTTAACCTGTTAACCTTCTCCTCAGAAACAATACCCATTGCTATCTGATAATCTACTACTGGCAGGAAAGAGTGAGGTCACTTAGCTTCCCTCAAAGAACAGACAAAGCTTGCTGGGTCACTGAGAGGAATTTTTGGTGAAAGAGGATGGTGGAATTTTCTGGGGTCTCAACATCGTGCGTTTTTGATATCTGTGTGAGAACCAGGCAGGAGAGGGGAACTAGAGGGGCAGTTGGTCCCAGGTACAGGCATTAGAGGGAGGATTTTTCTGAAAAGAATCGAAAAACAATAGTAAAACCTACAAAAAGTTGTTGGTCTGCTTTTCCTTAGCACCATGCACCTGAAAATCCTTAGAAGCCTTCCGAGAGACATTCACCAGACCAGAGAGCAGTGGCAAGGAGTGCAACTTTGACCTTTCCCCCACCTCTGTCCCTTTGCCACATTTTGACATTAAAATGTTAGTTCTTCCAGTAGTAAAACACTTCACGATTCCTGGGAGGCACTGAGAGGCAAGCTATGTGTCCAGGGTCAAATGAAGGAGGGGATTATTTCTGGGAGTTGTCTGCAGGCTTTCTCCATGGTTCCGGGCCTGCACCCTTCTTTTTTCTGGCATCTCTTCACAGAGCTGGAGCCTGCAGCTTCTAAGCAGATGATTCAGAAAATGCAGACCTCAGGTACCCGTTGTTTCAGCTGCCTTGGAAACTGCACTCTCATTGCTCTCACATCTCAAGACCATAGTCTTCCTGAGGTGTTTCCCACCTGAACCACTTCACTTATTTCTCCTACAAAGACAGTTTTATTCTTCACCTACCCAGGTTAAACACACTCTCTCTTCTCCTACCCTCCACCATTTTGTTACCAGACAAAGAGCATGGATTCTCTTGCCCAACACACTCAATAACCAATTCCTAGGAAACCAGAGTTTCAAAGAGAGAAAGAGTTTATTACTAGGTGTGTAGTAGGAGAGCAGATGATCTAGCAGCCCAAAATCTGTCTCCCCAAACTGCAGTAATTCTGATAGTTTTATTAAAGAAAAAGATGGACAGAGTTTAGGATAATGAGTGACCCCAGATGATGTAATTAGAGGTGATCTGATTATTGAGCATGCACAGGATGATTACATGCTTAGTCATAGAATATATGTAAGAAAATGGGTGGAATAAGGTATAGGTGACTTGTAGGTTTAAGTCTAAGCTACTGTGCATATCAGGCAGGTTAGATCCAGTCTCAGTTATCAAGACAGCTTTGGGCTTGGGGTGGGTTAGTTCAAGGCTGATCCAAGGCCCTTCATTAATAAGTATTAGGGATTGTCTTTAGTGATCACAAGACTCTAAAGTTGAAAAACTGGATAACTGGGTACAAATGAAGATTAGTCACAAGGCTTTTATGATTACAGGGGTAGAAGATAAAGACTATGCAATCATCATCAGACATAAAGACAGCTGGATTACAATTTAGGTATTTCAGGTATTTCCCTCTGTCTGCTCCAATATACAAGAAACCAAAATGGGATATCTATGTAATGATTCAAGATCATCCCTTAAATCCTAATTTCCTGGTTACAATTTTGCTGTGGAAATGAATTAAAAGCTTCAAAACAGAGGAATATAAACAATATCCTGTATCATTCAAATAAAGCAAGAATGGTTAATAATATCAGACAAAGCAGGATTTTGAAAGAGTATTAACTACAACAAAGGTGGATATTTTAAATTGACAAATGGTACACTTCACCAAGAAGATACAACAAGCATGAATATTTATGTTTCAAACAAAATAACCACACGATTTGTAGAACAAATATCATTAGAGACAGGAAAAGAAATTTACAAAACACAATCCTCACAATCGCCTTTACCACATTCTTTTCAGAAACTGATGGATCAAGCTGACAGAAAAGAAGCAAGGTTTTTGAAGATGTAAATGAAAAAATATAAGCAATAATAGATAAATACATAGAATAGAGAGTAAACTATTCAAATTCTCTTGAAACATTTATAAAATTTGACCATGTAGGCCATACGGTACATCACAATTCTTCAAAGAAGAAATCTTAAAGTACACGTTTTCTAATAAAAATGTAATAAAACAAGAAATTAACAATAAAAGTATACACCAAAACATTTATAAACTTTGTAACTTCAGTGACAAACAATCTCCTTGTGTTAAAGAGAAAACCAAATTGTTTATAGTCTATTTATTAATATAACAATGAATGCACAAAGATATTGAAATGCGTACACACACACAAACACACACCCGCACACACACAATTTCCCAGGCATTGTTCTAAGTGCTGGAATATTTGTTATGTTATACTTGTGCAGCATCTTTTCTTTTGGTAATTGATCCTTCTTCCACTGGTGAAGCTTTGATCACATAGCCCTGCCTTTCCCATATCAGGGGTGAGCAGGTATCCTGACTGGCCAATTCTCCTGGATTGACATGTGACATAGGGAGGCCCAAAGAGAGCCCTTTTTTGGAAGATTCCGAAGGGCATTTGGATAAATAGGTTTTCTCTTCTTCTAGGAGGTTAAATTCTAAAGGACGAATAAGTCTGAAGGTCCCAGGGCCCTCTTTGCTGCCTCAGATGAGAACCGGCTTGAGGATAAAACTAACACAGAAGACTTTTGCAAAAGACAAAGAAGGAGGGAGAAAAAGAGAGTGTACATATATCTGTGCACACTGGCGTCTCTCTGTCATTGGAGTGACTTGGACCTGGAGTTGTAAATGTTCCACTGTTCAACCCCACAAGACTTCTTGGTCTTGAAGTGAATCTAAGCACACTGGACATTTTCTTTTCTGTGTGCCATCACTTGCTTTTCACACACCTTCAAGGAGATAAGGGACATCAAAAAGCTTTATTGTTTTTGCTAGTCAAGTTCTAAGTACTTTAACAGTATGATTCCACTGATTCTTCAGTTCAATACTATCAGCTGAGCAGAGATGCAGACAGGCTAGGTAAGGTTATATCTTAATCATTTATTCATTAAACAAAAATTACTATATGGCCAGCACTATTCTAGGTATAGATGGGGCCTTCCCCAAATCTGGGTTTTTCTCTTGGCTGTCCAAATATCCAGACACACCAAATGGGCTGAGGAGGAAAAAAGATGTTGATTTATGCTGATGGGAGAGCAGGGGGAAATATCCAAATCTGTCTCCCTGCAGTGATTTTTCATTTGGCTTTTATACATGTTAGTGACAAAGAAAGATGATCATCTTGGGTAACAGGTAACAGGGAGGGGGCTGGAGAACTTCATTAGTTCTTTACCTCAATTATTTACTATTTCCTTGAGGATTTACATCCTCTGTGATACCTGACGCATGGTGCCTCCAAGCATGGGGTGAAACCTCAGATGAAACCTTATTCACATCTGAGTGCAGACTTCACATTTATATATTACTCCTCAATGAGACTAAGAGTTCACATTCACAGCTTGCTGACAGTTTTAAGATTACATTTAAAGACTGTTTCAAGGTTATAGTTAAAAACTATTACTACATAGGTGCTTAGGATGCATACATGAATAAAATTGACTAAAACCTTTGCATTTGTGGAGTTTATATTCTAGCTAAGGAGACAGATGATAAATGGTGAACATGATAAGTAAATAATAGGGCATGGTAGAGGGGGACAAATGTTATGGGAAAAAAAATAGAGCAGGCTAAGAGGTTTCTGGAATGTGTATTGTGTTGAGGTGTAGTCCACGTTGCAATATGAAATAGGATGGTTAGAGAAGGCCTTGAGAAAATGATATTCAAATAAATACATAAAGGACATATATTTCCAGCTTGAAGAAACAATTTTGCAAAAGCTCTAAAATGGAACCATGCCCGGTAGCTTTGCTGCTGGTCCAAATAGTCTTCTCTTTCCCAGACTTTTCATTGCCACTTGCCAGAAATTTGTTGTAATAAATATGCACATCTATAATGACTAGGATTGTGAATGGTCTTCCCTAGAGTTGTGTAGTTTACAACCTGTGCAGGTTGCACAATCATCCATTCCAGTTGTGTTGCTGGGTGTATCTGGGGAAAAACAATGAGCAGAGGCAGCCAGGGGAAGATAAGGCCAGGAAGGTTATGGGGTTCATGCAAGACCTGAGGACATTATAAGGAACTTGGCTTACACTTGAATGTATTGAATGTAATTGGGAGTCATTTGGAGGTTTTCAGCATGACCTGACAAATTTTGAAAGAATTACTCCAACTACTCTATTGAGAATACATTGTTGGGGGAAAAGGGTGGATGCAGGCAAAGAGGCTGCTGTAAAAAAATCCAGTTGAGAAATAACAGTGTCTTGTTCAAAGTGAAGTAGTGAGAAGAAGTTGGATTCTGTATATATTTTATTGATTGAGCCAAGAGAATTTTTTGACCAATTGGATTTGTGGTATTAAATTGTAAGTAGATTCAAGGATGATGTCAAGGGTTTTGTCAAGTAGCTCAAGCTACTTGCCCATCACTGATGCTGAAATTACATTTTTTTTAACAAAATTCACCCTGATTACCTTGACTATATTTAGCCAAAAAAACAAAACAAAATAAAACAAAAAAACTGTTTAGATGAACTAGCTATAGGACAATACACAGCATATACTATAAACAAAAAGAATAATTTCTTACCCATTCCTCTCCCTGTAACTGATTATCTATCTATCTATCCATCCATCTTTCTATCTATTAATCTAAATGGCAATGGGGTATACAGGAAAATTTGCTATCAATTAAAGCAACTTTTTTTCTTGATCTTATCAAAGATCATTTATAAAGAAGAGGAAAGTTATAAGCTCAGGTGATATTTCTTATGTATATATTCATCTCCCTATATAGACATATGTTGAGGATTGAATCATATCTCCCACAAAAGGCATGTTCAGTTCCCAACCCCTGGTTCTGTGGGTGTGAACCCATTTGTAAATAGGATCTTTGAATATGTTATTAGTTAAGGTGGGCCTTAATCCAATGTGACTGAAGTCCTGAAAAGCAAAGGAAATTAGAAACAGAGGATAAGCCACAGGGATCAGCCAGAAGCTGGAAGTCAGCAGAACCTGGTGGGAAAGGTGAAGACGTCACCAATTACATTGACATGTAACAGAAAAGCTAAGATTGCCAGTCAGCCAGAAGATATCAACGTGTCTTTCTTGGTATGTCATTTTCGTGGTATATATCACGTTATGTAATATTACAGCTATCTGTTTTTATTTTCCACTCCTCCTCATTCCTGCCTTTTGATTTTGAGCTCTTTAAGGGCAAGACAGGTATCCCTTCTAGCCCTGGGCACAATGCTCAGTACACAGTGGACAATCTGTACTTCTAAACTGAGATAGACGTGATGGTCCCAATCAAACATCCAAAAGGCACATACAGTTGCTTATTTAAATTGTGGAGATGACTTTATTCTTACTATTGTCTCCAACTTATTATTTTCTGGAAGGATTCCACTTTGTGACATAGGGGATACATTTTTTAGGATGGCTGTCAGATGGCAGTTTTTGTTATAAAACAGAGTTGGGGTAATTATCCTGCTCTAGGATTGAAATGAGAAATAGAAAAAGATTCCACTAACTTGGGACCTGGGAAACAAAGTTTATGAGCTCCTACCAGACTGCCTTGGTATCCCAGGGACATTGATAGTAATAATAAAGAGCTTTCCTTATATCTAAGTCCTAATAAATCACCCTCAAAACACCTTCTTTAAAATAGTTTCAAGAAAAACTAAAGCCTTGCTTCTATTTCTTTCACCAGCCTCTACTGCAAGGAGACAGGAGAGGATAGATTTTCCCTCCAGCAATGCCCATGATAGTGGTAATGAGGTTTTTTAAAGCAAAATTCCTATGTTCTTTTCTTTCCTTTATTATTTCCCCTTTTCTTACTTAAAAGGAGTATGGCTCTGTTGTAGTTGCAAGCTGCCAGAATGCAATATACCAATATGGAATGGCTTTTAAAAAGGGGAGCTTCTTAAGTTGCAAGTTTACAGTTCTAAGCCTGTGAAAATGTCCAAATTAAAGCAAGGCTATAGAAATGTCCAATTTAAGGCACCTAGGGAAAGATACCTTGGTTCAAGAAGGCTGATGAAGTTCAAGGTTTCTCTCTCAACAAGACAGGCAAATGGTGAACACAGCGACATCTGCTAGCTTTCTCTCCAGGCTTCTTGTTTCATGAAGCAGCCCAAGGCACGTTTCTCTTCTTCATCTCCAAAGGTCTTTGGCTGCATGGGCTTTTGTGGTTCTTGTGGCTCTCAAGCTTTTTCCAAAATGCTTCCTCTTTTAAAGGACTCCAGTAAACTAATCAAGACTCACCTGCAATGGGGGGAGTCACATTTCCCTCTAATCAAAGGTTAATACCCACAACTGGGCGAGTCACATCTCTGCAGAGATAATCCAATCAAGTTTCCAACCCACAGTGCTGAATAGGTATTAAATGAAAATGGCTGCCTCCATGAGATGGATCAGGATTAAAACATGGCTTTTCTAGGGCACATAATCCTTTCAAACTGGCACAGGCTCCCTGTGCTCATTATGAACATGAAGATGATAAATTAGCTGTTGAAAATGAATCATGTGGTCAAGACTGCTGCATAATTAGCCTGATCACTGTTCTCACTAAACTGACTTCTTTGACACAAACAGACAGACTGTGGCAAAAGATGGGTGTGTTAAACTGGTGGGGAGGTGTGTGGGGGGAGGGACTCTCTGTATTTGGATGCATTCACTATTCATTCTAGAATTTTAATTTTTATTGTTACTTCAATTCCTATGTAACTTGTTAATACCAGAAGTCAAGTGCTCTTTATTTGTGGTCTCCCAGGAGCTCCTCAGGTGTTATGGGCTCCATTATCATCCCTAGTACTTGTCCATATGGTTTTCCTTCTTCTACACACCTGGAAGCCCTTCTCCTATGAAAAATCTCTCTCTTCTCATCCTCCTACATAGATCTCTCATTCTCTTAAGTCCACCTGCTTCCCTCTCAGGACTCTTATACACTTCCTCAGTCTAGGAAAGCCTTGGTCTAGGCTCTTTGTTATTCATCACGTTTTCCCTTGATTATAACTAAGTGAGCTGAAAGTGGGTAGAGATGGGACTTGATTAGGCTGTCACCTATTCTCTCATTTCCCCGAGGTTCAATCATCAGGATCAAGCATCCTCAAAACAATCTTCAGATTAGACTTCCTTCTCTGTCAAAAAGGACCCACATTCCCGCCCATGCAAAAAAAAAAAAAAAAAAAAAAGTGACCCACATATAGAAGCCCATGTCCCTTATTTGCCATTTTGCTATAACTTCATAGTTCCTTTTTGGATTACTTTTTATAAGGCCCACTTCCATAATCCCAGCTTGGTGAGTACCTGGCCCCAAGAAGATGGTGGGGGATCTTAGTGTGCATCATGGCCCAGAAAGGAAATAGAGAGAAAGGAAAAACAAATCAAAAACCAAATTCTGTCTCACTATACTCACCTGGGGATGAAGGAAAATGGAGAATGAGTCTTTGGAATGTTGCGTATTTTGGTTTTTGTGTTTCAACCTTTGAAATATTAAAAACTTAGGTTGGCCAATGTTGATCCTCTATGACTTCAACTGGACTTTAGTTCTCCAAGTGCTTTTTTTTAAAATGGAAGAGAGTATTTGATCAGCCTGTTATTCCTTTTTTTCCTAATAGCTTTCATATTCCCTTGATCCTAGCCCAGAGTGAGAGAGTTGATTACAAATATATTTCCTGCAAGAAGATTGATCCAGACTTATTTACACAAAGTCAGAATGTGTGTGCAGCATCCAAAGGGGCAGAAAATGTGTTGTGCATTATTAAGAACACTGGAATGGAGGTTCAAGGTAATACGCAGTCCGTGAGAGCATATTTTTATATCTGTGACAGAATTTTCTGACAATAGAAGCTCAGAATAAAATCATACTAAGTGGAGCCACAGTATGCCTAGCACTCAGCTCTGTAGAAATGCCAGGTCATAATCACATATTGTTTATTTTTCAGGATGACACAGCAACCTAAGAAATTTAGTTCACAAGAAGATTCTGGAAACAGTGCATCAACAATCCCCAAAGTATACATAAATACTTCTAGTCCCTCTGTTTGGGCAGTTGAAATAAGAAAGGATATGAGTGGGTGAATTATCATGGACTTTGAGAATTACTCAAGTATTGATAATGGGAAGAAGGTAAATTTTCTTTGGAGTTTACTGGCTGCTCAGCGTTATACCCACCCACATTAGAGGACTGATGAATTTTGAAGAAATAAAGGAATTCTGTTTGAGCCGTTCAAGACTTAGGATTTCCAAGAGAGGCTCTGTATTTAAAGGAGAGGCTACAGGAAAATTTAAATTTGAATTATCCTCTTGTATCTCAATCAGAGCAAATATGCTCTTGATGACCATTTCACTATGACACTCCTCTCAGGATAATTCACAGGATTCTCTAATGGCTACCAAGTCATCAGTAACTCTGAAGACTGGTTCTCTTCAACTGTTGGTTCTTCTAGAGACCACACACAATTTGCTGTTTGGTTTTAGATTTTTGCCCACATGGTGTTCTAACTTCTGAAAATGAGTTTCCAGCTTTTTGGAGACAGTGTTTGGCTGGCTGCTAAAGGCCTCTGGCCCGCTCGTGTGCATGTCTGGCTTATCTAATGGACCCAAGAGAAGCTCTGTCTTTCTCAGAAGCCCCATGGGGTTGCTCTTCTCTTCCCGAACCCCAGTCTATCTCATTCTCAGATGTCTAGAACTGGTCTGCTTATTCACTGGGTCTGTATTGTCAATGTTTTCTCATGTGTGTCAGAAGAGTTGAAACCTTACAGGGAAGTTTTAAGTATTCACTAATAGGTATTCAAGGGCAGTTGAGCAGAAATCTAAAATAGTAGAGGCCCCTTGACATTCTTCTCTTATTCTTTCTGTCTTCTCTCTCCTTCTCTTTCTCTTAAATCCTATGTTCTTTCCTTCCAGTCTGCACAAAGAAATGAAGATTGCCAGAAATATTTAAAATAAAGGTAAATATAAAACATATTTTCTTAGTTTTTGAAAATAAAGGCACAGACTTTCCAAATGCAAAGGCCATATTTATATGGGGCTCTCAAATAAAAATTATTCTATGGCTCAAATTATTAATCGCTGACAAAGGTGCAAATAATGTTCACAGGGTGAGCAGGTGGGAACTAGGATTTTCAATTCTTTATAACTTATTTCTTCAACAAATAAGTGTTAAATAATGAACTTTTTACTAAAAGCTCCTTCAAGCTTTACAAAATAAAATGTCAGCTGTTCCTTGTGAGAATGAATTACTCAGAAAGAAAAAGGGGAAATGGATATGGTGTGGAAAACACACAAAGTGAGAGAAAACACCTGCTTTCCTACAAACATTTGACTTAATCCAGTTCCCAGAAATGTTCCAATGAAATAGCTGTTAACAAAAAATTCAGATTCAATTAACACAATATTAAAGTTTTAAAGGTCAAGAAAAAAAAAACTGTTCTCTCTTTATGTTTGAGCTTTCTCCTTTTCCAGAATTTTCTGCTTATAAAGCCAACAGATGAAGTTATTTCTTTTTAAATCTAAAGAAAGGTCACAAATAGCTTTCAACAGATCACAAAAACAATTTGACACGAGATTTCAGAAGCTGGGGAAATTCCACGGATGTGGGAGAACTTCAATAATTGATGAAAAGCATTCAGAACAGTGTAGGCCAAAACTAATGTTGCTAAAGAAGGTCCTACTTTAATTAGTTAGATGCAAGCCATAACACAGCCCTCTGGATCAATTGTGGCTGTTTTACTAGACAACTCTGATAATTCTTTGATATTTCAAGTTGATATTATTGCATAACAGTGGAAGGCTTTTGTTATCTTGAGGTAAACCTGTGCTTTCATACCCAAGTCTAGAACATGATGTAATCTAAAGGGTTACAAAAGCATTGTCCTGTCCTACATTATTTTCATTTAATAGTCCTTAAATGGGGTAGTGATTTTTTTTTTATTGCTATGGATAGCATGTTTTTCTCCTTATAGATAGAGGGATCCTTGGAGATGATGGACCCAATTTTACTTAAAAGTTCCTGGTGTTGGAAATAATTCTAGAATACTAAGTTTTTGTTGAATAAAACTGTTCATGGGTAATATAAGTCTTTTACCAATTAATGGAGAGCAACTTTAAGATCCGTTTGATTTTGGGACATGGCTTCCCAAAAGAACCATTATCTTTTATTTTTTTAATCTTCTAATTGGTTCCAGAGAGATAGATGAAGCTATTAGAAATCTCTCTTTAGTTACTAATCAATGGTGATCAATAACATTAAACTATTGATGAATTAATTTAATTAGCTTATTGATGAATATTGAATGTATAGTTACATTAGTTTCCTGATCATTATATATAAGCCAGTGCCTTGTACCAAAAGGGGTCAGGAAGAGTTGTCTCGATATGGGTACAACTATGCTTGTCTTCTTTCTTACCTCTGTCCTTGTTTAACTGGGTAGTTTCCTCCCATGAGCTTCCTCCCAAACTTAAAGAATTTTTCTTTATTGTTTTTAAGAATAGTCTCTTAAAGGTCTCGTAACTGTGTAATGTTGACTGAGAGTTACTTCCATTTTGAAAGTTTAGCTGCATCTATAATGAAAGGAGGATATCTGGACTCTAAAGACAGGCTGCTGGTATCCAGGACACCTCTGTCATACAGGAAGGCACATGGCTGGCATCTGCTGATCTGTCTCTCCTTTTGCGGCTCCCTGCATCTGGCTTCAGTTGCTTTCTCTCTCAGCTTCTCTGGTGTGTCCTTGTCCCTCTGCTTCTCTCTAGGTCTTTTACCAAGAGCTTCTCTAGGTTTCCTGTGTGTCCTTTATCCTCTTAGTAAGGACTCCAGTAAAAGGATTAAGAACTACCTTGAACGAGGTGGGTCACATCTCAATTGAAATCATCTAATCAAAAGTTTCCACCGGCTCTTCTCAGAGCTGCTCACTGTAGGGTAGAACTTGGTGCCACTCCCACTGCCACCTAGGACCATCTATATGACTAGGCCACATTCTTCAATGAGTAAACACATCAGTCAGTTCTATGGTGCTCTTGGACACATGTTTATGGAGTTTCTGAAGGGCAGTGGAGATTACTGCATGTACAGCCTGACCTCTCTGCAGACAACTGATCGTAGAAACTCATTACTTGTCCACCAAGATACCCCCATAAGAGTGATTAACCTGGACACAGAGGCAGTGAACTGAAATCTGCAGAGCATTTTACAAGAGTTCTGACCTGGATGGGGTAAATCTCAGGGCACTACTTTTTAGTGCTTCAGTATTACTGGATTGAAGAACCACTGCTTCTTATTGGGAGGTTCATTTCATTCCCCCATACTCCCAACTTCTTGCTCAAAGCACTGAGAAATAACCATATTGAGTGTTTTTTAACTAAATTAACATGGACTGAGTGAACCACCCAGGTCCTGTGGAAGTCACGTACAAGAACATGAGATTTCTTATTAAACAGAATCTAACCAATGCAACCTCAAGCAAATGTACAGAAGAATTTCAGAAGTATGGAGTTACCACAGCAATAAGGTTATGTGAAGCAACCTATGACATGTTCTTGTGGGGAAAAAAAGCATCCATATTTATTCTTGATTGGCCTTTTGAAGATGGTACACTACCATCCAACCAGATTACTGATGATTGGTTAAGTCTTGTAAAAATTAAGTTTCATGAAGAACCTGGTGGCTGCATTGCTGTTCATTGTGTTGCAAGTTTTGGGGGAGCTTCAGGGCTTGCTGTTCCAGCACTGATTGAAGGTGGAATGGAAAATGAAGATACAGTACAGTTCATGAGACAAATGTGACATGGAGCTTTTAACAGCAAGAAACTTTGTTGTTAGAGAAGTATCATTCTAAGATGTGGCTGCACTCCAAAGACTCCCATGGTCCCAGAAACAGTTGCACTCATTAAAACTGGGGTGCCTTATTCAAAATAAGGTCACTCTCTCCCAACCTCTCCCTTTGTTTGCCAAACTCATGTTAGATCCTGTTTGGAAAAAGGTAGGTTATAAAGAAGGGAATGACAAAATACACACAAGCAAACAGACAAGCAAAAGTTAAAAAAAAAAACTTCAAACTTGAGTTCCTTGACCTTGGAACATTCTATTCAGATACTGTGTTAGTTAGATTTAGTTGTCAATTGGCCAGGTGAGCATACCTAATCTTGTTGCTGCAGACATAAGCCAAAGGTAGGTGAACCTCATCTGTTGCCAATTACATCTGCAGTCAGCTAGGAGGCTGTCTGCTGCAATGAGTGACGTTTGACTTAATTGGCTGGTGCTTAAATGAGAGAACACAATGTAGCACAGCCTAAGCAGCTCAGCATTCCTCATCTCAGCACTTGCAGCTCAGCCCAGGCCTTTGGAGATGCAGAAAGAAGTCACCCCGGGGAAAGTTGTTGGAACCCAGGGTCCTGGAAAGAAGACCAGCAGAAACCACCCTGTGCCTTCCACGTAAAAAAGAACCTCAGTGGAAAGTTAGCTGCCTTTCCTCTGAAGAACCAACAAAATAAATCCCCTTTTATTAAAAGCCAATCCGTCTCTGGCGTGTTGCATTCCGGCAGCTAGCAATGCTAGAACAGATACCCTATACTCTTACATATTATACATGAATGTTCCAGTGAATGCACAAATACCCAAAACAATTGCACAGGGTCTATTTATTTCTCCAACATAGTATATTAGAGTAGAAATACTTGAAGGATTTAACAAATATTTATTGGTTCTAAATACAGTTTACTAAGTCAGTTCCACCAACTGACATTTATCTGGAGAGAGCATTTCCACACATTACCTCCTTTAGGCATTTTTACTTCAAAAAAAACAAAAATTCTTAACTTCCTAATGAACTTGAATCCCTGACAAGATATAGAAAGGTAATCCACAAAATAATTAGTGAATGAATAACATCAGGATTAAAACAAATAATCCAGTGACTCATTTTTTTGTGACTAACACTGTGTCAATACAAGTAATGAGAAAATGACCTCTCAAGCCGCTTTTTGAGTCTATAATTCAGTGATGCTCCTGGTTCTAGTAAGAAGTAGCATTTTAGTAACGTGTAAGGAATCTTTATCAGAAGCTGTCTTGATATCAGAAATGGGCTCTGAATATCTAATGACTTGCTTCAAATGATCCAATATCAACAGTATTTAGTAAAATGATTGTAAGAGTTATACAGATAAAAGCAAGAAAACGTCCAACCTTGAATATTTTCCTAGACTAAAAATAAAGTATGGATCTAGAACTGTAAAATGAAAGGGAATGAAAACCCAAACAAACAAACCAACCCAAACTCCATATCAGACAGGATTTAAACCACAAACTTAGCTTAGACAACATTTTCTCATGGCAACTGACATTTCAGAACACTCTATGGTGCTACATTTCACTGAAGAGTTTGCTAAGTCAAGAATTTCTGGCAATTTGCACGGGAAAATTGCATTGAAAATTTCTCCAAACTCTAAAATATTTGTTTTTTGCAAATTTGAAAAGAAACCTGGGACCAAATAAAAAGTGAACCCAGAAAGAAGGAAATGATTAAAGCTGTCTTAAGTTGTGATCAAGATTTCTAAGCACCTTTCACATCTTTTATTGTTGTATTTTCAAAATTGGAAAAGGAAGGGAAGGGAAGAGAAAGTGAAAGGATTTGAGCATCTGAATATTATTAAGGCCAAAATATCAAAGAAGCATAAAAACATGTTTTTGATCCCTTTGTTTTTATTAGCATAAAAAGAAGGAAGAAAACTATTTTTTACAAAGAGGAAAACACAATTCTGTGTCAGGCCAATAATTACCCTGTGCAATTACCCTGACATCTTTGCTTAGCATTTTAAGATCTTGTATGTTTATAATGTTAAAACCATGAATTTGCATGATTTAAAGCTTTATTCCATAGACCTAGTTAAAGACACAAGTCTTTGAAAATCTGTAAAGAAGTTGTTCCTTCCCATCTGTTTTCTGTAGACTTCCTGTGGGTTTTTAACAACTGGCTCCATTGATTTTCTACACTGAGTTCAGTAGAGTAAACACAATCTGAATTATCTCATGGGTGAGGCTTAAACAATGAGATGAGGAAAGTTCAGCCAATTTTGAGTTTTATTTACACATATGATATTCATGGACTCAAGAAGTAGAAGAACTAATTACTCACCTCCGCAAGCAGGGGTAGCAGAGGGAGAGTTCTCTCCTTTTGGTAGCTTTGGAATATGTTACGCACCTTGGAGAAATGATGAGTGTCTGATTGTTTTAGTGAGTACTGATCCAAGAGAAGTGTTATTTTAAATTTTTGTAAACCTGTACTCTCAAATTCCTTGTTTTAGAAAACTTTGCCCTGTAAATTGGCATTGATTAATGATCTTGGAGCCCACAAAACCATTACTTAAAAATGAGACCTAAAGTCACAATTTCTGATAATGAAAATTGCCTGCAAAAAAAAAAATTGTCAACGTACTAATTTAAACCTAAGAGCACACAATTTTATGCCTTATTTTTTCTGATTTCCCATTGTCCCCTTAAAGGAGAAGAAAGCAAGTATACGTTTTTAAAAACTGTTTTTACAACTAATAATTAGATTAAATATTTTCCTGGATGAACTTAACCCTGTTGATGATAGAAATTTTGAAAAGTAAAGTAAAAATTATGAAAAAGACTCTGGCCCTGTCTGCTCTCCAATTAACTAGGGAAAACACATTTAAATGCTTCTCTGACTTTAGTTCATAAATAAATTATCTGTATGAATGAAATATGGCTGCATCATTAGGAGATATAGGAGCATCTAGTCTTCACAGAGATACAATATTTGGCTTTGGATGTAGAGTATTATTGAGTTTAAAGTAATGACTGAGATATCTGTGTGGAAACATCCAGCAGACAAGAAATTCCAAACTGGATTTTGTGACAGAAATGGGGTTGGAGATATTGATTTGGTGTCATCCACCCATCCAAAGGAAGCTGAGAGAGGACAGACAGAAAGAAGAGCAGAAGTCCAAGAAGGAAAGCACCCGCATTCATTGGCAGAAGGAAAAAAGTCAGAAGAAGCAATGTTGGAAAAGAATTAAGATAGCTCAGTATTTTTGAAGCCCAGAGAGAAATTTTTAAATAAATAAACAAGGTAGGTCTCAAGATTGTCAAATTATGAAAGAGGGCAAAAAGAGCAAAGGCAAAGAAAAGGCTGAGAAGATCATAAATGATGACCTTCAGTTGTCCTTGAATGAACTAACAAAGACACAAAAGAGATTTTTAGATTTATCCTATTCCTCAAAGAGTATCACCTTCAGAGACAATCCTAATGTGATTCCCTTAGATTTTATTTACATAGAAACCCTGATATTGGGGTATATTTGTGCAAAGACACTCCTTAAATCATGGATCTCTGATCATCAGCTTACCATGGATCGGACAGAACTTCACCAAATGAGGGCAACTCATAAGTTCATTGGACAACTTCCTCTTAAGCAATACAGGATGTGAATATTGTATTATTCATTCATTATTTATTATCAAATACATAATGTTACAAAATTATGATTTTGTATCATTACAAATGATACAAAAAGATAATCTGTATTATCTTTTTGATGATACAAAAAGATAACCTGATGATACAAAAAGATAATCTGTATTCACAAACATTAATATTTCTTGCCTAATTTTGCTAAGGTTTCTATGGCATTTTGTGATATTGAGGGCCCAGTTGTATCAATTCTATCATGTCCCCCAACAATTTTTAAAGTGTGGATAATTGGAACTTACAATTATAAAAATGTCATGCCTGATTCCTAAAATATTCATGGTATGAATGTGTCTCAAGCCTTTATCTAGCTTTCTTTTTCTAGTTAGAAGTATCCTATCCACCAGGTCTCAGTAAACATTTATTCAGTGTCAATTATGTGACAGTACTCCTGAGAGTTGGTTTATTCTATTTTTACGGGTGAGGACCCATCATAATTAAACGTACAAGATCACATAATCGAGAGGGATAGTAAAATAGAGATTTGTACAGGTACAGACTTGCAGTGAGAAGAGAATGCCTCTCTTAATCTGGACAGGACAGGGAAAGTTTCCCAGAGTTAATGATGCTTGAGCTGGGTTTTGAAGGACAACGAAAGATGTAATCAGCAGAGGAGGGAGAGGGCATCCTTGTACAAAGGCAGAGACTCATTCTACTTTCCCGATGGACCATGGTTGGGATCTAGCATAAGGTGCTTGAAGTAGGGTGTAGGGGTAGAGTGTCACTTGCCTAGGGACTTCCATGCTTAGAAGTAGGTGGTAGAAAACAAGAAACAAAATTTAAGGAAAAGCTAGGTAAAAATCTAACCTGATCGTAGAACTGCATTGGCAATCAAAGGGCCTTGATGAAGAAGGAAAATATGGATTCATCATGATGAAACCAAGGAACCTAGATAAGGGGCAACACAGGATAATTTCCTGAGCTAAACCTGTGAGGGATCTTAATAGAGATTTGGGGTGTTAGCCAGATGGTTGTTAATGAAGGAATTGACCCAGTCTGGACAGGAAGGGAAGCATGGAACACTTTGGAATGTTCTGAGACATAAAAACGTCTACAAATAGGAGAAAAGGAAAGATGAGGACATGGTTTGGAAAGGTCAGATCTTGAAGGGCATTACATTCCAACTTGAGGAGCTTGGGCTTTCTTAATTAAGAATTTAGAAGTCTCTGAAGGGTGTGAAACATGGTAGTGTTAAGATCATAATGAAGAAAGTTGGTTTCCAGAGCTTTGTGGAGGGAGGATAGATAGGATGGGTGATGAGCCTGGAAATAATTGAGACCAGTTTGGAGAGGATTACAATTGTCTGCGAGTATAAAGTAATAGCTGTGGCAGTGGTGATGGAGAAGAGTGAATGTACCTGTGAGATATTTATAAGTCACGTATTAGGCCAGCACTGGTTGACTGGTGTGGAAAATCAGGGAAATGAAGGCATTGAAAAGCACTTTTGGACTTCTGGTTTGGGTACCTGATGATGCCACTAACTGAAGAACTCCAAGAAGAACATATCTTACAGAGAAGATATCAGACATGTTGAGATTGAAATATCTATCTATGACATCCTGGTGAAGATGTCTTGTAAGAAGTCAGATATATTGGTCATAAGTCCAGAGAAAAAGATGAAATTGGATTTACTGTTTTTTTTTTTGAATGCAGTATGTCAAGATGGCTGGGTCACATTTCGTGTTTTTCCATGTGAATATCCCATTATTGCAGCACCATTTGTTGAATTTTTGTTTGTTTGCTTGTTTGCTTGCTTGTTTGTTTTGGGGAGAAGTGCATGAGCCAGGAATCAAACCCAGGTCTCCCTCATGGCAGACAAGAATTCTACCACTGAACTACCCATGCACCCCACTATTCTTACAAGTTTTATACTACTTATTACTTTTATAAATAAGACCTAAAAGGCAAAGTCACTTCACCTACTCCAAGGATTATAATATAGTATGTTAATACAAACCCACATGTGGGTATTGGAGGGACTATTTTGAGCCAGTTGGTGTGTCTGTCATTCTGTTATGAGTACGGTCTGTACTTGGAGAGAGATATCCCTAAAGTAATCTGCAAACTTAGCCAAAAACTTAGGAGTGTTTGTCTGGAGTGAGTTTCTGACTTCCTGATTTGTGAACTTCTGGGAGAAATTAAGGGAAAACTCACTGCACTCTAGAACAATGGGCAAACTATTGAATGAGCCCTTACATGATGGGAAATTAGAACATTATGCATCTTGAAGAGTTAGAAGCCAGAGAATGAATTCAGAGACACTCTAGATAACCAACTGCATGCAAAACAATGCTTATGAACAACTTGCCTTTCCCATCTATTTGCATGACAGGATAAAATGTCGATTTACCTATTCTTTGAGAAATGCTTTATTTCCCTCCTCTCCAGAGGCAAGAATATTAAGGAATGGAATTTAATGACAGCCAAAGACTTGAAAACTGCTTCAAACATTTCTTTGATTTTTGTATCCAATTTTGAACCTTGGCAAGTGGAAAAAATAAAACCAGCTATAGATAACAGATGACAAAATACCCTGGTCTACACCTCATAGACAGAGAGTTACCTCTTTCAAATACTTCTGCATAATTCCAAGTGACAGTAGTGGAAGTTGAATCTGAGGATTTGGGCAGAATTTTAGCTGAGTTTAGTTTTCTAAACAGATATTTTCATTGCCTGATTTTGAATGAAATAGCATGAAATCTTCCAGATATTTATTCATTTGACATTTTTGCTGCAATGACCCTAGCTCAGTGGCCTCTGATCTGTGACCCTTGCTCAAAATGTACTCAATAAAGGGTGAAAATTCTTTTCTTTTTTCCAGTGGAATGTGAAGGGAGGGGAGAGAAAAGAACTGCATATTCCTGAACTTCTGCTAAAACTCCACCATGTTGCAGCTCTCACTACTTTACCTCAGGTTAGGGTTAGATTTAATGGGAGCTGGACAGCGGACAGAAGGAGTGTGCATACGCATGTTCCAGCAGCTTGCACAGTGTGCCATTGCTTTCGGTTTACATGGAAACCACCAAATCCCTAAGAACTTTCAGACCAGCACTGACATTCAGCTCAGTTTCTAGGGCTCTGGAAACAATGGGCTACAGTTGTCAATTATCTGTTATGATTCAAGCCTGAGCAAAGTATTGGTCAAAAGGACATCAAACTTAACATATCTAAACTGAACTCATTAGCTCCACACTTTGTCCGATACAAATCTCCTTCGCTTTCTGTGTTCCCAGTCTCCAGAAATGGTGTCACCATCTGTTGTAGTTTGCAAGCTGCTGGAATGCAGTATACCAGAAACAGAAGCGTTTTTAAAAAGGGGAAATTTATTAAATTGCTAGTTTACAGTTCTAAGACTGTGAAAATGTCCAAATTAAAGCCAGGCTATAATGTCCAATCTAAGGCATCCATGAAAAGATACCTGGGTTCAAGAAGGCCAATGACGCTCAGGGTTTCTCTCTCAACTGGAAAGGCACATGGCAAACATAGCAATGTCTGTTACCTTTCTCTCCAGACTTCTTGTTTCATGAGGCTCCCCCCAGGGGCATTTTCCTTCTTCATTTCCAAGGGTTTCTGGCTGCATGGGCACTCATGGTTCTTGTGGTTCTAAAGCTTTTTCCAAAATGGTTCCATCTTAAAGGGCTCCAGTAAGTAGCCTCACCTTCAATGGGTGGAGACACAACTTCATGGAAGCCATCTAATCAAAATTTACCACCCACAATTGGGTGGGTCACATCTCCATGGAAACAATAAAAAACCTCCCAGCCAGCAATATTGAATGAGGATTAAAGGACATGGCTTTTCTGGGGTTCACCACAGATTCAAACTGGCACACCATCCACCTTGTTAACCAAGCCATAAAATGAACTTCTTCTCTGGAATACAAAAAGGTAGTTTGATTTAGTGCTTAAGAGGAAGATTGTTGAAGCCAAGCTTGTTGGGTTCAAATCTTAATCTTACCATTTATTAGCTATATGACCATATATTAGCTGTGAGGAAAATCTTACCCTTTCTGTCCCTTAGTTTTCTCATCTATAAAGTGGTGGACAATAACAATATATACTTCATAGGGATGCTATAAGGATTAAATGAGTTAATACTTATAAGTGTTTTTATCAGGACTTAAGATATAGTAAGCATTATATAAGTATATGTTAAATAATTTCAAATATGTTTCACCCATAGAACCTTATCCATCACCTGGACTCTTTGTGTAACAAGTTCCTAACTAGTTCCTCTATCTAAATTTTTGTTTCTGACAACCTGTCCTTCATATTGTCACATGAAACCTTTCATTGGGTCTCCTTTAATATAGAATGAAGTCCTAACCCACCCTCATCCCTTTCCATTCCTCCTCATCCACTTTGTTCTAGTTTGCTAGCTGCTGGAATGCAATATACCAGAAACGAATGACTTTTTAAAAGGGGAATTTAATAAGTTGCTAGTTTACAGTTCTAAGGTCGAGGAAATGTCCCAATTAAAACAAGTATATAGAAATGTCCAATCAAAGGCATCCAGGGAAAGATCCCTTGGTTCAAGAAGGCTGATGAAGTTCAGGGTTTCTCTCTCAAGTGGAAGGACACATGGTAAACACAGTCAGAGTTTCTCTCTCATCTGGAAAGGCACATGGTGAACACAGTCAGGGTTCCTCTCTCATCTGGAAAGGCACATACTGAATACAGTGTCATCTGCTAGCTTCTTCTCCTGGCTTCCTGTTTCATGAAGCATCTCGGGAGGCATTTTCTTTCTTCATCTCCAAAGGTCACTGGCTGGTGGACTCTGCTTCTAGTGGCTATGTCGTTCTGCTCTGCTCTCTCTGAATCTCTTTCATTCTCCAAAATGTTTCCTCTTTTATAGGACTCCAGAAACTTATCAAGAGCCACCCATATGGATAGAGACATGTTGTCACCTGATCCAGTTTAACAACCACTCATGATTAAATCACATCTCCAGGAAGATGGTCTGATTACAGTTTCAAATATACAGTATTGAATAGGGATTATTCTGCATTTATGAAATGGGATTTAGATTCAAACATGGCTTTTCTAGGGGACATACATCCTTTCAAACCAGCACATACCTCATGATTGGACATGACATGTCTTCACACTAAGTTTTTCCCTCTTCTTGGAAAATGCTCCAACCCTTGTCTTTCTACTCAACTTTTATGCATTTTCAAACCTCAATTTAAGCATTCCTTACCCCATTAGACCATTCCCCCCCCACCCCCACTAAACCAGGTACTTTCCTTTCTCCATGCTCTCATAGCACTTGATGTCTCAAATTATCACTACAGGTTTTGCTGTAATTTTCACTCTGGTATGTTCATCACCTCAACCAGACCAGAACTTCCATGGATATTCCCAGTATTAAGTTCAGGGCTTGGCACATGATTGGAGTTAAACCATCCTCGATAAAACTCACAAGGTTTTATCTATGCTTCTCCAGGGAACCTAGGAGAAAGCTGTTGCACGTTTTGGAGAAAGAAAGACAGAAAAGAATGTATAATACATAGAAAAAGCATGCTGGAATTTGTTTCATAGGTTATGACTAAGGCCAAATCTCTTTATGAGATTAAGATGAGCTGGTTAAGTTTAGATTTGACTAATACCCAAATAACTAAAAACAAGAAATTAGCAATATTATTACAAAATTGGCAAGAATTTAATTCTTCAATTAGCAATATTTTCTCTGACAAGCAAGTAAGACGCTTCTAGCTATTTTTATGAAATACGTGAACTATGGCTTGCTAAGGTTTATTCAGCCCTGACATAGTATCTGGCATTGTACTTAGCACTTGATATGAATTTAAAGACTCATGTAGATAGTTTTATAAAATGCAGTAATGGGGAAAATATTAGTTATAATGAGTGAATTAAAGCCTAAAGGTCCTTAGAGGAATGCTGTCATATATCATGAAGGAGCAATGAAGATATTAAGTAGAAAAATAGAGAATGCCAAATATTTTTTTAAACTGTCTGTTCTGAAGGCAATCTTCCAGAGTGTCAGATAAAGCTGTCCCTCTGCCTCCAAGGAGAAAATTAAGGTGGATAATTCACAAATAACCTATTAAATCTGCCCTCTTGCCAGATTACACTGAAAAGAGAAAAGTCTCATCTTTAATGATGCATTAAATGATTGTGTATTTAGAAACGTGTAAGAAATATTTAAGATGAAGTATTTTATAAACTAAATTTTGAATGTTCCACTTAATAACTCCACCCTACCCCACCCACATTGCAACTCTAGCCCATCAGTGTTCGATGAACAATTGCAAATTCAGATTTTCTGCAATCCACCTGTGCTTTGTATAAAACCTCCCTGCCAGCTTTATATAATCCCCTAGATTAAATTAGCCTATTCAGGAAAAAATATTCTCTGTGGAAGATTCTCTTGAGGAATTAGAAAATTCCCAGTTTTCTTTTGAAGGTGAAAACATCTAATTTACTAAAATTAAAAATGAACTTTGAGTTCTTTCTTGGTGTTCTGCTGATCTATCTATGCCCTGGAAATTAAATTCATTTATTTCCTAATCACTGGTTAGAAACCATTCTGAGAAGTTAAAAAAAAATCTTTAGCCAAAGTATCTCTTTTCCTGCATGCCAGTATTATTGAGGAATATTTATTCCCCATCCAATCCAGTTGGGCTGGTTTTATTTCTTTGGAACTTAGTTGAGCTCTAACACTTGCCCACTCTCTGAAATGAATAAACTATTTCCATAAAGCCAATTCACCCTTTTTCTTACTCCAAGTCCTCAGAATTAAAACTTCTCTTTGTTCTGTTGATGATTTTTCCCAAATTAGCCCAGAGTATTACTAGCTGTACCCAAATGTAGCACTTCTTACTTTTGTATGAGTAACAAACCAAAAATAAAGCATAGAATGCCCAATCTTTGCCAAATGAATCTCCCAATTCTTACCACCAACTCTTTTATTAGGATTTTTCTTGAGTAATAAAATCAAGTATATATATATATATAATACAATATCTATAATAGGCAATATCTAAAACAATATGATATATGATATGATATAATAATATACAATATGATCTTCCTTTCTTCCCTCCTTCTTTCCTTCCTTCCTTCTGTTCCTCCCTTCTCCTTTCCCCCCTCCTTATCTCTCTCTCCCCCACTCCCTTACCCTCCCTCTCTCTTCTCTTTCTCTTCTCTTTCTCTTTTTCCCTCTCTTTCTTTCTCTCTAGCAGAACTTGCAGCAGTTTCCTGGACTGAATGCCTGGATGCATAAGTCCTATTTGGAGACTTTAAAAATATAGTTCTGTGGTTCTCACACCAAGATATTCCTACTCATAGGTCTGGGAGGAGCCTGAAACTCTGTGCTTTTATAGAAGCCCCCCAGGAGATTTTGATGTATCACTGGGTTTTTAATGTGCTCCTTCTGTGTGCTCTAACTCTTCACTCAAACTAGTGCTGTTTATTAAGGGGAATGTTCCCTTTTATTTTTAGGGTCTTTATCCAAGGTGTTTCTATTTTATTGTATTTGTTTTTTGTTACAACTTCCAGGCACTCTTTGGGAAACTTCTAGAAACCACCTGTGAACCAGAGCTTTAAATGAACACAGTTGCTTGTGTCCATTGCAGGCTACTCAGTCCACTCTCTCCATTCTGGGTTATAGTAAAATCTGAATTGACTGCTTTTATTTTACTACCACACTGAATTGTCTGCATTCCAGTTCTTCCATTTTTGCATGTGTGGCTAAATCCCAGAACTTATTATCTCAAGACTTTTATATTTGTTCCCTCTTCCTAGAATGCTTCTCCCTATTTATAGGGCATGCAAAGTCTTGTCATTTTAGGCTCAGCTAAAGTATCATCATCTTACAGAGACTTTCCCTAGTCTTCCTATCCAAATAAGTGCAATGTTTTTCTCTCTCTCCATTTATCACTGTCTGCAATTATTTTTTTAACTTTTTTATTGTATACTATAACATATATACAAAGCAAAGAAATAAAAAAGCAATAGTTTTCAAAGCACTCTTCAACAAATAGTTACAGGACAGATCCCAGAGTTTGTCATGAACTATCTTACCATCCTCTCAGATTTTCCCTTCTAACTGCTCCAGAATATAGGAGGCTAGAAGGCACAAATATTTTTTTTTATCATTACAATTGACTTTTTTCTTTTTTATGAAAATAACATAAATAAAGCAGTAAATTTCAAAACACAGCACCACAATTAGTTGTAGAACATATTTCAGAGTTTGACATAGGTTACAATGTCACAATTTTAGGTTTTTACTTCCAGCTGCTCTAAGATACTAGAGAATAAAAGATATATCAGTTTAATGATTCAGCATTCATTTCATTTGTTAAATTCTATCTTCTTTGTATAACTCCCACCATCACCTTTGATCTTTCTATCCCTCTATTTAGGGATGTTTGGGCTATGGCCATTCTAACTTTTTCATGTTGGAAGGGTCTGTCAATAATATCGGGTATGGAGATGGAACTATCTGATGTTCTGGAGAGGCTGACCCCTCAAGGTTTCAAGGCTTATCTGGTCCAAGGACCCATCTGGAGGTTGTAGGTTTCTGGAAAGTTACTTTACTGCCTGGAATCCTTGTGGAATCTTATATGTTGCCCTAATTGTTCTTTAAGTTTGGCTGGAATGGTCTTGGTTGAGGTTTGGCAGGTTATGATAGGTAGCAAGGTCTAACTGAAGTTTGCATAAGAGTGACCTCCAGAGTAGCCTCTCGACTCTAGTTGAACTCTTTCTGCTACTGATACTTTATTAGTTACACTTCTTTTCACTCTTTTGGTCAGTATGTAATTGTTGGTCCCATGGTGTCAGGGCCAGACTCATCCCTGGGAGTCATCTCCCACATCACCAGGGAGACTTTCACCCCTGGATGTCATGTCTCATATGGGGAGGGGAGGGCAATGATTTCACTTGCAGAGTTGGGCTTAGAGAAAGCGAGGCCACATCTGAGCAACAAAAGAGGTCCTCCAGAAATAACTCTTAGGCATACCTATAGGTAGTCTAAGCTTCTCTGCTACCTGTATAAGCTTCACAAGAGCAAGCCTCAAGATCAAGGGCATGGCCTATTGATTTGGTTGTCCCTAAAGTTTGACACATTATCAGGGAATTCCCTAATGGTAACATTTGATAGTTCCATATTTTTTCTCCCACACCACAAGGGACTTTACTAATACTTTTTGCTTATTTGCTTAATATACTCTAGAGTGTATCCAGACATTATGTTAAGCTATACAGGATTAAAGTATCTCTTTCTTATTCTGTGCTTCCCGTGTTTCCAATTGTTCAAATGAGCTATACAGATAGGTTGAGTTAGATTGTAATTATTATTTTTAACTGATATTTGTTTATCAGGTGGTTTCTCTATCACCATCTTAGTTCCATAAGGGTGGAATTTCAAAATCTTTTGCTTACTATTTTCCTCAGTGCCTAGTAAAAACAGACACTCAAATATTTGCTGAATGTATGAATGAATTTTATTATATTTTGTTGGTTTTAATCTCCATATATATTATTTTCAAACCTAAACAAAATATTTTATTATTTGAGATGTATTTCATTCTATTTTCCAAGTGCATTACCATTCTCAGCATCATCCAGCAAAAGATAGGTTGAATTACACCTGCTTGGAGAGAGAGAATGATATACTTTCACCAGCCTTGTTTTAAATGCACTGTATTCAAAGGTCCATGCTATTAATAGAGCATCTCCCATCCTAATCTGATTGCTGGGACCAAATTCAGACCTCAAATAAAGTTTCAAGTAAACTATCACATGTTGGTGGGACAACTACCATGGGAATTTCTGATTTAAATGTAAGCACAATTTTTGAGATTTTTTTTCTCCAGAATCTACAGTAATAATCTAATATGTGATACAGTATAAGAGAACATTGTTTCAAGAGACTGAAAACATGGGTCATAATCTCTGTTTTGCTACTAACTTGCTGCATGACCTTGGGCAAATTTTAAAATTCTTGTTGGCCTCATTTTTTCTGTCTGTAGAAATATGGTTTTGGACCAGTAGATGCTACAGTTCCTTCCAGCTCTCTAAAATTCTAAATCCTATGACCATAAAAGCAGGATCAAATCCTTCTCCTCATATTTCACAGAGGAATAGGTGATGGAGGCCCAAGTCCAAAGGGTTAAGACCTTCCAGATCAAGTCTCTCTGACTGAAAGCCCTACAGCACAGTCTGCCAGGATCTGCCCTAGACGGCAAGATGTTGAGTGGTGGAGTCTTCTTAATGCAAGTGCCTACTGTAGTCACAAAAGAAGACCAGGTATTTGAGTCTGCTTTTTTTTTGGTAAGCAGATCTGTGTGGGAAGCCAAATCACAGTGAGAATTGCTTAGTGTACACTGAATTACAGAAATGGAGCAAGGAGAGAGTGGGGGAGGAGAGGGATGAGTTGAATGACAAGTATTTGTTAAGTAGAGGAATTTGAAGCACACTTCCTGGGCATTACTGATAATGTTAATCATAAGTCTAAAAGTCCAATGGCTATAAATTGTTCTCTTTGGTGCTTTCAGCTATTGGTGCTTCTGTGATCTTCTTTTCTGTCCTCTCATCACTCATCTTCTGGTAGCCCCTCTTTAGCATTGTTAATACATTTGTTTTACTCAGACTCTAACAAAAAACAGAAGCTAATTCAAGTATTTGCAAAAGAAATTTTCAGTGCAGAGAATTATTTACACAGTGGATGTAGCAGCTGCAAAAGCAAAACAGGGGTTGATAGTGAGTCTATCTGAAGATAACAATAGCATGAAACCACCATTACCAAAAGCTGGAACTATGCTATCCTTTGTGGCAGCCCCTACCACCCATGGATGTTAAGGACTTGAATTGTGGTCAGTCCAAAATGGTATTTGCTTGAAGTGTGAAGACATACACACAAGATTCCAAAGACTTTGTATGAAAAAAAGTCTCAATAATTTTTATATTGATTATGTGGAGAAATGATAATTTGTTGGGTTAAGTAAAATATAGTATTGAAATTAATATTACTTTTTTCTTTTGACTTTTGTGCCAGTTTGAATCTGTTGTGTATACTAGAAAAGTTATGTCCTTTAATCCTCATTCAGTATGCTGGTTGGTATCTTTTTTATGGTTTCCAAGGAGATATGACCCACCCAAATTGTAGGTGGTAACTTTTGATGGTTTCCATAGAAATGTGTCTCAAGGTGGCGTTGCTTACTGGAGCTCTTTAAGAGGGAACCATTTTGGAAAAGCTTTAGAGCCACCAAAACCAACAGAGCCCATGAAACCAGAGACTTTTGAAACAGAAAGAAAACATCCCCAGGGAAGCCTTATGAAATGAGGAGGGAAAGCTATCAGAGGTCTCCATGTGTCCTCTCAGCTGAGAGAGAAACCCCAAACTTCATTGGCCCCTTTCTTTGGAGTTAGGATATCTTTCCCTCGATGCCTTAATTTGGACATTTTCATGGCCTTAGAGCTGTAAACTTGCAACTTAATAAGTTCTCTTTTTAAAAGCCAACCCATTTTTGGCATCTCACATTCCAGCAGCTTTTGCAAATTAGAACAACTATTTTAAATGTGGCTACCAGAGAATGATATATTTGGCTTACATTACATTTCTATTGAGCTGGAGAGCAGTGGTCTTATTAAAGTTCGGGTCACTGAAACCTCAATGGCTGATCTATCAAGAACTGGAACTAGAAAGGAAGCACAGCTATTGCTTGAGATGCTACTTGGGACCAAAGAAGAAGAGAAGAACTAGTCTGACTTTATGCTCCTGCTCTAATTTCCTATCAGTGCTGTTGAACCTGGAAGAAGGTAACTGGGAAAATGTAGCTTATAGGGCCCAGTACTATAAGAGCAGATCAGGGCAAGGGAAAGGGCAAAGAAGGAATCTGAGGGCAACCGAATTCATTTAGATTGCAGTTGGGATCCCAGTATGTCCTTTTCAATCATTAATTCATAATAAATATTTATTGAGTGCCATGGAAATCTTGCAGAGTTGTTGCCCTGAGTTATTGCCCTGAGTTCCAAACCAATGTGTCCAGATTCTTTGCTTGGTTTGGTTCCAGATTCTCTTACTGCCTAGACCGTGATTTGGATGATTACAACATACCTGATCTTGATCAAATAAGTCACCCAGTGTTCTGTTACATTTCTGACATTTCTTGGTACTTGATTCCCCTAATTTCTAGTGGTTTGCCCACAGTTTCCACCCATTTCCTTATTCTATCTTGTCTACTGTGCCTATTCAAGCAACCTGCTACTTTCCCAAGAATATCAGCTACTATATGCAAGATGACTATACAACACTTTATTCTTGCTCCCTTCTTCCTCTCTGTAATACACCACCACGCATGGGGCAGTACTGAAGAAAGATGGTTTTATGACTCATGGCAAATACTGACAGACACCTAAAAGGATATATGCAGATTCTAAGTCTAAGGATATGATGAAATGTAATTGTCACAAAGTGTTTGTCATGGAAGGGTTTATTCTTTAGGCCTGATAATCATCAACTTCATAATGAAATATGTGTTTTTATCATTAGTACACATTTCTTGGGTACCTGTGATGTGCTAGGCACTTTTCTAAACACAAGAATACGAAGATGCAAAAGTTGAGAACCCCTGGAGGGCACATAAAAGAAAAAGAGAAATAATCTAAAGTGTCTTGATAACAACTAGCACAGATAAGAATACTCTGGGAGTTTATGTGAAAAAGTCTCTTGTGCCAAGGAGCATTTCTGAGAAGAAGGGAATCTGATCTGGGCTTTAAAAGTTTTTCCAGGAAAGGAAAATTGTATATGTAGTGGGGGCAGAAGCAAGAATTGGAAATTCTTGGAAATTCATGGAAATAAATTTGTTCCATGGTGAAGCAGAATATATTGTGGTGAGAAAACTGTCTCTATCTAAGTGAGATCTCACAGGAGTTTCAACCAGAGTCATAGATGCTATAGCATATTTGATTAAGATCTAAAATATGACTGGAAAATGCAGCTTGTTAGGAGGTGAAATGGAACACTTTTATGGATAATATTCTTTGATTACATTATATTTTGTCTCCACTTTGGACTTTAAACTTCCCAAGGGACAAATCCTGTATTGCTCACTGTTGATTCCCCAGGCATGGCCCAGAGTAGATGCTCAGTAATTTTGTGTTGAATGAATGAATTCTAATAAAGTATATAGTGCATGAATCTCTGGACCGAGGGGACTCACAGTAAGCATTAATTCAGCATTAGTGTGTACCAAAATAGAGTTTAGAAAACTGCAAATGGAGTTCAGTAGCCTACTCCAATCATTACAACTCTCTTTTAGGATATTGGGCACTGTGTCCCCTGAGTCACAGTTAGTGAGGAGAAAGAAATGGAGAATTTGGTCAACCTGGCATGTTATCAGGAGATGATGAAATTTATCATTGTCATCATCCATGACTTTGCAATAGTTTTTTGGGTTTTTTTTTTTGTTTGTTTTGTATGCTGTATGGCAGGGGTCACATTTCATTCTTTTTCTATGTGAGTAGCCCATTATCACAGTACCATTTGTTGAATGTTTTTTTTGTTTGTTTGTTAGTTTTTTTTTTTGTTAGTTTGTTTGATTGTTTGTTTCTATGGTAAATGCATGGGCCGGGAATTGAACTCAGGTCTCCCACATGGCAGGCAAGAGTTCTACCACTGAACTACCCTTGCACCCGCATGTTTGTTTGTTTTTAATGATAATACTCATTTAAGGTTGCCTCCATTAAGCACATCTGGGTCGGATTATAGAGGCATATTAGATTCATCCCAGAGCTGATGTTCCAGATACCAGATCCTGTTAGCCATGGTTAGTTCATTAAGTTCTGAGACCTCAAAACAGATCACTTATCATCACAGAACCCAGGAGACATAAGGGTCATTGAAAATTTCAGGGGAACAGCAACACATGAGGGAGGATTTGAGGAGGTCCCATTGTATTTGCTTAGATACTGAGAATGGTTTCTGTATAACAAATGCAGGCTGTTTGTGACGCTAACACTCTACCATATGGAGGCCATAAGGCTGCTTAGAGTGGGTGTTGTTTCTGGAATCAGAAATGGATTCAAATCTTGGATTCAACACATTATTCTGGGAGCTTGAACAAGTTTATAGGCATAAACATAGTTCTTACATCATAGGGTTGGTGGGGAATTCAATGAGATAATGCAAATAAAGCCTTTAGCACAGTGTCTAGCACAAAATGCTGTTAATATTAATTCTTTTGAGGAGAACAGTTGAAATATATCTATGCTCCAGGTCTGCTTTCCAAAGAGGACTTTCCCAGGCTGGGAATTTGTCCAATCTAACCATGCCCTATTTCCTATGCCTTATCCAAAAACGTAATCCTTGCAACCCTCTGCCCATTATGATCTTGGATTTACCCATAAATTATTTTTGTGTTTGCCCCCTTCTCCAAATAAATCTTCTTGTTCTGGCTTCAAGACATACCCTGTCCTGGTTTTGCTTCACTAACAAGGTTTTGGCATGTGGCTCATGCTTTCTCAAGCATGTGGCCTAAGTTTGCCCTCACTTTCTCTTTCCATCCTCCAGCCAGCTCATGGTGACCTTCACATTGCTGTGGAGCTAAAACATATTTCACAGCTAGAGAAAGCAAGATAAATAGCCTTAAATTTAAGGGATAAGTGACTGATATCAGATTGCTTTCTGAGACCAGCTTTTGGTGGGGGAAGGAGCAGCTTTTGACAAGTGGAAAGAATAGAGCACAAGACCACTGACCCTTGGTTGGGGATGGGAGGGTGATATTTGGGAAAGGGCTCATAAATGGGAGAATACTCATCCTGTCTGGGGAGTGTGCCAGTAAATAACGGCCCTGGTGACAGAAGAGCTTATTTAAAGCAGCATTTAACCAGAAATCTTTTCCTTAAAAATATCTTCCATTTTCCCACTTTTGGTAATGGAAAGTAAGAAGCTATTTTAGTGGTTTCTTAAATCCTGAAAATTATAGTCTGGGTACAAATTCTCAAAGTGGTTTCTGCCAGTGCATTGCTTTAATAAGCCCAGAACAGTGTGTGCAACTTTAGGGAAGTCAGGGATTTGGTGGTGAGCCTTGGTGAGCCCAACTGCCAGCTCCCAGACTCATGATGCCTTATGGCCTTTATAACTCACCACTCTGCATAGAGACCATTATCTTAAAGGAGGTAATAAGAAATGAGTAAGTGAAAAGCCTTCCTGATCAGGAATTTGCCCTGGGCCATTTGGATGCCCTGGTTTGTTGTGGGAGACCCTGTGGTTGGAGCATTGCTAGAATTCAAGATGGTAAGACTGGAAGAAACTGATGCTAATACTACTGAAGTTTTCACCTCTGATATCTCATGAACAAATATAATAAGCCTGCAAATCTCTCTCTGACTTTCCACTCACCCTTCCCAGGGTCCCTTAGACAATTCAGTGGCCATGAAAACTGCTTGTCTCAGAGCACGAGGCCCCATCCACAGAGAAAGCGCCTTTCCACAAACCACAGTCTTCTTCCCCAGTGTCTCCTCCCAGTCCTCTCTATTTTCCTGCCTCCTCATTGTTATAATGTCCCAGGAGATTCTCCCATGTCCTATAACATATGACATCTCCAGTCTAACAAAAATATGGTAGATCAGATCCTCATAAACTGCCTTGGTGGAAAATTAATCAGGATTAGTGAGATAGAAAATGAAGTGTAGCTATTTCATATAGTGTGGTCAGGGGAGATCTCTCCGAAAAAGTGACATTTGAGCAGAGAATTGAATGATATAAGAGGTAGGATTTGGAAATATTGAGAAGGACTACTCCAGGCAGAGGAAATAACCTGTGCAAAGGCCCTGAGATGGCAAAGTACTAGGCTGTATTCAAGGAAAAGCAAGAAAGCCAGTATGGATAGAGCAGTATGAATGGAGACAAGAGTGATAAAAGAGGAGGTCAATAGTTAGTGGGGAGCCAGATTGCACAAAGTGCTAGAGGTTTTTACTCTTAGAAACACAGGAAACCATTGGAAAGGTTATAGTTCCCTAGGCTGCTGAAAACAGATTCCATGAAATAGATCGAGTTAAACAATGGGCATTTATTTGTTCATGGTTTTAAAGCCAGAAAAAAAATGTCCAAATAAAGGAATCATCAAGGCGATCATAAAGGCAATGCTTTCTTCCTGGAGATTGGCTGTGGATATCCTCAACTCCTCTGCCATGTGGCAAGACACCTGGCAACATTTACTGGTCTCTCCTTTCTCTTCTGGATTTCGCTGATTTCAGCTTCTTGCTTCAATGACTTTCTCTTGTGACTGAATTTCATTCTCTTATAAAGAACTCCAGTAACAGGATTAAGGCTGTCCCAAATAAGGTGGGTCACACCTTATCTGAAGTAGCCTCATCAAAAGTTCCTACTTCCACTGGTTTATACCCCCAGGGAATGGATCAGATTTAAGAACATGTTTTTCTGGGGTACATGCCACTTTAAACCACCACAGAGTTTTGAGCAGAGGAAGAACATGCCTAACTTAAGTTTTAAAAGACTCATTTTTGCTGCTATTTTGAGACTAGAATATATGGAAACAAGAAAGGAGAAAAGGAAACCAGTTAAAGGAGTATTGCAATAATCCTGGTGAGAAATGCTGATAGCTTAACGAAGGTAGTAGCAGTGAATGTGGTTGAGAAAATTGGAACAGAAACAGATGATGAGAATTGGTAGTGTTATGGATATATTTTAAAAATGGAGCCAACTAGTTCCTTGAAAGACTGGTTTTGGGGTGTGAGGGAGTGAAGAATCAAAGAAAAATGCAAAATTTTTGTCCCAAGCAACTAGATAGATGAATTGCTATTGGCAGAGATGAGGCAGACTGTGGAAGGACCAGAGTTGAGGGGAAAATCAGAAGTTCTGTTTTGAAAATAAGTTTAAATGCATATTAAACACTGTTAAAGAGATTTTGAATAGAGTGGATTTCAGGTAAGAGGTCCAGACAAAGCCACAAATTTGAGCATCAGTAGCATATAAATGGTATTTAAAGCTATGAGAACTTACCTAAATAAAGACAAGGTAGATAGATAAAGGGATTCCAAAGTTTGAGTCCTGGGGCAGAATAACTTTTAGAGGTCAAGTAGATATGGAGGAATGCCAGAGGCTACTGAGAAGGAGCAGACAGTGATGTAAAGGAAGAGCTTAGGAAGAGTAATAGGTCAAAGTCAACCAAAGAAATACTTAGGAAGGAAGTGGCTAACAGTGCTGAATACTACTGGTAAGTCAAGAAAGATGAGGACTGAGAAATGACCTGAAAAATGGAAGTTGAAAGCTGAAAAATAGAAGTTGACTCACAGTTGAACATTTAATACACTGTCCTTCAAAGGAAATAGAAAAGAGTCTAACAGAGGCATGTGAAACACAGATGATAATTATTTTCAACCACAAGCATGGTGACCATGTGTTTCAGATGTTACGTGAAGTTTCTTCGGGTGATGAGGTGCAAATACAGCCAGCCAACAAAGAATATATGAACATATATCTTTATCAGATCAAAGAGCCTGGAGGAAGAGAAGGGAAAGTGAGGGTGGTGGTGGGGCCCTATCTCCCCTAACTTGGGCTTCTGCAGGGGTCTGTGGAGGAGGGGGTGGGTAGAGCACTTGTGGGTCCTGGGCTATTGCCTTTATTGTGACCCAGAATAGAGAGATAGGAATTTCCCATTGATACTGCACACTGGGAGGTTTCAAACTATAAGGTGTGAAAGGCAGAAGCAGCAAGGGGTTGGCTTGAGAAGAAATAACAGGGGCCTTTCAGAGAAGCTAGGGGTGGACCTGATCAGTCCAAACCATGCAGCAGTGCAGGCTTTGATAATCATGGTTATGCCCAGAGCAGGGCTAACTCTGGTGGTCACTTAGAAGGAAAACTTATGGCTAAGCCAGGCATGATGATGTGGCCCCAAATGTCATTTCTTTATACCATAACACTGTGTTTCCCACATACCAAAATTAACATAGATGATATAGTGGAATAATATATTTGAAAATAGGGTTGCTCTTTGAACAACTTTATTTACAACAGACCAAGAAACCATCAGCAGAGAGTTTGGCTCACTCCATACTAGGTGCCTTTCTATCCCCAAAGACAATCAATGACTCATTCATCCATTTATTCCTTTATTTTATAAACCATTGGCATCTCTTAGTCCCTCTATCCACCTATCTATCTAACCATTCTCTACCTATCAGCCTTAGCTGATTGTAATAGAAGATAGTATTAACAAGAGGCAGAGTTTTGCCAATCAGAAAAAAGTCCAGAACATTCTATTCCTTAATATCTGTAGAGGCTATAGAGGATTATATCATTCTTTGCTGCAAAAACAATAAACACTTTGAGAAACACAGTCTAAAATTATCGTTATCAATTTGTGTCTCTTGGTATAAAGATATTTTGATTGTAGAATGCATTAGTAATTGCAAAGCTTCTCAAAATAACCAAAAATAAAGTGAGGATGACGAAGAGAAAGCCAATGGAGTTTGAAGTACCTGGGGGATGTTCAGTAGGAAATTCAAGTAGGCAGGCATATATAGATATATAGGGAGAAGTCTATTCTGGATAAATAAAGTTAAGAGTTTGAGTTATCTTAAAATTGGGAAACTGGATAGAGATGAGGTTATCTAGGCCAATGGTAGAGAATGAAAGAAGAGCTGAGTAACTAATCTGCTAAATTGTTCATGGAGCCTACCTCTCTTTCAAAATTATTCTTTATCAACATTAGGTCATGTTTTTTCTGAGAAAATGCCATTCTTTATTCAACAATTGCATATAAATCACAAGAGAAAATAAAAACAATCCAACATCATCAGTCTGCACATCTCATCAAGGGAGCATGCTAAGATTTCTCCACTCCCCACTGCCCTGCTATTTTTGGACTCTGGTTGTTCTGCTATCTTTTTATAAAACCTGGGGTATTTTTTTAGGGATGTTTTTGGGTAAAGATATCCAGAGCAAGGTGTGATCCTTCTCATAAAATCAACAGAACATAAAGCCTTTCGTGATAGAATGTGTCTAAGTGATATTTCGTTTGCTGTTTCATTTCCTCTGAATCATAACGTATTTCATTCCCATTTGTAAGCACTATGTGAGCAGACATGAAATGTCTCTGAAAAAAACACTGCCATCTCTCTTCTATGATGTTTATTACTTTCCTCTTGATTCAAATAACAGTGACACTGTTTGGACTTTCTATGGTGAAGCTGTTTCCATTAAAAGTCAGGCTTGATTCCACAGACATTTTCAATTCAACATACTAACTATATCCTGCACAAGCATCTAATTCAAGTCTCTAATGGCAGAATCATCTTTCCCTGCTTTCATTACTTCCTTTGTGATCAAGACTGGTACCCTTTTACCTTGTGATATCCATAGCTCAGCATCTTATAAAACAAATGCCTCTGCATAATGAAATTGACTGACTTGGAAAAAATGTTAAAACCCCATGTCTAAGTCTTGAATTATCAGAAAATTAGAAAGATATATTTTAACACATTAGGGGATTTAACATGAGTGTAAACATGCCAGAAAACAGAATTGTAGATGTGCTTTGTCAATTTTCTCTTATCGCTTCTATTCAAGATATTGTCCTATTTTTCCTCCAAATAACTCACTTAAAGCTTTAATTATAATCGGAGCAGGAATTGATTTTTCAATCAAGATAAAAATCATAGCCAAAATTTACAACATAAATTACATATATGGAAGTACATTAAGAAAATGTGTGCTTTTATTCATATACTAAGATAGAAGGTACTCAATAATTAAGAATCCAAACTATCAAATTGAGTGTCAGAGATTGCTTTGGCATGAAGCTGTTCAAGCACAGCAAAAGTTGACAAAATGGTGGGAACCAGGCAAGAGAAAGTTGAAGGGGATAAATGGCATTTTGAGAAAATGCTTTAAAGCAGCTATTGTGATGAATGGACATTTTCATGCAACCTCAAAATAAAACATAAAATTTCAACTGTTTTTAATATTGACAAATATGTGAACTTACCATCTTTATCTCATCCCTGACTCTTCTCCTTTGGCATAAGAATGAGTATGGTATGAGATAAGGGTCAGAGAGGAGTGAGCGATATGGAGACAGTCAGGCACCACCTGGTAGACAAACTGCAGGTAGCCAACAGTCATGTTTTACCAAACTTGCTCTTTTCAGAAAGGGCTATCAGTCATTCTTAAGCAACGTATTTGCCTATTCTCTGAGAATTCACATGGATGAATGGTCCGAAACTCAAATTCTCTGATTCCTCTCTTAAGGCCATACTAGCCATGTTAATTTACTTTAAATTAATGCTTAGACTTCCGGCTTAATGATAATTGATTTTCAGATTTGAAAATGAAGATAGACATGTCTACTTTTTGTGAGCTTGCTGATTTATTTGTATATATATTCAAGGAGAATGGGAAAGGGAACAAACAAAAAGGAGGACATTTGGGTAGTAATTGAGTTCACTAATCTTAGCCTCAAACTCCATAGGGGATCCTTAATTACATGTTTAATGGTTTGCTCAGCGCTCAATATAGCATATAGTTGAACTATCCTTAAAAGGAAATTTCTTAAAATTGCCTGGAGATAATGTGCTGCAAATATTTCTTAGCAATACAAAAGGGAAGATTGTACATTTGAGGTCACTTTAATGCATTCTTACTTTGTTGTGTCAAACCAGCTGCCTCAAGTAAATGTGTCAAATGGCTACTGAGTCAACAGAACCTTGAGAAAGTGACTCCATCAGTTTTCCTTGTTTTAAATAAAAATGTAGGGATAGAGCTCTTTCTCCACCGGCAGCGCTCCCGCCGCCATCTTGCCCTTCTCTTTCCCCTTCTGCTCCGTCAGCGCTCCCGCCGCCATCTAGCCCTTCTCTTTTCCCTTCTGCTCCAGCGGCACTCCCGCCGCCATCTTGCCCTTCTCTTTCCCCTTCTGCTCCGGCGGCGCTCCATCCACCATCTTATCCTTCCCTTTCTCCTCCTACTCCAGCAGCTCTCCAACCACCACCGTGCCCTCTTCCGCCTTCACCGGCTCCTCCGCCACCATCCTCGACAGCCTTGCCATCCTCACCTTTCCTCCTCCAGAACAGCTACTAGGGGAGTAGAAACGATACAGAACAGCTCCCAGAGCCATGACAGAGATAAAAAAGACAGCATACCCCATCCTGGGACGGCTGACTGTCTGGGAGAATCAGCTCCGGTGAGATCGCCGAGGGGCACGGGCTTTCCCGGGCGGGGCGGCAAGCGGCTGGAGTCCCTCCCTTCCTCCTCCTGGGCCAGCTGGCAGAATTAGGCAGGCGGTCCCCTCAAGGTGCCCCCACCACACGAGGCCCCCTGGACCAACTGAGAGAATTGAATTGGAAATCCCCAGACTGTGGAGAACGGTGACCGGCGGGGGGGGGGGGGTCCCTTCCAAACACGTGACTCCCCGGTCTGGCTGGGAACAGTGCACTCTCCCGGGCTGCGGCAGCTGGCGCCCTCCCGCCACACTTGGCACCCCGGGCCGACTAGGAAATTCGGACGGGTGCTCTCCCGGGCTGCGGCGGCCGGCGACCCTCCCCACGTTTGGACCCCCGGGCTGGCTGGCACTCTTCCAAGCCGCTTCGGCTGGCGAACCTCCCCCATGGTGAGGGTTTTCCAAAGTTAAAGGACCCACAGCACCTTTTACTGGTGGGACACGCAGACAAACGTGGGCCATGAGCGCCACCTACTGGGCAGGATAAGAAAAACAGAACCTAGAGATTTCACAGAAAAATCTTTCAACCTGTTGGGTCCAACATCCAGGGAAATCTTACTAAATGCCCAGACGCCTGCAGAAGATAATGGATCACACTCAGAAAATTGAAAATATGGCCCAGTCAAAGGAACAAACCAATAGTTCAAATGAGATACAGGAGCTGAGACAACTAATGCTGAATATACGAACAGAAATGGAAAACCTCTTCAAAAATGAAATTGATAAATTGAGGGAGGACATGAAGAAGACATGGGCTGAACAAAAATAAGAAATAGAAAAACTGAAAAAACAAGTCACAGAGCTTATGGAAGTGAAGGATAAAGTAGAAAAGATGGAAAAAACAATGGATACCTACAATGATAGATTTAAAGAGACAGAAGATAGAATTAGTGATTTGGAGGATGGAACATCTGAATTCCAAAAAGAAACAGAAACTATCGGGAAAAGAATGGAAGAATTTGAACAGGGTATCAGGGAACTCAAGGACAATATGAACCGCACAAATATACATGTTGTGGGTGTCCCAGAAGGAGAAGAGAAGGGAAAAGGAGGAGAAAAACTAATGGAAGAAATTATCACTGAAAATTTCCCAACTCTTATGAAAGACCTAAAATTACAGATCCAAGAAGTGCAGCGCACCCAAAGAGATTAGACCCAAATAGGCGTTCTCCAAGACACTTACTAGTTAGAACATCAGAGGTCAAAGAGAAAGAGAGGATCTTGAAAGCAGCAAGAGAAAAACAATCCATCACATACAAGAGAAACCCAATAAGACTATGTGTAGATTTCTCAGCAGAAACCATGGAAGCTAGAAGACAGTGGGATGATATATTTAAATTACTAAAAGAGAAAAACTGCCAACCAAGACTCCTATATTCAGCAAAATTATCCTTCAAAAATGAGGGAGAAATTGGGCGGGCCGCGGTGGCTCAGCGGGCAAAGTGCTTGCCTGCCATGCCGGAGGACCTCGGTTCGATTCCCGGCCCCAGCCCATGTAAAAAACAAACAAACAAACAAAATACAATAAAACAAGAAAATGTTTAAAGATGTTTCCCTTTCTTCCTTCCTTCCTTCCTTCTCTCTGTCTTTCCTTCCCTTCCTCCCTCTTTCTTAAAAAAAAAAAAAAAAAAAAAAAAAAAAAAAAAAAAAATGAGGGAGAAATTAAAACATTCTCAGACAAAAAGTCACTGAGAGAATTTGTGACCAAGAGACCAGCTCTGCAAGAAATACTAAAGGGAGCACTAGAGTCAGATACGAAAAGACAGAAGAGAGAGGTATGGAGAAGAGTGTAGAAAGAAGGAAAATCAGATATGATATATATAATACAAAAGCAAAATGTTAGAGGAAAATATTATCCAAACAGTAATAACACTAAATGTTAATGGACTGAATTCCCCAATCAAAAGACATAGATTGGCAGAATGGATTAAAAAACAGGATCCTTCTATATGCTGTCTACAGGAAACACATCTTAGACCCAAAGATAAATATAGGTTGAAAGTGAAAGGTTGGGAAAAGATATTTCATGCAAATAACAACCAGAAAAGAGCAGGAGTGACTATACTAATATCCAACAAATTAGACTTCAAATGTAAAACAGTTAAAAGAGACAAAGAAGGACACTATATACTAATAAAAAGAACAATTAAACAAGAAGACATAACAATCATAAATATTTACGCACCGAACCAGAATGCCCCAAAATACGTGAGGAATATACTGCAAACACTGAAAAGGGAAATAGGCACATATACCATAATAGTTGGAGACTTCAATTCACCACTCTCATCAATGGACAGAACATCTAGACAGAGGATCAATAAAGAAATAGAGAATCTGAATATTACTATAAATGAGCTAGACTTAACAGACATTTATAGGACATTACATCCCACAACAGCAGGATACACCTTTTTTTCAAGTGCTCATGGATCATTCTCAAAGATAGACCATATGCTGGGTCACAAAGCAAGTCTTAACAAATTTAAAAAGATTGAAATCATACACAACACTTTCTCGGATCATAAAGGAATGAAGTTGGAAATCAATAATAGGTGAAGTGCCAGAAAATTCACAAATACGTGGGGGCTCAACAACACACTCTTAAACAACAAGTGGGTCAAAGAAGAAATTGCAAAAGAAATTAGTAAATACCTCAAGGCGAATGAAAATGAAAACACAACATATCAAAACTTATGGGACGCAGCAAAGGCAGTGCTAAGAGGGAAATTTATTGCCCTAAATGCCTATATCAGAAAAGAAGAAAAGGCAAAAATTCAGGAATTAACTGTCCATTTAGAAGAACTGGAGAAAGAACAGCAAACTAATCCCAAAGCAAGCAAAAGAAAAGAAATAACAAAGATTAGAGCAGAAATAAATGAAATTGAAAACATGAAAACAATAGAGAAAATCAATAAGACCAGAAGTTGGTTCTATGAGAAAATCAATAAGATTGATGGGCCCTTATCAAGGTTGACAAAAAGAAGAAGAGAGAGGACGCAAATAAATAAGATCAGAAATGGAAGAGGAGACATAACTACTGACCTCACAGAAATAAAGGAGGTAATAACAGGATACTATGAACAACTTTACGCTAATAAATACAACAATTTAGAGGAAATGGACAGGTTCCTGGAAAGACATGAACAACCAACTTTGACTCAAGAAGAAATAGATGACCTCAACAAACCAATCACAAGTAAAGAAATTGAATTAGTCATTCAAAAGCTTCCTAAAAAGAAAAGTCCAGGGCCAGACGGCTTCACATGTGAATTCTATCAAACATTCCAGAAAGAATTAGTACCTACTCTCCTAAAACTCTTCAAAAAAATCGAAGTGGAGGGAAAACTACCTAATTCATTCTATGAAGCCAACATCACCCTCATACCAAAACCAGGCAACAATATTACAAAAAAAGAAAACTACAGACCAATCTTTCTAATGAATATAGATGCAAAAATCCTCAATAAAATTCTAGCAAATTGTATCCAACAACACATTAAAAGAATTATACATCATGACCAAGTAGGATTCATCCCAGGCATGCAAGGATGGTTCAACATAAGAAAATCAATTAATGTAATAAACCATATCAACAAATCAAAGCAGAAAAATCACATGATCATCTCCATTGATGCAGAGAAGGCATTTGACAAGATTCAACATCCTTTCCTGTTGAAAACACTTCAAAAGATAGGAATACAAGGGAACTTCCTTAAAATGATAGAGGGAATATATGAAAAACCCACAGCTAATATCATCCTCAATGGGGAAAAATTGAAAACTTTCCCCCTAAGATCAGGAACAAGACAAGGATGTCCACTATCACCACTATTGTTCAACATTGTGTTGAAGGTTCTAGCCAGAGCAATTAGACAAGAAAAAGAAATACAAGGCATCAAAATTGGAAAGGAAGAAGTAAAACTATCACTGTTTGCAGACGATATGATACTATACGTCAAAAACCCAGAAAAATCCACAACAAAACTACTAGAGCTAATAAATGAGTACAGCAAAGTAGCAGGTTACAAGATCAACATTCAAAGATCTGTAGCATTTCTATACACTAGCAATGAACAAGCTGAGGGGGAAATCAAGAAATGAATCCCATTTACAATCGCAACTAAAAGAATAAAATACCTAGGAATAAATTTAACTAAAGAGACAAAAAACCTATATAAAGAAAACTACAAAAAACTGTTAAAAGAAATCACAGAAGACCTAAATAGATGGAAGGGCATACCGTGTTCATGGATTGGAAGACTAAATATAGTTAAGATGTCAATCTACCTAAACTGATTTACAGATTCAATGCAATACCAATCAAAATCCCAACAACTTATTTTTCAGAAATAGAAAAACCAATAAGCAAATTTATCTGGAAGGGCAGGGTGCTCCGAATTGCTAAAAACATCTTGAGGAAAAAAAACGAAGCTGGAGGTCTCGCGCTGCCTGACTTTAAGGCATATTATGAAGCCACAGTGGTCAAAACAGCATGGTATTGGCATAAAGATAGATATATCGACCAATGGAATTGAATAGAGTGCTCAGATATAGACCCTCTCATCTATGGACATTTGATCTTTGATAAGGCAGTCAAGCCAACTCACCTGGGACAGAACAGTCTCTTCAATAAATGGTGCCTAGAGAACTGGATATCCATATGCAAAAGAATGAAAGAAGACCCATATCTCACACCCTATTCAAAAGTTAACTCAAAATGGATCAAAGATCTAAACATTAGGTCTAAGACCATAAAACAGAGGAAAATGTAGGGAGATATCTTATGAAACTTACAATTGGAGGCGGTTTTATGGACCTTAAACCTAAAGCAAGAGCACTGAAGAAGGAAATAAATAAATGGGAACTCCTCAAAATTAAACACTTTTGTGCATCAAAGAACTTTATCAAGAAAGTAGAAAGATAGCCTACACAGTGGGAGACAATATTTGGAAATGACATATCAGATAAAGGTCTAGTATCCAGAATTTGTAAAGAGATTGTTCAACTCAACAACAAAAAGACAGCCAACCCAATTACAAAATGGGAAAAAGACTTGAACAGACACCTCTCAGAAGAGGAAATACAAATGGCCAAAAGGCACATGAAGAGATGCTCAATGTCCCTGGCCATTAGAGAAATGCAAATCAAAACCACAATGAGATATTATCTCACACCCACCAGAATGGCCATTATCAACCAAACAGAAAATGACAAGTGCTGGAGAGGATGCGGTGAAAGAGGCACACTTATCCACTGTTGGTGGGAATGTCAAATGGTGCAACCACTGTGGAAGGCAGTTTGGCGGTTCCTCAAAAAGCTGAATATAGAATTGCCATACAACCCAGCAATACCATTGCTGGGTATCTACTCAAAGGACTTAAGGGCAAAGACACAAACGGACATTTGCACACCAATGTTTATAGCAGCGTTATTTACAATTGCAAAGAGATGGAAACAGCCAAAATCTCCATCAACAGACTAGTGGCTAAACAAACTGGTATATACATACAATGGAATATTATGCAGCTTTAAGACAGGATAAACTTATGAAGCATGTAATAACATGGATGGACCTAGAGAACATTATGCTGAGTGAGTCTAGCCAAAAACTAAAGGACAAATACTGTATGGTCCCACTGATATGAACGTACATTCGAGAATAAACTTGGAATATGTCATTGGTAATAGAGTCCAGCAGGAGTTAGAAACAGGGTAAGATAATGGGTGATTGGAGCTGAAGGGATACAGACTGTGCAACAGGACTAGATACAAAAACTCAAAAATGGACAGCACAATAATACCTAATTGTAAAGTAATCTTGTTAAAACACTGAATGAAGCTGCATCTGAGCTATAGGTCTTTTTTTTTTTTACTATTATTATTACTTTTATTTCTTTTCTCTATATTAACATTCTATATCTTTTTCTGTTGTGTTGCTAGTTCTTCTAAACCAATGCAAATGTACTAAGAAACGATGATCATACATCTATGTGATGATGTTAAGAATTACTGATTGCGTATGTAGAATGGTATGATTTCTAAATGTTGGGTTAATTTCTTTTTTTCCGTTAATTAATAAAAAAAAATGTAGGGATAGAAATTAATTTAGACCTATAGAATGTGAAGAATTTTATTCTTTTCACTACAAGACTGGTCGATGAAAGCTTTCTTTCCTTCATTACTTTGGAGATATGTGATTATGCCCCTTAGAAACCTCTAGTCCCAATCTGTTATTTTCTAATTGCAGGAAGATGTCAGATAATGAAGATACTTGAGAAATAGGGAAGTCTGGTTGACTTACTATTTTATTTTTCTGATGCTTAAGAACATTTTTCTCGGTGTGGTTGTTTGAGCAACCATTTTAGAAGGAGCAGTGGGTTCACAGAAAACATTATAAAATACGTAAGTCCACTCTAATAAAATATACTAGTCCATTATAAAATATTTTAGGGACTTAAACTGAATATTCATTTAATAAATATTTATTGAACATACTTTGCTAGCAATAGTGATTGAAGAACTGTGTATTTCTGCCCTTAAAGAGATCACTGTTTTTAGTAGGAAAAAACAAATATATAAATATAATTATATAGTATATTAGTCAGGATAGGCTAACTAGGAATGTAATTATATAGTATATTAGTCAGGATAGGCTAACCGGGAATATAGCACAACAAATGTTTGTTTCATGGTCATGCCACAGTCCACTGGAGGTGTGCAGAGAGGATGGGGTGGAGTTTCTGCTCCATGAAGTCATTCAGGGACCCAGGCTTCCTCCATCTAGTAGCTCTGCTATCTTTCAGGGCCCTCAGGAACACCACTGGGTCTTCTATATCTGTACAGCAAGCAAGGGAAAAGAGAACACGGGTATTGCAAGGGAAAATTCATTCAACAGATCTGGAGGGATCGCCTTACAAATTCCATTGGCTAGAACTCAGTCATATCGCCAGGGTATATAGTTTAGATGTGTACCTAGGAAGAAGGGGAGAAAAAGACTTGGTGAGCCCTAGCAGTCTGCTACAGGGAAAAGCTGTTCCATTGGTCACCCCTTTCCTAAAATTCCTCCACCTTAATCAATGGAACATAATTCAGGGAGAATTAATTTTGCCAAATCTTTCTAAAACACAATTCTGGTCACACTGCATGAAAATTTTCAGTACCTCTCTATTGCCAATTAAATTAAGTATAGATTCCATAGCCAGGCTACCAAGGTCCTTTGCATTCCAAATTCAGATATCTTCCCAACCATATATCCCACTACTTTCTCCACAAGACAAATGCTCTGATCAAACTGAATTATTACCTATTTCCTGAACTAGTTATTTATGTCCTATGCTTAGTTTGCTTATCTTTCGAAGCCAGTTTCAAAATCCACCTCTTCCATGAAGTCTCAATTGTGGGAAGGGTGTAAATCAACTTAATGACCAATCAGACCTGGAAAGAAAATGTAGCTCCTTTCTTTTTTTTATTTTTTATTTTTTGGGTGCATGGTTTGGGAATTTAACCCAGGTCTCCCACCAAGAAAGTGAGCATTCTACCACTGAACCATGCATGCACCCTATTTTTATATAGCTGATCTTCACTCCCTCACAAGTTCTATGCATCTTACCACCCTCAACAGAGGAGTAGGGGGAAATCTCAAACATAGTCTTTCAAGGTTTAAAACTTCCTTCAATTTGATACTTAAAACATCATTTAAGCCCTTTGAACTGGATGAAAAAAATTCTATGTTAAAAATTTTTTAAGATATATTTCAAAGGTATAATAGGGAAAGCAGCATGTACCTAATACTCAGTTTAAGCTGTAAAACATTATCAATACAGTTGAATCCCCTTATGTACACCTCTCAATCACATCTCCCTCTATATTTGGTTCTTTGTATGTAGCCCTTCAGGCTCTTCTCATCACTTGTTTCCCAGACCCTTGGCTGCTTGCCCCACCTCAGCTGCCATTGCGATTACAATGCATGCTTGCCTGACGTTCACCAGGCAACAGTGGAAATATCTGACTCCTCTTACCACTTCCAGATTTGAAGGAAGCACCATTCCACAAGACATGGAAAATGGCGTCCATAGAAGCTGCCACAGAAACTAGGTGACAGGACCTGGAAGTGTGGAAGAGTGAACTTCCTACGGGTAAGTTCTGATCACTGAGAATGAAAAGACTGCAAGGACTCAATAGATTGATATCTTTTCCCTTTCTCTCTCCAGCAAACTGCTTTGAGGCATGGTTCTTTTGTGCCATCTGTGCTTTTAACACATCATTTTGCTTGCTTCCCATCCTTCTGTGTCTCAGTTTGCTTCTCCCTTGTGCTTGCTGCCCTGAGATTGCAACTTTCCATAAATATTAGATTTAAGCCTTGTATTCTAGGAAACATATGTTGCCACATTGTTGTCCAAAGTCTTTCTGTAAGTCCCATCTGCAGTACATAATTTCCATTGCTCCACATCCTCACCAACATTTTATAGTGTCAGATATAAAAATCTTCATCACTCTGATAGTTGTGAAATAGTGTGTTGCAACAATCTGCTATTGTTGATGCTGAGCATCTTTTCCTGGGTTTATTAGCTATTGGGATGCTCTCTTTGTCCCATTTCAACTGGATTGCTTTCTTACTGATCTGCAGGAGTCCTTCATTCTTCACATACTCCAGATAGCAATCTAGTCCCAATGTGTAGTTTATAGTTTTTTCTCTGTTTATGGTGTCTTTCCATATAGAAACTTTCTTTTTATTTAACTAAATTTTATTATAACCAAATTGATCAAATTTTATTCTTTATAGATTTTGCTATTGTATAGTCTAAGAAAACCTGACAGCACAAACACAGTTAATATTTTCCATTTAATTTTTGTCTATGCCTCACAGATTTTCTTTTAGGCCATTAATCCACCTGAAATTGTTTTTGGTGGAGGAAGCAAGATAGGAATCTCATTTTATTCTTTCTATCTGGATAAATAATTTCCCCACCACCATTTATTCAATAGTGGATACTTTCTTAACTGGTCTATGTACAATATGTTTGCTTTTATATATGTTTCCCTGTATGCATAAGTTTGTCTGGTTTCCTATTGTGGTCTATTGGTCTATTTGTTTATCCCTGGGCCAATACACACTGCCTACATTATAGGTCTGGAGTCTAATAGATGGAGCCCCTCACTTCGTTCCTTTTCTGCAAGATGATCATAACAATTATTGACTCTTTGCTTTTCCATCAAAATTTTGTCAGCATATAAAGTTCAATGAAAGAGCTTGCTCCATGAAATGTTTTGATTTAAATTACATTTGATTAGAATTTTACTAGAAATAAATATGCATCTGATTCATCTCGGTATCCTACTGACTTTATTAGGTAGTAGTTCAATATTTAATAAATAAATGCAAAAATGATGATCGCTCTGTTTCAGGATAATGTGCCCCACCAAAAGCTTTAAGTATGTTCAGAGTTGCAATTAGGCCCTTGACTTTAAAATTGAGCAAAATAAAATTTTAAAATTAGCTATTGTAAATCCTCCACCATGTAATATACTTAGAGAATCTTATTGGTTTCACAGGGCATTGTACTTAATCATTCAGAGAGTTAAATGTGGTAACATGAATGAAGGGTCTAGCATGCCAATTATTCTTAATACACGGTGATTTCCTTTAGCTCTGCCATTGTTCCCCCTTTATTAGCAAAGCTCATTAAATGCTTGTGTGTGGTTTTTAAAAAATAGTCTTGGAAAACAAAAAATAAATTGTGATGGTTTATTTATTACTTTAAAATGTTATTAATATTTTCAATTAGTCATTACTTTTTAAATTCAATTAATATGAGTGATAGGCCTTAATCAAGCAACAGCTATTAATCCTGTTTAGCGGTTTGGTTGCTTCCTGAAGTTTAATACTAACATACACAAATTTAAAAGTTGCTGTAACTAAAATAAAAGGTCACCTCTTAAATACCTAAGAAATTTAACACAGATCTGTGGTGGTACAGTTTTTCACAGGATGAAAATAGACTAGGAATGTGAACTAATGAGTGAAATTTAGCACTTTAGAATGACATGTCAAATAGGTGTGATGCAAAGGATTTGCTAAGAAAAGAAAACAGGTAGCGATTGCTATCCTTACCTATGTAACCGTATCCTAATTGGATGACAGAATCTTAGAGTTAGAAGCTGCTGTGATAAGACTCTTTCCTTCCACTCTCCCATTCCCCTTCTCCCAATAATGCCTTTGTTCCTAATCAGGAAAAATAAAGTTCATGGCTAAAAGGCAGCTTGGAAATCCAGAAGGGCAGCAGGAAACTATGGCTCTGATTTTCTGTTTACAGGTCTAGATAAGTTGACATGGTCTATTAAGTCGACAGAGTCATTAATGGTCTATTCTTTCACTGCACCTGTAAACAGAAGTCTATTTCAATGCGGTACCATTGCAAGTAGTGAGACAAATGGGAGTAGGTCCCAAGTTCTTGCCAGGAAATGGTAAACAACAGATTTCCAGGTGTCAAGTGAGAAAACAGATCCTCATCTTCAACCTCTATGGTCATTTTACCAACATCCACTACAAGCCTCTTTTAAGGGACTGACACAGTCCCAAAGCTTGTGCCATAAAGATATGTAGGACTTCTAGGCTCTGAAGGTAGGCAGTATGGGGCTTTAGTGAATTGGCAGACTATAACTCTGGAGTAGAAGTCATTCTTAAAACTGTCTTTAACACCAGAAACAAATGTAGCTACTGGGTGGCCTTTTAAGTTCTTTCCTGCCAAGTTGCAGGTTATAAATAACACAAATTTATTTCAACACACCTAAACAGCAAACCCACTTTTGGTGCCCTCATAACCCAGAAATTCATTGCAACCCTCTGCTCCACCAGGGTATGGAGTGGAGGAAAGACGGAACTCTGGAATCAGGCAGGTTTGGGTTGGTTACCATGGATACCATTACTTACCAGCCATGCTCTTGGTCTCAGTTCCTTTCTCTATTAATATAATAGCAATACTTACTTATCAGGTAGGTTGCTATAAAGATAAAAGAAATGTAAAAGCTCCCAGTGAAAAAGGACCCCATCTCTCAAATCTCTCACCATTGACATTGATGTTACCTAAAATTCCTACATTGTTTGCGACTGTGAGATAAGGTAGGGTTAAAAATGGATATGTGTTAAATCCGTATTAAATCCAATATTAAAAATGGATACGTATGGGGTGGGGATGTAGAAGTGCACGACATTTTGAAATTAGCAACTTGGACTTCACTGTGTTTAGCAAAGCAGCGAAATCACTAGTCAGTTGCTACACAGGGAATCATAGACTAAAACACAGCACAGAATGTAAAAAGGAATTTAAAAGTAGAGGAACTGTCAAAGAGGACAGACCTGGGGTGGGGGAGAGGTCATACTGAAGTACTTGGGTAAGTAAGTGGGGAGTCCTTGGGATGGAAGAAGATGGAGGAAGAACAAGGTTAGGCAGTAGAGGCAGGGACTCGGCATAACAGTGCTGGGAAATACTGCTAAGAAGGCAACGAGACATCTGCAAACTTCAGAAATTCTGGAGCCACCTTTGACTCCCATCCCTCCCACACTTAAAATCAAATCGTCAAGAAATTTTACTTCCAAAGTTTATTCAGTATGCAACAAATTCTCACAGCTTCCTCAGATACCCTAGTTTAAGTCACCTTAGGCTCTCGCCTTCATTATCATAAAAGTGTTCTACTTGTGCTCTTCTTCCCTTTCTTTCTATGTCCGTTCTTTATAAAACAGCCAGAGTGAGCCTTTTATACATAATGCCAGATCATAGCACCCCTTACTCCAAAACTTCTAATGACTTCTCATATCACTCAGAAAAACAAACAAACACAGAGACAGAAATCCCAACTCCTTCCTGTAGTCTCCTTACCTGGAAATCTAGACCCTGCCAACCCTTTTGCTCACTCCACCTCTTTTGCTCACTGTGCCCCAATCACAATGACCTCCTTTCTGAGACTTGAACATTCTGCAGCCTCAGGACTTTTGGACATTTTCTTCCCTCTCTCTTGAAAGTTCTACCTCCAGAAATCTGCGTGACTTACTCCCTCACTTTATTCAGGTCTGTTCTCATATATACTTCACTCAGAAGCCTTTTCAAACTTTCACGGCACACCCCCTCATCCTCTATCCCCTGACTCTGGTAATATGCTTGACCACAATGTCCAATGACAGCGTGTCTTTGGCTTTGAACAGGAGCATAAAGCCGCTTCACAGGAGCAAGAGCTGCCCCATTCAGAAGTGCCTGAAGCCTCTCCTTAAATTTCTAATCTAATCTTCTCTCTGAGGACTAGAAACCAGGCTTTCTGGACTTAATATGTCTGAAAACCATTTCAGTTTACACCAGTTGTGGAAAATGCTGGATGGCGTACAAATGACTAGGGACACATATCTCATGAGATTTGTTTTGCCCTCAAACAGAAACTATTTGCCAGGAGGCCTACATAACAGAGAATACCTTAAAAAAATATTAGTGTTAATAGACTTTTAAGCAACCTCAAAAAATTAAGAATAAATAAGTGTATCTGATTGAGTCAGATTTCCTCATGGAAAATGGCAAAATAGTCTCTTCTCAATGACCATGTTCTCAGATACAGAGAAATCCAACTGTCAGTTGAGCCTTAACGATGGCTGTTTACTATCTATTTAGCCAGAATATCTATGAGTGTAGCAGATGCTATGATCTGCTGTCCAGATTCCCCTTCAGGACTGATACACTATTCCCCCTGTGCTAGGAAGGCTTCCTGTTGATGGCTCACGGCTGAGTCCCTCTCTGGGCATTGTCTTTAGCTGAAGGGAGCTGCTGTACCCTAGTTACATCCCCTAATGTTTTAGTTTCCTAGGCAGCGCTAGAAAATACCATGAAATGGCTTGGCTTAAACAATGGGAATGTATTAGCTTACAGTTTTGAGGCTGAGAAAATGTCCAAACTAAGGCATCATCAAGGTCACACTTTCTTCCCAAAGACAGCTGCTGGTGATCCTTGGCTCCTCAGCCACATGGCAAGGCATATGGCACATTTGCTGGTCTTTCCCTTCTCTTCTTGACTTTGCTCATTTCAACTTCTTGCTTCTGTGGTTTTTCTCTCCATTTGTGTTGCTTCTCTTTAAGATAGACTCTAATAATAGGATTAAGAACCATCCAGAATGGGGTGGGTCACACCTTAACTGAAGTAGCCCCATCAAAAGATCCCATTTACAATGAGTTTACACCCACAAGAATGGATTAGATTTAAGAACATGGTTTTCTGGGGTACATACAGTTTTAACTACCATGCCTACCCAGGAGCAGCCTACATTCAATGACTGACCAACATAGAAAAGGACAAGGCCCAATTTCTGCACCTCAATTCAAGACAATTCTGAAGGGCCATCACAGCTTCAGAGCTCCCTGTGAAACAGACCGCAGTCTTTCTTGCAATTGTATCTCAAAATCTTGTTTTCCTCACTCTCTCACAGGTGTCATTCCCATGAACACCTTCCAATTAGCCCCCTGCATTCAAATATCCATCCCAGAGTTTGTTTCTCAGGTGTCCCAATCCAAGACTCTGAAGCAATTTGATCTAACCATTATAGTGGCTAGAAGACTCAGCCTGAGCTTGCTGGGTTCAGGGTACTGACACTGCGGCCAAATCAGGCCCTTTGGAAAACGTACTGCCTTGCAGAGAGCAGTAAGTCGCAGAGCATGGGCTCAAACCACACCTTCCACTCCAGTTAGGTTATTTGAAAGACATGGCATGCTGCCCTCCCGAATGTTTCCTTTACTGAAGCCAGGTTGGCCTTTCAGTACCCCAAACAGCCTAAACTCTCTCCTGACTCATAGCCTTTGTCCTTTCAGCCTCTTCCTGAGAACATTAGCCTGACTGGCTTCTTCTCAGTCTCAAGGTTTTGTTTGTTGATGCCACCTCCTTAGGGTAGTGGATTGCCTCCTGTCAAACTGACTTACTTCACACTACAAGATTCCCATTTATCCCATTTCCCTGTTTAAGTCTTTCATGGACTTTATTTTATTTTATTCTACACTATCCGGTTGTTTCCTACACACAAGTACTTTTTGTTGCTTCCCTCTATAGAATGTAAGCTCCTTGAGGGGAAGGGGTGATATCTGTCTAGTTCACTCTTGTATCCACAGTGGCTGGAATAGTATAAGAAGACACACAATAAGTGTTCAATTACACACAGGGTGAAAAAATTGAGCACCATGTATGTTGGTCTACTCTCTACACATTAACAAAAGCTGAGTCCAACTTAAAGAAGCACAAGTACAAAAGCTCCTATACTAAGAATTAATCATGTCCCAAACTAAAAGTTCTGGAGAGGGGTTTGTTTCTATTGTCTGTGTTTATAAGGCCAGCTATCAGGGTTGGTGAGGCTGGGGGAAGCATGTAATATTCAAACACACAAATTATGAAACCAAGGATAGAGGATGAGAATACGGGTGGGTGGGAGTTTCTGTTTGACACCACATAAAGTTGAAATACACTGCCTCCAAAGTGAAAAACCAACCTTCCTGGAACAGTTTATGTAATGATTATGATACTTACTTAGCTTAACCTTTCTAGCTGAAACTTAGAGTAGAGCAGCCTTTGGAGCACCAGAGAAAGCTATGGCCGACCCAACAACTAGAAGCCTAGTGGAGGAATAGCTAGAAGTGAGACAACTGTGTCTGTTGTTGATGTTTGCCTTGGAGACCCTATTTGAGTAGCCAGCTCACTTTCTCATATGGACTCCTCTTCCCACTCACTGAACACTTATCAGGCTCCTATGAAATTGGCATTGTGTTTAAATCTGCACAGTTTTCCCAGTCTACATCTCTGCCAATCTCTGCTGCAGACCCACAGCATCATCAGAAGAGACATCAGCCAGAAGAGAACTTACCCCTGCAGGATAAAGATTTTGAATGATAGATAAAGACTATCTTGAAGTTTAATGGCAAGCAACCTGGAAAAGCAAACAGAAAATTTTCATCTTACTAGAAGGTATAACCTTAAGCAGGGCCTTAATTCTGTGTCTCTTTTCTTACTTCCAATTATTCCACCTAATTATTTTGAAGACTGGTAAAAAAAGTACAAAGCACTTCAACCAGTGGTCACTAATAAACGCTTGTTGAAATGTATTGAAAGTTGAAAGTTTTAAGCAGAAAGGGGTGGAAGTTTGGCCAATTTAACCTCTTCCTCCTTCTGCTAGGTTTGGTATAGAATGCTATGAGCATTGCTGTGATTGGAAGAGAAAAGAGGATGCCTGAAAGGAACAATAAGTGTCTCTGAGTCATCACCATCCCATAGCCCCACTTCTGATGACCAAGGAGAGATGCTTGAAAAATTCTGAGCAGCACAGTTTTGTGGATCATATTTCTGTTACAGGGAAATTGCTCTGTGAAAAATGGATTAGAGGATGGCAGGAGAAGACGACCAAACAGGAAGCCACTGCAGAGTTCTGGGTAAGAAATAATGGTTACCTAATTCAAAGAGGTAAGAAAAGGGCTGGAGATATGGTGAAAGCCTCTGCTGATACTTGGACACAGGATCTACAGATTTTGTGGTCATTTAGGTATAAGGGGGAAAGTAAATATGGAACCTACAAAGAGGTCTAAAATAATTGCTAAAGAAGTTGGAATAAAACTAGCAAGGATGTTTTCATTAAGAGTTTAAAGAGAAATTGGTTTCAAAGAAAAGGTGGTCAAGATGGTCACATTAAATCATTAAATGGAGTGATCAAAGAGAGGACCAAAGTGTGTCTGTTGGAATAAGCACTAAAGAATCACTAGTGACCTCTTCAATAAAAAAGAAGAGAAAATAATAGGATATCAGTTATTAACATCTTACCTCTGTCTACTGTTTATTCCATGCCAGACCCTGGATTAAAGGCTTTATAAACCTTATCTCATTTGGCCTTTACCACAATTCTAACTTATTTTAGATGAGGAAATCAAGACATAGGATTGAGTGACTTGTCTAAGCTCAAGCAGCTGGTAGAGAGGGATCTAGGACTTGACTCCAAGAAATCTGACTCCAGAACTTTGCTCTTAACCAACTGGTGCTGAAGAAGGTAGGTGCTGGTCTAGCCCTATAGAGTAGCTGAATTGGTCTTGGGGACACATGCATTACAAATGAGAGAGCGGATCATTCTCACTCCATTCAGAACTTTCCAAGAGCCCAAAAACAGTGTCAGCAGCCTGATGAGGGGTACATCTCCTCCCTGAGTGACTTCTCTCATGTCTCTTTTTTTATGCCTAAACCCCCCTCCACTATCACCAATAACAATACTTTGGTGGCTTCCAGAATGATAGTGTCTGGTCAGAACTTACTTTTAAAAAAGTGTCTTCTTTATTTTCCCTCATTATAATTTAACCATCCTTTATCTGCCATGCCCTGATCAGGTACTGATAAGCTAATTTGATGAACTAATTTGTGCTTAGGTTAAATGGATAATATTGACTTTGTTTTTTTTTGCTATACACACCCCCCTTAAAATGCTGGTAGAGACATTTCACTGTTTTAAAAAGAATGAGAATGTTAGTATGTTTGATCTTGGAGGACTGGTAAGTAGGAATAAAGTAGGACAGATGTTGGTATAACTAAAGTCATATAACATGTTGGGTGTCTTCCCAACTGTAAGCCTGACCCATAGAAATCAATTACCATCCCACAATTAGATCTCGTTGTTTGGACTGGCCCTAGAAAGGAAAAGAAGGAATTGTTTTCCTTCTTCAGACCATATGCATGACTCTTCACACTTACAAAACAAGTCACTCCTCCTGGACACTGACCCATGGGACAAGTATTCCCTGAAATAGAGCCCATGCCACTTGAGATAGTTAATTTCATGTGTCAACTTGGCTAGGCTATGGCATCCATTTGTTTGGCCAAGCAAGCACTGGCCTGATTGTTATTGTGAGGGTATTTCATACATGGATGTAAAACATTAGTTATTTGATTGCATTGATGGATGATTAAATCTACCATCAACAAAGAAGATGGCCTTCAGCAGTGAGAGGAGCCTTCCCATCTAGTCAGTTGGAGGCCTTTTCGTGAGAACTGAAGATTTCAGCAGTCAGGAAGAATTTCTTCCAAATCCTCCTGACCACACCCTTGCTCTATCCTAAAACACCAGGGGATTCTGGGTGCAGGCCTTCAAGCATGCTGTGGGGTGGAAACTGAAAATGCAAGGTGAGGAAGAGTCAGGGCTTGGAATTCCCAAAGCCAACATTAAGTGATGATCCTGCTGGTCTGACCCTTGCTTTTCCCCAACTTTCCTTCATTTTTTTCCCCCTTTCCTTTTGAGAATGTTTTATTTGGAGTAAGATTTGAGGTAAACAGACACGATTCAGAGGCATCTCTTTTTGCTTGGAAAATTGGAAGCTTTCACTTGGCCACTTCAGGTGGGAGATAAAGATGAGCATTTCCTCCTTGCATTCTTGCATGTTCAGCCAACTGTACATCCGTTTTGTCTGACTGCCCAGAGATTTTTGTGAATGGGCACATTTTCAGGAGTGCAAATAACAACAGAAATAAAAAAATTCACACAGAAATTTCTGGAAAAATATTCCAAATTGCTTTCTTGATTGCAAATGAAAACTATAGTACCCTTTAATTGTAACGTCAACCAAAATCTTGATTCTTGAACTGAAGTGCACTTTCTTGTTTATTCCCTTACACAAGTGCTTGCATAATTTTGCTTTGCACGTAATCCCTTTCTGTAATTTTTATAGTAACCAAAATCAATTTCCAGATTTATTTTGAAAGTCAAATGATTTCTCACAATGTTTGCATGAATTGGATTTGGAGAGGAGTTGGAATGATTGTTTTTCAAACAGAAAGTAAAATCAAAGAAGGGTGAGTCAATGGATTAAAACTTAACAGTGAATCACTGTTCACACCGGATTAGAACTCAGTCTACTCATTCAGCAAACATCCAGCAATATGCTCATTATTAATCTAATTCTTTATATACTGCGATATGTTTATTATGCTTTGCCTTCTAGTCCATATACCTTTTAGCAGGCTAATTCATTTCAATATTTTCCCAACATACACCCAATCTCACACAATCATACACTCTCAGAAGGAGACTTCCTTTTACACAATATTTAAAGGAAAAGAAGAGCTAGAAATAGAAAAGCTAAAAGGAATCCAAAAAAGGCACATGGTATGATTTTTACTCTTCAGTTATAAAAAGTGAAAGGTTTCCCAAAACAGGACCAACCTTTTCCCCTGCCTCCACTTAAGCAATGACTCATACATAAAACTTTCTGTGGAATTTCTCTTTATGTAACTCCTGATTCAGAAAACCCTTGGCATTAAAGATGGTGTAGCTTCACAGGCTCACACTTTATTGTAAGCTCAAGTCCTTTATTACAGCTGAAATATCTGTTCTAAATTCAGCACAATGCTCTCCTATTTAAAGTAGGAGGATAAAAAAATGCAAAATGTTAAAGCTGCAAGGGATGCTAGAGATCATCTGCTTCAGGATGTAGAGAGGGTTCCATTGTACTGGATTGGTAGGGGCTGCCTAGATGGAATGTGGGTAATGATCCTGAAATAAGGTATAAGCTCAGCAAAAGATTGATTATTATCAATGCGTGCCATGGAGACATCGGTGGGGCATGGCCAAGTATGTGTCATCACATATCTAATCCAGCATTTTTTTATTAAGATGATGAAAATGGGATCTGAGGTAGATTGGCCTACCCAAAGTCAAATAGCTAGCTACTGAGGGATCAGGGGCTACAATTCAGATTTCTTGATTCCAAAATTAGTTTTCCCTAATTTCCCTGTCTACAAACTAGACAAGAAGAGTGACACTAAATTTAAACAGGTAGACAGCAGCATGATTCTAGCCCAGTTCCCTAAAATGTCCCCAGAAACACCTGCAGTTTTTGGAGGAAGACATCTCTCATGTTGGCGCTATCATTATTCAATTATTTTCATGCAATCGATGCAAATTCTCTTATATACTGTGACATTCCCATGGATCCATTCTATCATGACCTTCAGGATCTCCTTTGTTGGTGGAGTGCCAAGCCTGGTCCAAAGTCCTTTCCAAGTCATCTAGAGCAGTTGTTGTTGTCCCAGAGAAGATGAGAACATGAGCATAGTGCTGGGGCATTTATTTTCCTGGTCTAACTAGTTACTGATTCTATCAACACACTTTCTTCCAATATCCAGCTCTTGACATCATTTCCTCCTCCTGAGCTCCCCTGACTCGATTGCAGCATTAATATTAGTCTCTTTCACATTTTTGATGATCCTGGGAGTTGCTTTGTGGCTTCCTGAAGGAAATATTTCTTAGTCCTCTAGAACAGCACCTAATGTCTTGAGCTGTAGGTAGGACACTGTTATGAATATTCAACACTATTCATTCATTTATTGTCTATCTGAGAAGCATGCAGATATTGGGCATGTACTGTATGTAAGTCATTTCTTTAAATATTTGGGAGCTGTAAAAGTGGGTAAGAAATGATCCTTGCTATCATAAAAAAGAAGAATCTAAAAGGAGAGATAAGCAGTGGTAGAATTAGTGTAATATGGCAAAGACTGACGAGGTGGTTACCCAAACGATTTCATTTTCTTCCTTGGTATAGCATTAGATTAAATATCTCAGGCTCACATGCATTACGTGTGACCATAGCTCTAAGTACTAGCCAATGGAATGGTGAGCTGAAGTGAAGTACATATTTTCAGGTCTTGCCAATAAAAATTCACTTTAAAAACTGAACTAAACCCTTCTACACTCTCCTACTTAATCCAGATAAACATAGCAACCTTGGCAGAGCCTTAAAGATAGAAGGACCCTGAGTCCCTGAAACATCAATGGGAAGAGAGCTGCACATTAAACAAGAACACACCTCTTAGAATTCTTTTTAATGAAATAGTAACATCAATTAATTTAAGCCTGTACAGATTTGAGGATTGTTTATTATAGCAGACAGCATTATCTTAACTAATACAGATTAGAATCCCAACTTTCTTTGGAGTGCTATGCTCTCCAAACAAATCCACATGAAATAATAAAATATTGCCCAAAGTTTAGCACTACTAAATATATAAATCACATTCTAAGTCACCTAAAAGAATTAATATACAAAGAGTCAAAATACAATGACCTTTAAAAGGGACATGGGCAGAACCATATATGTTTGTGTGAAACAATGGAAACAGATGACTGTTGAACAAACCCTGTGTCCAGTTTATTACGCAGGTTAGTTCTTAAAGCACTGATTTCTGGATTTCCATTTCTGAGGGTTGCACTTAGAAGTTTCCCTTGGTTGATCTGAACGTAGTGTGCCACAAACTTTCATCTCCCAAGGCCCATTGTTTCTCCCTCTTGAACGTCTACGAGTACTAATGAAATTGCCTAATTATTCATGGAAGTAGTTCTTATGGTAGGGCACAAACAATTGAGACACATAAATGGTCCTCCCCAGAGTAGATAACTGTCTCTCAGTGCAGTTGATGGACACTAAAAAGTGCACAGAAATGGCAAGGCAGAAGCAGAGACAAATCTGTGAAGGAGTCATAATTTTCTTCTGTAGACTTTAACTTTCCCTTTCTGGAATACTCTACAGTCTCCTCAGCCTCCTTTCTGAAACATGTTTCACAGTATGTTCATCCTCCCATTAGATGCCAAGGGTCCCCAGATTTAGCACTTTTCCCTGGACTTCCACCCTCAGGGATTGTGCTGGTTTGAAGATGTTATGTGCCCCAGAAAAGTCATGTTTTAATCTTCATTCAAACTTGTGGGAGGAGCCATTTCTTTTAATCCTGATTCAACACTCTAGGTTGGAAATTTTTTTAGCAGATAATCTCCACGGAAGTTTACTGGAATCCTTTAAAAGAGGAAACATTTTTCAGAGAGTCAGAAATGACAAAAGCCTCAGAACTGACAGAAACTTCAGAGCAGAGCTGACTCAGATGCCGTCATGTGGAGAACAGAGACATGGATGTTTGGAGATGCTTGGAGCCCAGCAGACGTCACGATTAGATGTTAAGCAAACCAGAGCCTAGAGCGAGCCAAGGGAAGCCAAGAGATGAAAATCAGCCCCAGAGAAGCAAGGTGAGGAACCCCACGGGAACAGAGGCTGAAAGCAATGGAGCCCAGGTGCAAGGCACTAGCAGATGCCAGCAACATGGCTACCCAGAGGTGTTCCTGACTGATTGACCTTCCTTGAAGGAATATTTGTATAGATGCCTTAGTGTGGACATTTTTATAGGCTTAGAACTGTAAACTTGTAACTTATTAAATCCCCCCTTTTAAAAGCCTTTCCAGTTCTGATATAGTGCATTCTGGCAGTTTGCAAACTAACATAGGGGTCACTACCTACCTCATCTCTTACTCATATTTACAAAACCTTCTCAAATACGGGTTAGAAAACTATAATGGGAGGTGGGTAGTAGGCAACAAATGTCACATTGCCTATAGGGGAAACCATCCTTCTAACAACAGTACATTATGTTACATATTAGCTGGACAACACCTTGGGTCCAAAAGGAGATGATACAGTTTAGAGAAATATCAGTGGAGTAGAACCAAGTGAGTAAGGAGCTCTAAGTAACAGTGTCCATGGTAGGTTTCAGAAAGCAAAGCTGTGATGGCTATGATGGCTTGGGAAAATTTTACAAAGGAGAAGTGAAAAAGTGTTAGGGAAATTACTGCCGTTCTGTTTAAGAGCAGTCCTGGCTTGATGACATCTTTTTCCTGAGACAACAAACATAGGCAAAAACAGTGAGCTTCATACACCCAAAGGAATTGAACAGATGATAATCTTTGCACAATGCAAGTTGCAAAATGCCAAAGTTCATTCTTGTGGTGTAATATTCAGCATCAATAGTTAAGAATGCTCTGGAAAAGTTATTAGCCTGACTAAAGAAACAATATTTTAAGGGAAATAATGGCTTTGTCATCTTGTCTCATTTTTATAGGGTACTTGGTTGTGTTTGAGACTAGCTTACGAATTTGGGCTTATTGTGATTTATAAGTGACCTTTGGATGAGTCTGCTGTTGTTACTGGAATTTATACCACAAGGATTCCCTTTTCTATTCTCCTTACTTAATTATCCAACATATCACACATAAATGTGATGGGGCAGCAGACAAACATTTAAATTACTTTCAAAAGAAACCTTATGCTGGAAACAGTTGAGCTACTTCCAGCTTGTGGGTTCTTTTGTCTAATTCAAGCATTCTTTCATAATTTAGCCTTCCTAATAAACTATTTTTCAAAAACACTTGAATTCATTGTTCTCTTTTCAGATTACTGGTAGTAATCCAACAAGCACTCATTCAAATGTTACCTCTGACTTCAAGGTTTAGTAACCAAACCACAGTATTTAATGAAATGTTTTAGATGGAAGGTAACCTCTGAAATCTCAGTTCCTAAGAAGGAAAAATTCCCTGCAGTAGTGAAATGTTGGCTTCTAAGACAGAGTGTGAAAATTCTGTGTCCTTTCTTTTCAAAAAACTTTTCAGAGATAGGAAAAAAAGAAGAGAAAGTGTTTAAGAAACTATGTATGTTGCCCTCTTTGTGACCTGGGTGACTTGTGGGCAGACAGGTAACAGGAAAGTGACCTGCTTGCAGGGGATCAGCAAGTGACCCCTCCTGGATGCAGCATCAACATTGCTCTAAAAAACATATGGAAATTGTTTTCCCACAGAGGCATGGCTCTGGCCTAAATTCGGCACCAAATCAGTTCCATACTCAGAATTTTCTTTTTTTTTACCCCAATACCATTGTCATTATGCAATTTCTTTGCTCAAAAGTGCCTCATGGTATGGTAGACAGAATAATGGTCCCTCAAAGATGTCCACATTCCAATTCCCCAAACCCATGAGTATGTTACCCGACATGGCAAAAGAGCCTGTGTAGACATGGTTAAGGACCTTGAGATAGGAATATTATTGTGAATTGTCAGGATGGGCCCAATCTAAAGGTATGCATCCATAAAAGTGGAAAATCTTTTCCTGCTGTGGTCAAGGAGAAAGAGAATGTGACAACAGAAGTAGGATAAAACAGATTAGATGGGAGAAGAAGGAAGAAAGATTTGAAGTATGAGAGGGACTCTAGCTGCTGTTGCTGGTTTTGAAGATGGAGGAAGCATGCCATGAGCCAAGGAATGGGAAGGGCCCTCAGTTCACAGGCAGCAAGGAAATGAGGATCTCAATCCTACAATCACAAGGAGCTGAATTCTACCAATAACCTCAATGAGCAAAAAATAGATCCTTCCCTAGGACCTCCAGAAAGGAACACAGCCATGCAAATGCCTTGACATTTGCCTACTGAGACCCATGTCAGACTTTTGACCGACAGAACTGAAACACAATAATTTGTATTGTTTAGGCCACTAAATTTGTGGCCTTTCCAATTTTATCTCCCCCACTCTCCCATAAAACTTTCTGCTTTAGTTAGGTCACTTGACTCACAATCCTATAAACATTCCATGACTATTCTACCACTATGCCTTTTCTCACATTCTCTCTTTTCCATTCTTTCTCCTTTCTGAACTTCAGCAATCTGTTGAGGCTTACAATCCACAATGGTATAAAGTCATTTCCAACCTATAATGCTTATTCTACTTTTGCACTCTTGGACCACTTAGCTGTATGCCTAACACAGTGATTCCCAAATTCTTTGGTCTAAGGATTTCTTTGTGCTTTCTAAAATGATTAAGAACACCAAGGAGCTTTGGCTTAGGTGGTTTTATATCTATAATAGTCGATGTATTAGAAATTTAAAAAGAAATATTTAAGATAATTATTTATTAATTTATTTTAAGAAAATAATAAAAGTTTTACATGTTTTCATAAATAATGTATTTTATACACATAACTATGTTTTCCAAAATAAAAAAAAGTTTAATAAGAAATGTGCCACTACCTAACATTTTTGCAGATATCGTAAAAGTCTACTTTAATGGAAAACAGCTAGATTGTCAATCTATATTCCATCTATTACTGTATGTTATTTGGTTAGAATAGTTGAAGAGGCCTTGATTAAGAGGATGTAGCGAGAAGCCTCAGAACTCCTTGCAGCCGATACCCACCCAAACCCCCAGAAGTTTTGAATAACCAACAAAACTGGCAGCAACATCTTTCCCAAGCTAAAAAACAGAGTTTTGGGGAACAGGCAAGCATCAAATCTAGAAACACTACTTAAAAACAGTAGACTATGGTGGTGTTCTGGCTGGTCCCTCCCCTTATTCTGCAGTGGCTTGACATGGAGTTGGTCTGTGCGTCTAGTGTGGGTCTCTAATCTCCAGAACCTGCGAGCAAGCAGAATAACCCTCATGCACATATTGGGAGCACATATTTCTGGCACATTGTCTTGTGGCAACCTGAGGAACTGAACCCGTATGTTCACTGCAGGCTTGCCAGGCCAGAACTTGCCCTGCTTGTAGAAGGTAGAACAATCAAATTGTGGCTTCCTAGGACATAGTATTGTTGGCTATAGGATGTACAGAGCAGTGTCTAGGATCATGAGGAAATTGTTTCATAAGGAAGAGAGAATATTTATATTCTTATAAATTGGAGAATTCTTGTACATGTCCAAGAAAAGGTGCATGCATAGAAAGGATCAGGGAAGCCCCTACATTTTGGTCTGGAGCTATTGTCTAAATTCATTGTATGAATAAACTTTGAAGGAGTGAACCTCCACAGGTCAATTTCTAAAGACAGAAAAAAAATTTTCCTGTTTTTGTTTTTGTTGTTGTTTTTAGCTCTTGGAATTAAAAGAAAGTCCTATCATAATGCTAAACTTAAGGAACATTCACTTCAGAGCCTAAATGCTAGCAATAACTTTAAAATATCAAAATGCTCAGATTTCAACAAAAGGTCACAAAACATAGAAAGAAACAAGAAGTGATGGGCCATACAAAGGAGACGACGATTAAAGCAGTAGAAACCTTCAAGGAAGAGGACTAAACCTGGGACATACCAGACAAAGACTTTTAAAAATAGTTAGATATGGTGAAAGAGCTAAGGGAAAACATAAACAAAGAACCAAAGGAAGTCAGAAAAATGATAAACACAAAAATAATATGAATATAGAGATGGAAATTATGAAAAGGAACCAGAGTTGAAGACCACAATGATAGAAATTAAAAATTCCCTAGAGATGTTCAACAGCAAATTGGAGCTGGAAGAAGAAAGGCTCAGTAAACTTTATGATAAGACAATTGAAATCATCCAGTCTGAGGAACAGAAAGAAGAAAGAAAAGTGAACATAGCCTAAGAAACCTATGGGAATCATCAAGCATGTGAATATACACATTATAGGAACCCTAGAAACAAAAGAAAGGAGCAGAGAGAATATTCAAAAAAATAATGGCTGAAAATTTCCCAAATTTAATGAAAGGCATGAATACCCACATCCAAAGTGCCCAACAAATTCCAAACAAGATACGCCCAAACAGACTAGAGCATATTCTAATAAAAAAAAAAATGCAGGAAATAAAGAGGGAATTCTGAAAGCCACAAGAGAGAAGCAACCTATCATGTAAAAGGGAGGCTTAATAAGATTAAGTGGAGGCAAGAAGTCAGCTGAATGACATACTTAAAGTGATAAAAACAAAAAATTACCAACCAAAAATTGTATATCTGTCCAAACTTTCTTTCAGAAATAAGAGAGATTAAGACATTCCCAGAGCAACAAAAGCTGAGGGAGATTGTCACCACTCGACTGCTCTACAAGAGATGCAAAAGAGAGTTCTGCAGGGTGAAAGGAAAGGACAATAGACAATAGATTAAAACTGCATGAAAAAATAGAGATCTCTGGTAAGAGTAATTGCATGGGTAAAAATAAATACCAATATTATTTTCTATTTGGTTTGTGACTCCACTTTTTGCTTCCTACAGAATCCAAAAGGCAAATGTATAACATGTAATGCTTAATCAGTGGTTTTGAACTCATAATATATAAACATGTAATCTTTGAAAAGAATTACATAAAGATGGGGGGATGGAGGAACATAGGAATATAGCGTCTGTATACTATTGAAGTTAAGTTGGTATCAAAGCAAACAAGATTGTTATAGATTTAGCATGTTAAAACTGAAGCCCCATGGTAACTACAAAGAAAATATAGGACAATATGCAAGCTCATCGTTCTGGTTTGAAAGGATGTATGGACCCTAGAAAAGCCATGTTTTAATCCTAATCCCATTTTGTAAAGGCAGCTGTTTCTTCTAATCCCTATTCAGTATTGTATGTTTGAAACTGTAATTAGATCATCTTCCTGGAGATATGATTTAACCAAGAGTGGTTGTTTAGCTGGATTAGGTAGAGGCATGTCTCCACCCATTTAGGCAGGTCTTGATTAGTTTCTGAAGATTTATAAAAGAGGAAACATTTTGGAGAATGGGGGATTTGGAAAGAGCAGAGAATGCTGCAGCACCATGAAGCAGAGAGCCACCAGCCAGCAACCTTTGGAGATGAAGAAAGAAAAGCCTCCTGGGGAGCTTCATGAAACCAGAAGCCAGGAGAGAAAGCTAGCAGATGACATTGTGTTCGCTATGTGCCCTTCCAGCTGAGAGAGAAACCCTGACTGTGTTCGCCATGAGTCTTCTCACTTGAGAGAGAAATCCTGAACTTCATCGGCCTTCTTGAACCAAGGTATCTTTCCCTGGATGGATGCCTTTGATAGGACATTTCTATAGGCTTGTTTTAATTGGGACATTTTCTTGGCCTTTGAACTGTAAACTAGCAACTTATTAAATTCCCCTTTTTAAAAGCTGTTCTGTTTCTGGCATATTGTATTCTGGCAGCTAGCAAACTAGAACACTCATAGAAACAGAAATTAGAGTACAGGTTTCCAGGGGCAGGAGACAGCCTGAATAGAAAGTTAATACATAATGAGTGTAGGGTATATCTGTTTGGAGAGATGGGGAAAGTTTTAGTAATAGAAGTTGGTAAGGGTACCACACATTGCAAAAACAATTAATCCCATTGAATGGTATTCTTGGGAGTGGTTGAGATGGGAAAATTCATGTTGTATATATGTTCTCACAATTGAAAAAAAAAAAGAAAGAAAGGACAAGGAAAGAGAAAATGACAATTAAATGCAATACATGAACCTGGACAAGATCTAACAAAGGAGGAAAAGATGCTCAAAAGGATGTTACTGGGACATATGAGGAAACTGGAATATATGCTGTCAGCTTTATATCAAATATTAAATTTCTTGACCTTGATAACTGCACTTATGGCAGTTACATAAGTGAGTATCCTTGTTCCTAGGAACTATACATGGCAGTATTAAGTCTTCAAGAAGCAAGATACATACAACCTACACTCAAGGTTCAGAAAAGGGATTGATAAATAGATAAATAGACAACAGATGCATAGATAGATAGATGGATTGACAGATAGTGGTGTTCTGGTTTGGCAAAGCCTCTGGAATGCAGTATACCAGAAATGGGGTGTCTTTTATTAAAGGAATTTAAAATAACAATTTGTGGCTTTTAAAAAAGGAATTTACTACAAGTTTACAGTTCTAGGGCTGTGAAAATGTCCAAATTAAGGCACCAACAAGAGGTTACCTTCACTAAAGAAAGGCAGAAGTCAAAATGGAATACCTCTGTCAGCTGGGAAGACACGTGGTGACATCTGCTAGCTTTCTCTCCCAGCTTCTCATTTCATCAGGCTTCCCCAGGGGCATTTTCTTTCTGTATCTCCAAAGGTCTCTGTCTGTGTTGGCTCTAAGGGAATTTATTAAGTTACAAGTTTCAAGTTTTAAGGCCATAAAAATGTTCAAACTAAGGCATCCAAGCACAGATACTTTGACTCAAGGCAGGCTGATCTGTGAAGCATGTGGCTGGCATGTGCTGGTCCTTCTCATTTCAAACAGCTTCCCCAGGGGTGTTTTCTTTCTGAATCTCCATAGGTCTCTGTGTCAGCTCTGATGCATTTTCCAAAATGGTTCCCACTTAAAGGTCTCTATTAGTGACCCACCTTGAATGAACGGAGACACATTTCCATGGAAACCACCCAACCAAAAGGTCCCATCTAACAAAATCGAACCAGGATTAACAAACGTGGCTTTTCTGGTATACACAACAGTTTCAAACTGGCACAGAGGGATAGAGAGAATCAGCAAACATGGCAAAATGCTAAAAATTGGTGGGTATCTGGGGATGTAGTGGCATGCTGGATTTCTCTGTATAGTCCTTGTATTATTCTTACAACATTCCTGTAAGTGTGGAGGTATTTCAAACTATAAAGCTTTTTAAAATGAGGCAAATTGATGTATTCTCTATATTACATAAATGTGAAGTGATAAGAGTGAATTGTACTGAGTACAATTGTACTGAGTACTGAGTACACAGCACGAGCACATTTTGAAAAGAAAAAGTGAAACATTCCCAAATATTAACTTTCATAGAAAAAAATATCTGGAGAGAGCACAACATGCTATTAAATGTGATTACTGATAGGATAGATAGGAGTAGGCAAAGGGCACATGGAGAATGAGGGGAATTTTCAGTGTTATGTAAAATGGTAATGACTGGATATGTGCTAATATCCTCTTCTTGTAAGTGGGGGCGAAACAAGCTTAATTTACCCTTTAGTGAAATCCCCTTCTTTGTAATCGTGTCTTCAACAGAACTACTGGCTTTCACAAAACAAAAGTGACTAAAAGAATGTTTGAAGGAAATAAAAAGGTTACTCTCTTTGTTTTCAACAGTTCTCTCTCCCCTTCTAGTGTAGGTCCCTGCGGAAAATCATCCTTGCCTGGTTAATAATACATATATTTGAAGAAAATCTGGCCTTATACAAGTATGTAGTTGTACTAGTGAAGACTACTTTAAAGGATTTCACAGATAATTGTAAATATTTTTCTGAAAAAACAACCAAACTCAACAAATGGTAGTTTCCTAAATTAGAGGTCAAATACTATGTGGAATCTGAAACTATACCAATAAACTTTAGCACTCTATTACATTAAAATTCATAAGTTTCCCTTGGACTCTAAATGGAACTTTTACCCATGCATGATTTGTTATTTAGTAAATATTGTTTTTCTGAATTATGCAAGTCTTCTGAGTGTTGACACAACCTATTATGCAATATCAAAAATTACATTTGCTAATATAGCCACTGATCTATCAAAAAAGCTTTTAAGTAATGTGAAGCTGTTTGAATTCATAGTGGCAGATACATTATTTAGAAAGTTCTCATTTTCTCTTGAAAGCTTGTATTTTATTTTGTCAACAAATGCTGTCAGTTGTTTTCCTTGAAGTGACGGGCTCACTCTGTTCATTTTCGCGATAATGCCATCAAGTACTCAAGACTCATTAATCGCAGTTTATCAGTCACTACTTCATGAAAAGAAAAAACACAAAGACTAGCCCAGCTTGAAACTCAAACTATCATACAAGTGCTTTCCCTCGAAACAACCCTTGTACTTCAGAAGGCAACAGCCTTGCTTTATATATTGTCCGCATTTGTCACACATAATTTCTAAGGGTTGAGATTTAATACATTAATCATTTCTACTGTTTCATCAGGGACATTCTTAAGCAAAACGCATTTTTTAAATTGTGAGTGCCTGGGGGTAAAGTATACAGTGACTATTAATTTTGTGCCACTGTCTTGATTGATGCTGAGGCTGCAGATATTTTACCCACTGTACCTTTTTTGCATCAATGCCATGAAAAACCCTAATTATCACTAGTGATATGTATGTTTCCCAAATGTTTGGGAGTGTGGGCTACATTAAGGGAGCATATTGACAGCTAATATCTTTGCCCTAAGACTTCAAGCAGGGCACAGATTTCTTAAAAAGTGAATGTTAAAGTCCCAAAGGGTCTCCCCAGTGTTCCTCTGATTAAAGCAACTGTATCCACAGGAGCAGGCCGACCCCAAGGAAAGTGGATTGAAATCTTATGGGGATCCTGCCTGGGCCAACAAGATAGCAGGGAGGCAGAGCTGTAGGAGAAATCACCCTGACATTCCAATTTTCTTTTTCCTACAGTCTTTCCTTTTAGGTGAGAGAGATAAGGAGGCAGGGGAGGACGAAAGAGGGTGGGAAAACTTTCCTGTGAACCACTTGGATCTCTTGATACTGAACACTGAAGTGAGATGGACCCCACAGGCAGAGGGAAGATCAGATCTGGAGAGGAGTTTCAGCAGATCAAATGGAATTGAAGTTGTAGGTCATCTCTCCAAGTCCCCTCCCTTCCCGTTCTGTTCTTTAAGAATATCTGGCACCAATTAAAGATATTTAATAATAAGATAAGGAACAAGGAAGGAGAAAGAGAAAGAGAGAGAGAAAGGAGAGAAAAGAAGAAGGGAAGACAGAGAACAAAGGAAAAGAGAATTAACTTTAAAAAGATAAGTAATTTAAACCAATAGTTAAAATTTCAAAAAAATTCAATAGAATAAAAAGAAGAAATATTAGGACAATGAAAGAAGATGAGAAGCAAATTGATAAGAGTAAGCTGGAAGAGAAACTATTACGAAAGAGAGGATAATAGTGAAATAAAAATAGAATAAGTACAATTTAAAATGAAGTCTGAGATAGAGAAAATAGGCAATAGAAAAGCATACAGGGAAAATGAAAAAAAGCAAAGATATAACAAAACTATAGAGAAGATGATAGCTATCTAAAATACACAAAATACTTCCTGTTACTAAATAACCAAAAAAAAAAAGAAAAGAAACAAAAATATTTAAAATGCTAGTAGAAGAAAGTTTCCTGAAATTGAGATTTGAATCTGCAAACAAAAAACATAAATGCTCCATGTCCCTAAAAATTAATGCAAAAAAATTTCCATTACACATCTTGGTGAAGTTATTGAACTTTAAAGATAAAGATATAATAAAGGCATCCATGCAGGAAAAAGTGTGACATAAAAGGGGAAAACTGGGTTTTCCTCAAACTTGTCCGCAGCAACTCTTATACAAGAACATTATGGAACACTCTACAAAATCAAAGGGCAGTATGACTGAAGGATTTTATGCCCAAAAATGTTGTTTTAAAAAATAAAGGCAAGGCAAGCAATGGTGGCTCAGTGGCAGAGTTCTCACCTGCCATGCTGGAGACCGAGGTTGGATTTCAGGTGCCTGCCCATGCCAAAAAAAATTAAAAAAAAAAAAAAAAAGGCAATGGAATTTCGAAGTATGCAAAATCAGAGACTATAGCATCCATAATTTGTTCTTTGGGAGCAAATAGAACAAAACTACTTGAAAATGAAACCAAGCCAACCAAAAAATGAATTAAAATAAAACTTAGGAATAAAGAAACAGTGATTTTAAAAAATATTGTGTAAGTAATAAATTGGTTCAAATATAGAATTAAAACTAAACAATTATGAAAACATGGTTATGGAAAAATACAGCTTACAAATCTTTAAAATACAAAAATAATATACACTAACAAAAATCAGGAACTGTGGAGATAGCTAGTAGGAATAAAATTTAAGTGTGCTAAATTTCTCATCTCTCAGAACAAGGGATCAATTGATATATGTAACGTTAAACCCATAATGATTCAAATTGAAAACCATAATGATTCAAATTTTTAATGCTTTTCATAATTGTTTTTAACTTTAGAAGGGCTTGGGAAGTAAAAATGAAGCATGTCTTGAAAAAAATTAATTTGAATTTTAGCAATTCATTTTTTCACCTCAGTTTCCTTTTGTCTTTGAAGTCAATGAAAACCTGAAAATTTAAATTTAAATTTAAAATTAATTTTAAAACTTAAGTATATTGTTTTAAAATTAATATGTAGAACATTACTTGTAAAATTATTTCTACCATTTTATGTGCATGCATGTCTAAAGACATCTAGAGTGAAGTTCACTAAATGCTTGGAACTTTATAATGTATACTTTTTAGAAAATAATAAAATTACTATGAGTTAGAAGAGGGGGGTAGTACTATCTACTTCACTGGGTTTTGTGAAAAATGAATGATTTAATATATGAAAGGGACTCGGCATAATGTCTAATCCATCACAGAGCTCTACAAAGGTTTTTGCTAGACTTTTAATAGGAAGACAAGAGGAAGAGGAAGGAGAGGACGGAGTTCATTTATACCAAACTGATCTCTTATGTAGTATTGAACTTTTTAGAGAAAGCATCTTATGGTGGGTGATTCTGGAATTTGACATTGTTTTCCTGGGGGCCACTATGGTTGGTCATGTTCAGATTTTTAATTTGGCATTAGCTCTGGGCAGAAAGATCACCTTGATGAAGAGAGTGACTCTGTTGTAGTCATCACTAGGGCAAGGCTAAGCCCTTCTACCTAGTTCCCAAAGTTGGCTTTTGTTTGGTATAGTGCGTTTGATTGCTTTCTGATGCACACTCTCAGCAAATCTATTCATGGATGTTTGGAGACTAGGAGAAAATCTCCACTACATCTCCAAAGTTAAGAACAAAACATAAATTTAAAGAATACAGGCATAGCTGGACTTCATCACAGGGAAAGGACCTGCTCGGAGGCAAATCCATGGTTAATAAGGTTGTAATATTTTCTTTGTCTAAGAATAGATGTGTGCAAGTTAAGAAAATTCTTCATCTTCTCCTGTGATTATGGGATCATACAAGGTCTGTCAGAAAAATGCTCGAAAGCATTTTCTTCCTGATTTTGTTTATGGTTTTACAAAGACTAACCATATTGAATAGGCTAACTTTGTCATTGGTGGTCATTTTTTCCTACTTAGCCATGTTATAATTGGACACATGAGACTGATTCACATGACCACACTTACATATGGCAGTGAAATCAGAAAAATAGTACATGAGGACATGTGGTATAACTTGGCTAGAGGAATGTATAAATATAAAATTACAATGGAAGATGAAATTTCCATTGACTAAACAATTCTGCATAGCATGGCCAAGAGTGTCAATCCCTGCCATATAGGTAACTGAAAGGAGGCACCAATAGACAAATGGACTTGTGTATTTGGTTAAATATTTCAGAACAGAGCTGAAAGAACAGGGATACTGTCATCAAGCCTGATGAGTCTAAAGCCTGATGCAGCCTCTCTTTTGTTACAGAATTTTGGACAAATTAGGCACCTAAAATCTATTTAAGCTGCAATTTTTCATTTGTAAAATACAGCAACATCACTACCATAAGGTTGTTTCAAAGACTGGTGAAATAACAAATGTAACAAACTGAGTACAGTGCATAGTAGGATAGGTTCTCAAAATAGCAGCTAGACACGGTCAATTAAAAAAAAATCAACATGAAATCCTTAGAAATAGAAAGCAGTCCTAGAAATATATTTAACTAGTTGGAGGAGACTGTCCTTTTGCTTTTTACTTCATTGTACAGGGACTGTCCATCAGACAGAAGTCTTGAGTTCTAATCCTAGGTTGGCTGTGAATGTGCTGTGTGTCCTTCAGCAAACCCTTCAACCTCTTGTTTCCTTGGTTATAAAATGAGGAAATACCTACCTGCTAAGGTGTTGTTAGAATAATAAGAAATACAGAAATTTTTCAGAGAAGAGCTCTGAAAAATGTGATATTATCTACAAGGCTGAGGGAATAATGATATCAACAGTGAGGCTTTAATTTCTACACTTTCTTTTCATTTCCCTCTGCTAGTCTTTCCATTAAGCTAAGCAATTAAGAAACCGTGCATCTACAGAATGGGTAAATTTTCATATCTCTTTCCTTTTCTACATGGGGACTCCTCTATTGGGATTATCTATTTGGATTATCCTTCTCCTGTATTGCTCCAAAGCTCCTATTCATCCTTCAAGACTCAGCTTAAAAGCCACTGCTCTCTGAGGCCTTCCCAAAGTGTCCCCTTGACTGTCTTCTCATAGTACACCATCACTTTTGTAACATTTAGTACACTGTCTGGTGATTATTTCTTTATAGGTTGTCTCTCCCACTATCAGGTGGTAACGAGAACATGCCCTCCTTTTACCTGAGACATTTCCTATCATCATAATCTAGCAGAGTGAGTATCTGAGAGTAGGAGCTTAATAAATATGTGGGGGAGAGAAAAAAATGCTAGAAATGGAAAGGAAATGACTAATTACTACTAAAAAGCACCCAGTATGTACCAAATCCTTCATATACATTATCTCATTTAATTATTATGTCATTTGCATTTTTTCACGCATTCATTCATTTAAAAAAATATTGATTGAGCCCTCTGCTATGTTTCAGGCACTGTTGTAGATGTTGGGAATACAGCTACTCTTACAAGCTTAATTTCAAATGAGGGTAGACAGACAGCAATCAAGCACATTCATAAATAAATATACAAATATGTGAGGCAGTAATAAATTCTATGAGGAAAAACTAAAGCTGGATAAGAAAATAAAGAGCTAAGGAAGTTTGGAGGTGAGAATCTGTTTAGATTGAGGCCTGTGACGGTTAGGTTCTGGTGTCAACTTGACCAAGTGATGATGTCCAGTTGTCTGGTTAGGCAAGCACTGGCCTGAGCATTGCTGCAAGGATATTTCTTGGTTGGTTGATAAACTGGAAGGCTGATGTATTAAGTCATTGGTTAGTTGATTGCACCTGTGGCTGATTATATCTGTGATCAACTAAGGCGTTCTCCAAAAATGAGATAATTCAGACAGTCGAAGGCTTTTAAGGAAGAAGAGAGACTGTTTCTCTGATTCTTCAGCCAGTGAGCCTCTCCTGTGGAGTTCATCCAGACCCTTCATTGAAGCCACCAGCTTCACAACCTGCCCTTCAGATTTGAACTCTTCCATTCCCACAGTTGTGTGAGAGACTGTTATAAATCTCATATTTGCAGATCCCTCCTGTTGTTTCTGTTTCTCTAGAGAGCCCTGATCAACACAAGGCCCGCTGTGGTAAAGTGACTTTGAGCAAAGAACAGCACGAAGTGACAGAAGAGTGATCTGGGAAGAAAGAATCAAAAGTACAAAGGCCCTGCGGCAAGACCACATGTGGCCTTGGTTGAGGATCGACTTGGAGGCCAGTGTGTCTAGAGACAGAGTTAACAAGGAGCCAAATGATCTAATCTACAAGGTCAGAGAGATAGTAGGGAAGAAGATTGACAAACAAACCCTTGTTTATATTCAAAGGAGGCCACTGGAAGATCTTTCGATTATATTCAAAGTGAGATGGGAAGTCATCAAAGGATTTTGACCAGAGAAGTGATCTTTCTGTATGCCAGTCTGCAATAGAGTATGGTGGAGGGAGACCAGTTACATTTTTATTTCAATAGCCAAGGAGAGAGATGTTGGAGGTTTGGACTTGGATGACAACTCTGGAGACAGATACTGGATTTAGTTTAAAGTAGAGTCAATCGATTTGCTGATGTTTTTGAGGTATGGAATAAGAGAGATTTTAGTCCTGAGAAACTGGTCAAATGGAGTGACTATTCATTGGAGTGGGAAAGACTGCGGAAAGAACAACAACCTTGGAAAGGGAGAAGATGAGTTTTGTTTTTGGACATATTAAGTTTGAGGTGTCTGCTATATATGCAAGTGGAGTTGTTGAGTATACAATTTAATGGGAAAGCTTAAAATTCTGGAGAGGTTAAGGTTGGAGATATCAATTTGAAGATCATCAGCAGGAAAATGGTATTTAAATCATAGGACTGAATGAGGTCACCTGGGGTAAAGGTAAATGATGAGAGAAGAGATCTGAGAACTGAGTCCTAAGCACTTCCGAGTTGGGAAGATAAAAAAAATCAGCAAAAAAGGCTGGAAAAGAATGGTCGAGAGGCAAAAAAGTAATGAAGAGAGAATAGTGTCCCAGAAGTTAAGCAGGAGAAGGGGTTCAAGAAAATGGGAATGATCAAAAGGGCCAAACACTGCTCCTAAGTGAAAAGATGCCTGAGAATTGATTTGGTAAATTTATTACCACCACTGGAATTTGATCATTTGGGTATGCACCCTTCTCACTCTTTACTTTATAATTGAATTGACATTCAAAGAGATTTAAGTAACTTGCCCAAGTTCAAACAGCTAGAAAGTGGGAGTTGGGACTGAACTACAACTCTACCCATCTCCAAAGCCAATATTCTTTTCCCCCTTTTGCTTATGGTTGTGCAAGTGGTGCCTGACACAAGGCCCTCAGCCAAAGCAGCATTAGGGACTACAATCCAGTCTGTGCTCTGCTTGCCAAACCACCACTCTGGAGAAAGGATGACTCTGACTTGGAGAAAGGTACCTTTTCCCACAAAGGTGGGAGAGATATTGGGCAGTAGGGGTGGGCGAGTAGTAAGAAATTGGACAAGTTGAAAGAAAACATAAAAATTATCTTAATAAAGTCATGATGAGCATTGGCCATGTATCAAGATCACCTTGTGGCTACTTAAAAATGTGCAGATGGGTGGGCAACACTCCAGATATATCGAGTCAGAGTCTCCAGGAATGATAACTTGTGTACCCTAGCATGTATGGGTGGATTGCACATTTCAATGTCAAAAGACATTAAAGTTTTACCACACTTACACAATATCTAGAAGATTGTTACAAATGGGTCTGAATTTGTGTGAGACATTCAAATCCATGCAAGTGCAGAGAGTAGTGAACGAATTTTCTCACTCTATTCTGGGAATCCCCCCTTTGCCCCGCCAATATATGCAGAGCCTTAATTATGTTGGCTCCCATCCCTTTTTGATCAGCAGAGAACCCTCTTTCCTTTGGACTATCTTTTTCCTCTTCCCCTCTCCCAAGATCCTTCAATTTATAGACTTGGACAATTGTCTCTCCCTCTTGCATCAAAAGTCAGTAATTTATCTTTATATGGTTGTGCTGGGAGAGCTCTGGATCTTGTGAGCAGAGACAGACAACAAACCCTGAAGAAGCATTCATTTATTCCCTTGTCCAGTTTCATAGTGATGGGACTATAAATCTTTCAAATTGTCAAAATTTACCTCCTGCAAGAAAGGGTCCCGATTATTATTATGCTAAAAGAATGGCTGTCTCTATTATAGATCAAACCATGTCCCCCACAAAGGTATGTTCAAAATACTCACCCCTGTCCTGTGGGCGTGAACTCATTTGTAACTAGGGTTTTGGAAAAGCCTCATTGAATGAGGTCAAAATGAATCAGAGTGGGCCTTAATCCAATATATCTAGAGTCCTTACAAGCAGTGGAAATTCAGACCCAGTAGAAATCAGAGGAAGAGCACAAGGAGATGAATGCCATGTGACAGAGGATTTCTGGGAAGCCATCAACAGGACACCACAGACTTTGGAGAAAGCATAGCCTTGTTGAAATCTTGATTTTGAACTTGTAGCCTCCAAAACTGAGACAATAAATTCCTGTTGTTTGAGCCAACCCAGTGCGTGGTATTTGTATAGTAGCCGTGGAAAACTAAGACAATGTCCTTCTGTCATCCTAGTCCCAGAACGTGTCAAGCCTCAGAAATATTGTGGGGAATGGTGAGGCTATAAGTGGATGAAATGAGGAGAAACAAACCTAAACCATCACATCCAAATTTTTCAAAAGCTCTGAAAGTGAATATCTTAGGGAATTAGATTTAGTAACCACTGAAATGGTCTAATCTTCCTCCCCTCTCCTGCTTCCTTATAAATAAGGAACTTAAAACCCATGGGGATCAATTGATTTAGGCAAGGTCATATAGCAAGTATAGTTGCAAATCAGGGATTAGATATCAACAGAGCTATTCTCAGTCTGGAATAGAGGGTCCATCAATGCAACCCTAAGTCCTCAGTGCTAGTGGGAGAAGAGCTAGGGTGTCATGTCATACTCACCTAGGACACTGAAAATAATCTCACACCCAGAGATTCTAATACAGTAGCTTTCAAAACATTTTTGATGCCCAGCCAGATTTAGCAGACTTGACATAAAGCAGCCAGCTGCAGTCAGTCCCAGTATACTAGCTGCCTTTTTCTAGAAGAAAATGCCATAAGCTGAAAGTAAAATGAATGCAGAGACTGCGAGGGGCATTGTGCAGGGAGTAGGGTGAGAGGAAAATACCAAATTTAACTGGTTCTGACCTCTCTCCAGTTCACTCTCATCTTGAAGCCTAGCTGGAGACTGGGTTTTATAGGCTATCTCTATCTGGAAAAGATCAAGTGAAACTGTCTTCCCTAGAGGCCAGGCAGAAAAGGAGGCGACTCTGCAGTACAATGGAAGAACACTGAACCTCTGGCTCCTAAATCTTTGGCTTGGTTCTAACTCAGGTTGGCAGCACCACAAGTCATTAGCATAAGCTGAATTTCCAGTGGTCATGGTGAACTCAGCTTTGGAATCTATCCAGTTTCTGGGAGACCAGTGTCTCAACTAGCACTAAAGGTCTTGGAAGGTTTAGTTTGAAAGGTCAAGTCGAAAGGGAACAGAACCATAATTTCTCCTCCTGATTTGGAAGAGAAGTCTCCCTGGAGGCACCTAAGATTGAAGACCCCTCAACATGGGCTCACTGCTTTGTCTATCACTTTCCACAGATTGTGCACTGCTTTTTCTATTATGTTTCAAATAGTAGGAGAAGGTTTAATGTGGCCAATAATATAAATATACACTCTTCTCAGGATTCCAAAGAACACTTGATTTTCCTTCCATTTATAACAATTGTTGAGTTGCCCCACTCCTTACATAATCACACAAAAAGTTGTTTGCATAAACTTTTTGTGCTGGTCTAACTGAGGCTTGAAACTTGCACAAATCAGTGAGATCCTGACCATAGCTTTGGAGTGCAGTCAGGGGCAGCTAGCAAGCTAACCAAGAAGGATAAGCCTGGCCTTTAAAATGTCACCCCAACTGTGGCACCATCCCAGCTGGATATGCTGCAACCATTGGCCAAAGCACCATTAAGCAGCTTTAGCAGATGGAACTCTCTTCCAATGCTCTCTGGAGCTAATTAGGAGAAGCAGCACAGCTGAATCTGTATTTAATGTTGCTATGGTGAGCCAGTTCTGACTTTCCTGAATGTGAATGGTTGGGGCCCACTTTGTCTGCTGGGAAGGTGAGAATCAGGGCTGCAGAGAGCTGGGGTAAACATTCTCTGCTGAGTGTGATTAGGTCTTAGAAAAGGTTGCCTTCACCAATAATATGTCTCCCCTCACAACATCCCCAATTGTCCTCTCTAAACTTTGTATCCTCTTCCAAATGGCAATTATTCCTGGAAGGGTTTAGCACATTAAGCTTATTGAGGATTCAATTACAATTTAATATAAAGCGATGCCATTGCCTTATGCTCAAACTGTGAGACAAGGGCTGAGACTTCTGAGTGTATATATGTGTGTGAGATGCTAGGGAGGGGAACAGGAAGTCCTTTCATGGCTATGATACTGCAATCTGGAGAGTCTTGGAAACCAGAGACAGTCTTTAGTACTTGCTTGTGGGAGGTGGGGAAAGGCGGCAGAGAGTGTGCTCTATACCAGTATTTCCCAAACATTCAGGTAGCTACTTCAGAATCATTTGGGGGACTTGAAAAAAAACAACAACAACAACAAAGGCTAGGACTTTATCCAAAAAGATTGTGGCTGTTTGAACTTGGGGTAAGGCCAACTAAGTTCGACATCCAGTACCCCTAAGCAGCCTTCACCTGCCTCCCAATTTTACACAGGATCAGCCCCCAGAACAGCTTTTCCTTCTAAATGCTTTTTATGAGAAAGTCTAGCCTGGCCTGCCTTATTGGTTTTCTAAGCTGAGAACAGAACAAAAGAAAAGCAAATTAAAATGAAAGACCTTCCACATATGTGATAAATGAGGCAGTTCCTCTCCCAGATTTGTACCCAAAAGGAAACCAAGGTTTCTCCAAATGGCTCTGTCTCCAGTCGTGAGACCCTGTAGCCCTTGGAGCTTTTGAATTCTGTCAGCCCTGAGAATACATGAGCAAGTGTCCAAGGAAAGACAAATTGCCTTCCAGTAAGAGATGCTTATGAAAGCCAATGAATGATGGGGCCTCTTTGTGCGTTGTTAGTGACAGGGTGCGGCCCAGATCAGACAAAAACTTAGCTCCACAGTGTCCTCCAAACAGTGCAACCATGATAATGGCCTGTGAAATAAAGGGATGACAGAGAATCAAGGGGGAAGATTGGTAAGGAAAACATTTTGCTATGCCTAAAACTCTTCAATGGTATGCAATATTTTTACCAACATGAATTTGTTCAGTGTCTGAAAGGATTCAAGTCTGAAACTATTTCAGCATGTAGCTTGTATCAAACTATAATTGGTCCAATATTTGAACCAGTTTGTATTTTCATTTAATGAAGTCCTTATCCAGATCCAAATAATTCTGGAATAATTTCCAAACTTAAACTGATTCAGACTGTGACTATTTCTGAATGATAATGGATTGAGTGGCTGTTTCACGGAGTTCTTTGGAGCTCTGTGGGAGGGCTGAGTGGGGAAGGAATAGCAGCAGAATCCTTGCACATTGAGCACTCAGTTGCTGATGGGTTTCAAAGATAGACAATTCAGTCCTCCCAGACCAAAGAGTACAGCGTTGTAACTGATCCCTGGAGTGAGGCCTGATCTGGCTTAGGACTCAGAGGAAAATATCCTGACTCTCCCAAGGAGAAAGTGAGGCAAGGCCGTTTCAGTGGTCCCTTCGTGTTTTTCATGTGTAGAAGGGAAAGCCAGTCTGAGGTTGTATTTGTGTGCATGAAGAAGCTGGGTTCCACATTCAGCAGGACTCAGTACAAGAAAGGTAGCATAAGGCTATTGATGATCAGAATTGCTCAAAGAATTCAACCAGTGACTTTGACCTACCATAAAACAAGTTCTCTTTTGAAGAAATAATCAACTCTTGATGACAGTAGAAACAACCTTTGGGAGGGATGCATTTTTTTTCTTTTAACATTTTTTATTGTGAAATATATACAAAAAAGCAATAAATTGTGACGTACATTGTAATAAATAATTTTAGTTTAGGTTTCAAAGTTTGGTATGGGTTATAGTTTCACAATTTCAGGTTTTTCCTTCTAGCTGTTCCAAGATACTGGAGACTAAAAGAAATATCAGTATAATGATTCATCAGTCATACTCATTTACTAAATCCTATTCTCTCTTTATAACTCCTCCTTCTCCTCTGATCCTTATCCCAGTCTTTAGGGGTATTGGGGCTATGCTGTTTTAACTTTTTCATGTTGGAAAGGGGTGCCGACAGCATGGGATAGCAGGATGTAACTAGTTGATGTTCTTGGAGAGGGAAGCCCCTTTGGGTTTCAGAATTTATCTGGCCTAGGAATCATCTGGAGGTTGTGAACTTCTAGAAAGTAATCTCAGTGCATGAAACTTTTGTAGAATCTCAGATACAACTCTGGATGTTCTTTAGGGTTAACAGGAATGGTGTTGGTTGGGATTTGGCAAACTAGTAATTAGCAATATCTGGCTGAAGCTCGCTTAAGTATGACCTCCAGAATAGCTTCTTTACTTTATTGGAATTCTCTTAGACACTGTTACCTTATTTTGTTACACTTTCCGCCTTTTTGATGAGGAAGACATTGTTAATCCCACACTGCCAGAGAGACTTTCATGTTCCTTGTAGGGGGGCAGGTAATGGTTTCATTTGCAGAGAAAAGAGATTTTTTCCAAGTAACTGTTAGGTATAATTATAGGTAGGCTTAGCTTCTCTGCCACAGAAATAAGATTCATAAGGGCAAGCCTCAGGATCAATGGTTTGGCCTATTGACTTGGGAGTCCCTAATGTTTGAGATGGTATCAGGGGTTTCCCCTGTGGGAAAGTTTATTAGTTCCATACTTTCTCCTAAGCCCCTCAAGGGACTTTGCCAGTCCTTTTTGGGGGGTGGGGGGCAGGGGTGCATGGTCTGAAAATCTAAGAATAGAACCTGGGTCTCCCTCATGGAAGGTGAGCATTCTACCACTGAACAACCTGTGCACCCTGCCAATACTTTTTAATTATCTGCCCAACACACTCTGGGGTGAATCCAGGTATTACATTAAGTTATGCAGAATTCCAAGCCCTTATTCCCATTCTGGATTTCATGTGTTTGGGTTATTTAAATGAGCCATACAAACAAGTTGAGTTAGATGATGTGCTGCAGAAAATTTAGGGTTTGGGAAAAATAAACCACTCTTCCTTTGGTACCATAGAGTAGGTGAAGCTCTAAAATATAGACAATGTCATCCTTTACCTTGTATTCTGATTTACCTCAGTCCCGACCATATCAGCTTCATTCTTATCTCTAATTGAAGCCTGACCTCTTTTTTGGTTTCTTTAACAGTTGCTGTATGCAGCAATGCTGACTTTCAGAGCTGTAGAACTCCAACTCTGAGTCTTAGGTGTCACACAGGTACCCAGAGTCCCAGGGAAATACCGGGTTATACACATAAAGCACAACATCTCAAACGTCTAGAAATAACCAATTTACAGCTCTGGACTAAATCGGACTGCGGTTAGAGCTTACAATACAGGCCTGAATTCTCTTACAAGTATTTTCTACAAGAGACCATGCAATATGTGTTCTTTTGTTTCTGGCTTATTTTGTACCACATAATGTCCCTAAGATTCATTCACCTCGTTACATGCCTCATGACTTCACTGCTTGCTGTAGCAGCACAATATTCCATCAAACGTATACACCACAGTTCGCCATTCTGTTTCTGAGTCAATGTATCCTTCAGCCACCTCCATCCATTTGGCATCATGGATAATGTCCAAAGTAAGCAATCCATGTCTCACATTACCCTCACTTACTTGTACAATCAGTGACACTCTCAATTCTAGGCAATTTTCATTGCTCCAAAGAGAAAAATAACAGATAAACACACCCTCACCAAATAGAAAATCCAAACTTCCCCTGAACTCTTGTTCCTCCCTCTAATTATTTATCCCTGGTATTGCTGTGGCACTGTTAATGTCTTCCTGTTAAATATAGGCCATAGCATGCAATAGTAGTTTTCCCTCTATATTCTTCTATGGTTGACTCTTTATATGAGATTCATACCTTGGAAGTAGTTCATGCAAGAACTTATTTCTATTTTTAGTGGGATAAGTGGCTCTATAAAACCGCTTTCAATCATGTCCATGTTCAATATGGCAATATTACATATAAACCAATTAATGACCTGCCTTCACTTCTATCTATTCCCTTAAATTTTAAGTTCAACCTCATTAGGTAACTGTTTACCCATCACTAGCTTCTGTGTATCTCTAGGTCCCTTATATTCTACATTATAAGCCTCTGAGTTTGCCTTTACCAAAATCCTTACAGCAAACCTACGCAGTGTCTATCCTTTTGTGTCTGGCTTATTTCACTCAGCATTATGTCCTCAAGATTTGTCCATGTTGTCATGTGCTTCAGGACCTAATTTTGTCTTATTGCTGCATAATATACTGATGCATGATTATCTGAAATCCTGATACTACAGGCAACTTGGACATGTAGCATTTATATATGTGTTATTTGAAAATGTTTCCATATCAGATAATAAAGACTCCACTCTCATATCTAGAGTAATTTCTATTAGCCGTAAAAAAACATAGAAAGAATAGATATAAGCACTATCACAATGAGTTGTAGGAACTCCATGAATCAGGAGAAGCCAAGTGGGTATCATGCATTGCTCTATCCTTCTATGCTCTTTCCAGAATAGCTGAAAAAAGAGTTATGTTCTATATTTGGTAGGATTCTGACTGAAATCATAGGGTTGTGAGGAAATGATCTTGTCTTTTGCCAAAACTGTGACTCTGGTAAAGATCAAAGTTGAATGAGAAATGCTGTCTCAAGGTACTTAGCTAAAAAATAACAATATTTAGTTCTCCTTGCTCAGCTCATTCCCAATGAAAAGTAAGACAAAAGTGTACAAATTTAATAATCTGTGTAGGAAAAGTTTCCCTTGATGAGTATTTTATTTTGTTTAAACAATTTAACTTTATTGTCTCTTCTTGGCACTATATGAAAATTTCTAGGAGTGCTAGTCATATTAAATTACAAGATCACAATATTTTCCTTTAATTAACAAACCAAGGAAGTAAATATCATAATTGGTTTATGTTCTTCAGATGATAGGAATCAAAATGGGTAGATTTTATGCTGGCCTCTAATTATGATAAGACTATCTCCACAAAAATTGCAGGTCAATTATTGGCACCTCTTCTTATTCCCTCAAAAAATACAAATCCAAATCCCAGATATCAGGGAGATCCTACCCAGCATTTATGTCTGATTTTAAAGGCATAAAGTAAAAGACAAGAGACACTAATTTAGGTATCTCTTCAGCATGTTCTGTTTCATTCTGAGGATCTTAAAGAAGGACTTTGTTGGGAGAGTTTCCACATTCCTACTGCAATTGGTGATGTCCAAATTAAACAGGTTTTGATACTTGTGGTAGTACCTGAGGCTTTTAAATTCCTCTTTATCACTAGAGTCTTGAGAGAGATTGGCATTTATTTAATCTGGCTCAAAATACTCAACAAATAAGAAACACAGTGGAGAAAAAGCATTGATTTTTCAAAGTCACTTTTGTCTACCACCCATGGCAACAAGTTCATTTACTTAGTTTGAGAAAGACTGAAACTTGAATTTTTACAAACAGTATGAACTATATATAGCAAATCCTATGAAAAAACTTTGAGGAAAACATAAAGACATGAAGTCTGTCTCATCTGCTCCTTTCTATCTTACCGAATTAAAAGAATGAAATTTGTTTAAATATCTCAGTGTCTCAGTTTCAAGAACTGGAAAATATGGGTTATTTATCCCTTCAGGATCATATAGCATAAAAATGGGATGGAATTAATAATTTATGAACAGCATGGGGGAATCTTCACTCTAGGCCAATTCCATTTTGCCCTTCATTTATTTAGCAGTTCAGATTGTACACATTTAAGTGGTAAAGGCAATAATCAGTTCCACAGATGTTTGTCCAGCTCTCACAGTCTTTTCTATTTACCTGGAATAAATATAAATCCTTAGAGAAATAGAGCTGGAGTAACAGTACCTCCTTTTAAAGCTCTTTTGGCAATGGTACTATCTAAGGAATTTCCAAATCAATTAAGAAAATATACTTAATGGAAATGAATCCTGATGATGTTTTTTAAAAACCAAACAGAATAGTTTCCTCAGCAAGGAGCCGGTGGTATATTTAAAGGCTAGACATTTAATAATGAATGTTTAACTCAATATAATGAAAGTGCATTATAGATATCTGTGCTTCCTCCAAAAATTTGGAGCAGGGTTTAATGCTCAAAACAATATTGCAATGTTCTAAAAATGATCATGGTGATGAATACACAACTAAGTGATAATACTGTGAGCCATTGATTGTGTACTTTGGACAGACTGTATATACATCAAGGTATCTCAATAAAAATATTTTAAAAACTAATATTGCTTATTTAGCTTTTTCAATGTTAAATTCCCTAGAAGACAAAGGAAGAACAATGAGGTAAGACTCAAGTAGTTAATAGAGAAAGAGAGAGATCATCTCTGTGACTTCTTAGAGTGACCTAGAAGATTATGTAAATAGTTGTCCATCATGCTCCTGACTGCATGGGTGAATTAAATGAAATAGGCTGTGTTTACTTTATGCTTAAATAGCTAATGAAAAGCAGACCATTTAGTCAATTAAAAGAAAAAATTCAAAGTATAATTTTGTTTATTTAACTAAATTGAATACCTTTTTGCTCGGACAAAGGAATTGACTAAATTGAATACCTTTTTGCTTGGACAAAGGAGTTAAGAGAAGGTTGGAGAGGATAAAGAAGAGAATGAGGAAAACAATTATCACAGCAAATTAACAAAAACAAAAGCATTCCAAGGATTCCCAAGTGAGATTTTTAAATGTATGCAAATATCAATTTTTTCCTATGGGTACACACCTTAAGAATTAGAATATATTTCAGAGAAAGATATAATCTGACATATAAATATTTGCCTTATAAATAATGTACTTAAAATGTATTCATTCAGTGTGTGGGATCCTAGTGGTCAGGAAGACTTGGCATGCCTCCAGAAGGCTAATAACTTAATCGGTCTCAAATTTGCTCAAATTAGGCAAAAAGTTAATAATGAAAATTTTATCATTTCAAACACTGTGGTTGAAAGCCCTAGAAAGCAAAGGAACTAACTACATCAAAGGAAATGCAGAAAGTAGTGCCCTCCATACCTGAGCAAAAACTCTGAACAGCCAATATGAAGTGCTTTAACACTGGAAACTGAAAGAATTTGTCACCAGTAGACCTGCCCCACAAGAAATACTAAACATTGTCCTTCAGGCTAAAATTAAAGGACACAAGACAGTGACTCAAATCCACATGAGGAAATAAAGAGCTCTGGTGAAAGTAACTACATTGGTAAATACTTTATATATTATTTACTTTTTTCTCCTTTCTTATTTAAAAGGCAACTGCATAAAGCAATAATTATAAATCTTGGTTAATGGCATACAATATAGTAAGATTAGTTTGTATGACATTAAGAGCACAAAGGAGGTGGGAGCAAACTTTCTCTATCCTATTGTAATTAAGTGGGTATTAATTTGAGCTAGATTGCTAAATATTAAGATGTTCATTGTAATCCCCAGGACAACCAATAAGAAAATAATTAAAAATATGTTAATAGAAACAATAAGGTAATTAAAATGGTACACTAGAAAATATCTATTTAACACAAAAGAAGGCAATAATAGAGGAATAGACTAACAAAATAAATATAAATCATATAGAAAACAAATTGCAAAATGGCAAACATAAATTCTATCTTATAAGTAATCACATTAGATGTAAATGGATTAAACACTTCATTTAAAAGGAAGATCTTGGCAGAACGGATTAAGAAAACTAAATTCAACTATATTCAATCTAAAAGACACAATTTAAATTCAAAGACACACATAGGCTGAAAGTAAACAGATGGAAATTATATACCATACAAACAGTAACAAAAGAGTATTGGAGTGGCTTATCTGATATGAGATAAAATAGACTTTAAGACACAATTTTTTAGAGACAAAAAAGAAAGTTTTATAATTATAAAAAAGTCAACCCATCAAGAAGATATAACAAGTATAAACATATATGTACCTAACAAAAGAACCCCCAAATCCATGATGCAAAAATGGAATGAAATAAATGGAGAAATATGTAGTTCTACAATAGTTGGAGACATTAAAATCTCCATTTCAATAATGGATAGAACTACCAGACAGAAGGTAAATAAGAAAATAAAAGACTTTAACAACATCATATATCAACTAGACTTAACATACATCTATAGAACATTCCACCCCAAAACAGATGAATACAAATTCTTCTCAAGTGTACATGGAACATTCTCCAAGGTAGACCATATGTTAGTCCATAAAAGAAGTATCAACACACTTGAAAGTATCAAAGTCACATAAAATATCTTCTCCAAACACAATGCAGTGAAATTAGAAATCCATAACAGAAGGAAAACTGGAAAATCCTCAAGTGTATGGAAGATAAACTACACACTTCTAAACAATCAATGAGTCAAAGAAGAAATCACAAAGGAAATCAGAAAATATTTTGAAATTGATGAAAATGAAAATACAGCATACCAAAATGTATGGAAAGCATAAAGCAGTGCACATAGGGAAGTTTGAAATGTAAATGTCTTTAGTAAAAAGGAATAAATTGATAACATAATTTTTTACCTTAAAAAAAAAAGGAAAAGAAAAGCATCTAAATCAAATCAAGCAGAAAGAAGAAAATATTTACAGAATAGAAATAAAATAAAAGAGAATGGAGTAAATACAGAGAAAATCAATGAAACAAAAAGTTAATTCTTAGTAAACATTAATAAAATTGACAAAACTTTAGCCAATCTAAGAACAAAAGAAAGAAGGCTCAAATAAAGATATTGGATTATTAAAAATAACAAAAAAAATTCCCCACAAAGAAAAGCCCAGGACCAGATGGCTTGACTAGGGAATTGGGGAAGTCTAACAAAAATTTAAATAATTAATACCAATTATTTACACATCACTCCAAAAAGTAGAAGGTTAGAGAAAACTTTCTAACTCACTCTATGAGGGTAATACTACCCTGATACTAAAACAAAGCACATACATTACAAAAAATAAAATTACAAATCAATACTTCCACAAAAGGTAAAGAAATGCTAGCAAACTCAACCAAAACATCAACAAAATACTAGCAACCAAACCCAGCAATACACTAAAAATATTATACATATTTTTCCCAGGAATGCAAGGCTGGCTCAATATATAAAAATCAATCAATGCCATCCATCATATTAATGGAATAAAGAACAAAACTACATATCATCTTAATGGATGCAAAAAAAAAATTTGACAAAAACCACCCTGTGCTCATGACAAAAATAATCAACAAATTAAGAATAGAGAAAACTTTCTCAACTTGATCAGGGGCATGTATTTAAAAAGCGACAATTAACAGCATACCTAATAGTGAAAGACTGAAAGCTTTCCTCCTAACATGAAGACTAAGACAAGGATATCTGCTTTTCCCACTTCTATTGAATATTGTAGGCATTCTAACCAGGTAGGGAAAAAAATAAAAGGGATTCATATTGAAAAGGAAGAAGTAAAAATATCTCCATTTCCAGATGGCATGATCTTGTACACAATCTTGATTCCTTAGGCACTCTAAGGGACTTCTTAGGGATTCTAAGGAATACACACACACACACACACACACACACACACACACACACAAACTATTAGAGCCTATAAATTAGTTCATCAAGTTTGCAGGATACAATACCAATGTACAAAAATCAATTGTATCTACACACTAGCAAAGAATAATACAAAAATTGAATTAAAAAAACATTCCATTTATAATAGCATCAAAAGAAATAAAATACTTAGGAATAAATTTCATAAATGTAGTGCAAGATGCAAACTGAAAACTGCAAACCACACCGAAACAGATTAAAGACCTAAATAAATGGAAACATACCCTGTGTTCATGCTTTGGAAGGTTTCTGTATTAGTTAGAATTCTCTAGAGAAACAGAATCAACAGGAAACACTCGCAAATATAAAATTTATAAAAGTGTCTCACGTGACCGTGGGAATGCAGAGTCCAAAATCTGCAGGGCAGGGCAGGGTCTGGACGAACTCCTCAGGAGAGGCTTGCCAGCCAAAGCAGGAAGAGAGAAACTGTCTCTTTTGAATCCTTCTTAAAAGGCTTCCAGTGATTAGATTAAGCATCACTCATTGCAGAAGACAACCCCTTTGGCTGATTACAAATTGAATCAGCTGTGGATGCTGCTGACATGATAATGATTTAATTCTATGAAATGTCCTCATTGCAACAGACAGGACAGCACTTGCCCAACCAGACGAACAGGTACCACCACTTGGGCAAGTTGACACATAAACCTGACCATGACAGCTTCATATTGTTAAAATATCAATACTCCCCAAATTGCTCCATGGATTCAATTCAATCCCTATTAAAATCCAAGCTGATTTCTTTGCATAAATTGACAAGCAGACCCTAGAAATCATATGGAAATGCAAAGGGTCCAGAATATCCAAAACAATATTGAAAAAAAGAACAGAGTTGGAGGTCTCACACATTCAATTTCAAGCTTATTACTAAGCTACAGTGATCAAGACGGTGTGATATTAACATAAGAATACGCATTTAGATCAATGGAATAGAATTTTATTATATAACTGAGTTCCTGTATCCTTTGTGAAGGTGAAAGTAAACTATAAAAGATGACATAAGGCAATGGACAATTTAGTCATTTCTTATCAACTAAAACACATCCCTAAAGAGAAAGTCACATGGTGGAAACCTTTTATACCAATCCAAATTAAAAAACTTTAAAGGAGAAATTCAGAAATAATTTCTGTGTGACCACCTACATGACAAGCAAATAAATAATTTCAAGAGCAAATAGATACATATGTTAGCATACCTTTATATAAACAAGAATTTGTGAAATTTGATTCCTTGAATACTACTAAATATAGATCCTTTGTAAGTAGCCTCAAGTTACTAAATTCTTTAGATGATATTTTAATAAACTAAGGTGTGGCTTAATAATGAAAAGGAAGAATCAAAGGACTGTCTCAGCCATTCTTTACAGAATGAAATAATTTCATTTATTCTTCCATTTATCAACATTCATTTTGTGCTTACTTTCTGCCAGGAACTGAACTGGTCATTTTGTAGTTATCAGAAGCTAGAAAAGAACAAGAAAGGATGAGAGGAAGGTTTGACATTCAACAAAGAAGTAGAAGACTAAAATCATAAGCATCTTTAAAGGAAAATAGGGATGTGGTAAAAAAGATTGGGTACCTATTTCTCTGCCCCATTTAATACAAAAACTTTTCTCAAAGTTTCAGTGATAAAAAGGATAAACAAAGAGACCCATTTCTAAGGTTTACATAAAAATAATCTTAGCACTCATTTATGTTCACATCAAATATCAGAGCCAGATTTTATTCAGAAATGATGAGACTTTCTCCTTGATCAAAATATGAAAATTCTAAATCAGTACTTCTTGAGAGAATATGCATTTCTACTTCTGACTGTGACAGAGTGATTAAAAACAACTATAAAAGCTGGATAAAATACCATAAGACAGTAGTTTGAAAAGATAAGAAATAAACTGTCTTAGATTCCTAGCTGCTAAAATAAATCCCACACAATGGGTTGACTTAACAAGAGGAATTTATTTGCTCATGGTTCCAGAAGCCAGAAGGCTTGCTTCCTCCCAGAACTGGTATCTTCTGACTGGATGGCAATCTCTGGGGTCCCTCAGCTTTTCCAGCACATGGCAATCAGCATACATGGTAGAGTCTTCTCTTTTCTTTTCTGAGTTTCATTGACTTCTAGCTTCTGGCTGTTCCCCATGGCTTCTCTCTCTATGCCTAAATTTGATTCTAATTATAAAGGATTCCAGTAATTTGGTTTAAAAGTGAAATGGATTCAGTTGGGCCACACTTTAATTGAAGTATCATCTTTAAGAAATCCTGTTTATAATGGATCTGCACCACTTACAAACCAAGACTAAGAACACTAGGGTCCAAACTAGGGTTCACAATTCAATCTGCCACATTGACCAAGGCAGCCAACACTTGGTGGGCCAAGATCCCTAAGACACAGTGCCAGCATTGAAGGAGGCCTAAATTTGCCACCGGCTTTTTCCTTAGGAAAACTGTCCATTCAAATCATGGAGCATGAAAAACTCCATAGAAAGTGGTGGCCTAGAAGTTGTGGTAGTCTCATTGGGCTGGAAAGACAACACCAGAGCTTGAGAGCCCAAGTTCTTGGGGAAAAGGAAACCCCAAAAAAGTGAATCTGACTTTCCACATGCAATTTTCTCTTGTGTGAGGTAAAATACCAACAGACAATGCAGAAAGCAGCTACAAAGAGGCTAAAATACTAAACAGATTTTGATAGTCCATGGTGCTGGAGATAAAAGCTGGAGTTCAGGACTCTTCAAGTAGAAAAAGCCAGCTAGACACCCCAAGTTTGAGACACTTAAAAGAATTGTACTCTAAATAGACCAACTTTGACTAGTCTAGGTGATCTGTCCAAATGTTTTCTACCTGTCAGAAGATAATTAAATCCTCTAAGGAGGATGATATCGTCATTCAGAACCTACATAAAGTTTTATATATTAAGTCCAGCTTTCAATTAAACTTTACCAGGCATATCAGGATAAAGGAACAAGTGAGTAGAAACAAGAGAAGAAATAAATGATAGAACAGACCAACAGGTGATTTAGATATTAGAATTATCAAATATATAAAATAATTGTGATTAATACGTTTGACAAAATGCATGCAAAGATGGAGAATTTCACCAGAATACTGGAATAAATGACAAAAATAAAAAAGAAATTTTAGAATCGAAAAACTAAAATAGTCATATTAAGAATTTAATGAATGGATTTAATAATAGACATAGAAGGAGAGGGTTTGCAAACTGGAAAATGAGTCAGGATAAAGTGCAATAATATTTTATTATTTAGTATTAGTAGAGAAAAAGAGGAATATTTCACAGAGATAAAAGGATCAACTCAAAAGGAAGATTTAATAATCCCAAATCAATATCCACCTAATAAAACAGACAATTATAAAGCACACGCTAATGGAATTCAATGAAGAAATAAATTCACGATGCTCACTAGACTCTTTAACACTCCTATCTCAGTAACGGAACAGACAGAAAAAAATCACTGAGTATACAGAAGATTTAAATAACCCAATTAATGAGCAGAAACTAACTGATTTACGCAGAATATACATTTCACAACTGCTGAATACACAATGTTTCAAAATGTCCGTGAATGATTTATCAAAATAGACCATATGCTGAGCAATAAAGTTCCAATAAATGATAAAGGATTGAAATCATTGAGTATTTTTCTTGACCACAGCGGGTACAAACCAGTAATTGATAAATAGATTCTTTTAACTAGGGAATCTTATTTAAGAAGGAAGTGTAGAAATAAGTAGAGTAGAACATGTTCTTTGATAATACTGAGAAAATGTGCACAACTTTGTCTCAGTCATGATACCCCTTTCCATGCTTTTCCTGGATGCATCAGCTAGTACATTTGTGGAACTTGTGTCTCCCCTCCCCTCAAGCATTGAGCACTTGCCCACACTGCAGAGACAGAAAGCACTTCTGACTTTCTCCAAGTCTGATTTATACCGTGTCTTCCCATTACTGTGGATTTCTACCTAAAGAAAGGCTTGTATTTGTACATTTTTAGTGTGCGTTTGCACATATGTACAAAAAGGAAAAAGTCAGTTAAGCGTTGAAAAACAAATTATATCAGGCTGTGTTCAGCTGTTATGATGGACAAATCAGCCCCTAACTTTCTGGGGGAAAAGGTTGAATGAATAAACCGAGAGCGCTAGTGTGACAAATAAGATGTTCTGTGAAAAAATGGATTCATTAGTGAATAAATGCAAGGTAAGTATATCTAGGAAGCCTATTTTCTTGGCTTTTCTGACCTAGTGGTTCACAATACGAGTCAGGGTACAGTGCTTTGGGATGAGAAGTCAGTGGCAGTCATTGCTGTGCATGAGGAGTCAATCACTGTGCCAGGCAAACAGGTTGGGATTCTTCCACAATGATTCCCTCTCTTCCCTGCCTGTCAATTCATCTTCTGCAATCAATTGATCTTCTGGCTAAAGGAAATGTATTCCCTGTCTCTACTGGATTATTCAACAGGTCTCTTAGGACTTAATATGAACTAATCTTTCACAAAAATCAGAAAGCTTTCCATCCCCTCGTGTGGACTCATTCTCAACTCTATATGCCTGCATTCTCTCCTGCCTCATGTCTTCTGCCTCTTCTCTTGCTGTTCCCTCTGTGTAGAATGAACTTTCTTCACTTCTCAGCCAAGTGTGCTCAAATAGCACCTCCTCCCTGAAGCTCTCATGACTCTTTCTGGCAAAATGAAGGCTACCTCACCTGTGCTTCTCTGTACATTTTGATTATATCACTTTTGTCCTAATATTATTTATTTGTTCAAATGACCAATACCTTCCTATAGACTACAAGCTTAGGGTTCATGTTTCATTTTTTTCCAGCCATTAATAATGATACCGGGTTTTCATTATATGCAAGACAATAATACAAGCCTCATAATAAACCTTGAGAAAGGTACTGGTGTTACGCCCATTTATAGATGGGGAAAAAGACTTAGAGAGTTTAAGTAACTTGCTCTGAATCCTCAGCTATTTAAATGGCAGAGCAAAGAGCTGAAAAATCAGTTGGTCCAACCCCTGAGTCTAGTCCTTACCTTATAAATTTCCCATCACTTTACCAATTTCCCCTCAGAGAGAGTCCCCTGGTATTCAGTAAAGATTCTACATTGAAGGCAATATTTTCCTTAATTGTACAAGAGCTCAGCAGAATCTTTATAAAGGTATGCAGGTAGAGCTGATGAGCACAGAAAGTATGTGTCTAATACAAACCTATTTCTCTCTATACTTATTTAAACTAATGAATAAGCAAATCCACTCAATTCCAAGGGTACATCTTACTAATGAAGGCAGAGGATAAAGTTACTGAAACCTCAGAATAGTTTTACTTACAAAGAGAAAGAGCACACAGGCAGAAGCAATGGCCATAAATGTTGGTATCGAACAGGAGACCACAAGTTGGTTTGGGGAGTCCAAACGATTAAAAAGTACAGACCTCCCCACTATAAGAAAACGTTTTGGGTAGTGTACAGCCTTGCACTGCCAAAGAAAGTCAAACCCCCCCCCGCCCCAGGTATCCCAAATGCCATTTATTCTGACATCAAAAGTGAGTCCGTGAATATTTTAGAAGTATAAAGCCAGCAGCGCCTCAGCTGCCCAGAACATATGGCCCCCTTTACTCTGATCACTCTGTAATCACTGGGAGTTATTTCATAACAGAGCGAAGTTGCTGGTATTCTCAGAGTCAATTCTGGATTGGGCAGATAGTCTCATTTTGTGAGGTTTTTATACCCCCTTTTATATAATTTGTTCTTTTGCTTTCCAGTCCTAGAGAACTTGCTAATGACAACATTTTGGCTGAGGGAACAGGTACAGTGCCTGTGGAAGGAGAACCCACAGCAAATTCCAATAAATCCAGTCAAGAAAGAGGTCAGCATCCTAACTGGCAGGGCTGCGGCAGACTGACTACTTAGTTCCACTACTCCAGGTCCATTTATGCAGGGTGGGAATAAAGAGAACAGTTTTTTATGGTGTTTGGATGACTATAGAAGCTAGTTTTAAACCTGCACATGGAGTAGAAAGACAGGGCTGCCTTCCCCATACAAATATTGCTCTTAGAGTCTGGGAAAATGTATGCAAAGGAATTTCAAAGACACTACAGCCCAATTTTTTTTCTCATCTTTTCATTTTTTTCTTCTTTCCCTTAGCTCAGTCAAAAAAATGGTACACTGGCTTCATTTCCCAGAAAATACACAATTCTTCTCCCCGCAATACCCTTCCCTTGGCAGGAGAGAGAATTGACGTAGGCACATACCGCTGAGGCAAAGTTTTTCTGTTTTTTTTTTTTTTCTTAACTACAATTAATTCCCATTCCCTGATCTAGATTAAAGGACTTGAGAGTGGGAAAATTAGAAGTTTGCCCTCTTCATTTTTATTTTACTTTCTTTTACTCTGCGTAGTCTACCTCTGTGTCAATAACTAAGGTATTTGACATATCATTGCAGGGTTATTTTCCCCATTAATTCACTAGCTTTCTGACCTCAGGGACTGTGTTCTACAGTTCCATCACAGATGGCAGTGTTCTCCTAATCAACACTTCATCATTTGCACACAACGTCATGCAGACCCAAGCCTTTGTAGAACCTAGAAGAGTGATGAAATCTAAAGACCTTGTTTGGGACCCACACCAACAATATTATAAGAAGGGTACTGAGGTGGAGTGCTGGTTTAGGGCCAAGGGAGCAGTTAGGTCCCAGCAACAACTACATTAGCCTCCAATTCCTCCTCTGACCCATCTCAATTAGCATGCCATCTCAACTGTTAAGGCTTCAGTGATGACTGATCCTTGGTTGTCAATGAACAGGTATTCATGAAAATTTACCTACGATTTTTTCTTCTCCATCTATTATGAAGTTACTAGAGTTTTCCAAGTGCACAAAGTCTGTTTGTTGATCAGTCCTTTGGCTAAAGCTTCCTTCACACTCTGATTCATCCTTCCCCCAATTGACCTTCTGCCTTATCCTCATCCCTCGTCATATTTTAAAAGGTTAATTCTTGGTTTTGAACACTGGCACGTCTCATTCCTATTAAACGTGGTTCTGATTTCCTTATTTTTATAAGCTGGTAACCATTCAAGTCTCCTCCTACACTGAGCAGTGCAAAACCAAGCCATTTAAAGAGCTGTTTCTCTGGATTATGAACCATTACTGAACATCAACTGGGTGGAACCAGGAGTTGGCAGCAGGAACCCAATCCAAATTTGGCAGGCCTGGTGGGAAAAGCTGAAAGAAGAGATGTCCTTATAAAAGATGAGAGTCATCTGATCGGCTGAATCAGAGTCTTGGGGATTTTATATCAAATGTGTTTCCCCAACTGGCCTCAAACATTGCCATGCTATGCTGGTTAGCCAAGGGAAACAAGAAAGTCTTCATATGCTGGGATGCAGTAAAGCATAGAGAAAGGATATGGTCTCAGTAGTTTGTACTCCTCTGTTTGAAAGTGTGGGCAACACCATCATTCTCACCTCAATGACTTGAACAAGTTCCTCAATCTCTCTAAACCTCGGTTTTCTTATCACTGAAACAAGAATCATAACAGAACCTTTCCCATAAGGTTATAGTGAAGATTAAATGAGATAACGCATTATAAAGCATGTAAAATATTGAGTCCAGGGCTCTGCACAAAAGGAGGGCTTAGCAAATATTAAATATTAGATAAAATTATCTTTCCATAACAAAGTTCACTTGGTGCACTTTTACTGTGCATAAGCCCAGACACAGAAGAAGTACCAATGAGTCCAGAGCTTTAGGCTTCTTTTTTCTAATTGCAGCTTGTTGAGGAATGAGTGAGTGGGGTAACAGCCACAGAAAGAGCTCTGTATCTGTAACAACCAAAGGCATGTCTGCGTGAATTAACTGACCCTCTCCTAACCTCACATAGATATTTTCGTAAGGCTGCGCACCATTGCAGATTCTGATTGGCCTTGAGCCTGGTCCCATTAGAGATATGAATCTCCCCTAGAATGGCAGGTGCACCTTTTATTCTGAGGTCAGCATAAGGGAGGTGTCAGAACCTCTGGAGAATGGGGTGCAGGAGGTAATGTTAGCAGAATATGCTCGGTGCCACCCCTGAACCTATGTCACTGCATACACACAGAGCTACCCGACATAAACCCAAAGACCCACTCTAGGGGAGCTGCCTCAAAGACTTAGAGATTGAGTGTTGTCTCTGGGATTCATCCAACTCTCTGGGTTTGAATCCTAATTTCACCTCCCCCTAATTCATCCTTAGCTACATACTAGAACTTTTTATGCCTCATTTTTCTCTTTGTAAATGGGAACAATAATATGTTCTACATCAGAAGTAGTTTATGTGGTACATGTTCCATGCTTGGCATGAAGGGTGCAGCCTTCAGTAAATATTAGGTATTGGCTTTATTTTTGTTTTCATTAAGAAAAAAAGAAAGGTTTATCACGAGCCCAATCTGAAGCCTCAAAACAAAGGTTCATTTGCTCAAAGACAAAAGAATTATATTTCATTCAAGAGTTTCAAAATATCTGCCAGATATTAAAAGTGAAAAATCTAAACACTCAGACTGAAAAAAAACAAAATATTCAATGACTTTCTCTTAGTGATGGGTATATAGGAAATTGTTGTATTTTTCTTTATACTTTTCAAAATATCTGAATTTTCCACAATGAGCATACTTTATTTTATAAATATCCGTATTACACAATTGCTAGATGACACAATTTATTTTATAAATATCCGTATTACACAATTGCTAGTGTATGCACCTTAGCCTCCTCCTCAGTGTTCTCATACGTTTCTGTGTTTTGTCCTCAAGGTGATCTTTGCTAGATTCTCCGGTTAAAGATAGTGCCTGATAACTGGGGAATTGGTAAAAATGTGTGTGTGTTCATGTGCACACATGCATGTGTGAAGTTTTGGTCTTATTTTAAACTTTTGGGACATTTTATTATTTTAATAGCCATTCTTCTAAAATTAATTTTTAACTAAAAATGTTTTGCTTTTGAAAGATTTTTTAAAATATTAAAAGTGTAAAGAATCCACTCTCAGTAATGATCAAATGTTACTATTTAGTCACTTTTGCTTCAGATTTTGTTTATATAGATAAAATAAGGCATTAGAAATAAGGTTGAAATTTCTATACTTTCCATCTCCAATTCCATCCCTTTATCTCCTTCTCCAAAGGCAGCCATTATCATAAATTTGGAGAGTACCATTTCACTCAATGTTTTTGTATTTTAATCGCATATATATGTCTTCATGAACAACACATAGTATTGTTTTACATGCTTTGTAGAGTTTACATATTCTTTCATACTGAATTTATCGTCTTGTTTTTTTCCACTCAGATTATATTTTCTGAATCAATGCTATCCAATAAAAATATACTATGAATCACATACGTAATTTAAAATTTCCTAGTTCACACACACACACACAAAAACAAGTAAAAAGAAATATGTGAAATTGATTTTGATAATAAATTTTATTTAACCCAATATATACAAAGTACTATAAAAATTAAGCTCAATTGCTTTATTTGCCTAGTGGCTACGATACTGGACAGCACAGTTATAGATTTCTTCATTCAGATACATATCTATTTAGTTGCTGTAGAGTATTTCACCATATACATACTACAATTGATTTACCCATTCACCTATTGGTTTACAGGTTTCTGTTTCTTCTCTATTACAATAATGCCTCACTGAACAGTTTTGTCTATGTCACTTACTTCACCTGTCCAAGCATTTCTCTTGGTGCATACCTGGGAGTGGAATTTCCAGGTCGTGAGAGTGATTATCTAGCTGTAAGATCTGTTGCCAAATTGCCATATGGTTTTCCACAGTGGTTGTGCCAACTTAGAATCTCAGCAGCTGGGATTGAGGAGTGTTTGATTCCCTCCAGACTACCGTAGTTGGAATCCCAGCTCTACTACTTTTTATTAACTGTGAGGCCTTGGCAAACTATTTAACCTCTGTGCCTCTGATTCCTCATCTGGAAAATTTAGATAATAAAAAAAGTATCTACCTCATTGCTGTTAGCATTAGATGAGCTAATACATGTAAAGAAAGCACTTATGGGTGGGCCATGGTGGCTCAGCAGGCAAGAATGCTTGCCTGCCATGCCAGAGAATCCGGGTTCGATTCCCAGTGTCTGCCCATGTAAAAATAAATAAATAAAAATAAGCACTTATAACTATGCCTGCAAAAGAGTAGTTGTTCAATAAATATAAGCTATTGTTCCTGTTGTTATTGATTCATTTGTTCTTCAAAACTTCACCATTATTCCTGCCAAGATAAGGGACTTCCAGGTATGGGATTCTGTAAATGATATAATACTGCAGCTACAAAGAGGTAATCTCATCCAAAATTCTCTCATTGTAGAGAAGAAAAAATTATAGTTTTCTGGGATATCAACTAATTTTGACAAACTTGTTAGAGTGTCAGAGTCTTAAACTAAGTCTTCGTATTCTTTGGCATTACTAGCTATGGAAATCAGTGACTTTCTCAAGAAGCATTAGAGGAAACATCCATGCAGAACATGATCAAGTGCTAAAGCTCATGAGAAATACTATAGATGCATAATCTCATCTCATTAGAGCAAGATTGAAATATTGTCCTCCTACATCTTGATACTAAGTTAGGATTTAGTGCCACCTACCACCATGACCACAAACACCACTAACACTGCTATCTTCCCTGTTAAGATCAGACCTACTTTAACTGTAGTAGATTACAGCGATCCATACTGGTTGTGTTTCCATAATATCTAGTCAGAATAAATTAGAACTCGGTGCCCAGAAGAGTGCCCAAGCCTGGAAAGATGGAAAGGATACCAGAGTTGGAAATGCCTTCCTTTTTTACTTTAAATTCTGCTGAAATCTGCCCTCATCTTTCCATCCATTTTGTATATATTTTCTTTTAAGGTCTTGGACATATTAATTATGATTGTTTTAAAGTCCTTTTCTGCAATGTCCACTATCTGGATACCCTCAGTGTAAGTTTCTATTGAATGTTTTTTCACTTGAGCATGGGTCTGATTTTTCCACTTTCTTTCCACGTGCAGTGATTTCTAGTTGGCAACTGGATCTTATGATTATACATTGTGAAGGCTCTGGATTCTGTGGCTTTCTTCTGAAGACTAATTTTTGTTTTAGCAGGCAGTTAATTTGATTGAGCTCAAACTCTCAACTCTTGTCTTCCCTGTGGTTGGCAGCATATCAATTCATTCAACTTCAAGCTGTTGTTATTTTTTCAGTTCTCCTGGGAGTTTCTCTAGGCGTGTATAGTCTAGTGGTCAGCCAAGGTTTGGGGTAGAATTTATATGTAGATATCTGGGACTTTCACTTTGTGTACCTCCTTCTCTTCCAGGATTATCCCTCTAACTTTCTGCTCTGTCTGCTCCAAACTCTGTTTCTGAAATCTTGAATCAGCAATATGGTGACTTTTTGCTGTCACAACTATATAGGCAGAAGCTCAAAAACTTACAGATCTCATCCTTGGAACTTCTCCTTTCCATGATAGATTTAAATCTAGTTTTGACTTTGGTCAATCTCCAATTACTTAATATAATTAATAAATATATATTGTTCAGATTTTATATTTATTATCTGAGGGAGGGTTAGTCCAACCAACCTTCTCCACAATTACTGGAAGCTGGAATACACTCTTAAATGTCTTTTATTCTGATATAGTGTTTATACTGTTCTCTTTCCTTCTGAATACATTTGAAATTTTCCTTAATAAAAGTTTAAAAATAAAAATAAGACTTCATAGGTGGTGCTGTGTACTTCCTAACACTTGACAAAAAAGGAGCATAATGTTTGACACTTGACAAAAAAGAAGCATAATGTTTGGTTTTCTACTTTTGATGATATTAAGATTGATCACTCTACCTGGCTAGAGATTTTCAAGAAGCCCCAGCCAGAAGTCAATGGGAGTGTCATTGCATGTGCAGGTGATGGATAAACAGAGAAGAAAATGAACTTTTTATTTGGTGTATTATTCTCTGGTCAACTCCCGAGAAGCCTGGAAACTCAAGTAAGATCATAAAAGGAGAACAATGACTCAAGCACTAGGGGAAGGTCTGACAAAGGCCCGAAAGTGCCCCATAGAAGAATCTTCAGTGACTTTATGAAATAATTAGAATCGCTGGAGTTTCATAATAGGAAAGGCTTCATGATGTCACGTAGTTTAATGCCAAGAGTTTCCTCTGGAACATGGTTCCCCTTCTGCATTGTCTGTCCTTCCCTTACTGGAAAGATGATGTCAGTAATCCTGAAGTTCCCAAACAGCTCTACTAGTCTGTGATTCTTTAGTCACCATCCCCTCCTGTCATGGTTAGGGACAGGTGTCAACTTGGCCAAGTTGTGGTACCTGTTCATCTGATTGGGCAAGCGCTGGCCTGTCTGTTGCAATGAGGACATTTCATAGGATTAGGTCATGATCACGTCAGCTACATCCACAGCTGATTCCATTTGTAATCAGCCCAAGGGGAGTGTCTTCTGCAATTAGTGATGCTAAATCCAATCATGGGAAGCCTTTTAAGGAGGACTCAGAGGAGACAGGTCCCATTCCTGCTTTGGCTGGTGAGCCTCTCCTGTGGAGTTCATCCAGGCCATCCATTGGAGTCATCGACTTCGCAGCCTGCCCTGTGGATTTTGGACTCTGCGTTCCTACGGTCACGTGAGACACTTTCATAAATTTTATATTTGCAAGTGTTCCCTGTTGATTCTGTTTCTCTAGAGAACCCTAACTAATACACCTCCCAACATTATACTAGTAAGAAACCGAGGCCACACCTTGAGTTCATGACAGAACTAGAATAAAGCATAGATCCACTCTCTTTCAACACAGCACTCTTCCCACAATAAGAGCAGCTAACATTTATGAACTATATATGCCCAGTCCTGGCTGAGCAATTTACATATCATATGTTATTTAATCCTTACTATAAGATAGGAAAGATTATTACCCCCGTTTTAGAAATGATGAGATTAAGTCATGCAATGTTAAGCAGTTTGCCAGGTCTGCCTTCAAACCATATCTTAAATTTTTCTCACCACCACCATCACTACCAAACCCAGACCATTTCTCTCCTAGATTCCTGTAATCTAACTGCTCTCCCTTTTCAACACTTGCCCCCTCTAAGGCCTTTCTCTTTCAGCAGCCAAGGTGATCTTTCAACAATATAAATCAAATCATGTCACCCTTCTGTTTAAACTCTCCAATGGCTTTTCATTGCACTTAGAATTAATGCAGATTCCTTATCACAACCTTAAAGGCCCTATGGAACTGAACTTTTAACTGCCTTCTGATCTTACCTCCTGCAATGGTCCCCAGGTGGTTTGTACTAAGATCTCTTTCTTCCCCTTCCTCACACATGCAGCTTTTGCTGGGATCTAGCCTTTCACACTGTCCAGACTGCTCTTTCCCATTCTCTTCACATCTCATCATTCAGCTCTTAGCTGGAAGTCATCTCCTCAGACAAGTTTTCCCTCTCCATTTAAGCTCAAGAGCAATGTGTTCCCCCCTCCATCCTGCAGTCACTCTCTATCACACTATGCTGTTTAATTGCCTCAAACAATTATCATTGTCTGAAAGTACCTTATTATTTACTTGTTTATGTTTTGATGCCTCCACTAAGACCTGTACCTCATATTTTAGTCTAGGTTCTCTGAGATACAGACACAAGATGGGGTTAAATGTTTAAGGACTTTTATTGTGGGAAATGCATATGAAAGGAAATTGGAAGGGAGCCAGATTAGTTAGCTACAGTCACAAGAATGTGATGCAAGTCTAACCTTGAGTGAAGAAGGAAGAAAAGAAAGATTGGGCTGAAGTGAACTAGACTACTCTGTAGTCTAAGCAATGTTCAGGAAGGTCATCACTGAGTGCTCAGGCCACACTCAAGCATCTGAGGATGTCTCCCAAGAATGGGTTTGCTTTAGTGTCTTTATCACAGTCAGTCACTTGGAGGGAAGAGCCCATGGGAAATGCGGCTGGGTAAAAATGAGTTAAAGGTTTTCAGAGCAAAGAAGCTGGGGCCTTCAGTCAATTACACTCGTGTAGTTCAAGGTCTGCAAAGGGCAACCACACTTGATGAAAGCAAGAGCTATGTTCTCCCTCTATTCTCAGTGCTTTCCACAATGTCTGACCCACAGAGGGCACTCAAGAAATACTTGTGGGATTAACAAATGAAGAAATGAAAGAATGAAGAGCTCCCAAGATCATACAGTTTAGAGAGTAGAATTCGGAAACCAGCTTCCCAAATCCAGACATTTGGTGCCACTCATGCTTCCTGACAGTTTACAGTTCTCAAACTGTAAACCAGGAAAAACAGAATCAGAAGACCCTGCAATTGGGCCTCCAAGATATACTTATTTCACTCCCCAATATATTATCCAAATTTTCTACCTTGAACACACTTATTTTTTCATGGACTTGACAAAAATGACAGAAAAGTTTACCCACCACCATTCAGAAGAAATAGCGTTAACTACCACCTGTCACCACCACCACACACAGACACACACACATACACAAATATATCAGATATTCAAAGTGGAATCTTTTCTCTTCAAGAACAATTACAAAGGAGAGAGAAAAAAACAGCAGTCAATGCTCCTTTGGAAAGAATAGGAGAGGGAATGAACTTTGGACTTGCAGATAGTATCATGTAAAGAAGAGAAATGCATTCATATTACCACTGTCAGATACAATAATCTTAAAGTCTGGGATATTTCTATAAAGCAGTTGTTGAATTTTATCACAAAGGATAAGCATCTCAGTTGACGATCTTACAAGAAACGCTCAAAAACAAAAGAGACCTCTTAAAACAAGTCTCAGTGCATGCAAGGCAGGCAAAATAATAGAAACCACATAAAATTATTTTTAAATGTTATACTTTGAAGCTGATAGCCTGAGATCAAAGACAACAGTGAATTGGTTATCTAAAACATCTTTTCATCAGAAATTTGGATGGCAAAAATAAACGTCTTTGCTCTTTGCCTTAATAATTTTCCCTAAAGCCAAACCAGATAGTATTAGTTGTCTATAAGGCACAATTAAATATAGTGAGCAAGTAAAGAAACACTAGCGGTGCATAAGGGAACTTTCTGCTACAGTGACCTATGTGATGCAGAATAGCTGATTCTTTGTAAATAGAATTTCTTTTTGAAACCCTGGGACTTTCATTTGTGTAACAAAGGGGTTGCTTTCTGTGTTCTTGACCTAGAGTCAAGAGAAATGGAATGAATAATTATTAACCCTAGATCTTCAAGTTATTTTACCCATGGGTAAAAAGTGCTACAGGGGTTAGAGACAGGTGGGAAGAATTGAAGCAGGGATGATAATCACAAAGGAAGAAATGGAGTTGGGATAGATGAGTCCTAAATAGCTCCACTATTTACATAAGTGAAGAAAAGCTAGGTAGGTGGGAAAGGAATTGACACAATGACCAATACCAGGAATGAGAAAGGTGACATCACTACAGAATCTACAGATACTAAAAAGATAGTACAAGAGTATTATCAACAACTGTAACATAGGAGGTGGTACAAGGTTCTGAGGGAGGCAAGGGTAAGAACCTTGCTTGTATGTTAATTTTGCCAGATGCTATTGTTTTAAATTCTGGCTTAAATACAGATTTCCTAACTCCACCGGTTACTAAATCAGAATGTCTTGGAATAGGGGCTGGGAATCTTTTTTGTTTTAAGGTTAAAAATTGATTCTCATGCTCATCCATGTCTGACTGGCTAACCCAATCTGAATTCCAGATTTCTAGTCACTAGGGAATCAACCTCATCAAATTCCACTGCCATGTAGATATAGGCAATGTGCACTTCTCTTTGTCAGACTCAAACCCCTGAATATACTGCTTTCATTCCTTTAGATGATGGTCTACTTTGCTAACTGCCAGAATGCAATATACAAACATTTAAAAAAATGGCTTTTAAAAAGGGAATTTAATAATCTGCCAGTTTACAGTTGTAAGGTCAAGAAATTGTCCCAATTAAAGCAAGTCTATAGAAATGTTCAATCTAAGGCATCCAGGGAAAGATAACTTGACTAAAGAAGGCTAATGAAGTTCAGGGTTTCTCTCTCAGCTGGAAAGGTATACAGCAAGCCTGGCATCATCTTCTATCTTCCTCTCTAGCTCTTCAGGAGGTGTTTTCCTTCTTCATCTCCAAAAGTTGCTGGCTGGTGGACTCTCTCCTTCATAATTCTGTGGCGTTCTCTGCTGTGGCTTTCTTGTGGCTCTGTCATTCTTCTCCAAATCTCCAACTTTCTCCAAAATGTTTCCTTTTTTATAGGATTCCAATAAACTAATCAAGACCCACATAGAATGGGTGGAGATGTCTCTATCTAATCAAGTTTAATACCCACATTTCATTGAGTCACATCTCCTTGGAGATAATCAAGTTCCCAACCTACTGCGCTGAATATGGACTAGAAGAAACTGTTGCTCCCACAAAATGGGATTAGGATTAAAACACGGCCTTTCTAGAGTAATAAACCTTTTCAAACTGGCACAGATGATATTCTGAGACCTGACTTCACCATGAGGAATTCCTCTTTCCCTAATGCAGGGGTAAAAGAAAGAGGCTGCACTCAGACCAGAGACTCACACAGATGTTTCAAAGCCAGAAAAAGAGAAACAGATATTGCCAAGACAAAGAAAATGAAGTCAAGACACATTTTTAACAGCTTGTTGAAGTATGATTGATGTACAATAAAGTGCATATATTTCATTTGATGAGTTCATAGATGTGTATACACTTGTAAAAACTATCACCTTAATCAAGTTAATGAATATGTCCATTCTTCCCCTGTTTTAGTTTCCTAGTTGCTAAAACAAATGCCATACAATGTGTTGGCTTAACAACAGGAATTCACTGGCTCACAGTTTCAGAGGCTAGAAGGTTTGCTTCTTCCCAGGGTGAGTAATTTCCGGCTGGCCAACAATCTTTTGTGCTCCTTGGCGTTTTGCTCACATGGCAATACACATGGCAGCACCTTTTCTCTTCCAGGCGTATTGACTTTCAGCCTTTGGCTGGTCCTCATAACTTCCTTTCCTCTGTCCAATTTCCTTTGTTTATAAGGACTTCATTCATATTGCATTAAGGCCCATTCTCACTCAGTTTGAGTATACCTTAACTAATAGCATCTTCAAACTAACGATATCTTCACACCCACAGTACCAGGGTTTGGGACTTGAACATGGCTTTTATGGGGGGTATGATTCAATGCCCAATAACTCCCAAATTTTCCTCAGGTTCCTTTGAACTTCCTTCCTTCCTTCCCCCTTTCCCTGCTTCTCCTTCCTGTCTCTAGCCAATAATGGGTCTACTCTCTAACACTTTTGATTAGTTTTTTTCTAAAGTTTTACATAAATAAATCAATAATATATTAACATATCTGCATACATATAGGTGGAATCATATTGTATGTTCTTTGCCTTGTCTTGCTTTTTTCACTCAGCACAATTAATTTTAGATTCATCTATGTTCTTATGTGTATCAATAGTTCATTCCTTTTAATGGATAATTAGTATTCCATTGTATATACATACCAATTTGTTGATCCATTCACCAGTTCATGGACATTTGAGTTTTTCCAGTTTTTGGCTATTACAAATAAAGCTACCATAAGCATTCATGCACAGATCTTTATATGGGCATATGCTTTCATTTTTCTAAGGTAAATACATAGAATTGGAATAGTTGGATTATATGGTGTGTGTATGCATTACTTTTTAAGAAATTTTCAAACTGATTTTCCAAAGTGGTTATACTATTTTACATTCACAGCAGCAATGCATGAGACGTTAAGTTCCTCCCAAACTTCAACTACTCTTGGTTATGATGTATTATATATCACATATCATTCTTATGTATTGCTGGATTTCATTTGCTAAAATTTTGTCAGATTTGTTGAATCTGTGCTCATGAAGGCTATCGGTATATTGTTTCCTTTTCTTGTGATAAGAACATCTGTCTTGATGTCAGAGTGATGCTGGTCTCATAGAATGAATTGAGAAAATATTTTCCTATTCAATTAGCTGTAAGATTTTATGTGGATTTGATATTATTTCTTCCTTAAACATTGGGTAAAATTCACCAGTGAAGCCATTTGGGCCTGTCATTTTCTTTCTTGGAAGGTCTTCTAACTGCAAATTCAATTTGTTTAATAGTTACTATAGTAACCAGGTTATCTATTTCTATTTGAGTGAACTTTTATACTTTGTGTCTTTCGGGGAATTTGTCCATTTCATCTAAGTTAATATATTTATAGTTGCTCATAGTGTACCCCATTAGCCTTTTAATATCTGTAGATTCTGTAGTGAGTTACCTTTCTTAATCCTGATGTTGCTAATTTGTGTCTTCACACATTTTGGCCTTGTCATTTTTACTAGAAGTTTGTCAACCTTATTGATATTCTCAAAGAACCAGCATTTGGTTTTCATTTATTATCTCCTTTCTTCTGCTTACTTTGTGTTTAATTTGCTCTTCTTTTACTAGTATTTTTAAGATGGAAGCTGAGGTCTTTGATTTGAAACACTTCTTCTTTCCTAATGTGTGTGTTTAATGTTATAAATGTTTTCAAAAACACTGCTTTAGCGGCATCCCACAAATATTATTTCGAACTTTTATTCTCATTTGATTCAAAATATTTTCTTACTACCCCTTGATTTCTTTTTTAACCACTGGGTTACTTAGGAGGCTGTTATATTAGTTTCCTAGGGCTGTTTTAAATTATTACAAACTAGGTGGTTTAAAAGGACAGAGGGTGGGCCACGGTAGCTCAGCAGGCAAGAATGCTTGCCTGCCATGCCAGAGGACCTGGGTTCGATTCCTAGTGCCTGCCCATGTAAAATAAAATAAAATAAAATAAAAAATAAAAGGACAGAAATATATTCCTTCACAGTTCAAGGGGCCAGAAATCTGAAATCAAGGCCACACTCCCTCCACAGGCTGTAGAAGACCCTTCCTTGTCTCTTTCTGTTTTTATTGGCTCCTGGAAGCATAATTTCAATCTCTAACTCTATGTCCTGTGGTTTTCTTTTTCATATGTCTCTCTGAATCTTCTTCTCATAAGATTTAGGGTCTATCCTAAATCCAGAATGATTTCATCTTGAAGTCCCTAACTAATTACATCTATAAAGTTCTGTATCCAAATTAAGATCACATTTGGAGGCTCTGGATGTACATTCATTTTGGGGGGACATTATTCAACCCTCTATGGATATGATTGAATTTCCAAATATTTGGGAATTTTCCAGAGATCATCAGGAAATTGAATCTTAATTTAATTCCATAACTGTAAGAGAACATACCTTGTATGGCATGAGCCCTTTCAAACCTTTTAAAATTTGTTTTATGGCCCATAATATGGTCTATCTTGGTAAATGTTACAGATGCACTTTAAAAGAATATTTGTTCTTTTATTTTAAGTGGAGTTTCTATAAATGCCAGTTAAAATGTTCCTTATCCTTAACGATGTTCTGTTTACTTTTCCTCATTAATTATTCAGAGAAGATATTGAAATGTCAACTTTAATTGGGGATTTGTCTATTTCTCTGTACTGTTCTATTTGTTTTTGTTTTATGCATTTTGAAGCTCTATTATTGGGTACATAAACTTTTAGGATCATTTGATGATTTGACCTATTTCTAATTATGAAATGACCATATTTATCTCTGGTAACATTATTTTCTTTGCAGTCTCCTTTGTCTGATATAAATATACCACTCCAGCTTTCCTTTGATTAGTATTAGCTTGATTTATCTTTAAACATCCTTTTACTTTTAACCTATTTGTGTGTGCATATTTAAAGTGATTTATTGTAGGCAGCATAGAGTTAGTTTTGCTTTTTTAGAAATCCAATCTGACAGTCTCTGCTTTTAATTAGTGTTCAAGCCATCTATATATAATTTGATTATTGATATGGTTAAATTTGGAGGTGGTGGTACAAGGTCCAGGAATTGAATCTGGGTCTCCCATATGGAAATGAGCATTTTACCACAGAACCACCCATGCACCCTGATTTGGTCAAATTTAAGTGTATTAGCTTGTTATTTGCTCTTTTCTATTTGCCCTATCAGTTGTCTCTTACTTTGAATTTTTTCATGCTTTCTTTTGGACTACGTATTTTTTATGATTGCATTTTATATCTTTTGTTGGTTTATTAGTTTTTAATGGGTAATGGGTAATGACTGCTTAGTGTTTATAGCGTACATCTTTATATTATCACAGTCTACCTTCAAGTACTAGTACCACTTCATGTAAAGTATAGGAATTTTGCAACAGTATTTTTTCCATCTCTCTTTTCCTGACCTTTGTGCTGTTGCTGTCATCACTTTTACATATCTTATTAACTCCACACTATATTGTTATTTTTATTTAAGAAGTTAATTATGTTCTAAAGAGTTGTATAAGAAAAAAAGTATGCATTTACTCATGTAGTTAAAACTTCCTTTGTGAGCCATGGTGGCTCAGCAGGCAAGAATGCTCACCTGCCACACAAGAGGACCCGGGTTCATTTCCCGGTGCCTGCCCATGTAAAAAAAAAAAAAAAAGACTTCCTTTGCTTTTCATGCCTTTGTATATCTCCACATTTACATCTCATAGCATTTTTTTCTGCCTGAAGGGCTCCTTTCAACATGTATGACACTACAGATCTACTAGTGACACTAGTAGATCAAGTATGTCATGTATTACATTACAGATCTACTAGTGAAGAACATAGTGATGAATTCTTTCACCTGTTTTGTATTTTATGCACTTTTTATTTTAACTTTAATTTTGAAAACTATTACCAATGGAATTCTAGGTTTTACTATTTTTCTTTCAGTACTTTAAGATGTCGCTCTATTACCTTCTTGCTTACATTGTTACAGATGAGAAATCTGCTGTCTTCCTTTATCTTTATCCCTCTGAACAAAAATATCTTTTTCTCTGGCAGCTTATAAGATTTTCTCTTTATCACTGATTTTGAGTAATTTGGTTATGATATGACTTTGTGTAGTTTTCTTCATGTTCATTTGCTTGGGGTTCATCGAGATTCTTGGGGTCTATGGGTTTTAGTTTTCAGTAAATTTGGAGAGTTTTTGGCCATTATTTCTTCAAATATTTTTCCTGCTCCCCACCATCTTCTCATACAGATACTCCAATTACACACAAACAACATCATTTTAATTGCCTTACGGTTCACTGATACACTTTTTCTTTCTGTGTTTCATTTTAGGTGGTTTCTATTATTATGTCTTTAAATTCTCTAATCTTTTCATCAATGTGTAATGTGTAGTTAATCTCATGCAGTGTATTTTTCATCTCAACTATAACAGTTTTTACTTCTGGAAGTTTTATTGAAGCCCTTTTTATATCTTCCATATTTCTACATAACTTTTAAATCTATGGAATACAATTATAAAAATTTTTTTCATGACTTTATCTTATAATGGTAATATCTGTGTCAGTGGTTTCTATTATTATGTCTTTAAATTTTCTAATCTTTTCATCAATGTGTAATGTGTAGTTAATCCCATGCAGTGTATTTTTCATCTCAACTGTGATAGTTTTTACTTCTGGAAGTTTTATTGAAGCCCTTTTTATATCTTCCATATTTCTACATAACTTTTAAAACTATGGAATACAATTATAAAAACTTTTTTCATGACTTTATCTTATAATGGTAATATCTGGGCTGGTTTAGATTTTTTATCATTAACTCATAGTTTCCTGCATGATTGTTAATTTTGAATTGTAGGCATTGTTAATGTTACTTCAATATTTTCTGGGTATTTTTGTAATCCTATTGTAGTAGTTAGGTTCAGTTGTCAACTTGGCCAGTTCTGTTGCTGTGGACTTAAACCATCAGCATGTAAATTTCATCTGCGGATGATTACATCTGCAGTCAGCTAAGGTGAGTACCTTCTGCAATGAGTGAGGCTTAAAAAGAGAAGTCAGAAGAGAAAAAACAGCTCAGTACAGCTCAGCAGCTCAGCACAGCACAGCACAACTTATCTTAGAGCTCAGAGCCAACAGACTCAGACCTTTGGAGATACAGAAAGGAATCTCACTGGAGAAAGCCATTTGAGCCAGAAGCTGGGAGGGAAAGCCAGCAGACATCGCTGTGTCCCTTCCCATGTGATGAAGAAAGGAGGAAAGCCAGCTGCTTTTTCTCTGAAGAACTATAAATTTGCAACTAAATAAATCCCCTTTATTAAAGCCAGTCCATTTCTGGTGTTTTACATTCTGACAGCATTAGCAAACTATAACACCTATACATATATTTTAGCTGTTTCTGGGATGCCTGTATATTACTGGAAAACTATTTGATCCATTTGTGCCTTGCTTTTATTATTCATTAGGTAGAACCAGAGAAATGTTTTTTTAGGACTAATTTCCCCTCACTACTGCAGTAAAATGCTTCAGAGAACTCTAACTGATGCCCTGTGAATTATGAATTTTTCCAATCTGGTTAATGGAAATGGGCACTATTCCTGGACCAGTATGAGCACCAGGTACTTTTACCTCTAATTCTTTCGGTGGTTATTTCCATAGCTTCAAGTAGTTTTCTAGCATGGATGTGGTCATCAATACATGTGAAGATAACCAGAACCATCACAACAACTGCTTTTCCCTGATTCCCTGACAAGAGATTCACCAATGAGACAAGGTGGCATTACAATTTAATACTTGATTGTAATTCTCAATTTACTGATGGACATCATTGGTATGACTTTAAATAGTTGTTAAAATCTTTGTGGTGGGGAAGAGGTTCATCCTTCCCTGCCCTCTTCCTCTGGATCGCAAGGAAGTTCCTATTGTATGGATAAAGAGTGTTGTCTGCAAGGAGAAAATTGATCCAAAGAAGGGAGATGAGGTAGCTATCTCTAATGGAGGAAATTGGAAGAACAGAGATATCTAATGGGAAAATGTGTCGCATGTCTGTGATATTTTAATCCAAGGATCCAGGTTCGTTAGTCTTGACACTTAAAAGAATTTAAAGATGATAGGTTGGATGCCTTTGATGTCCTCCTGCTTTAAGGGATAGTGCTTTTTTTGCAGGTGGGGGGGAGGCAGGTCTCTTGTATTGGATTTCAATAGGAGGGGCATGAATTGCTTTCCCTGGCAAGTCTGTCTCCCAGACTTTAGGGTCCACCTAACTTTTTAACTTTGAGAAGAGGTACTCTAGAGTCCTTTTAGTACCAGTAAACACCATACTTAATGCTATAATATTTTCAATGGGGCTTTCAGGTTCCTGCTTTGCCAGACAGTTAATTATTTGGATTTGGGCACCTAATGACTTTAATATATATCTTCCTAGAAGTGGGGTGGGACACTCTGGTATTATTAAGAATTGATGACTTAAAAGAATACTACAAATTTGGCAAGGGAAAGGTGGGGTAAAGGCTCAAGCCCGAGACTTCCCATCTACTCCCACAGATTTTAGAGGAAAAACGGCCAGAGTGAGAGGTTAAGACAGAGTATGTGGCTCCCATATCAGTTTAAAAATTAATGGTCTTGCCACTTTGAAAGGATTTATGTGCTCTAGAAAAGCCATGTTTTAATCCTAATCACTCTTGTGGGAACAGTTTCTCCTAACCCTTATTCAGTACTATAGGTTAGAAACTTGATTAGGTCCTCTCCATGGAGAAGTGACTCAAACAATTGCGGGTATTAAACTTGACTAGATGGAGACGTGTCTCCACCCATTCTATGTGAGCCTTGATTAGTTTACTGGAATGTTATAAAGGAGGAGACACTTCAGAGACCTTTTGAGAACGAGGAAAGAGCTGCAGAACCACGACAGAAGGATGAGAGACTACAGAGTCCACCAGCCAGCGACCTTTGCAGATGAAAAAGGAAAACACCTCCCAGGGAGCTTCATGAAGCAAGAGGCCTGGAGAGAAAGCCAGCAGACACCACCATGTTTGTTGTGTGCTCTTCCCACTGAGAGAAATGCTGAACATCGTTGGCTTTCTTTTTTTTTTTTTTTTGCATGGGCCGGCACTTGGCAATTGAACCTGGGTCTCCAGCACAGTAGGCGAGAACTCTACATGCTAAGCCTCTGTGGCCCACCCTTCTTTGGCCTTCTCAAACCAAGGCGTCTTTCCCTGGATGCCCTAGATTGGACATTTGCATAGATTTGTTTTAATTTGGACAATTTCATACCCTTAGAACTGTAAACATATACCTTATTAAATTCTCCTTTTTAAAAGCCATTTCATTTCTGGTCTATTGCATTCTGGCAGCTAGCAAGTTAGAACATGTTCTTACCTGCCACTTCTAGAGTCATCCAGGTTTTCATGATTCTGATATCCTTTGGTGAGATCTAGGGAGCTATTGGCCCCGAACCCCTTCAGCCCTGGTTGGGGGCGGCCAGCAGGACTTTTGGAGAGGTTTCACTCCCCCTTAGGGGTTTGATACATTCTCAGGTGCAGTATCCTGCCTTCCCGCATTGTGGACAGGGCCCTGGAGGCCCTCTCTATTCTGGGGCTCCTTTGGTCTTTGGGGACACTCCCATCTCCAGTGCCCTGACTCTCCACATCAATAACAGGTTCCCAGTGGCTTCTGCCCTGAATGACCCTGAGATGGCTGTTTACTGTTCATAGCTAAAGCTAATAGTCTTGCCTTATTCTGGTCCCTTTTTACTTTTTCCTCCTCTGCAGCCCTGTCATGGTTATTAAAGACAGAAAAAGCAGTACTCATAAGGTTATTCACAGGTGTTTGGAGTCCTGATGACATCACTTCATTTTTCTCATATCAGAAGTTGACTGGCTTATAAAGTAGTTTTTTGACATGATTTGTCCTTCTTTGGAATCTGGATCTACATTGGTGTTCTAGTTTGAAAGTTGTAGGAATGCAATATATCAGAAACAGAATGGCTTTTAAAAAGGGGAATTTATTAAGTTGCAAGTTTACAGTTCTAAGGCCAAGAAAATATCCAAATTAAGGCAAGATTATAAGAAGTTCAAATTAAGGCACCCAGGAAAAGATACCTTGGTTCAAGAAGGCTGATGATGTTCAAGGATAGGGATTCTCTCTCAGCTAGAAAGGCACATGGCAACATCTACTAGCTTTCTCTGCAGGAATCTTCAACAGCTTCCCCAGCAGTTTGTCTGTTTTGTTGACTCTGTCAGTTCTGGTGGCTTTGTCAGTTCTGGCTTGCTTAACATCTCATGGCAATGTCAGTTGGGCTCCAAGCATCTCCAGACATCTGTGTCTCTGCTCTCCATATATCTTCATCTGTGTCAGCTCTGCTGTGAAGTTTGTCATTTCTCTAGACTCTCTCTCCAAAATGTTTCCTCTTTTAAAGGATTACAGTAAGCTAATCAAGATGCACTGGAATGGGTTGAGTCACATCTCCATCTAATCAAAGTTAATACCCACAATTGGGTGTGTCACATCTCCCGGGAGAAAATTTAATCAAAAGATTCCAACCTACCATATTAAATCAGGATTAAAAGAAATAACTGCTCTCACAAGATTGGATCAAGATTAAAACATGGCTAATATGGCTTTTCTGAGGTGCATAATACATTCAAACTGGCATAATTGGTATATTTTTTCATAGCCTCCACTAGCCTCCCTTGAAACAAAATAGGATTTTCCTGTCTTCTTCAGTTATGCTCTGTAACATGTTATAATTTACAGGCTTGATAATATATAATTTCATACCTTCTCTTTAACAAGTCACTTGCATCAAGATCTTGCTGCCCTCTTTAATAGTTCCAGTCTGTTCTGCATTTGGGACACCTTCAGTCCCTGCCCTATATTGTGCTGGCTGTTCCCCTTGCAGCTTGAATGCATGCCTTTGGGCTATTACCCAAATCCTTTGTTTATCCTTGGGAGTAGAACAAGAGGAGAGAAAAACTTGTATGTCTCACCAACTGAACTCATAGGGGAGGACTAGGTTTTTAAATTCCTCCAGAAACTTGGTAGGGTCCTCAGAAATTTTTCCCAATTGCTTCTTGTACTATGCTAAGTCGGTCATGGAAAAGGGATGTTGATCCTTGTATTTCTCATATCCTCATTGGCTACTTCCCAGAAAGGATATATTCCATTTCCTTCTGAGCTCTTTTGTGCCTTCGCAGAGAGTGGCAAAAGAATCCACTGTGACTGTGTCTGGCCAGACTTGAATAAGGAGGGGGCATGCAGTGGGCTTGGAAACCTCTTCTTTTAAAGGAGAGTCTATGGGAGCCTCAGTTCCAGGTGACTCAGGATCTGGGTTTTGGGGGAGTTTCGTTCCTGAGTCTTTTTTGAGGTTTCAAACTTTGGGGGTTTAAATAACAATGAGTCATTTAAAATATCTGCCTCTGCCTCTTCCTTTTCCTGAGACAGAAAAAAACATCTCTTAATTCTCTCTTAATATAACATGGTTTACAAGCTCCCCTCATGGCCTTGTCCTGATATAGAGCCATGAAAGCTGTACATAAAGAATTTTAGATCATTTCCCTTCTCTTTTGCAAAATAGATCTAATTGGAGAATTAGATCTCCAACATTACATTAAGAAATCAATTTTTTCTTTTTCAATTTGGTGGTCAGAAGATTATCCAATTTTTTAGGATGCAGCCCAGAGGGCTTTCAGTCAGGATGTTGGACCCACTGCCCATTATTCTGAAAGGAGAGACAGATAGAGGGATAGCAGTCACTGGGGCCTGACTTCTCGTCCACCAGTTGAATAGTCTACCCTTGAGACACATTCTCATCCAAGGGCATCCCCATGGGAGAGAAAACCTTAGACTTTAAGACACAGGCTGTCTGGATTCACCCCTTGACTCCTAAGCCAGACCCAGAGGGCTAGTGAGTTAGACTTCTCATCCCAGTAGCTTTGGGCGAGACTCAGAAGACTAGTGAGCTAGATCCCTCACCTCTGCAGTTCAGCTCTGAGCTGAACTTCTGCTCCTTTCTGAACTCTGGGGGCAGAAAGTCTTTTGGTTAGCTTTGTGCATGACCTGATCTAAAAACCACCACAAACAGAGAACTTGAAAGGACAGAGGTTCCATTTGACTAAAGCCTGCATTCTCTTTTGGGAGGAGAAATTTGATGTCATAATGAGTGCCTAAGGGTTGTTTATGGAAATGATACATAAGCCATATGCAAAGGAGGAGGTGAGCAAGAATATCTTGAAGAATTTCCTCTGGGAAATGGGAAGGGAAAAAGGAGGGGGCATGGCAAGGTATGAATATCTCTGCAGGGGCTCTAAGGGTGGTCCCCTGTGAAATTCAGAACCTTTGAACCACAGCAAGTCTCTCTGAGAAAAATCTTACTGAAAACCAAGCACTAAGTTTGCGTGAAGGATGAAGAACAGTGGAGGAGGCAAAGGAAAAAATACCTAAACCTAGTAGTCAGCAGTAAAGGGAGAAGAGAGGGGCAGAAAGAAGAGAGAATGTGCCTGAAATAGGGAAGGAAAGGAAGGGACCTAGGTGAGGAATTCATGCTGAGCAGCCTAAACAGACAGGGGAAGGCAAAGGCTAATGAGAGTGATAAGAATAAGGAGCACGATGACTAGAAAAGGGAGATAAAAAAGAAAGGGCCAGGCAGAATGGCAAGAATTAGTATTGGGGGCATGACTTATGAAATGCATATCTCAAGGGCCAGTGCCTTACATGGAAGATGCTGCTCTCCTGTTATCTTCTGGAATTACTCCTGCCTGGCTCGCCAGAATATGTAACTTGTGCCTGGCTGACAATGATGCCAGCTGAGCCCTGATCCAGGTTCAGTGGTCTTGCTGCTCAAGGAATTTAGACAAATGAAAGAGCTAGTAAGAATAAGTAGTAAAACTTATTAAAGAGAGGAAGAGAGAGTACGCACTAAAAAGTTTAACATGGAGACTTCTGGGCCAAGATGGTGACTTAGCAATCTGCGCATTTCAGTTCATCCTCCAGAACAACTACTAAGTAACCAGAAACAATACAGAACAGCTCCTGGGGCCACATCAGTGGCCAAACACACAGCATACCCCAGTCTGGATCAGTTAGACTGGCTGCGAGCCCGCCCAGAATCGTGAGTTCCCCAAGCTGTGGCAGCCAGTGCCCCTCCCCCACAGGCTGCTTCCCAGAGGGGAAAGGAAGGAACTTTACCAGCAGCAGGGGCTGAGCCCAACCAAATGCCAATTGTGGAATTAATTAACAAATTTTGACTACTAAAAATAGGCCCCCAGCTCAGGTGAGCCTGGTCAAAGCAGAGGTCACTCATTTTTGCCTCAGCACCTAAGGGGCAGGGCTGATGGAAAAAGAAAAAAAAAAAGGAAACAGAGGTTTTTGTGGCTGTGTTTCTACAAAGGCTTGACTGCTTTTGGATACAGCGGCAGGGCTTCTCAGGTTGCAACTGCCCCAGGCATAGGTAGAAGCAAGCTCATTTGAGGGCTTGTCTGGAGCCTGTGCCTTCCCCAGGGGAGGGGTGAAGCCCAACTCAGGTGGAATCCCTCCCTCAAGGAATTCAGACACCAGGGCTTGGTAATTTGAAGCCATTAAAACCAGCCTACAACCTCTCCTCTGTCTCCACCACACCCCCAGTAGGGAGAGTCTGCCAAAGTTAAAGGTACTGCATCATCTCATGCTGGTGGGACCTGAGGCAGACAAGCACCACATACTGGTTAGGATAAGAAAAACAGAGCCCAGAGACTTCACCGGAAAGTCTTTCAACCTGCTGGATCTCACCCTCAGGGAAAACCAATGCAGGTGACTCTTTCCTCCTGATAGGAGGCCAGTTGGGTCTAGGAAAATCCGGCTGGGGTCTGTAATACCTAAGTAGACCTTCCTAAGGGTGGGGGGGTGGGGAAGGCACCTAACAAGCAGGGCAAGAAACAAGAAAACTAGAACTGAAAAATTCTCCTCTGTCAAGCAAAACCTAAGCTAGAGGTCCAGATAAAGCTGAACTGAATGTCAAAGAACAGATAGACAACAAATTCATCCAACAAGAAAACCCTATGTAAAAGAAGTGAAAGCAATCTCCAGAATAAACTAGTCAAGGTAATTAAATGTCTAGACGCCAGCAAAAAATAATAAATCACACTAGGAAAATTGAAGATATGGCCCATCAAAGGAATAAACCAATAATCCAAGTGAGATACAGCAGCTGAAACAATTAATTCAGAATATACAAACAGACATGGAAAACCCTATGAGAAAACAAATCAATGAATTGGGGGAGGATATAAAGAAGGCAAGGAATGAACAAAAAGAGGAAATTGAAAGTCTGAAAAAACAAATCACAGAACTTATGGGAATGAAAGGCACAGTAGAAGAGATGAAAAAAAAAAACAATGGAAACCTACAATGGTCGATTTTGAGAGGCAGAAGATAGGATTAGTGAACTGGAGGATGGAACATCTGAAATCCAACAAGAAAAAGAAAATATAGGGAAAAAATGGAAAAATATGAGCAGGGACTCAGGGAATTGAATGACAGTATGAAGTGCAAGAATATACGTGTTGTGGGTGTCCCAGAAGGAGAAGGAGGAGAAAAACTAATGGAGGAAATGATCACTGAAAATTTCCCAACTCTTATGAAAGACTTAAAATTACAGATCCAAGCAGTGCAGTGTACCCCAAAGGGAATAGATCCAAATAGACGTACTCCAAGACATTTACTAATCAGAACATCAGAGGTCAAAGAGAAAGAGAATCTTGAAAGCAGCAAGAGAAAAGCAATCCACCATGTACAAGGGAAGCCCAATAAGACTGTGCATAGACTTCTCAGCAGAAACCATGGAGGCGAGAAGACAGTGGGATGATATATTTAAATTATTAAAAAAGAAAAACTGCCAACCAAAATTCTATATCCAGCATGTTCTAGTTTGCTAGCTGCTGGAATGCAATATACCAGAAATGGAATGGCTTTTAAAAGGGAGAATTTAATGAGTTGCAAGTTTACAGATCTAAGGCTGAGAAAATGTCCCAATTAAAACAAGTCTATAGAAATGTCCAATCAAAGGCATCCAGGGAAAGATACCTTGATTCAAGAAGGCCGATGAAGTTCAGGGTTTCTCTCTCAAGTGAGACGGCACATGGCGAACACAGTCAGGGCTTCTCTCTCGGCTGGAAGGGCACATGGCGAATATGGTGTCATCTGCTAGCTTTGTCTCCTGTCTTCCTGTTTCATGAAGCTCCCTGGAAGGCATTTTCCTTCTTCATCTCCAAAGGTTGCTGGCTGGTGAACTCTCTGCTTCGTGGTGCTGCAGCATTCTCTGCTCTCTCTGAATCTCTCTCCAAAATATTTCCTCTTTTATAGGACTTCAGAAACTAATCAAGACCCACTCAAATGGGTGGAGACATGTCATCCCCTAATCCAGTTTAACAACCATTCTTGACTAAATCACATCAACCAGGGAGATGATCTCATTACAGTTTCAAACATACAGTATTGAATAGAGATTATTCTACCTTTATGAAATGGGATTTATATTAAAACATGGCTTTTCTTAGTGGGCATGCTTCCTTTCAAACCAGCACATTCCACCCTCTGACCCCTAAAAAAGACATGTTTTTCCCATATGCAAAATACATTAATTTCATAACAATATCAGAAACCTTAAACCTTTCAGCAGCAATACAATGAAGTACAAAATTAGAGACAGTATAAAATCTCATCAAGTCAGTTACAGGCATTGTCTGTCCTAAGGCAAAATTCTCTTTATTTGCTCTGGACCTTTGAAAACTCATAACAAGTTATTTGCTATCAACATATAAAGGAGGAACATTCGTAGGATACATATACACATTTCCTTAGGGAGGAAGGAACACAGGGGTCACCGGACCCATACAGTTTCGAAAACCTGCAGGGCAAAGTCCATTAGTTTTCAAAGTCTGAGAGTCATTTATCCTCAGGGCTTTAGAAAGTGGCAGTCCCACCCTATCCAAATGCCTACACCTGCCTCTCTCTGAATGCAACCTTAGGGTATATTGGGGAGACCACCCTTCTCTAGGCTCCACCCTCTCCAAGCATCGGGGCCACACCCGGGCTCTCTGCCATCTCCGGGGCACACACTCAATCCCTCCATGTGGTGGCAGCCAGGCTCTCCCCAAACCCCAAGGAATGTGCTTCACCTTCTCCAAGGCCTGAGGCCGCATGACTCTTCCACTGCAACGAGGTGGAAGGCCCATTCTCTGCCTTTGGGGCAAACTCACCCTCTCCATGTGGTTGGGTGGGTCCACTCTCCTGGCCCAAGGCTACTTGACTTCAGACCTCAGTCTCCATGGCTTTGCCTCTGAAGTTATTTTTCCTCCAATGTGTCCCTTCTCTGAACCCCTCAGTCCATACTGGCAGCGGCTCAGTTTATACAGGTCCCACAGCACTCTCCTTGGCTTTCTATGCAGTAGTGTTCGATCATGCCCATCAGACATAAGGAGTTTCCACAAATCTTTCCTGGATAACTCCATGTCCGATCCTGGCTTTCTCTGAAATGTCTGACTGGTTTCACATTTGGTTAAATCCTCACACAGGGCTCTATTCTATGGGGTCTCCTTTCCTGGAAGCCCAGAATTTTCTAGGACATCAGTTTCTGGTTTCTTTGTACCCAAGAGTTCACTTTTCAGCTTATCTCTCTCCTGTTGCATTTCACTATAAGCTGCAAGGAGAAACCAGGCTGCACTTTCCACATTTAATTTGGAGATCTCTTCTGCTAAATATCCAAGTTCATGGCTTTTAAAATCTGCCTTCCAGCCAATACTATTAGTCAACTTTGCCAGATTATCTGCTATTTTAAAACAAGGATCACCTTCCTTCCAGTTTGCAATAACACGTGCCTCATTTCTGTCTAGGGCCTCATGAGAGGTATCTTTAGAGTCCACATTCCTACCAACAGTCTCTCCAAAGCATTCTAGGCCTTCTCTATCAAGCTTTTCACAGCTCTTCCAAAATCTTCTCCTTATCCATTTAAAAAGCCATTCCAACATGTTTGGTATCTGCAAACCACAGCAGCACACCATCCTCCGGTACCAAAATCTGTTCTATATCCTAGAACAAGACTAGGTATGCTCACCTGGCCAAGTTGACAACTGAATCTAACTAACACATGTCCACCCCTTATCAACTTGGCAACTTCAAGCATCACCTTAAACTGGTGAGGAATGCCGAGCTGCTTGGGCTGTGCTTCATTGAGCTCTCTCATTTAAGCACCAGCCAATTAAGTCAAATATCACTCATTGCAGACACTCCTCCTAGCCAACTGCAGATTATCCTCCTTTGCATCTTGGCACCAGACAACTTGTTTTGAGATTCACAGGTCCACAGCAAAAAGAGAATTTTTTCACCAGTTTAAGGTGATGCTTGAAGTTGCCAAGTTGATAATGGGTGGACATGTGTTAGTTAGATTCAGTTGTCAACTTGGCCAGGTGAGCATACCTAGTCTTGTCGCTGCGGACATAAGCCAATGGTACGTGAACCTCATCTCTTGCTAATCTGCAGTTGGCTAGGAGGCATGTCTGCTGCAATGAGTGATATTTGACTTAATTGGCTGGTGCTTAAATGAGAGAGCTCAATGAAGCACAGCCCAAGCAGCTCGGCATTCCTCATCTCAGCACTGGCAGCTCAGCCCAGGCCTTTGGAGATGCAGAAAGAAGTCCCAGGGGCCTGGAGAGAAGACCAGCAGAGACCATCCTGTGCCTTCCACGTGAGAAAGAACCTCAGTGGAAAGTTAGCTGCCTTTCCCCTGAAGAACTAACAAAATAAATCCCCTTTTATTAAAAGCCAATCCGTCTCTGGTGTGTTGCATTCCAGCAGATAACAAACTAGAACACAGCAAAACTGTCCTTCAAAAATGAGGGAGAAATTAAAACATTCTCAGACAAAAAATCACTGAGAGAATTTGTGACCAAGAGACCAGCTCTGCAAGAAATACTAAAGGGAGCACTAGAGACAGATATGAAAAGACAGAAGAGAGAGGTGTGGAGAGGAGTGTAGAAAGGAAGACTATGAGTAAAGGTAAAAAGAAGGAAAATAAGATATGACATATAAAATCCAGAAGGCAAATTAGTAGAAGAACGTACTACCTGTGCAGTAATAACACTAAATGTTAATGGATTAAACTCCCCAATCAAAGGACATAGACAGGCAGAATGGATTAAAAAACAGGACCCATCTATATGCTGTCTCTACTCAGAGGACATGAGGGCAAGGACACAATGGACATTTGCACACCAAGTTTATAGCACCATTATTTACAATTACCAAGAGATGGAAATAGCCAAAATGTCCATCAACAGGTGGGTGGCTAAACAAACTGTGGCATACACATACGATGGAATATTGTGCAGCTGTAAAACAGAATAAAGTCATGAAGTATGTAACAACATAGATGGACCTTAAGGACATTATGCTGAGCAAAAACAAAAGGACAAATACTGTATGGTCTCACTGATATGAACTGATATTAGTGAATAAACTTGGAATATTTCGTAGGTAACAGAGACATTCAGGAGATAGACATAGGGTAAGATATTAGGTAATTGGAGCTGAAGGGATACAGATTGTGCAACAGGACTGAATATAAAAACTCAGAAATGGACAGCACAATACTACCTAACTGTAATGCAATTATGTTAAAACACTGAATGAAGTTGAATCTGAGAATGATAGAGGGAGGAGGGCTGGGGGCATAAATGAAATCACAAAGAAAGAAAGACGATAAAGATTGAGATGGCATAATCTAGGAATGTCTAGAGTGTATAATGATAGTGACTACATGTACAGATTTAAAAATGTTTTTGCATGAGGAAGAACAAAGAAATGTCATTACTGCAGGATGCTGAAAATTTTTTAAAATTTCAACTTATGTGTGAGACTAAAGCAAAAAGTGTTTATTTGGTACAAAATTTATATTTTGACTAGTGCATCTCCTAATATAACTTATGTAGATAGTTGGTTGAACAACGTAAGTACATGGAACCTTGGGTAGGACATGAGATTTTGTTGGTTTATCCAGAGTGATGCCTGATGAACCCCAGAGTGATTTGATCAGTGAGTGGAAAAGTATTTGCAAAGTCCCTAAATGGTGAGAACAGGGGAAAATTCAACCTCCTCAAGTTGAATTCTTGATATTCTCACAAGCAGTGTGGACAACCAAAGCTATAGGCTGAGCTCCCAGTCTTGGTGTTTGTTCATATGAAACTTAACCCCACAAAGGATAGGTCAAGTCTACTTAAAATTAGACCTAAGAGTCACCCCCAAGAGAACCTCTTTTGTTGCTCAGATATGGCCTCTCTCTCCAGCCAACACAACAAGCAAACTCACCACCCTCCCTTTGTCTATGTGGGACATGACTCCCAGGGATGTGGACCTTCCTGGCAACGTGGGACAGAAATCCTAGAATGAGCTGAGACTCAGCATCAAGGGATTGAGAAAACCTTCTCCACCAAAAGGGGAAAGAGTGAAATGAGACAAAGTGTCAATGGCTGAGAGATTCCAAACAGAGTTGAGAGGTTATCCTGGAGGTTATTCTTACGTATTAAGTAGATATCACCTTGGTATCCAAGATGTAATGGAGAGGCTGGAGGAACCACCTGAAAATGTAGAGCTGTGTTCCAGTAGCCATGTTTCTTGATGATGATTGTATAATGATATAGCTTTCACAATGTGACTGTGTGATTGTGAAAACCTTGTGTCTGATGCTCCTTTTATCTACTTTGTCAACAGATGAGTAGAACATATGGAATATAAATAAATAATAGGGGGAACAAATGTTAAAATAAATTTAGTTTGAAATGCTAGTGATCAATGAAAGGAAGGAGTAAGGGGTATGGCATGTATAATTTTTTTTCTGTTTTCATTTTATTTTTCTGTTGTCTTTTTATTTCTTTTTCTGAATTGATGCAAATGTTCTGAGAAATGATCATGATGATGAATATGCAACTATGTGATGATATTGTGCATTACTGATTATATATGTAGAACGGAATGAGCATATGTTAAGAATGTGTTTCTTTCTTGTAATTTTTTTTAATTAATAAAAAAAAATGAGATTTTGAAACACTTAAAAAAAAAATAAGGTTTAACATGAAAGTGCCCAAGGGAGAGACACTCACCGAGTGGAGTGGATTTAGCTCATTCTATAGGAAGTCTTGTAGGCAGCAGTTTTCCATAGCAAACTTTGAGCACCAGGTATTTTCTTTGTGCAGGTTATCATAGTGATCTTTGAACATTAGGAGCTTATATGGTATGTATTAACCAGCTGCTTACAGGGTTAGCATTGTTTCAGGAAGAGATAATTATTGATGCTTGCGGCCAGCCTGTCACATATCCAAAATTTGCCTTTGGGCCAATGTTTAACAATCTTTACAAACCCCAGGCTTTTTGTTACTAACTAAGAGTTTGTTTTGGGCCCAGGATTTTATAAGCTTTTATGGTTTGGGGAGGTTTTGGGGTTTTAAGGGAATTTTTTTTCCCCATAAAGTTTGCAGCTGAAGTTTGCAGTTCTGTATTAACTCTTTTGAAGCTGAATAGAAAACCAAGGAGTACAGCCTTGATGCCCTATTCTATCCTGCCTTAGTTTGAATTCACTTCTTTGTGAATTGTTACAACCTTCAGTTTAAACTCTGTTACCAACCAAACATTTTAGAGTTGAATATTTTGGTTTAGAAACATGATAAAGGAGTGAGCCTTATCAATAGATGGGGCAAGTTGAGAACAGAAGCTTCCCAAAAAGTGTTAGTTATATTCAAGTTGAATATATATTTTAAATAATGATTGTATGTAGCCAAGATAATGGCTCTCCTAAACTGTAAGAAATAAAGGTTTGTTTTCCAGAGAAGAATGGGAGAATATCTGAATACTGAAACAACAAGCTTATTTTACACATGGGGTTTAAAATAAAGGATTATAAAAAGTAGGCCTATTGAATAAGTTGCTGTTCAAGCCTCTGCTGCTGGGAGTGCTCTACCTGTGTCCCTTCTCCAACCTGGGCTCACCTCTGTTTGGGCCAAGTAAAATAGAAAGATTGGTTAATAGGAGACATGATGAGAACGCAGCCTCTCCCCTGCACTGGGCCAGGGATTTCAGGAGGCTTCAGAAGTCTTCCTGCCTTTCTCTCTCACTCCATTCCTGTTGCATGAGTGTCTTGGCCTAAGGTACCTTGGACAATGTCATCAGAACCAGACATTTGGCATCCAGCATTCCTTTCATTGATTATGAGGAGTTGAGGGCCAATCTTCAGAGAATTGGGCCTCCTGCCTTCAGCTGGCTGCCCTTCAAGACAGAGAGAACCTATTATCATGTCTCCCAAACTCCCCTGCCAATCTGCTGTTGTTGAAACCTCCTCTCTTGCCCATCTGTATTTGATCTGCAATATATTTTGTTGTTCATTTCTGGTAAAATATTTTAAAGCTTAGATATTTGTTTTTTAGTGGCTCTTCTGTGAGTCCCGTTAATTCTTCCACAAAAGGTACCATCTTTTCGATTACTTTAACTCATGCAGAATTTGTTGCTACACTGTGCTGTTACCCCAAAAGAGTCTGAAAATCTGTCTTTTCCAATTTAAATGTGGGCTTTCAGCTGCTGAATGAATTTCAGATTCTTGCGATTAGAAATGCGCCCATCCAAATCAACCCCCACTCCATAAAATTACGATTTTCCACAGCCCTGGTCAGTCTGGATCATTGGCACTATCTCAGGCTTCTTCCCCTCCCCCACCCATGGCCACAAAGTTTAAAGAAGGGTATGATCAGTTTAGTTTAACCCTATATTTTGAGGCATCTAAAAGGAGTTGTAAAAAATCTGATAAAGATTAAAATGTTTTCAAAGTTTAAAACATTCTACATGTCTCATAAATGTTTCTTAATACCCAACTTGAGACATATGAGTGTTTTGCCAGTTAAGAGTCAGTTGATATAATTAGCAAAAGAATAAGAAGGGGCGGGCAATGGTGGCGCAGTGACAGACTTCTTGCCTGCCATGTGGGAAACCCGGGTTTGATTCCGGGTGCCTGCCCATGTCAAAAAGAAAAAGGGAGGAACCATGCTCGTTATTTGTGCCGCCCATGCTAAGGAAGCACATAAAACAAAACAATTCGTTGAAATCATAAGGGAGAGTGAAAAGTAATTTCAGCTGTAAAGCTATTGATCCTTATCTCCCCTTTCAGACTCTGAGCAAGGAATCACATAGGTGGTCCTGTGAGGCCCTGGGCACCTCTGGGCATCCTTTTTCTAAAAAAGACCCTGATGTGTAAAATCAGTTACACATATGACCTTCTCTCTGAGTATTGCCCACTACCCCTAGTAAATGCCTTGCAATTCTTTGTTTTATTGGCCTTTTCCTGTCTTTCCTTGTGCAACTCTCTGCCTGCCTGAGCCTTAGGTTTCTCAGTCCCGAGTGTCTCAGAGTGATGTGTCTGTGTTCCCAGCTAGTTGGAGAAAATGCGTAAATTGTTTCAACCATAAAAGGATTTTCTATGAAGCTAACGAGCCTTCATCTCAGGGTTTCTCACTTGCATGAGCTTCTTCCAAGTTCTGATACCTAACTTTGTATTCATATTAATTTCTTGGATGTGTTCCCCTAGACTGGATAATATTCAGGTATCACAAAACCCAGATATTCTCCTGGGTTCTACTCACCCTTGGATCCTATCTTACCCACTACTTATTCAAAATCAAATACAATAAAAGAAGCACCAACCTTACTTTCTCTTTGAGTCTTTGTAACCAAAGGACAACTCATCGAAACAAAACAACACAAATCAAAACAAAAAACTCCAGTCGTCTTTTATTTCTTGTTAAATTAAAGAAAGAAATCTAGCCCCAAACCAAAATGTTCACCTTCTCCCTGTCATTTCATTATCTCCAAGTCTGCTGCTGTCACAGTAGAGGGTTAAGTCACTCTGGATAACTCCTTACGCTCCAACATGACCCAGCCTCCAGTTCAGATCCAAAGAAAGCAGGGAGGGGCCATTTAAGGTGTATGCCTTTGCATCTCCCCAGGTGGCTGAACACTTTCTGCAAGATATTGTTTTCTTTTCCTTTCCTAGGAGTGAGGATTTAAAGTCTTTTGAGAATGAAAATGAGGTCATCATCCTAAGATCAGTCTTCTACTCATCCAAAGAATGCACTATATATATTTTACATTTTTTAGCATATTTTATACTGACAAATATCATATATTCACATACCATGTAATCATCCAAAGTGTGCCATCAGTGGTTCGTAATATCATCATATAGCTGTGCATTTATCGTCATGATTTATTTCTTTTTTCTTTTTTTGTGAAAAATAACATATATAAAAAGTGGCAATAATTTCAAAGCACATTGCAACAATCAGATGTAGAACAGATTTCAGAGTTTGGTATGGGTTATAATTCCACAATTTAGGTTTTTCTTCTACCTTGCTCTATGATACTGGAGACTAAAAGAAATATCAATATAATGATTCAGCACTCATACTCATTTTTTAAGCCCTACCTTTTCTGTAAAACTCCACCATATCTCTGATCTTTCTCCCACTCTTTAGGGGTATTTGGGCTATGCTCATTCTAGCTTTTTTATGTTGGAAGGAGCAGTCAATAATATGGAATAGGGAGATGGAAATAATTGATGTTCTGCAGAGGCTGGTCCCTCTGCATTTCAGGACTTACCTGGTCCAGGGACCCATCTGGAGGTTATAAGTTTCTGGAAGACTACTCTAGTGCATGGAACTTATGTAGAATCTTATATAATGCCCTAGGTATTCTTTAGGATTGGCAGGAATGGTTTTGGTTGGGGTTTGGGAAGTTATGATAGGTAGCAATGTCTAATTAAAGCTTTAAAGCTTTCATGAGCATGACCTCCAGAGTAGCCTCTTGGCTCTATTTGAACTCTCTTAGCCACTGATACCTTGTTTGTTACACTTCTTTTCTCCCTTTTGGTCAGGATAACATGGTTGATCTCATGATGCCAGGGCCAGACTCATCCCTGGGAGTCATCTCCCATGCTATCAGGGAGAATTTCTCTCCTGCATGTCATGTCCCACATAATGTGAAAGGCAATGATTTTACTTGCAGAGGTGGGCTTAGAGAGATACATGCCACATTTGAGCAACAAAAGTGTTCCTCCATTAACTCTTAGGCATATCTATAGGAAGCTAAGCTTCTCTGCTATATACATAAGCTTCACAAGAGCAAGCCTCACGATCAAGAGCTCGGCCTATTGATTTGACACAGGATGAGGGATTTCCCCAGTGGTAGAGTTTAATAGTTCCATTTTTTTCCTCCTGTCTCTCAAGGGACTTTGCCAGTACTTTTTCTTATCTGCTTATTATATTCTGGGATTCATCCAGGCATTGTATTAAGCTATATAGATTTAAAGGCCCTCATTCTTATTCTGGGCTCCCTGTGGTTGGATTGTTTAAATGATCTGTCCAGACAAGTTGAGTTAGATTATCTGCTACAGAAACTTTAAACTCTGAACAAAACAAACCTTTCTTCCTTCGGTCTCAAAGAATAAATGGGGCTCTATAATTCAATGTCTTCCTTACCCCTATATTCTGAATTACCTTAATCCCAACCTGATCAGCTTCTAGCCTATCTCTAAATTCCAGGTTACATATATATAAAACAGCCACTTAAACTCCAGAAATAACAATTACTGCTAATTGACTAAATGTTACTGCTATAAGAGCTTATAATCTAGGCTGCTGTTTTCTTATAAGTATTTTCAAAATGAGACCATAGAATATTTGCTCTTTTGTTTCTGGTTTATTTTGCCTCTCCAAATGTCCCAAAGGTTCATTCACAATGTTGCATGCCTCACAACTTCATTACTTTATGTAGTAGCGGTATATTTGATAATATGCGTACATCATTGTTCGCCAATCTACTTCTTAGTCAGTGCACCCTGCAGTTGTGTCCATTCATTGAGCATCATGTATAATGCCCTAAGTCAACAGTCCATCAACACTCTCAATTTTAGATAATGTTATTGGTCCCAGGAGAAAGATAGCCAATAAACACATCCTCACCAAGCAGAGAATCCAAATCTCTTAACTCTTCTCCCTGCCCCCCGTTGTTTACCCCTGATGTTGCTGCGGTACTATTGATGTTTTTTGTTAAATACAGCCCAAAGCACCTGGTGATTTGTGCTTATATTCACTTACTAGGTGAATCTTCACACCCCTGCACTGATATAAGAGGAGGAAGCTAGAATAATGGAGCAGGGAGTCTTTATTGCCATCACTAACTGCCCATGCTGAGTTTGATCTTTAGAAAGCTCTAAGCTCAGGGCCGTTCTGTATTCTCCTGGGTGAGGTCCTCTGAGGGTGCCATGTGAAAGGAAGAGATCCTCATTTGAGCAGCCCAAGTCTTCTCTTAAACTAAAAGAACTTGTGAAATTCAATTCCCACCGAACCCTCCCCATCTTACGGCTTTTATTTGTACTTCTGTTTTTCACTCCTAGCTTTGTTTTAGGAGCTTTGAATACATCCACAGAATGGTCAGTGGTAGCAGCAGTGCACGGGTCATCCTGGGATTGTCTATCATATCCTGCTCTGTCACTCATTCCAGCATTGAGCTAATCATGTTAAGCTTCAGTTTCCTTATGGATGGGGTAGGGATAGAATTAATGTTATTGTGAGAAACTAAATGAGTTGTCTGTAAAATTTCTAGCAAAATAATAATCACTCACTAGGTATTAGCTGTTGGTGTTCACCATAATTATTTTTCAGAAGTCTCCTGAGCAAAATGAATCATCAGATGGATGATGGGTAAGAGGATAGAAAGAGACACATCTTGCCCATTCATTCTATCCTTTCTCTAGACCACTAGGAATCCTGAGATGGGGGTGAGAGTGGGTGGGGACAGATAGAAAGTGAAGGAAACACACAGAGGGTCACATGTGTTGAAAGAATAAGAATCCTCAAGAGCCAGAACTCCAGAAACAGAGTTCAAATTGTTGATGATAGTTAGGGGAGGATTCTTGATCCGTACCCAGTACCTTCCTCCAACTTCAGAGGGTCTCTTCCTCCAGAAGAATTTGGGGAACCCCAAAGTCTAAAAAATGCCAGCAGAGAAAACTGAAGTCTAAAGAAAAGATTCTCCTTCCTATTGGCTGAAGAGTCCTGGTTGACTAGTCATGTTCGATAAAATAAGGTTACTTATTCAAATAGCTGGTTTATGACATTTTAAGAGTAGAGGCTTTTAGTCTATTTCATAAGAGAAAATTGGGAAGCCGCTTTAAATGCAATATTAGTACCACAGACTCTTATGGTTAAAAGGAATCTTGAAGACTATTGGGTTCAATTCTGTTGTTTGTAGAAGTGATGTAACTCAAGTTCAGAAAGGCCAAATGACTTGCTCATGGTCACATTGTAACTTTGACCAGATAGCCAAAATAAAATAAAATCAACTGCAATAGAAAAACAATTGTCTAAACTTTTAATTTCTTATTATCTCAAACTTGACTAAACTGGTTTATAAATGGGGACACGGATTAAAAATATCCATAAGTAAATGGAAGAGGAATAAGAGGATATGGTTTGTATTTACACCACTTTTTCTTCTCTAAAGGATGTTTATAGAGATGTGTTGATACACAAACCATAAAATTTAAAAGAAGGTCGTTTCACTTTTATACTTTTCCTCTTCAAATTTGTCTTTTTCTTTAAACACTAGGAAATAATGTTATTAAATAAAGATTACTTATGTTCTACAGTTCTCACACCTCCACTCCAAGGGCAGCCCATCTCTCCAATCCACTCAAGCATCTCTCAAAGACAAGAGCTCTTTCCTGCCAGGAAAGTATGTTAATTCACATTTAAAACACTGAAGGGAGGTAGAAGAGGAAAAAAGGGTGGGAGAAAAAGTTTTAGTAGCTTGAAATAGAGAAGGAGGAATTTTATCAGGGGAGTTAGGGAATATGTTTTAAACTATATATCTCAATCTCCTTCAATATAATAAAAAACTTTTCTACTTAATTTTGCTGCTAAACTGTGCTTCTTCCAAAGGATACTGCCTTAAAATTGAATGTCCCCAAAACCTTTCTCCTGGGTTTCCAAGGTTTATAAGTGTTCTCAGCACTGCTACAGTAAAGCCAATTCCTAGTGGCTTGTGAGAATTAACTCTATGTGCCTCTTCCCGTTTCACACTTAGTGAATTTACATTAGTAGCTTGAAATTGACCATGGTGAGAGTATTTAAACCTTAGAAATTGGCAAACACTATAAATCAGGGCCTTTTTCCCTCAAGAAAATGGATTTACTATCACACCATCAGACAAAAAAAAAAAAAGAAAACATAATGGTAAAAGAATTCTCCTCCCAGTCCCTGTTTCTTAATTTTATTTTTAACCATCCATAACTAACTTCTCCTTTGGACTGTCTTCACTTAAAATAAATGCTTCTAAAAATATAGAATTGAGAACTGGAAAAAAAAACCGCAACAGAATGCTAACTTCTCAGTTGTTGCAAATAATTTTATTCTCATTCATTTCAGGTCACTTGGTGTGTTCAAATGCATCACTAACATAACCAAAAAGTCACATTGTCAGTTCCTGACAGTCCAGCCGTCTTCCTTCAAAGGGGAAGTACTTCCCACGTCAAAGCCCCATCAGCTGTTCCATGAGCAGTGCAGAAGTGAAGCCCAGGAGGAAAGGTTGAGGAAATGTTTATAGTTTAATTCAAACCCATCCTCCTTTGTTAAAATTAACAATGTGTGTTATGATGCTAGATGAACGTTCTCATCTTAGCGTATGAAAGATGGGGCCAGTGTTTTTTCTTAACTATTGACACTTATAGTAATATTATAGGAGTTTTGGCACCTACAAAATATTTTAAAAGAGGGATTCTTAATCCCTATTTGTCTTAGATCCCACTGAAATTAACGAGAGCTGCAGACACTCTAACCAGAAAAATACATAAACATTTCTACTCAATTCTAACTCCAGGTTAAGAATCCCTGTTTTAGTAGATTTCTGTTTTCAAGGTATTAACAACATCTTTGGGAAAATTTGGGGGGGAACTTCTATTCTGAAATTCCCCTCAGAATCCGTGTTTTGCGGATATTCTTAGTGATATCATCTTTGTCCTCTCAGTAGCTTTAACTTTAACAACAACAAAAAGTCAAAGTTCATTTGGCAACAAAACTGATAAAGTGGGCAATGAAACTGGTTATTACCTTTTTTGGTCAAAACAACCACAGAGTAGAGTAACAGACACTTTTTCTTTCTGACTTATAAACTGACTCTGTAGGCAATTCCGAAAGAGGATTTCTGAAAAAGTCTGAGCAACCGAAGCATCGTCAGAATAAGACAGTATCTTCCATTCATTTGCATAATGAATATTTATGGGATAGTTTTTAAGGGGAAATTCCTCATTTGGATGCATAAGTTCTTAATTCCCACTACTTCTTGCTTTACATTCTGCTTCTAATTGCTAACCTATCAAATTTTTACCATGTAGCACTGTGTTAAGCACTCTCTGTACATTTATAGAGACTCTGTGTGGTATATGTTACTGTCTTTAATTTGTAAATGAGAAAACTGAAGCTTAGAGACTTTAAGTAAGTGGCACCCTGAAATTTGAAACATGGGTCTGCCTGACTCTGAATCCTATGTCCTTAACCACTGTTGAGAGCACGTCTCCCATCCACATACCACCTTCCATCGCCAACTGAAAAGTGACTAGAATAAAGCAGATGATAATTGAAATAGGAATTCTGAAGCAGCAGTCGCTCATGTGGGCTGTGATGACAGAGCTGTGTGGAAGAGGTAAAACTTCAACAGGAGAGCGGAGCAAAGGCTTGAAGGAAAGGACAGCAAGGTGCTTTAGCTGAGGGAGGGCACCAAGGGACAAGGTCGGGCAGGCAGAGTGAGAGCAGGGGATGGACAGGTGAACGAGTCACAAGTGGTAATGGTGGCCAAGGAAGACAGGGAAGCTGTAACTAAAAAAGTTAATTAAAAAAAAGATTGCTTCCTTAATCTGTTGGGGGGTTTAATCCATCTATCCATGAATAGAGGTTAGGTCATAGGTTTTCACCCATCTCTGTACATTGAAATCCCCCAGGGGACTTTGAGAAAATCCCAGGCCTGACTACACTCCAGATATACTGAATCAGGATTTCTAGGGATGGAGTCCAGGCCTCAGTTTGTTTCATTTTGTCTTAAGTTCCCTGGTGATTCTAGTATATAGCCAAGGTTTGAGAATAACTGGTCTAGCACCTTAGGTTAAAACAGAGGAAACAGATAGGAATGGAGTTTTTGTATGTGAAACATGAGTTGACAACCTGAGAACAGGCCAATAGACAAGGTACAGGAAGAAGGGTAGTAAGGATACAGAGAAGGGCTGGTGCCAAGAGGCAAGGAGGAGCAGGAAAGCCAGGCCAGAAGTGGACCCATATGTAAGCAAGAATGGTATTTGGATTCAACTCTGTTCAAAACAAATAGATGGAGAACCACATCCAGTTGGGAGAGAGACTCGATGCATGATTAAAAGTATGAGCACTACCACTTGTTAGCCATGCAACCCTTTGGTGTAAGCACTAAAGTTAAGATCCATTATTATGTGCTGTCTTGACATCTAGTGAAATCAAGAAGGTCTCAAATGGTCTAACCACAAGTTTTCCTCCCCTCTGTTCCAGATGATCAAGGGCTCCTGGGCATGCAACCCTCCTCGTCAAATGGGCCAAGTGCAGTTCCAGATTATCCCTGAGTAGGGGGTTTTAGCCTCCTTTCAGGTACAAGAATTATTCAAGTAAGCCTATCATATCCTTTAGTGGGAACTGCAGGGGGCCTTACCTTCTTAATACTACAAAGCCTACTTCCTACAGTCTCAGGTTGTTTACTCTGTTCAACCCTGGGTGACCCTGCATGGCTTGTCATGCCCTCTCTTTCCTTTTCCCCACATGCCCCACCACCAACCGTGAGTGTATGTGATTGATAAACATACTGCCAAACACATCCATCCGGTGTCAGGTGTCGTGCATTTGGCATCTCTATAACCCTAAGGTGAAAATCTCTCCCTCATCTACAGGTGAATAGGAGGTAATAAAAATAGATCCAAGGCTAGTTACTTGACCTCTGTGAGCCTATTCTCTCAACTATAAAATGGGGATATTAATTATATCTGTCACCTATGTATACACACACTATATATATAGTAGGCATAGGAGAAAGTTTATGAGCTAAAGAGACTCTAAGTGATCCCAGTCCTAAAATAAGTTGAAAACGGTGGTGAAAAGTGCACATTTCCAATAACCAGGAGATGGTGTAGAAGAGTAGATTGGTGCTAGGAAATAAGGGAGTACACACTTTTTTTCCTTTTTTCTTTTTTCTTTCTTTTTTTTTTTTTTTGTAGTAATGATAGGCAGGGAGAAGCACAACATTGTTGGAAAGCAATGTGGAAAAATATATCATGGGCCAGAAAGATGTTTATAACATTTTATCCAGTAATCCCATCTTGGAAGTTATCCTAGAGAAATAAGGCAAAAGAAGAAAGGGAAGTTGTAGTATATAAAGACCTGTAATATATAAGAATGGAAACAACCCAAACTGCCAAATATAAGTCAATAGCTAAATAAATTGTTATACATCTACCCAATGGAATGCTAATGATGGGATTCAGGAGCCCTGCCTTATTCTTTTAATTTGTTAAAGTTCATCTTATTGTACAAGGAATACTTTAAATTATTGTCATTATAAAAAATATTTTAAAAATACAGAAAAGATAAAGTCCCCTTTGACCAATCTTATTTTCTTGACCATAGGTAAATACTTGTTTTAACAATGTGGTGTAGACTCCTCAAGACACTTTTCAATACTTTTGCACACATATTGTGGCAATTCAAGGATCAGGAACCCCTCCCTTAGAAAAAAAAAAAAAGTCTTAAGCGCACTGCAACCTGTGTAATGAGAACACAGACATTATAGGTCAACAGACCCTCACCCCACAAGGGGGAAAGACTGTAGTATCAAAAGCACTAAAACTCCTATCCCGCTCCCCAATCACTATGGGTAACCAATTCTTCCAAGACCCTGCTGAAACTCCATTGTAACCAAATCTCATTAAACTTTATTAGTCACTCCCTTCTTCTTATTTGCATGGAGCACTGATTTCCATTTTCTGACTGACTGCCATTGGGAAGAATCTTCTCCTGTTAGTAAGTCCCTAATTAAAATTCATGGGTAACTCTCTGCCAAGCATGTTCTTTGGTCTTGGGGCTGTGCTGGGTTGGAAGACCTACATACATACAAATGCATTTATATACACATACACCCACTATAAACATGTACATATGCATCTCTATAAAACTGCGTTTGGTTTATTGCATGTGTTATGAAAATGTTATCTTGCTGTACTTGTTTTCTGAAACTTGTTTTTCCACTTAGCAACATGCCTTGGAAAGTTTCCATGTCAGTACCGATAGAAGTAACTCATTACTCACCCTTTTTAATTTTCAAATGGGTGTATCACAGTTTATTGGAAAAGTTTTGGTAATAGATGGTGGTCATGGTAGCACAACCTTGTGCATGTAATATTTGAAATTGGTTCAAATGGGAAATTTTAGGTTGTATATGTGTTTATTTAACTATTCCAAGTATTGATGAATATTTAGGTGGTTTTCAATTTTCACAAGCACATATGTGTCACAGTGAACATAGTTATTTCTGCCTCCTTGAGCATATGAGTCTCCGTTTCTGGAGGGCAGATATGGAAGAGGGAAATAGTTGGATATAAAGGATCTGTGCATTGTAAATGTTAATAGGTAAACGGCTGCACTAATTTATGCTTTCACCAGCATTGTCCCACATCCTCACCTTAGGTAGATATTATCAAAAATTTTTATCTAATAACTACTTTAATTTGCATTTCCCTGGCCTCTTGTGAGGTAAAATCTCTTTTTGCCTTTGTATTTCATTTTTTGCTATATTACAAGTTCACAACTTTTGCCATTTTTTCTAACTTTTCATGGGGCATCTACACCTTTAGTAGGGTCATCATGGCCCTCTATTTAGTAAGTTCATAAGTTTCATTTTGACAGCTCATCCTATGGCTAGGTGCCAGGGACTGAGCCATGTTAACAAAACTCACAAGAAACTAAGTTCCAGATCAGAACTACATCAATTTTGTTCATGTATAGTGAGAGCTTTCATTTCCAAGATAAATGGAAATATTCATAGCAGTCTAAAGAAGCTCTTTCCACTGAGAAAGTCTAAATTGGAAAACAAATTAAGAAGATCAAAAGGTTGCACCATGAGAACAGAGTTAAAGCAATAGATGATTGTAGAAAATTGTCTCATCCCAGAATAGTGAGAATGAATCTTGGTCCACAAATGCATATACAGGAAAAATAATTCTCTTCTTTTTATAATTTAATTTCTATTCTTAATCTTCATCCCATCAGGCAATTGGGAACCTAACTTCAGTCAAAGTCTTGCTTCCGTCTCCTCCTTGTCAGTTCTGAAATCCTATGCAAAGCCATGCATGTAGGAGTGGCAACAGGGGGGGAGTCCATGCAACACATCATGTGGTCCTTTATTTTCCACATAAGTTTCCAGTAAGAGATCCTCTCCCTGTGCCATTTGTGTGATGCAAGAAGCTTTCAATAACCCCCAGGCCATTCCAGGGTATTTTTTTTTTTTCAGGTTCAAAACTCCTGAGCTTTCAGAGTAATTTCAGTTATTATAATAGTCCCACCTGTAAGCTTAATGTGCACACAATCTTCTTCATTTATGGCTGTATCCACACAGATGTAAACTGGTTAGAATAAAAGAATGGTTGGAAACTGTGTGTTGGAATTAAGTCAACCAACTGTTTTCAGCTGGTGGTGGTTTGATTAGATGATGCGTTTATGCATCCCAAATGGCTTATAGAAGTCTTACTTGACCAACTCCATAAGCAACCCTTTGCTAATTAAGTTACTGTTCACGCATAATCACAGATCCAATAGTCACCCTTTGGCCATCATCTTCCCATTAGCTGTGGTTTCTGTCTGAAAGACAGGTACATTGCTGAGAATCCATTTTTGACTGCCAATTTTTTCTCCATTTCCATTCTGGAAGGTCATCCTTCTATTTAATCTTGGTATTTATAGAAATCAACTAACCATTCTGTCTTCAGGAATTTGGTCCCAATAATCTGTTTGCAACCTTACAGAGAACTCTGAGAGTCTTTCATCACAGAAAGAAGAATGCTATGGTCTATTTCCCAAGGTGACTTAAGACTCTGGAAGATGAGCTTCAAGTATTCAGAATTTGGTTAACTCACAGCAACTACTTCAAGAAGTAGTGCCATATGTTCAATGTCTTTTGACATTTAGCACATTCTATATGTCATGTCCAGTTATTGGTCACCAAGCCTGGAAGGCCTCAGCTTTTTATCAATCCTACCCCTTTTTCCTTATTAATATTAAGTAAACCTCCAAGTAAGAAAATTGTCAGGTTTTGTTTTGTTTTGTAAATTCACATGATCCAAAGTAGAGATGTATTGAATTCTAATGAATTCAATGACAGACTTTGAGAAGCAGTTACAAAGTGGTGGAAAGAGTAGTGGGAGTCAGAGCCTGTGAGTTCAAGAATTATCTTCACCCTTAACAGCTGTCTTCCATAGAGCAAGTTACTTAACCTCCCCCCACTTTGGGGAACTAAGTTTTTTTCCAATGTTTTTATTGACAAATCTTCACACACACAGTCCATACATGCTGCACAATCAATGGCCCACAACATCATCACACAGTTGTGCATCATCTCCAGAACACTTGCATCACTCCAGAAAAAAAAACTAAAATTAAAACAAAACCTCACACGTCCTATACCCCTTACCCCTCTCCTCCAATGACCATCAGTATTTCAATCCACCCAACCCATTCCATCCTCCAAATCCCCTATTATTTATTAATTTTCTATCCATATTTTCTACTCATCTGTCCATACCCTGGATAAAAGAATGATCAGACACAAGGCTCCACAATTACGGTCACATTATAAACCTGTATCTTTATATAATCATCTTCAAGAACTAAGGCCACTGGAACACAGCTCAACAGTTCCAGGTACTTCTCTCCAGCCACTCCAATACACCATAACTAAAAAAGGATGTCTATATAATGCATAAGAAAAAACCCAGAATAACCACCTTGCTCTTGAAATCTCTCAGCCACTGAAACCCTACCTTGTCTTATTTCTCTCCCCACTCTCCTGGCCAAGAATGCCCTCCCAATCCTATGATAACAGGTCCCAGAAAATCGCAAGAGCTCTGTCCCATGATGCCAGGGAGATCCACACCCCTGGGAGTCATGGCGGGGAAGGGCAGCGAGTCCACCTGCCGACAGAGAGAGAGAGAGGTTACACGCAAGCAACAAAAGAAGTTCTCTGGGGGTGACTCCCAGGCACTTCTAGCCTATCCTTTCAAGAACAATTCCCATAGGTGTGAACTCCAAGATCAAGGGCTCAGCTCACTGACCTGGTTGTCCCCACTGCTTGCAAGAATATCAGAAATTCTCCAGATGAGGAAGTTCAACACTTCCTCCTCTCTCCCCAGTCAAGGGGATCCCGCAAATATTCCCCATTCACTGTCCATATTACTCTGAGATACATCAGGACATCAGACCAACCTGGACAAACCAACAAGCTCTCATGCCCTATTCAGGATTCCACATGCCTATACTGTTCAACTAAATTGACCATACAAGTTAAATTAGGTAATGAGCTACCCAAAATATAAATTTTGTACCACCTAAACAGCTCTCCCTTTGGTCTCTCACAAAAGTTGAAGTTTTAAAATATGGACAATATCATCCTTTACCCTATATTCTTATCTACCTTACTCCTATCCAAATCAGCTTCATTCATATCTTGAGTTGAAGTCTGATCCCTTTTACAGCTTTTTAAACTCTATATGGAGTACTGCTGACTTTCACAGCCTTAGGACTCCAGCTCTGAGTCTCAGGTGCCACATAAATGCCCTCAGTTTCTGGGGAAGACCAGGTTATATATAAATAGCTCAGTATCTCAGAATTTGGAAATAACAGTTACAACTCGTGAATATATGTGACTGGTGTAATAGCTTACAATCTAGGACCCTTCACAACATGCCCCAATCTGATAATTTATGCTCTCAACTTTAGTTCACCAAGTGTTTATGTTATAATTAGTCCATGTGAGTGAAGCATGAAAGTATTTGTCATTTTGTTTCTTCATTCCTTCTTATGGCTGCTTTGAACCCCTTTTTTGGGGGCAGGAGGGGGAAGGGTGCATTGTCTAGGGATCAAACCTACATGACTGGTGAGCATTTTACCATTGAATCACATGTGAGCCCCATTTTTTTAATTGTAAAATATAACATATATACAAACCTAATTAATTTCCAAGTATGTTTTAACAAGTAGTTAATAGAGCAGATTTTCAAGTTTGGTATGGGTTACAATATCACAATTTTTGGTTTTTATCTTCTGGCTGCTCCAAGACACTGGAGGCTAAAAGAAATATCAGCATAATGATTCAGCACTCATACTCATTTGTTAAACCCTACTTTCTCTGTATAACTCCACTATCACCTTTGATCTTTCTCCCACTTTTTAGAGGTTTTTGTGCTGTGCATACTCTAACTTTTCCATGTTGGAAGGGGCTGTCGATATTATGGGATAAGGGGATGGAACTAGTTGATGCTCTGGAAGGCCTGGCCCCCTACATTTCAGGACTTGTATGGTCCAGAGATACATCTGGAGATTGTAGGTTTCTGGAATGTTACCCTACTGGATGCAACCTTTGTAGCATCTTATATAATGCCCAAGGTATTCTTTCTCCAGGGCTTTTTTTGTGGGTGTCTTCTCTGTCTTTTAGCATTTTATAAAGGACACCAGTAAAAGAATCAAGACCTACTGAAAATGAGGTGGGTCACACCAAGTTAAGAGTCTATTCACTGAAGGACCTAGTTACAATGGGTCCACATCCACAGGAGTGGATTAGCTTTAACAACATAATATTTTCTGGGGTGCATAGCGTTCCATGCCATCACAGCTGCTCTAAAAACTCCCAATGCCCAAGCTGCATCCCAGATCAATTAAATCAGAATCTCTGGTATTGGGATTCAGGCCTCAGTACTTTTTTTAAAGCTCACAGGTGATTCCAACATGCAGCCAAAGTTGAGGACCACTGTCCTAAGGAAACACAAACCATTTTCATGGTTTGTTTCTTATTGTATTAGGGCCACCCTAATCCTGTTTGACCTCATCTTACCTAACAATGTCTTCAAAGATCTTATTTACAAAGCGACTTTACAGATGATTTGGTAATAGGTTCTCTCTGGCACGTGGGATGCTGTTAGGCATGCTGCATGCTGAAGAAAAAGTTGGTAATAATTTCTCCAAATCATTATGAAAAGAGTTGAAATCTGGACATTAAGTTCAGATTATTGTAACTCATTACTTGTTTAGTGAATTGTGTGGGGAGAAAGGAAGCACAGCAGTTCCTGTCAAGAAAATTAAAAGGATTTGGCATGAAAGGCCAAGTGGTATGTTGACCACAGACACGCAGGTAGAGTAATGAAAAAGCAGGGAAAGAGGACGAAACTGTGCTGTGGGGCCACAACCAGCGCATGCACATGCAGCTTTCCTTGCTGGCATGTGTTTTGCAGCCAGCGACTGCTGTTGGTGTCTAGCTCATTGCGCAGTATGCTAGAAAAATGTGAAAAGCCTTATAAATGTGTCTGTTGAACATCAGGGATGAGTGACTGGGCTCTAACTTTCCCATCTGTCTCTAGCAAGATTGTGGTCATGCTTACACATCTGGGAGGGCATCCTCATGATAAATCACTCATGGGCCTTGGAAAGTCAAGCATTTCCTGGTGCTGCCTTTTGAGTGGAGGTCTATATAGTTCCATTGAGCAGTCCCTTGCAGGGAGCTGCAGTAAAGGTTTAGGAAGGGTCCCCAGAAAACCTAGGGGACCTGATACTGTTGCCTTGCGCTGGAAATTTTGTATAGGTTATCACACTAAATGCTCACAGCAACTCCATGAGGTGGGGTGGGTATTTTATTGTCTCTTTTTAGCGGCTTGAGAACTTCAGGCTATGAAAGCTTAAATCACACTTTGTAGATCACATGGAAAGGAAGTGACAGAGTGGGAACTTGAATTAAGTCTGTTTCCAAGGTTTGTGTCTTCTCTATATTTTAAGGACCTAAGCAACTTAAAGGTGAACCATCAACCAAGTCTCCACTCAGGTCAGCCAGATATCAGGGTCAGTCTCCATGTGTATGGCTTTCTCTCCCACTCCTTTAGCCATTACTTATCATTTTCAACCCAAAGAGTAAATCAGCCCACCATGACTGTATGTATCACATCAAGCTTTAGTTGTCTTAGTCTGCCAGAGCTGCTGTAACAAAATACCACAGACTAGTTGGTTTAAACCAAAGAAATCTGTCTCAGATCTGGAGGCTAGAAGTTCACATCAAATTGTCTTCAGAGCCAGGCTCACTCTGAATCCTGTGGGGGTTTGGTTGTGGCCAGGAATCCAGGGCATTCCTTGGTTTGTGGTTGCACAACCTGATCCCTACTTCCATATAATTATGCTGTTTTGGAACTGTTATGTAATATAGAAAGGCCATATTCTTTTAATCTTAATCTAATCTTGTGGGGGCAGGCCTACTGTAGGGTGATTAGGTTATTTCCATAGAGATGTGACCCACCCAATTGTGGGTGGGACCTCTTGATTAGATGGATATGTGACCCCACCCATTCTAGGTAGGTCTTTATTTGTTTACTGGAGTCCTTAAAAGAGCCAAGACAGAGAGCAGTTGCTTCCAAACACAAATGTTTGGAGATGCATTCTCCAAACTGCTCCCCAGCAGAAGCCAGAAGAACCCAGAGGAGCTTTTTAGAGAGACATTTAAAACCAACCCAGGAGGTCCAGCAGACGTCATCATATACCTTCCCATGTGACACAGGAAGCCAGATGTTGCCTTTCCCCCAAGAAGATATACTCTTGTTGGTGCCTTAATTTGGACATTTTCACAGACTTAGAATTGTAACTTGTATCTTAATCAATCCCCTTTATAAAAGCCAATCCAGCTGATTCAGTCATAGGTGATCTAAGAACAAGACTATTGATCAACATTGCCTTAGCAATTATAGAACCTGATCCTCATTTACAGGGGATGAAACTGATATCAAGAAGGGGGAGGGGATGGCTTAGGTCACGCGGTGGTTAGCAACAGAATATGAGGACCAGGTTCAGGACTGTGAAACTTAGAGAAAATTACTGCCAAATTCTTTTATTCTTTCTGCTACTTTAGAATTCTTGGCCTAATTGTAGTGGAATGAGTCCTTGCCAAGAAAGGAAAGCTCTGGACAAGGTTGTGGTGATGGGGGAAACAGCAGGAAATGGTGAGGGTCACTGGGTCTCACTGAGATCTTCGTTTTTATAGATCAGTGTGATGGTTAGATTCTGGTGTCAACTTGGCCACATGATGATGCCCAACTGTCTGGTCAGGCAAACGCTGGTGGATATTTTGTGGCTGGTTAATAAAGCAGAAGGCTGGTGGTTGCATCTGTGCTTGATTAATCTGTGATCAACTAAGGCATGTCTTCCACCGATGAGATAATATAATCAGTTGAAGACTTTTAAGGAAGAAGAGAGACTTTTTCACTTCTTCAGCCAGCAAACCTCCCCTGTGGCATTCATCCAGACCCTTCGTCAGAGTTGTCAGCTTAATAGCCTGCCCTGCGGACTTTGGACTCTACCATTTCCACGGTTGTGTGAGACACCTTTATAAATCTCGTATTTACAGTTATCTCCTGTTGGTTCTGTTTCTCTAGAAAAGCCTGACTAATTCAGCTTGGTACCAGGAGTGGTTCTTGAGAAACAAAATCTTAGAAATAAGTGTTCACAATTTGTTTTCTACTCTGATTAGACTTGGAGGCACGAATTACTCTGTTTCCAATAATCAAGATGGCACTGACAGTCCATGGGGTGAGTTGGCATAAGAGATACTCAAAATATCACCATTAGATTCTGCTAATTATATGTATATATGAGTCATGGCTCAAGGTGAGAGTGTTTTTCATACCTTTACGGAGTTTTGTGGAGTTAAGAGGTATAATGATGTTGGCTGGTTGTGGTTAGATAATCTGTAAACAGTGATGAGGGAAAGGAATGAGCTTAAATTTGCAACTTAAGTGCCATATGAATAATGTAAAAGTTTCCATGTTTGCCCTGAAAAACATCTTTTTTTCCTGTGGCTTCAGACTTTCAAAACCTGAGATCTTTGAAAACCAGACACAGAGCCTTATTGTGTGAATAGCATATTTACAATGTAAACTAAAATCTCAACCTTGCAGGGTGTCTGCTGTTAGAGTAAGGGCTTTGATTGGAAAAGACTGGGATCCTGAAACTTGAGATGGGGATATGTGGCTTCATAATAATTGCAACGGGGAGATGGACTCCCTGGAATCTGCTGAGATGTTGCTAGATAGACCTGTAATGAAACGTCTATCATCAAGACCTGCCCTGAGGAAAGAGCTTCTCAACCTCCATCCTGCTTTGAGGAAACAATTTCCCAGCCTCCAGTCTGTTCAGAAGACTCTGCCATCCAACCTCCACCTAATGAGACAAACCCTTCAGTGCCTGCTTTCCCTGCAACCATCTTCCCTGAAAAGATAGTCCTTACTCTTCTGACTAGAGCAACTAATCCTGTTTCACCAGATAAAACTACAGCAGAATGCCCTGAGGTGATTAGCTTGAAAGACACTTCTACTTCTTTTCATGACCCCCCCCCCAACCAATTCTCTTTTCTTCAACATATATATATAATCTAGTCTATAACTAGACTAAAGTCTCAACAGGCCCTGAAAGGTGAGGTACAAAATGTGGCCCATGGGGAGGTATGCTATACTTCAAAAGAACTGCATGAATTTTCCAATCTATATGGACAGAAATCAGGGAAATGTGTGTGGGAATGGATATTAAGGATATGGGATAAAGGTAGAAGGAATATAAGGTTGGATCAAGCTGAATTTATTGATATGGGCCCACTAAGCAGATATCCTGTATTCAAGGGGTTAGAAAGGGCATTAACAGTTTGTTTGGATGGTTGGCTGAAATATGGATCAAAAGGTAGCTGACATTACCTGAGGTTGAAATGCCAGAACTGTTCATATATAATGTGGATGAGGGGATGCAGAGGCTTAGAGAGAATGGAATCTTAGGGTGTATTTATCATGGAAGACCTGCTCACACACCCCAGGAATGCTCAAGGAACACGTCTTTCAGAAGAACCTTGAGAAATAAATTCATGAAACTAGCTCCATCTTCTCTGAAGACCTCTGTAGTTGACTTACTTTGATATTACTGTGGGAACTGCTGTCACTGAACTGGAATCCTAAAACAGAATGGGGATGATCAGATCCCAAGTTAGGAGAAGCCATGTGGGGAAGTTAATCACCATAAACAAAGTGGGCATAATCACCATAATTGACAGCAGACTCAAAGCAGCAGTCAAAATAATCTGACTCATGGAGACTTCTTGCATTGGTTAGTAGATTGTGAGATACCTAGAAGTGAAAAAGATGAGCAGTCTGCCAAATTCTTATTTGAGCTGTATAAGCAAAACAATTCTAGGTCAAGTGAACAGAAGTCTAACTTGAATTACAAAAACAGAGAGTCATGGCCCCTTAATCAAGTCCCAGACTTGAGACAGCTTACAGACCCAGAGCCCCTTGGATGAGGAAAGGACCAATATCCTTGGGGAAGGAACCTGTTCCACTGCCCCAGAAATACACTGTTAACCTTCCTCCCAGACTTCTCCAAAGAGACCTAAGGCCATTTACCAGGGTGATTGTGCACTGGGGAAAAGAAAATGGTCAGATATTTCAGGAATTATTATACACTGGTTCAGAAGTGACACTAATTCCAGGAGATCCAAAATGTCACCCTACTCCATCAGTCAGGGTAGGGAATTCAGGTGATAGATGGAGTTTTAGCTCAGGTCTGTCTTACACTGGGTCCAGTGGGTTCCTGGACCCATTCTGTGCTCATTTCCCCAGTTCTTTAATGCATAATTGGAATGGATATACTCAGCAACTGGCAGAATACCCATATTGGTTCTCTGACTCAAGGAGTGAAGGCTATTATGATAAGAAAAGCCAACTAGATGCTACAAGAACTGCCCCACTCTAACAAAATAGTGAATCAGAAGAAATACCATATTCTTGAAGGGATTGCAGAGATCAGTGCCACTCTCAAGGTCTTTAAGAATTCAGGGGTGGTCATCCCCACCACATCCCCACCCATTCAACTTTCCTATTTGGTATTTGGCCTGTGCAGAAAACTTATGGGTCTTGGAGGATGACAGTAGATTTTCATAATCTCAACCAGGTGTTGACTACAATTGCACCTGCTGTTCCAGATGTGGAATCATTGCTTGAGCAAATCATCATATTGCCTGGACCTGGTATGCAGCTATTGACCTGGAAAATGCTTTTTTCTCAATAGTTGCCAGTAAGGACCACCAGAAATAGTGTGCATTCAGCTGGTAAGGTATATCAACTCTCCAGCCCTATGCTGCAATCTTGTCTGCGGGGACATTGATTGTTTCTCCTTCCCACAAGACATCACACTGGTCCATTGCATTGATGACATTGCACTGATTGGCCTGAGTAAGCAAGAAATAACAACTATTCTAGGCTTATTAGTAAGGCATTTGTGGGTAAGGGGATGGGAGATAAATCCAACAAAAATGCAGGAGACCTCACCTCAGTAAAATTTCTAGATGTCCAGTGGTGTGGGACATATTGAGATATACCATCTCAGTTGAAGGAAAAACTGTTGCATCTGGCCCCTCCTACTACCAAAAGAGAGGCACAATGCCTAATTAGACTCTTTGGATTTTGGAGACAAAATATTCTTCATTTGGGTGTGCTACTCCAGCCCATTTACCAAGTGACCAGAAAAGCTGCTAGTTTTGAGTGGAGACTAGAACAAGAAGAGGTTCTGCACCATATCCAGGATACCATGCAAGCTGTTCTGCCACTTAAGCCATATGATCCAGCAGATCCAAAGGTGCTGGAAGTGTCAGTTGCAAATAAGGGTGCTATCTGCATCTTTTAACAGGCCTTTATAGCAAAGTAACAATGCAGACCTTTAGGATTTTGAAGCAAAGCCTTATCATCGTGTGCAGATAACTATTCTCCTTTTGAGAAACAGCTTTTCGCCTGCTACTGGGCCTTAGTAGAGACTGAACGCTTAACCATGGGTCACCAAGTTACCATGAGACCTGAGTTGCCTATTGTGAGAAGGGTGTGTCTGATTAAGCAAGCAATAAATTTGGAGGTGCACAGTAGCACTCCATCATAAGGTGGAAATGGTATATAAAGAGATAGGGCTCAAGCAGGTTCTGAAGGCACAAGTAAATTACATAAGGAAGTGGCCCAAATGCCTATGGCCCCCAGTTCTGCCACATTACCTTCTCTTTTCAAGACCAGAACTATGGCCTCTTGGGGAGTTCCTTACTGTCAGTTGACTGAGGAAGAGAAAACTTGGGCCTGGTTTACAGATGGTTCTGCACGATATACAGCTACCACCTGGAAGTGGATAGCTGCATCACTACAACCCCTTTCTGGGATGTCCTTAAAGGACAGTGGTGAGAAGAAATCCTCCCAGTGGGTGAAACTTTGAGCAGTGCACCTAGTTGTTCATTTTGCTTGGAAGGAAAACTGGCCAGACTTCTGTTTGTATACTGACTCCAGGGCTGTTGCTAATGGTTGGCTGGATGGTCAGGGACTTGGAAGGAGCATGATTGGAAAATTGGAGAATGGAGAGTGGATAGATCTCTCTGAGTGTATAAAGAACATGAATATATTTGTGATCCATGTGAATGTTCACCAGAGGGTGACTTCAGGAGAGGAAGATTTTAATAATCAAGTGGATAAGATGACCCATCCTGTGCATACAATTCATCCTCTTTCCTCAGCCACTCTTGCCATTGCCCAATGGGCTCATGAACAAAGCGGTCATGGTGGTAGGGATGGAGGTCATGCATGGGCTCAGCAACATCAACTTTCACTCACCAAGGCCAACTTGGCCATGGCTACTGCTAAGTGCCCAATCTGCCTGCGGCAGAGACCCACCCTCAATCCCCAATATGGCACCATTCCTTGAGGTGATCAGCCTGCTACCTGGTGGCAGGTTAATTACATTAGACTACTTCCATCATGGAAGAGGCAGTGATTTGTTCTAACTGGCACAGCCACATACTCCAGTATGTGTTTGTCTTCCCTGTATGCAATGCTTCTGCAAAAACTGCCATCTGTGGACTTACAGAATGCCTTATCTGTCATCATGGTATTCCAAACAGCAATGCCTCTGATCAAGGAACCCACTTCATAGCAAATGAAGTGTGGGAATGGACATGCTCATGGAATTCTCTGGTCTGACCATGCTCCCCATCATCCAGAGGCAGCTGGCTTGATAGAATGGTGAAATGACCTTTTGAAGACCCAATTATGGTGCCAAATCAGTGGCAATACCTTGCAGGGCTGGATCAGTGTTCTCCAGGAGGCTGTGTATGCTCTGAATCAGCATCCACTGTAGGCACTATTTCTCCTATAGCCAAGATTCACGGGTTCAGGAATCAATGTGTGGAAATGGAAGTGGCGTTGCTATCACCCCTAGTGATTCACTAGGAAAATCTTTGCTTCCTGTCCCTGAAACCTTAAGCTCTGCTGATCCTCCGGTCTTAATTCCAGAAGGAGGGGTGCTCCTACCAGGGAGATACAACAATGATTCCATTGAATTGGAAGTTAAGACTGCCACCTGGCCCCTTTGGGCTTCTCATACCACTAAAACAAACAGGCACAAAAGGGGATTACTGTTCTGTCTGGGGTGACTACCAAGGGAAACAGAACTGCAACAGCACACTGGAGGTAAAGAGTTTTCCTGGTATATAGGATCCCTTAGGGCATCTCTTAGTACTACCATGCCCTGTGATTAAAGTCGATGGAAAACCTCAATAACCCAATTCAGGAAGGACTGCCAATGGCCCAGAAATTTCAGGAATGAAGGTTTGGGTCACCCCACCTGGCATAGAACCACAGCCAGCTGAAATTCTTGCTGAGGGTAAAAGGAACATGGGAAGAAGGTAGTGATAAATATGAATACGATCACGTAACCAATTATAGAAACTAGGACTGTGATGATATGAATATTTCTTTCCTGTTTTGTTATGAGTTTATTTGTATTTGTACATAAGCAATATCTTGTTTTCTTCTTATCGTATGACACAAGTTGTATTGTTCGTGGTATAGTATTTAAGTCATAGGATACGAAGTTTAACAGTGAATAAGACTCCCATCCTATTCTGGAGAGATGTAGTGTGTTTTTGGTTGCATGCAGGACAGTTGAGTATTGTTAGGCAAAACATATGTCTGTTACTGTGTTCTATTTGGAAATCAAGCATATTCAGGGTGATGTGTATAACTGCCAAGTTGACAAGAGGTGGACAGTGATGGTTAGGTTCTGGTGTCAACTTGGACAAGTGATTATGCCCAGTTGTCTGTTCAGGCAAGCACTAGCCTGACCATTGCTGCAAGGACGTTTCGTGGTTGATTTATAAAGCAGAAGGCTGGTATATTGTCAGCAGTCAGTTGTTTGTATCTGTGGCTGATTACATCTGCAATCAACTAAGGCGTGTCTCTCACCAGCAAGATAATCCAATCAGTTAACGGCTTTTAAGGAAGAAGAGAGACTCTTTCACTGCTTCTTCAGCCAGCGAGCCTCTCCTATGGAGTTTGTTCAGACCCTTCATCAGAGTTGCTAGCTTTACAGATTCTGGACTGTCCTATTCCCACAGTTGTGTGAGACACCTTTATAAATCTCATATTTACAGTTATTTCCTGTTGATTTTGTTCTCTAGAGAACCCTGACTAATACAATCAGGTTTTTAAAGTTTTTTTTGTCTTTAATGAGCTAGGGGATTTCCTTGGCAGGGGGAGAGTTGGCATTCCTTGGCTTGTGGTAGCACCAGTGAAATAATAATACTTACACCTACATCTGCATGTGCTTATAGTACATTATCTCATTTAACCCTTAAAACAAACCTGTGAAATACCATTTTACACCTTGTAGACTGTAGAGTCAGGGATGAAACCCAGACTTCTGGCTTCGAGGGATGTCTCTGTTGTATAATTACTATCTTCTTGGGAAAGACATGAAGTCCCACCGGGAGAATGGAAGCAGTTGGGGTACCATGGTTTACAAGCCCAAGATAATGTATTATGTTCATGCTTAGATCATACTTTAATTTTATATTCTTGGCCATGGAAATACAGTGTCATCTCTAGCCCTTTACTGCAAACAAAGAAAACACCGCATCTGTGGAGTGCTTTTATTCGGAAACCATACTTTTCTTCTGGGAAACAGCATGATATAGTAAAACATCACAGTTTTGGGTTAAATAAATTGTTAGTTATATATAAAAACCATTTATTGGTTGTATAATATGGGCAAGTTTTACTAACATCTTTTAATCTTGTATTCCCCACCTGTAAAATGCATCATTTTACATTCACATGTGAATCATGAAGTTATTGTAGAAAAATCATCAGCACAATGCTTGGAACCCAATGAGCATTCATTGCAGCCAAATCAGTGCTGAAATAGAGTGAAGAACACATTTGTTCTGCTCGATATTTTTCCCCAATAATATGCACAAGAAAGTTCTTTCTTTCACTCTCCTCCATCTCCAAGATTTCCTATGTCAACAAATACTTCACTATCTATGTAAAGTGATTCCAACCTAATGACCTTGTGGTTATATTTTACTTTTTGCCTATCCCTCACCACTTAATTGAGTTAGTGTCAAACTGGATAAGTCCCACCTTCAAAACTGCTCTCGAATGTGAAGACTAGTTTCCATACCTACGACCATGTCCAATTCTCTTTATCCCTCATGAGCTGCCAAAGTACCTACAAAGTTTCTTTTCTCAGGGTCAAGTATCTCTCATTTCTCCATGCATCTACTGAGGGTTTTTTTTCTTTTTTCAAAGTGTAAATCTTATTATACTAAACATAATTACACTCTTTTTAAAGTAGAGCATGCATCATTTGGAGTTGGTCTGATGTTTCCTTGTGATTAGATTCAGATTATAACTAGCCCACATGATGATGCATCCTTCCCAGGATATCCCTCTGGAAGCACACCATATTCACCTGTTCATTAGTGATGCTAATTTTGACCACCTGGTCAAAGTGATGTCCAAGTGAAAATAATATTGAACTTACAGAAAAGGTATAATAATAAAACCTAGTACAAAGCAATTCTGTATACCTTTGACCCAGAATCATTTATGGTTAACATTTTATCCCATGTGCTTCATAATTTGTTCTTGTTATATTTCCCAAAATATGAGACATTCTCTTATATAGTACATCACAGCACCAGTATATTTGATACAATATTTTTATGTAGTCTACAATTTGTGTTTCAATTTTGCCAATCAACGCACTGCTGTCCTTTGTGGTAAATCCCTCCTTGCCCCATCCCCAAAGCAGGATCCAGTCGAGGGGCAGGCATTGCCTTTAGCTGCCACATCTCTGTAGGAGCCTTTAACATGAAATAGACTTTCTTGGTCATTTTGTTAAGAACACAGTCCCCTCCTTTTTTAGTTAATAGAAAATTCTTTATTTGGGATCGTCTGATTATTCCCTTATGGTTAGAGTCAAGTTCTGTATTTTCAGCCAGAGAACTGCATAGATGATGGTGCATCCTTCTCAGGGTATCAAAGAGATGCACAATGTTCACCTCCATCACCAGATATGTCCATTTTGAATACCCTCATAAGGTGCTGTCCAATTCTTCCTCTATGCAATTACTATAATTTTCTCCCTTACAACTAATAAGCAATCTATGGGGAGACACTTATAGGATCATACAAATCCTCTTCATCAAAACTTTGCCATATATTTAGCAGTTATTAATAATACTTGCCTGAGGCCTTCTTTACTATGATGATTACAAAATTATATTTTTCCAACTTCCATACCCACTCCATACTCACAAGTCAGCTATCAGGATTCTCCTGAAAGTAAGAACTCTCCATTCTCCCTCATTTATTTATTAACTTACCTATTCATTATAAGTATGGACTCATGATTTTTTTGTTTTTCAATGGTGTATAATTCATCACTGCCCTTAATTATTTTAGTTCTCATATTATCCCAGATTTGTCAAGCGGAAGCCCTTTGCAACTGACACCTCAGTCCTCGTGACATGATCTCATCATTTTTAAGTGCTTTCTTGCATTCTAGAATAGCAAGGTATTCCAGGATCACCTTTTACCTACCCTGACCCACCTCTGGAATCAGCTGCTTCTCCAAAGAGTGCTCATTCCTTTTAAGGATAATGATATTAGAGACCAAGTTTTGACTTCTAGGTGAGCTCACAGCTATTGCAATGCCTTCAATTCTTGCCCCTTTCAGCAGACAGAGCTAGGAAACAAATATATGTATATACACTTGTACATATAAATACATGAAATGTACACACAAATGTATATTTAGCATATGCACACATGCAATCTTGCATATATTTAATTTAGGAATCATCAGTTCACACAGATACCTCCAGTTCCAATTCATGCTCATGGGAGGTTCTTTCTTGCCTTCTCTCAAGCTGTATTTGTATGTCCCTTTTTTTCAATTGAGGACCCTTTTCCATATTGATGCACTCATCAGCATCAGCCCATTTATTCATTTGCTCAATCTGATTATGCATTTATAATGCAGTGGAAAAAAAATAAGCACCATGATAGTGGAAAAGGCAGAATACTTTGGGGACCTGAGAAGAGTTACTGAATGAAATACAGAGTGCCCAGTTAAATTTGAATTTCAGATAAATGAGAAATACTTTTCTTTTTCAGGTAAGTATGCCCCAAACATTGCACACAACACTTATCCTTAAAAAGAATAACAAATTCAAACAGTATTTGTCATTTATCTGAAATTTAAATTTAACTGGGGCAACCTGTATTTTTCTTAGCTAAATTTGGCCATCCTAGTTCTAAGGAAAAACAAATGAATCCCAAATTTGAGCTTATTCTCTGTTATCCATTTAGGTTCCTAGGAAAAGATCTTCCAGACTTTCTTGTATCCCAAGTTATTCTCAGGGTTATGATTCTTCTATGCAGCTACTGTTTCCTCTCCAACAGATGATTTCAAGTAAAATTAACACTTTTCAGACAAAAGTGGGATGTAGTACATAGAGTACAGACTTTGGAATCAGGCGCAATAGGTTTTAATTCTGACTACAGATACTTGGGAAGTTTATTTATTATATTTGAGCCTCAAATATTATCTATCTCACAAGGCTGATTATTATATAGTTATAATTAAATGAATTAGAGTTTGCATATTGTATTGCTCCATAATTGTTATATATTTTTATTTAGTAAACTTGCATTATCAGTAAATACAGTTAAGATAGGTCTTTTCATCTGCATAAAGGGCATATGAGGTCACAGCATCAGTCTGTTAGTGAATAGACTCATTTTTAGTAAAGAAATTGGTGCACAGCTCATACTCAAGGTGCTGGGGATAAGTCTCTTCACTAATGTTTCTTACAAAGACCAGCCCAGTTCAGTGAGATAATACAAGTAAATGACCAGACAAATACATGGGTGAATAAGCAATCAGTGATACAAAAATGACTATGGGGAAAGGTTTTTCTTACATGCTGTATTTTAAAAAGTACTTTTTACCTATAATGTCATATTTAATCCCCATAGTAACCCTGTGAGTGGAGTAAGGTAGCTATTATTTTTCCTCTTTTACACAGCAAAAACACTGAAATCACCAAGAGATTAGATCAGTTGCCCAGGATTGCACTGTAAATTGATGCACAGCTGAAATCAAATCCCAGAGCTCCTGTCCACTTTTACTCCACCACTTTGTCCTTAAAAACCTCAGGGTCTGAGGTAGGAGATTGGAGGACAAAGGGTCTAAATGACTCCAGGGCTAAAAGAATCCAGGAGTTTGGTGTGTTCAATCCTGAGAGAGCCCTACAGACCCACTCCATGGAGCGGAACAGCATTCAGGTTCTAAATTGTTCCAGTCCCTTGTAAAAAAAGAAAAAATACAAATGGAAGTCCTTCAGGCTCAAAAACAAGGAGGCATGTTTCTGCCAATTGTTTGTTTCTCTTTGATCTAGCTGATCCTCCACTATTTGAGAAGTGAACCATAAATTTGGTCTTACTTCACTTCCTCTCAAAACCTGCAGGCTACCCCCTTCTCACAGACGCCAGAGCAAGACTCCATCCCCAAGTTCGTTTTCCAGTGTGTAATCCATGACCTTAGGGTGTGGCCAGTGTATCAACCGGCTGAAAAATGGAGGAGGCACAATTTTCCTATAAACGTTCTGAATTCCTCCTTTGATGTCAGTTTACAGTTCTCTCCTGCCTGCTGCATTGCATAAAATTTCATCTGAATTAGATCCATCTCTGATAACCCTGGGAAGCCACAACACTGTTAGGGGAGGAAGATTTATACACACAATTCCTTTCCACAGCAAGCATAAATCAGGTTAGAAGAGATTGTCATCAAAATAACAGTGCCTCTTTCCAAGAGGTTTCTGTTGTCTGTTTGAAGTGATCCCATTCAATCTTGACCCCTCTCGTTGAAGTCTTGTGTTCCTAATCAGCATATTTCAGTACAGGGTTAATGAAACAAACACGTCCCTTATGACAATAGGAATCCTGTGGGGGACAGACACAAATATCCAAGTGATCACTGACTTAGACTTCCCTTAACTTCCAAGAGCAGTTGGGAAGGCCCTTGGAGTTGGTGAGTGTTGGATTGAGGGCTGGGAACTAGAGGCTTTGTCTTAATTGCTTCCCCCTGGTCTCAGAGCATGAATCATATGACAGCACCTATCTCAAAAACTTGCTTGTCTTCTCTGAATCTATTCTTATAGTTCTCATGATTTATTCCGCCTGCCTGGGAGAAACTTCCTAAACCAGGATTCAAGCAGAAAATGATGCATTGTCAAAGCAGTCCCCCTTCCACCTGAGCTTCCACAATGTGCAAGCATGTGAACCATGCTCTCCCATTTCCCTTGTCTCTTTTGCCTGCTTAATTAGCTATAACACAATTCATAACCCCTAAAATATAAACATAATAATCTTATTCTTCCTTCAAGTTGTACTTGACTATACTAATCAGACTGAGGTAGATAGCCTCTGAGATGCTGCCCCCCGCCCCATAATCCCTGCCTCCTGATAGTTGCATCTTTGTGTGATCCTCTGCCTTTGTATGTGGGCTGAATGTGACTTCTGGCTTGCCTGCGCTTCCTCTCTTGCACTTGCTCCCTCAGATGAAGCCAGCTGCCCGGCTGGGAGCTACCCTGTGGAGAGACCCACATGGTAAGTAACCTAAGGAGCCTCCAACCAACAGCCAGCAAGAAGCTGAGACCCTCAGTCCAACAGCTCAAGAGGAGCTGGATCCTGCCAACAACCATGTGAGTGAGCTTTGAACTGAATCCTTCTCCAGTCAAGCCTTTAGATGACCCTGCAGCCCTAAACAACACCTTGGCTGAAGCCTGTGAGAGACCCATAGCCAGAGGACCCAGTCAGGCCATGCCCACAGAAACTGTGAGATAATAAGTAATATTACTTTAGGTCACCAAGTGTCAGGGTAATTTTTCACGCAATAATAGCTAACTAATATACACAGTCTTTTACTCAGCTGTCCCACTAAGTTGACATTGCAGCATGTAAGTTTACCTCACAAACCCTACTTGCATTCTTTCACCCCCATTAGCAAGATCCATTCCATTCTGTATTCCTCACTCTATAACATTATTCACAGTTTCCTTCTCCTCATTTTCCTTCTTTGTGACGTTTCAGTTTCCTTACATTCATTACATTAGGTATCTCAGCTAGACTTTCTCGTTGTATTTTTCCGGGACTGCTCCATAGTTCACTCTGCCCTGCACCATTCGACATCATTTCTGCTATTGGCACCTTTATAGTTCATAGCATTTTTCCTTTATCTTTGTCCTCAATAAGTCTCAGAACATTCTCCCACACAGCTATTCAATAAATAATTATGGATTGACATTATTGTCAACATTCATTAACAGTCATTCATTAAAGAGACTTATAGAGTACTATTATGTGCTAGACACTAAGATGCAGTAATGAACAAAAATAGACACATGCTCTGCCTTTATGGTACTTACTACCTAGAGAGAAAGACTGGCATTGGTCAATTACATAAACACACGTATTAAGTATTAAGGTCTCTGAAGAAGAAGACAAGGTGCTGTAGGAATATTAGAAATGAAGGGGTTCTACCTAGTCAGGGAGGTCAAGAAAGACTCCTGGAGAAAGTATTAACTGAGGTGTGTTCTCAAAGGTGAGTAGGAGTTAAATAGACAAGGTATGGGGGGAGGGAGGGAAACATTCCAGACAGAGGGAACAGTAATATGTCAAGTGGAATGAGTCTTTGAAGTACTCGAAAAGGGTCACTGATTCTTGAGGATAAAGAGGAGGACTGTGGTGTGAGATGAATGGAGATGCAGGTGAGTACCAGACCTGATCCTATCTTATTCTAGGTTAACTTTGAAAAATGAGCATGTCAGGAGTATCCAGCAAGCTCTTGCACTCCAATCACATTCTCCTGGCAGCACTATAGCCAAGCAGTTCTCAAATATTCCTTAACCTTGTTTTAGGCACTTGGTTTTTGAGACTTGTTTTGATGACATCCTTAAAAGTAATGGACAATGTGAAACAATGAAAAAACATAGCCTCTGATCACAAAAAAGTATGCATTTCAGGCAGGGACTCATCATTAGAAAACTTAAGAACAGTCTCAGAATCTCAATAGTACAGTGCACATAAAATAATAAATCAAATCCCTAAATGCCAAAAGAGAACACCATATTAAATAACCCTAGAAGGAAAGGAGAGAAAAGTGAGGGACAAATTCCACTTAGTCATGTCCAACTGAACCACTTTCAAGTCTCACTTTGACTAGCCAGTGTCAGGCACTCACTCAAAAATATCTTGTGGTACAATTTGGATAATGAGGGGGGTGAATGAAGTCTCAAAAATAGAAATGGAGACAAGGTGGCATGAAACTGATAGAAGACGGCAAGAGTAGAAGGGACCGAGGACACTTCTGTGCTGAATAGCTCACAACCACTGTTCCCTTCCTGCAGCAGTTTGCTTATTTGATACAGAAATGGTAGAGAATGGTAAGAGCATATGACTCACATGCCTGGCATAAGTTGATGCTCAGTAAACACTTACTGAACCATTTGGAGAAGGGCCATTCATCACACAGGGAGGTCTTTCCCCCACAGGGAGTACAAGGATCCCCACAAGAAGATTCATGTAGTTTATGGACTCAAAGTAGTCTTGAATCCCACTGAGAGATTCCCTGTCTCTCATCTATCTCTCTCTCTGTCTGTCTCCACTTCTCCCTAATTCTAAATTTCCTATTAGGCTGGTAGGTCTGGGCAGGAGGCAATGTGTAGCTCTTCAGTGAAAACCCTACTTATTGTGCTATCTGCATTCAGGGATCCACCTCTTGGACTCACCCCTGAATACTCTGATTTCAATGGATCTCAGGCAAATTTACCAGTCTTCAGCAGCTCTGACTGCAGGGTTTCAGGTTCAGATGCAACTCTTCTGTGAAAAGAAAACTTAAATAGTAAATTACAGATATGTCATAATCTTGTAAAAATGCCCACATAGATTTTTTAGGCACATGCAGATTTTCACTGATAGAAATGGCCACCATCTGTTAATTTACTACATTTCTAGAATACCTCTCGATGTGTATTATCTCACACAATCCACACACAGACCCCTCAGTGAAAGTACTATTATCCTCATTTCACAAATGGAGAAACCAAGACTCAGAAGAAGTTAAGAAACTTCCTCCAAATCACTAGGTAGCAGAGATGGAATTTGGGTTCAGGCGGATTTGATTCTAGGAATCACCCTCTCAACCCCAACGTCATTTCCTCTGTGAAGCTTTGTGTGATCTCTCCCCACACTATACCCCCACTGGACATCAAATCCATTATATTATATCTTTAAAGTATTGTATAATAGTTATTTAGAATGTCAGGCTAACCTCCATTCCTTGACATGAACCCTTTGAGGGTATTTCCTAGCACTGTGCCTGACACATGGTGGACCTTCCAATATTTGTAGAATAAATGAAAGTGCAAGATCATTCATGTTCTGTAAGAACAAGACATAGAGTAATTTTAGACGAAAGGATAGCAATTGTGCTAAAGAGTCAGCCAGTGAAATAGCTAACTCTCTACCTGTCTTGATCTCTGAGGAGGGCCATTCCTCTTTAAGGCAGGTGCTCAGTCTCCTCCATGCTACCAGAAGGACTTGGAGACCCTGAAGCAAGAAACCTTCTCCTTCACCAAGAGCCCCACTAGAGTATCTCAGCCCAAGCACAAAGACTGAAATCCTATCCACATCCTGCCCAGCTTCTGCAGAAACATCTTTCTCCACAGGGTTGGGATGAAAGGAACATGACTTAACATGACTCAGTTAAGAGCTCAGGGAAAGTGAGGGCTGATGTGATTTCCTCTTTTCCTTGATGGCCAGTTGATCCTGGGCCTGGCCTCTCCCATGGGGCCTGGCATGTTCAGCCAGATGTCCCTACTCTGCTCATTTGGCTCACAGTTCCTCCTTCCATTGTCCTCATGACCAAGATGATGCCTCAAAGGAGTCACATCTGAATCATATCAGGAGGTTGAGAGGAAGGAAATGAGAAGTGAGGACAGACATTCCTTCTGTCAACTGAGTGGATAATAGTCTTGTGAGTCTTAATACACAGCAGTCATTGGTATATGCCATATGCCAGCCACTGCATGTGGGGCTATAATAATGCACAACATATGTGAACGCTTCTTATTATTGAGAATTATGTATCAGCCACTATTCTGGGAGCTTTACATGTATTAACTCATTTAATTTTCATAACAACCACATGAGATGGGTCTTATTATTATTATCACCATTTTACAGATAAGAACACTGAGGCAGAGAGAATAATGAACTTGCCAGAGACCACAGAGCCGGTATGTAGCAGAGGGGGGATTTGAACCCAGGCAGCCTCGTTTCAGAGTCCATTCATTTAACTACTTAAATATGTGAGCTAATTCTTGCACCAACACTCTATGATCAGTTATCATTCTTACCATCTTGTATAAGAAGCTGAAGTTCGGAGGGTGTTAAATGGCTTGGGTTAGGTATAGAAGCAATTAGCTGAGAGAGGAAGAATGTGACTCCATTCTGGTTGCAGAACCTGTGCTGCTTCCACAACATCATGCTGAAATAGGAAATATTGTTTACCATGTATCAGAAGGGAAGCATTGTCAAAAACTGTTTTCTTGAGGATTCTTGGGCTGTTGTCCTTGCAGAATGGCCTTTTCTCAAGTAGGCTACTGCCACAACCTGCCCACAGTACTAGGGCACCTCCTCAAAATTCTCACATACATGTGTCAAGCCAGCCTGGATCCCAGACCCACCCAACAGGGCTTGCTAAAATTAATTCCAGAACTCAAAGAAAATCTCAAGTCAGGGTGAACTGGAGGGGCTACATGAATTAAATTCCTTGCCACATGTGTATTATCTTCTAAATTTTAGTCTCCTGTATTTTTTATTAAGAGTGAAAATGGATGGCTGGATTTTAAGAAGCATCAGATATTCTAGTCTAAGTCCACTGTGATTTTCAGGACTGACCTTTACAACTGTTAGTTTGGCCAATACTTGTTTCATTAAAGAGGGGGCCGTGACTAGGACGCGAAGTTACCACTTGCTTACTTGCTGCCTCTGGGGGAACTACATTTGCCTTGATTCCCCTCCAGGCATGTGGTTTGAGTTACCTTGGCCAGCAACAGACACTGGGGCCCAATCTGCAATGTGTCTGTATTAACTTCACAAAGTTTTACGTATGGAAAGCATTTGGGGCTGTGTCTGTCTCGGTTGTGGGGACAGGTGGGGCACAGCCGGCAGCTCCGCTCTCAGCTGCCAGACTGCAAGGAGACGCCCTCGCCTCCTTCCTCAAGGTGTTTCCAATATAAGAGGCACATTTCCTTCATTAGAAATAAAGCAAACACAGATTGATGATGTCATGGGGTTTCTCAGGAAAAGAGGTAAACAGTCTTCAGAAGTACTCAGAGATCCCCTTTGATGCATGTCTGAGTGGGGCTGGAATGGGGAGAGAAGTGTATTTTCAAGGAGAAGCAATAGGTACCACACTATTCCACCATTTAAGCCTGGCTCCCAAACCAGAGAGGGTAGGATATGGCCTGCTTGGCTTACATCAGAGACCATCAGTACTTAAAGAGATAAAGAATGCAATATCCCTATTTTTCAGGTGAGGGCACGGAGCCCATGGAGGCTAAAGAACTCAATGGGCTTACACAACAGTCCAGACAGAGCTGGAGCTAACCTGCGATTCCTAACCCCACTCCAGTGGCATATTTCATTCCACATAACATCTCAACGATTGAATTTGCATGTGATCATAGGGTTTGAAGCTTTAAGGCAATGGTTCTTGTGGTCATTTGAATTATGTACCCTAACATAGACATGTTCTTACTCTTAATCCTTCTTCCTATGGGTGTGAGTAAACAGGACTTTTTGAAGATGTTATTATTAGTTGAGATGTGGCAAACTGAATCAGGGTGGATCTTAATCTGTGTTACTGGAAGCTGGAAGTCAGTGGAAACTGCAAGAGTAGACTCAAGGCGAGATAGATCACCACATAATGGAAGGCAGACATGCAAGGCTAGCAACCCCAAGAATTGCTACAAGCTGGCATTGGAACATGACAAACTTTGGGGAGAGAACATGGCCTTGCCTATGCTTGGATTTGGGACTTCAAGCCTCCCAAACCATGAGACAATGAGTGCCCATTGTTTGTGCCACCCCATAGTGTGGTGTGGCCATAGCTGCCAAGCATTAAGACAGTTGCCAACCTAAATTCATGTTATGAACACCTCAGATGCTTTGTAAAAACACTAATACTCAGGCTCCACATCCTGAGATTCTGATTTAATGGGTCTGGCCTGGAGCCCAGCATGGGTATTTTTTTTTTAATAGAAGAATGGTAACATCAGTTTATCCATAATACTCAAATACTAGATACAACCCAAAAGTTTACCAATAAGAAAATGGACAAATTGTGGCATATTTAAACAGTGGAGTACCATACAACAACAAAAAAGAACTACTATGTATGTAGCAATGGCAGATTTCAAAGGCATTATGTTGTGCGAAAAAAACCAGGCACAAAAGAGTACTTACATGACATTCAAAAACAAGCAAACTAATTTATGATATAGAAGTCAGAATAGTGGTTACCTTAGATGAGGATGGTGATAGTACACATGTCCAACAAAGAACATGGCTATATTTAAAAGCTCTCCTAGATCACCATAGCTGAGAGCCACCACTTTAAAAATATAAAGATGAGAAAGGATTGTGGGCTCTTTTTTCCAGGAGCTCACAGGAAGATGCATAAAAACTCCAAGTCTTCCATGTCAGGTGCTATACTAGAAGGTCGAAGAAGAATGCAAGTATGAGCCTGACTGAGCTACTCTGAAGACTATTGCTACTATTTATTCCTCCTAAGCAAAGCTTGCTTCCCTTTCAAGGCCTATCTCAAGTCACTCCTCCTCCATAAAGTCTTTTAAGGAGGCTCCAAATATGACTGACATACTTCTTCTCTGAACATGTACAGAGCACCCAGGCTGTTGGCAAACACATTATATACTATCTCTACTGTTATGCTATAATAATCATGAAATGAAAACTTCTACTTATTCAGTGTATACAATGTGTCAGCCACTCTGTTTTTCATATCTTGTCAACAATATTCCCAGGAGTTCTGCGATGTTGGTATTAATACCAACCCAGATTAAGAAACTGAGGTTCATAGATGTCAAGTACCCAAAACAGACAGCTGGTAAGGATATATGAATACAGGTCTGTGTGCCTCCAAAATCCATGGGCATAATATTATATAAAATATAATCAACATTCTTTCTTATAGCATGTAATCCTGATATATCATTTTCCATACTATAAACTACCTTGATGCTCATTCTTTTATTTAATCCTGACTACAGCCCACTATTAACTTTCTTTGAAAAATAAAGGGATGAAGTCCAAAAAAGTTAGGTAAAATGCTTAAGGTCCCATAGCCCGGCCATGAACCCGAGTGTTCTCATTCTAAGTGTAGGACCTTTCCACAGCTCCTATTATCACATGCCAAGCTCTGTTCCTTGCTGACCTGAAATCCCTTAAGGGTCTAGCCTATGTTTTATGCTGCTCCAGTATCCTTCTCAGATCCCAGATATGCAGCTTAATGCAGCCAATGGATACCATTGGGTTGACAAGAAGCAGCAAGAATCTTCTGATGAGGTACTCTGGCCCCACAGCCCTGGAGAGTAAAACCCTACCAGTTCTTTTGGGGCTGGGAAGAACAGCTGAGGAGAGATGGCTGTGGGTTATTTTTTAGTGCCATGACTGAGTAACTGTTATGGAAGAAAATTATTAATCTCCCATTCACTGTCATTGATTCTCAAGTATCTGCTTCAGAAATGTTCATCAGCTAATGTAAGCAAATGGTAATGGTGAATTGAGTGACTTGTCCATGACCACAGAGAGAAACACTGGAAGAGAGAAAGACATCTTCCAACTGCCTTCCCCAAAAGTTTCCAATTTGAATCCTAGTTATCTGCCTATGACAAAGCAGTATCTTATTTAGTTTATTTATTTATTCAAATTCCATCTCATTTCTCTAGATGGGAATGCAAAGAGATATAGTAAGTAATTTAAAACATAAATAAGTGAAGACAACTAAGGCTGGGGAAAATGTAAATATAAAATGTCAAGTCCAAGGAAAAATACTTTATTAGTCAGAGAGGAAACATTGCCTAAAGCCCAAAAGACTGCAGAACGTTTAAAATCAACCTTCCATGCATGAGGTTTAGTCTATGAGATATTTTTAAGGGCTCAGTAATTCCTGTGAGATTTTACTCCATGCAAGATGATTAAAACAATGAAACTATAGAATTTCTTCCCAGGATGTGGTCAGCACACAGTATTCAAGCATCTTTGGTTAAATGGGATACGTGCATTCCAAGTCTAACATTGCCAAACAAACCACGTCAATGCTTTGTACAGAACAGGACTTTTATTTCAACAATAAGTGTGAATCATCTGATTCATGACCATTCATTCATTTAAAAAAATATTGTGACAATAAATTATCTGCCAGGAACTGTGCAATGCACTGGAAATTCAAGGGCATGTAAGACATGGACCCTTTCATAAAAGTCTTCTCTCTCCAGAAGAGGAGACAGACTTGTCCATTTTTAATTTGTAACTATAAATCGATAAATAAGGGATTGCAGAAGCAGAGATGGGGGCAACTATTTCACTGAGATTGGTGGGGTGTATCTTATCCTCTCACCAATACCTATCTAGTTACAAAGCTGCAGTTTCTGGAATGAGGACAGACCCTTAATCAAGTATATCTACAGGGGTAGTAGAATTACCCACACTTGCTAAACATCTCCATGGTTCTGGTTTGATTGCGTGGAGAAATAAGGCAGGCAAACATCAGCAGCACCTGTTTACACATGGTGGCCAGAAGAAAGCTGATGGAAAAAGGTGAGAAAATCTGCAAAGGTTGTAGCGAAATCTTTTGTAATATCAAGAGCAGTGAGACTAATTTTTTGGCATGGGGTAGGCATACTGTAAATAGTAAGCCTCTATATAATAAAGGAGACTTCAGATCAAAATCAGATTCCTAGCAGAGTATTCATCCTTTCAGACTCCCGATGATCACAGTTAAAACAAAAATCAAGCACCTTGAGACAGATTAAAAATGGAAAGTTTGTCTGCCAGTGACGAGCACCAAAACCTGGAAGCCAGCAACCAAAAGGGACCAGATATTTCAGCTCTTCAGAGAGTTCTTGTGCCTGACCCCCAAATTTGGTGCATCCCCTTCTGGCAGATCTGGTTGAAGAATGCTTTAATGGCCATAAAAGAATTAGTATGGATGCTGAAAAATTGTACAAAGAAATATGAGGAAATACAATCTTCATACTAGAATTTACTGTGGTTAATTCCAGTATGTGTATCTGGAGAACCCCCAAAGCAAGGCTTCATGGAAAATTGACACATGCCAGGTGCTAGCCCAAGGCAGGTGCTGACTTCCTAGGTTCTCTTAAACAAAGGCAGCAAGGTAACTTTTAAAGAAAATAACTTTTCATTTTCCAACTTATATTGACCCATAAGTTGGGGAGTTGGAAAAAAAAGCAATTAAAAAAAGAGCCTAATAAATACTGAAGGATGTTTCATGTCTCAAGGAATCATATAAAAGGGAGAGTCTTAAAGGGAAGTGTAAGGCCTTGTGATAAAAAAAAATGAAGCCACCAGGAGCTATGAAGATTGAATCTATGAAGACATCTAAGTGTCTATGAGCAAAGGTGTGGGGTGAAGAGCACAAGCCCTGGTGCAACACACTCCCTGGGTTTGAATTCCAGCTCCTGCATTATATGACTTTTGGCAGGTTATTTAGCCTTTCTGCAGCTCAGTTACCTCACTTTAAAAAGGTGAAAATAATGGTACCCACATCACAATTCTCTATCTTTCCATATCAGATTAGATTGACTCTAAACCTCTAGTCTCCTCATTCCACCCCCTCGGATCTTATAAGAATCTCAGGTCTTACTGGGTGCCAGGAAACAGGGGAAGGCCTAGTCCTTAGTCCCAGATGGGCGCCTTTGTTTCCCAGGCCCCCAGATTTCCAGATATCTGTCTTTCTATATGAGGCACACATGCCCTCCCAGTTATCCGTTCGCCACAAGCTAAACTACAGGGGGGAAGGGCATCACTCTCAAGACCTTGGTACTTGTCAATAACTCCCTATACATCCAGATGCCCCACCAGGTGCTGCCACTCAGTGGAATGCACCACCTCTTCACAATGCCTTCTTAAGAAATCCAGATCTTTCCAGCATTCAGTCACTGAGCTCCTCAACCCCCAGAGACCCTCTTTCTCTTGACAATCCAGCTCTATCTAGCCTTGCTGCACCAAAATTTCAAAACAAAAGCTCATTAAATCTACTCTGGGGCAAGGGAAATCCAGCCTTTTCCTAGTATCACCAACTTATGTTTATTTAGCTTTTACAATGAGTGCTGTAGCAAACATTTTGCAAGAAATATTGTCCGTGATCCCCATAAGAGCCATACCTAGTAAGAAATATTGCTCTCTCAGTCAGATTACTTCAAAAATAAAGCTTGTGTATTTATTTATATACACATGATAGAATTTTATTCAGTCATGAAAAGGAGTCAAGTCCTGATACATGTGATGACATGGATGAACCTGGAGGACACCATGTTGTGTGAAATAAGCTGGACGCAAAAGGATAAATATTGTATGATCTCACTGATTTGAAACAATTCGAATAAGCAAATTCATAGGTCAAAATCTAAAGTACATATTACCAGGGGATGGGGTGGGAATAGGAATAGGATGTTAAGGTTTAAAATGTACAGTTCCTATTTGGAATGATGGAAATGTTTTAATAATGGATGGTGGTCATGGTAACACAACATCGTGAATGCAATCAACAGCACTGAAATATATACTGAGCGGGATTAAAGGGGAAGTGTTAGATTGTATATATAGTAACAGAAAATTAAAAAAAAAAATCCACGGAACTACATTACACAAACAATGAGTCCTAAGTTAGATCATGGACTTTAATAGTGCAATTACGAAAATGTATTATCATCAATTATAGCAAATGTTCTACACCAATGCAAGGGGTTAGTAGGGTGATATATGGGAATCCTGTATTTCATGCACAATTGTTCTGTAAGCCCAGAGTTTCTCTAATAAAAAAATAATAATAAAGCTGGAAGTGGATTGCTAAGGAACTAGCCCTGAGGGAATGGAGCTAAACCAGGTTAGACCCCAGGGCCTAGACTTCAATCACCATACCCCTCTACTTTCCTCCATCAGATTAATAAATGAATTCGGTAGGCAACTTTCTCCTTTACTGTGAGGGCCCTACAGCAGAAAATAAGGTACAAGTGAATTCATCAGGTTAACTTGCCCGAATGATGCCAATTATATCCCAAGAATGACAACAGATTATGTTGTGGAAGTGATGCTCTCTCAGCAGTGGGCAAACCCTGTGACAGTCTGGGGTGCTGCCTGGAGGCTTATTGATTCTCTTTGTAAAGTGGAAGAGCAGTGGATTTGCCCAGGATAATTCCAGGAGCATCTTCCTCGTTCTGGGTATCATTATGCATGGAGAAGAGGCTCCCTGCGATGGTCCTCTGAGAGTGTACCCTCTTGCTGTCACTGCATCCTGGGGATCTCCCTTTTCCTTGGCCTGCAGAAGAGCCCAGTGTGCATGTGTGGGTGGGGGTGGGGGGGGTCTTAAAAAATGTTTCCTATCCCCTAATAACTGTTCAAACTACTATCCTTACCTTCCTTTACCGTCAAACATCTTAAAAGAGAAATCACCATTCATTGTCTTTATTTCTTCACCGACCATTTTTCACCACCTAGAATCCAGTATTTGCCATATTTTACATTTCAGCATCTCTGAATTAGGAATGTCTTACATCCAATGGCATCTTGACAATACTTTAACTGGCAATATTTTTTGTTTTAAAGTACTATATAAAATGGTGCATCTTTCAACTGGTGGCATCTTAGATTCAATGAAACACATGGTGCCTAATGCACAGTAGAAACAGACTACATTAGAACCTCCCCAAGGGCAGAAATAAGGAACTGTTCCTTATTTATCTTGTACTTCTACCTCCACACACAACGTACTTAACAGTAATGCTAGGTCTGCTGAGGACATATGTCTACTAGATGTAAGCTATATGTTAAATTTATACTGATCACTTTGAGGAAGAAACAGAACCATAAAACAAAGTTCTGACAATCAGAAAGACTTTTCCAGTTATCTTTACTACCACCAAAAATTTAATTAAAGTCCCAAACTCCTGAACCATATTTATTTACAAATATTTTATTTGTAAAGATATTTAAGTCCATATTGCCAGTTTATACAAGTATGAAACCATCCACAATACCTAAATATATTTTGACATTAACATTATGCAGTTAGAAAGTATTCCTGCTATTCAGAACATGTCGTCATATAGCTTTAGAAAACATAAAACTATTAGCTGGTATAGCAAAACAACATGAAGAAAATATTTTGATCTGTCCTATGGTATCTTATGGATTACTTTGCTTAAAAATCTTATTTTTATCTAGTTTCAGACCAAGTAGGTACCTCATAAAGAAAAACAGATATTGCTTCTTTATGTGATTTAGAATATGGTCAGAACTTGGCTGAGTGTCCATTGAGCGGCATTTGCCATTAATGGCTCACGTCCATTCTTACAAGTCAGTGTGCATGCCAAACCCATTGTTAAGTAATTTTAATATCTCCCCCCAACTGCCTGGCTGGGATCCCTGAGTAATTTACTATTTCTCAATCACCATTTGATGAAAGTGACATCATCTTGAGAACATTGGGTAACAGGAATTTTATTCCAGAACTTTCCTGAGGATGCTCTGGAGTCAGTATAATTTCTGTTCAATCTCTGTACATCACCTTATATTTATATATCTATGTGGGCTGCACACTGAGAAGTGATTTTCAGGAAAGGGGACCAGGGGTATAATTATCACCCATCAAAGAAACATCCGTATGTTCAGTGGTCGATGCTCGCACTTACCTAGAAGAAGGCAGAGAGTAGAAAAACAATTATAACCCCAAGGTGTGAAAGGACTAGATTTCTCCTTGACCATTACTGTACTTCCAAATTAAGTTAACCATCATCTCTCCATGCATCCTGGTTCTTTACGATTTTTCTGTATTGTTCCAGGGTTCTAGTTCATTAAAAATTTAAATTTGTCCTAATAAACCTTACCAGAATCTGAATTCGCATAGCCAAAGATTTCTAGCCAACTAATCTTTTTTATTTTTTTTAATTCTGGACGTTTACGTATGCAGCTGCAAACTGATTTGCATTCTGCACCAGTTACAGGAATACATCTTCCAAGAAGTTTTGAAAACTGATAGCTTCAGACCTACAGACTAGCCCTGCATGGCCCTTCAAATCTTTTGCAATGAGCATTTTAAAACACATGGGTGATTTTGTTCTGGCTTCCAGGCAGTTCGGTGAAATGCTTATGCTAGACAATTGCAAAAGTTTATGATTTCTCACTAAGGAATGAAATATGACACAGTAGAGCAAAATGCAGGCATTTAACACCAGATGTTACTATAAAAACTGGAAAATTGTGGCTCCACATGGTTACTTGACATTGGACCTGTAAAAGCCCATCACAAAGTCTGCAATGCATAGTCAGTTCTGGCTTCTTTCCCTATTAAACTTTGTGCTTAATTTTTTAATGTAAAATAATAATTCTGAGTGGTTTAACTTATAGTACATCTTATCAATCTTTTTTGTGTGTACACACACTAACGGAGTTATGCAATTTCTTACCATAAAAATCAGAAGTCCAGCCTTTTCTGATTTGTTAAATTTCCTAGCAATTTTGATAAATAGTTTTAGGCTTGTCTATTTCCCTCAACTGCACTCTATCGTCTCTACATCAACTCCATAGAGCGCTCAGGTAAAGGAAGGACATTCAGGGGTATTCAAGAGGGAGAAAGAATACCTGAAACACATATTTCAAAATGACTTTCTCCCTGAATCTGCAATTGAGAAGTTGAATGCATGTTTTAGGAAAATGGACCACTTAGAAATCCCAAGTCTCTGAGGAGAGCTTGGCATGGAGTGGGGAGCTGTGGGCAAGAAGCTCCGGATTTGGTGTCAGAGCAAAGCCTCAATTTCCTCTTCTTAAAATGAGTTTAACATGAAATGTCCTGACCATTTTATAGGGTTGTTGTAAGGCTCAAAGGATACAGTTTATGCAAAACTGATAAATACTTTGAAAAATTGCACTATAAGTATGAAGAAAATTGCTCAAGCTCTGCTGTTTCAACTTGAATCCTGAGAGACTGAGGTCCAAGGAAACTCCTCTAAGTCCAGGGACAGGGTAGAGGGGACTTTAAAATAGCCCTCTGCTTATTGGGCTTGTATGAGTACATTACCTTTGCTTCTGTATATGTTTGCTTTCTAAAACCCACAGAAAGGAAAAGAGAGTGTGGTGATAAGAGCTTAGCAAATCATTAGCAAGAAATCCAGTGTGTCCAGCTGGCCCAGGCAAGGCAAGGCCATAGGATTTAGTACCTCTGGATAAGGTGAGGGACACCCAGGAAGCAGCATACCGGGGGCTATTGTGGAGAAATACAAACAATACAAGAGGCAGACCCAGCCCTCAAGAGAGCACCTCAAGAAAGAAAAGATTCGATCTTTCTCACTCTCTCAATAATCAAAGACACTTTCAAGTACAAGGTGGACAACACTGACCATTACATATCATAGAATGAGAGAACCAGAAAGGGGCATAGAGATCACCCTGTTTGATTGGGTGAGAAAACAGGCCTGCAGACGTCAGTGACCCACCCTAGTTCCCACAAGGCACAGGCATTGCTGCGATAAGAAGCCAGAGCTGCTGGAACCACTTTCCAATAAGTTTTTCTTGATCTCACAAGGACTGTGAAGGATGTTTGGTGCTAAAGTCTTAAACATAATCTTTTTTTTTTCCTTTGAAGGATTAAGTTTAATTTTCAGAGTCAGATCACACATCCAGAGACATATAACTGGAAACCCTTTACTCTCTCCCTCTTTTCTTCCTTCATTCCTTTCTTTCTGTTTCTTTTATCCCTTACTCTTTTTTTCTTTGCTTTAAAGGTATGTATACCTGGAAGCAGATGGGAAAGACAAATATAAATCAGAGAAATAGGATTTGCAATTGCCTATAATAGCTCAAAATGTGGGCCATGACTTTAAAAACTCAAGTTACCAACTTAAGTCCCAAATCTGGGTGGGGAGGAGGGGTAGGTTTTTGCTATCCAAATAATCAGATAGTATTTCTGTAAAATTAAAATTTTATTATTCCCCCAGAGCCCTGTCATCCCCACCTACCCCTCAATCTTCTCATCTTCGGGTTTAAAATAAACCCTGGCATTTGTGAACAAATGATCTTGCAATAGGAGTGTGAGCTTATTTGGATCTCAGGGCACCAAAGTAAACTGATAATGTGTTTCTTTCACAATCATCCACATTATCTATTTATAAACAGTCTTGTTTAATTTGAACTGAATTTGCAAACTTGGACCATTCCTAATATTTTCCATCCCTTACACACAGGTCAAATTGGTGGATTTTATTCTTGACTTTGAGCCTAAGAATGAAATACGTTTTCTTCCAGCATATAAAGGGGAGAAGACAAATGTAACAAAAGTGCTCCCCAGTGACTTCTCAATAAAGGACAGACAAAACAGCAAACACCGATTAGCACCAAAACATTTACTAAAAGTTTCAAATCTTTCAAAAATGTTACAAAAAGCAAGCAAACATAATGAAACTAATGACAAATTAGATATTTAAAACTAACATCTGGGCTAGTCTTGGCAGATATACAGGGGAGTAGGGAACTATCTAGGATCATTTACTCTGGTTAATGCACACTTAAATGAAACTTAACTCATCATCTATTCATATGAGAATTACATTTTTAATGGTTTGAGAATTTGTGTTTTGACAGTCTTCAAACAACCAGGTGAGGTAGGCAGTATATCCTTTTCCCCAAGAAGAAACTGAGACTCAGAGAAGCTACATTACTTATGCAAGGTCACAGAGACAATAAGTGACAGAGCTGGGCTTGGAGCACAACTTTGCCTGAATCCTTTTACAGGAAATGCACTAGTGATTCATAGATGGACATAAAATTTGGGTTGGGCAATCTCCAAAAAAATTAACCTCATTTACATATGTTTATATATTTGAATTATAAACATGACAGCTGGGTATCAAAAGCAACTAACTCTAAAAATCTGAGCAGTTAAATAGCAATTAAGGCAACAGTTTATTAATTTGTTTGGTTTCAAACCTTAACTTTCTAAAACTGGAGATGTCAAAAGTATTTGGCCGTAGACTATACGGAATACTATCATTAAGGTGGGAAATTCCAGTGCTTTGCTGAATCTATCAATGGTTCTGGATGACATTGAGGAAATTCTATTGAGGGTATTACAAAGGCCTTTGAAAAGAATATAGGATAATTATTAGAGAGGTTGTCTTTGATTTCATGAGCATGTCTATAAATGAGTTTGAGAGTTTTTTAAATAAATGCAACCAAATTATCAGCCTACACTACTGTAAAGATACTCAGTTTACTCCTTCCCTAGACATCTACGGAGAGAAAAATGAGGAACACCAACATGCATTTCTATTCTCCAGCCATGGATGTGTTGTCCTGACTGAACAGCTGGGTAGACATTAAGACAAGCTGCCCTTAGTGTGAAAGCACCCTGGTGCATGTTGTAAATCTTGAAAGAGCATCTTGGAAAGGGCTGTTCTTACATATACATGTTTATCTGCCAACAAGCATGATTTTCAGCTGAGCTATATAACCTTTGCAATGTACCTTTCTATTCACCTGGAGACCCACTCAAAATATACGTGGATTTACAAATTTTTCTCCCTAAATGAGTTTCTAAAGTTTAAGGTCAGTTGTTATTGTATTGTGTTTTAATTGAGGATTTTGCCCATCAAATCAGAACTAGATAGTGACTGTCGGGCTTGGTCTGTGTGGAGAACACCCCTTCTTGCAGAGCATTGGCAGCTGTCTGCCAGATTTAAGTTAAGTGAGACAACTTGCCCCATTCCTAGCCCCTGTTCCCAACCTCTGGAGCCAGCTGAATTTCAGCTCCAGCTGAAGTGAAAAGATAACTATGTGGTTCAAACTCATCTTGACTCATAGTTTCACTGTTTTATCCTGGCTAAAGCTGTTCACTGTATCTGTGGTTTTCTTACATAAATTTTCAATCCAGCTAGTGCTATTATATGGTGTCTTTTCCAACCCTGGCGCTGAGGGTGATTTTTTAGCTCGCATATTTTTTCCAGATGTGATAAGCTCTCCATAGCCCTCTTGGTGTGCAAAAGCATATCCAGATCTCCTTGAGCTTGACCTGCGGGCCTGAGGCCTTCGGCTTCTTGGGAGCCTCGCTTTCTTTTGAGCCTTCTGCCTTTGGCGGATCTAGAGAGGAAGTAGACCCAGAGTGAGATGATGCATTCAAACAACAGACCTCAGCAGTGGGTCAGTGTGTAAAGCCTTTCAGGTAAAACAATATCACAATAACAAAACACTTTCATTGCAAAGCAAAGTTTTGGTTCCCAGCCTACAAAAGAAGTTTTCCATCTAAAAGACTACCTTGGACACTAGTCAGTTATTGTTCATGCTAAGAGACTATTAAGTTAATGAGAAATGTTAAGACAAATGTCATTATCATCTCTATCTCATACATCCATCTTAAATAAATAGGCACATACTTTCGTACGAAAAGATTCTCTAATATGCACTACCCAAACTCAGTCAGTTTCTAATACCTTCTAGTTCCATTCCCCCTAAACAGGTCCTTTTATCTCTCTTTTAGAGAATCTCACTATCCAGTAGTCATTAGTAAATGTACTAGGAGAAAATTTAGAATGAAGACTGAGAGTCAGAACTTTCCAACTCTTGTGGTAGGTCAATGTACCATGAAGACTTTCAAGGCTTTGTTTTCTTTTGTGTTTCTAGTGGCCTTTTGAAGGGATCAACATCATGTGAGGGGGTTTTCAACATTTCTTGCATTTCATTGCACAGTTGAAGAGAAAAAGATACCAGATTTGGTGCAAGTGTGCCCACTGTTCTCTGATTAGGTTGATCTCTTGGAGTCTGACTTTCACGCCAAGGGAAAGCCTTTAAAAAGCAGAAAATCACAATCTGACCCAACATAGGAAGAAATAAACATCTTTTTCCTTCTTTCAGCTCATCCATCATTTTACTGGGTAGATGTAGGAATCAGCTCACAGGGCCAAAGGGAAAAAGGACAGGTACAAGAGGGCACTCTGGGAATCATTTCAAATGCAATCTTTTCATACTTTGGCTTCAGATTGTGAAGGGACATCATAATAAGGAAAGTTCTACCCCATTCCTCCCAGCTTCATGGGCCTGGCCACTCGCCACTCATTACATCAGTGTTTTTCTCCTCCTCATGATTTGGGTACAAATATTTGTCTCCCCTTCCTTTCTCCTTTTCTGTTTTTGTCTGGTTTCTTACCTAATCTGACATCATCTTGCTTACAATCCTCTTCTCCTCAAACAGCAAAACACGTTCTGCCAATTTCCTGGCTTAGATATTTCTATAGGCTATTCTTTCTACTTTCCTTTCCTTCTAACTTCATCCTTTCCAATCTATCCATGAAATTGCTGTTCCTTTCCTTAAACTGTCCTGAAGGTCACCTCTTCCCAGGTTCCTGGATTTGCTACTATATTTTTACAGAAAGCTAGAGCCCCTTCACCTGTTACCATACCCATCTCTTTTTTACTGTATCTGTACTTACTAATCAAACCAATAACATTCCCTATGGCTTGCCTTTGCCTTGGAATAATTGTTTAAAATAATGTCAGTGTCTTCTTCAAAAATTGACTTTTAATTTAACCCAACTTAACTTCTCATTTTTGACTCCCCACCCACATTTAGTCTAGATGTCTGACAGCATTGTAACTCCTGGGGCTAGTGCATTAATTTTATGGACAGTCTCATCTCTGATTAGGAGTTTGCGGATGGGAACTTCATTAGCCCATCTCCAGGCATCAGTTCTTCAATCAGACAGAGAAGGACACCACTCAAAGAGGCAGGAACCAGCCCTCCAATTACTTATCAGCATTGTTACATACCTGATCAGTCAGGGTTGGGTATAAATCCACTTTCAAAAATCTGAATGCCACCACGGGCATAACTGAAGTCACGGTCGTTAAGAGAACCACAAGCCAGATTAGCTTCTCAGTTAAGGAATGTCCTGCGTTTCCTGTCATTAAAGAAAAATGTGTGTTCTGGTCATAAATGGGACTGAATTATTGAATTAATCTCTTCATCTATTCCTGTAAGGTGACTTTTTTTTTTTTTTTTTGAAATGGTAAAGTTCAGACTACCTACAGAATCACTGGGTGTTTTCCCCAATATATAGTATGTTCAGCAGTGAAGAGGAGAAGGCAAAAATTGGTAAGATCACCCTTGAGTACTTCTTGGTGGGCTAATAATCACTTAGTAATTGCCAGCCCAAGTCAAGCTAAGTCCTCCTTTACTCCTGAAGCACAGGTCTCTCATCCATCCTCAAGACCCCTTGACTACAAAGCAACCATTCATTTTTACAGGCATATTTACTCTTATTGACTCAAATAAAAACTATCCCATTTAAACTGTAAAATATATGTCCTGGATAAAAGCATAATCTCAAATAATGTTCTTGTTCACTGGCTATGTTTGTGAAAATAGCATGCCTATTACTGGGAGCCTGCTGATGTAGCCATCCAAAGGGCTACTGCAACAGAGCAGTGAAATTGATTTTCAAGTCAGTTTCCTTACTTTATACTCACACCTCATATACTGTGATGTTTGTTTAAACAAAGCAATAAAGGTCAGTAAGTCAGACTGACAAATTCCATGGGAAGATGCCAACTCCATTTATATCACCAAAATAAACATTTGACCCTGTTAGTTTTCTAGGGACATACAATGACACCTCCAGAATTACCCAGGTCCCCTCTCCCAGTGCTAGAGTGTTAACACCAATCGAATTGGCTTTGGATAGGAGGGTTTGGCTACTGATTGGTAGGTCTGCTTTTTCTGGTTTGGGTGGGTAGAATCTGCCTCCCCAAAAGCAGCTGATTCCAGTTGCCTTCAGACATGGGCAGAAACAAACTTGACTCAATAAATTAAATGTCTCTTTGAGCTCTTTGAAGCTCAGTAACCCCAGGCATGGCTGGAAAAACAAGCTTCACTTGAAAACCACACTCCTGCTTGCTGCTGGCTACTAAGGGAAAAGAAAATTGAACCCCATTGTTGATCTAACGTTTGAAAAGTTTCATTGGAGCTCAGTAATTAATTCCTGGAATGGTATTTGTTTAGCTGGAGAGAGTGGCCTCCACACAAACGACTTTCTCCAGTGGAGACGTTCCAGTCTGATTATGCATATTAGAATGCTCTTTTAGGACGGAAACTGTTCTGGTGAATGCACTGAACTTTCAAATCTGGCAACAATAATGACAAAAAAACTTAAAATAGCTTTTATGTATTTCTTTCCTAATATGCTTATTCTTGTTCATAACCAACATGTCTCTATGTGGTTGGAATTTTTTGGTAAACAAAGTAGTAACATTACATATTAAGTAAGAGTAGTACAATCTAAAGATTTCCATGTATATGCAGGGCAAGGTAAAAGTTGAAGAACAATATTTTAAAGCATATGTGTCCATTTAAATGGAATTATAGTTTCAGGTGTCTTTGCATCAACTCGAATGTATAACCCCATAGTTGCTTCCATTTTCCAATCCTACATGAAGCAATCTTCTAACACTTGTCTTTCTAGACTGGGTTCCATAACCAGTGGATACAACTCTATCATTCTTGACTGATTGGGCTCAAGAGGGTTGTCACTATGTGTCTCTCTTTTCCACAGTTTTGTGGGATGAATTCAGAAGCATCACCATTTCCAACTTCTCTCACACTTATTCTTTAAAAAGTGTATTAATAACTCCCTTGTGTAAAGCTTAGTGATTTTTGCTGAGAATCATTTTGAAATGTCATGTAAAAAATGGTAGTAGACTCCACTGATAGACCAGATGTACACATCATAGAATCACAGGTTTTTAAAGGATTTTAAGGGACCCTTTGCTTTTCAACTGATACTCAAATCCCTCTGCAATGTTCCCAACCAGTAATCAAGCCACATTTGCTTTAATAATAATAATCACCATCATCATGATTAACATGTGTTGAAAAAGTACCACATGCCAAGTTACATACTAAGCTCTTTGAATGCATTATCTCATTTAATCCTCACAAAATTTCAATGAAAATAAGAACTATTAATATTTCCAATTTACAAGTGAAGACATTAAGGCCTGGAAAAGGGTAGAAACTCAAGTTTCTGCACCATAAGCGGTGCAGCTAGCATTTGGACGCTGGCTAACTTCAAGGCCTACTCTTCATGCTACTTATGGACTAGCATCCCACCATTTTTAGAAGGCTCTAAACTATGCATCATTTATTTCTTATCTAAATTCAAGAAAGTTCCAGGGGTGAACTTTGTCTGAGATGGTGGTGGTAATTTGGCGTAAAAGGGAGATTCCAGTGTTCTTTTCTCTTCCCTCTACTGTACATAAACTTTTCACAGGCCTTGAGGCAGCCCAATATATGTGCTATGCCTCTTATCCACAAAGGGTCAGCTTACTACATCTGAGTTCTTGGGAACCTATAAGCTGCCATCACAACAACTCTTCTGCTTCTATTGGAGACAGCAGAAAATAATCTTTTGGATCCCCTATCAAGCCTGGAAGACTACAAATGCCTGGCTCAATCAATTCCTGAAGGCAGAATCACTAGTCATCCCCAGTCCATAATGAAAATAGGTTCAAGGACAAATAAAGACCAGCATCACACTAGGCCCCACTAGACAGTAGCACTCACTTACCAACAAATGGAAACTGGTTTGGGAAGATCTCAAAGATACCTTTACTGTGCATTGCAAATAAAATGGAGAAATAAGTGGCAATGCTGCCCCAGATGAAGATGTGATTAATGACAGTCCAGTAACTGGTATCCAAAGCTATCTGTAAATAAAATAAATCGTAAAAAGGAGGTCTCTGAGGATTATAAAGACATCATTTTACTGAATGATGTTTCCCCAGAGTGGTTCTTTGATAATGTGGTTGCACCTTATTTGCCTCTCAGAGGGCCCATGTAGTCCAAGTGAAGGATTGCGTCTCTAGATACTCTCACTTTCTGTACATTCTGGGGGATTCACTTGACTTGACAGTTCAGGTAGCCAATTGACTTTAGAACCTGTATCTCCCAAACCATTATATCTCTTAAGATTGGGTCTGAATCAGGAGATAAAATGTTAAACTTATTTTTGGTGAGAAATAAGATGGGTAAATGGTTTATAATTTCAAAGTTATTTTCTAAATTGCTCTCAAAACTTTTCTATTAAGGAAAAATTTATTTGTGTGCTGTGCAAGTGCAACATGTTGTAATCTGTACATACATTCCCAAAGACCATTTAGCACATGCATAAGGTGTTTTACACGAACATTCCAAATCATTTTGATAGTCCTTTCTCTTAAATTTCTCAAATAATAGTAAATAAAATCCTTAATCTTCTTTGGACATAAAATTCAGAAATTGCGATTCATGGAAACCCAAGAGCATGTACAGAAGCCCTTCTAACCTCCAATAACTAGTTTGACAACTTGGTTGAAAAAAGAGTGGTCTGCTATTGGGGAGCCAAGAAACCACTGATGAATATGAACCCTTGAATTCTCCAAGGAAAGAAGCAGGTCCTGGCATCATTATTTGCCTCTCAGAGGGCCCATGTAGTTCAAGTGAAGGTTTGTATTTCTCGAGAAGCCTGGGGCAAGGCTACAAATTTCTCAGCTGCCTAAGGGGACCCTACTGTACAATGAATAACTTCATTGTACATATATTGTCCCTCAATATATGGAGAAATACTTCCTCTTTCTGCTTGAAGTTTACTGCCCTTTAAAATGCTACCCCATTATAAGGGTGTCAACAGCATTGGATGTAAACTGCAGGGTTTATAAGAAGACAGCCTTTTCTCTCTTCAAGAGACTTTGAGAACAGAGAGCCTTGCCATCCATGATTCAGCAAAGAGATGCTGGTTTTCCAGTTTATTTGGCTGCTAAGACACTAAACCAAGACCTCCGACTGTGCCTTCTACCACACGTCAGTTTACAATCAACAAGAGTCACTGATAGCCTGCCTGTGTGGGTATGAATAGGCAAAGAAAAATCACCACCAATTTGAGAGTACCCAACTGAGAAAACGAAAACAGGTAGCACCTAATGAAGCAGAACTAGTGAAACAGAGAGATGAGCATTACAATAATTTAAAAATGTAATGAGAACTCTTGAGAAGGTGCCATTATAACAAAATAATTCTGGACCAAGAAGCATTCTTTCTTAATTTAAAAGTCCAACACAGGATGGGGTTCTTGCCTGCCATGCTGGAGTTAAGATATTCCTTAAAAAGGAAAGAGAATCAACCTAACATTAAACTGCTACACTGAAACTGTGATAGAGTGGAACATTTGCAAAACTAAAGAAAAGACTCTGACTCAAGAATCTTATGTTCATCCCAAATATAATTTAAATGTAAAGACAAAAAAAGACAGTTTTTGAGCTCAAAAGTATAATATCTATGAAGCACTTCTGAACAAATTACTCAAAGAAATTACTGCAGCCAAATAAAAATTAAATCAGAACAAAGACCTTAAAATATGGAAAGACAAGAAAATGAAAATGGTGGTGAGCAACAGTTCTTGTAAATTTATAGTTATTTCTAAATGACTAATAATGTGAATATGAGCAATAGTGTTCATTTAGAAATAATTTTGAAAAATTCTAAAATATATCTTAAGAGAGCATTTAACAGCATCCTGGCACTAAAATTTTTAATTACTACCATGCAAGAGGCAGGAAAGGAAAAAGAAAGTAAAAACATTTCCAAGATTGTCTAATTGTCAGTGGATAAGGGAAGGTTTAGAACAGATAGTAAAACATTTGGTGGAGGATAGGGTTATGAATTAATTTTTGCATTAAAATGAAGAGAATCACTAGTAAAAGAGGATTACAGTCACAAAACTTGTAAATTATTCATGGGAAACAGCATATGTAAAAATCATAATTAATGCAGCCAAATAAGACAAAAGAAAAAAAGAAATTTTTAAAGTAGAAGTGAAAGTAATCGCAAGATAGTATGAAAAGAGCAAGAGAAAACATATAAGTTATTTCAATAAAGATGTATAGCTTAAAGTCCTTTATCAGAGGAGGAAAAACTAATAGAATGAGATTTTTAAAAAATAAAAATGAAGGGATGGATACAGGCAGATCCAAACCAAAAAAAAGCAAGAAAAACTCAATATAAATATTAAACCTATGTGAGATTATTTTACCATGAAAATAAATAAAAGACACAAATAAATAAAATCAAGAATGATTATGTACAAAATAATATAGCAACAAATTATATAAGGTAAAGCCTTCTTGAAATACAAGAAGCACTTGATAAGAATCATAATCATAATGGAAAACTTTAATATACTGCTTTCAGAATTTGGCAAGCGTGGAGGCAGAGGTGATGGCTTTTCTGGGAGTCTATGGCTGCCCTTCTGGAATCTAGTTATCAGTGTGATTAGGACCAAGCTCTAAGGGGTGGGAATGGCAGCTTCTTCACTAGCAGCCACATGGTTAGGTGTTGCATCCAGTAGCATTCTGCGAGCTAGGTATGACTCTCCCCGGTTCATTTGTCCTTCCAGAGATTCTGGCACAATCTAATAACTTTCACTAAACTTCTTTTTGCTTAAACTAAAGGAATGTCTGTGTCTGTAACTCCCATCTTATTGGAAAGTAATATGGCAACATGTATGAAAGTTTGAAATGCATATACTCTCTGACACAGCAAGTGAAAACCACAAAATACTCAAAATTAGCAGTTCTGATGCCAGCAATGTAATTTCTAGGAATTTGTCTGACAGTACACAAAATATATGTATAAGTATATGCGTTGCAGCATTCCTTCAACAACAAAATCATAGAGGATTGATGAATAAGTCATTGTATCTCGGTACTGTAAATGTGTATGTAGTTACTAAAAAGATTAAGATAGACTGATTATGTTGATTTGGACAGCTGTCCAAGATATCTAGTTCAGTGAAAAAAGCATATTAGGGGATAATATGCATAACTATGCTCCTTTTTGTTGAGTGTGTGTATATGTCTAAAAGCAAAGAAAAAAAAATATCAAAGGATTTCAACTATGTCGATCATAGTAGTTAAAGACGAGAGTAATGGAAGGAAGAAAAAGATGACTCATTTTATTTTTTACAATTTCTTATAGTTTAAAATGCTTTTTAAAAGTATTTTGTAATTCAAATGTCTGAAAAACCGATATCTTAAAAAAAAATAAGGAAAGAAACTGCTAAAATTTGGTCCATAGCATCAGCAGGACACATACTTAAGATATATAACTAAATACAGACCATGGAAATTTCATGGGTGCTGTTACCACTAAGGCAAGTCAAGCTTAGACAGCGAGGAGAGAACGTTAATGCTGCTATCAAATTGAACTTATTCACAGAATTCCTGAGACTTTTAATTCTACATAGTAAAGGTAAGAAAATTTTGAGTGAAGTAAAAATTGCTGAGCTTTCATGGTTACAAATATTTATACACTCACATCTGGGTATTCCATGGTAAAGCAGACGTTCTCAGTGCTACCTAGAAATAAAAAGAAGGGGTGATGTTCCTTAAAGAGTTAGACCAACATACAAGGCTGGGAACTATTTCTCTCTCAAGCTGAAATTTTGATGCTGCAAGAAGAGTCTGTGTGTTTACCATTATTCAACAAAGATTCTCTCACATTTTATTCAACGATGATACTGGTGTCCTAGGTATTCCCTCATGGATAAGCGGGATGGAAACCATATGTGTTCTGTGTTTGGTGAGGTCCACAGGTTCTATTTATTTTCATAAAGAAAGGAAGCCCAGCTTCCTTGAACTTTGGAGGTTTGGATCTTGGATCAGAAGACCTGTGTTCAAATCCTGGTTTGCCATTTTCTATGTCACTTGGCCTGAACTTAACCTTTTGTCAAGTCTATTCTTGTCATCCTTAACAGTAGTATCTACACTTTTAAATGAAATAATGAGATTATCTGTCTGGCACATAGTAAATTGTTCAATTAATGGGAGCTGCCATTGTTGCTCTGAAAATCAGAAGCCCTGCCAGAAGCAAGTGGGCCAAGTTTGCCTTGATTATCTCCAGCCTCTCCTCTCTGTCTTTCAAGACACTCTTTTTCTCTCTCTTCCAAACACCCAGTGCCTTTAGCTCAATGCCCTCTGTCTCTTTTTCCTAAATAACAAAGAAAGTATATGATATCCTCCTTTATGCTCAGAGTAAGCTTTGTTCTCATACTTCCTGATAATTTGCCTTATAAACAGTTTCACTGTTGAATAAAAGACTTTTTTCCCCAAAGGACCCTACAGTGAGACAGACCTGGGCTCTGTTACATACTGTTTGACCTAAGGCAAGTCACTTAAACTCTCTGAACTTCATCTATCTGGAAAAAGGGAGTAATAACATCCACTGGGTGTTAATCTAAATTCCATTTCATAAAGGCAGAATAATCCCTATTCAATACTGCATGTTTGAAACTGTAATCAGACTATCTCCCTGGAGATGTGATTTAATCAAGAGTGGTTGTTAAACTGGATTAGGTGATGACATGTCTCCACCCATTTGGGTGGGTCTTGGTATGTTTCTGGAGTCCTCTAAAAGAGGAAACATTTTGGAGAATGAAAGAGGTTGGGAGAGAGCAGAGAATGCTGCAGCACCACGAAGCAGAGTCTATCAGTCAGCACTTTGGAGATGAAGAAGGAAAATATCTCCCAGGGAGCTTCATGAAACAGGAAGCCAGGAGAGAAAACTAACAGATGATGCTGTGCTCACCATGTACCCTTCCAGCCAAGAGAGAAACCATGACTGTGTTCACCATGTGCCTCCTCAGATGAGAGAGAAACCCTGAACTTCATCAACCTTCTTGAACCAAGGTATCTTTCCCTGGATGGCTTAGATTGGACATTTCTATAGACTTGTTTTACTTGGGACATTTTCTCAACCTTAGAACTGTAAACTAGCAACTTATTAAATTCCCCTTTTAAAAAGCCATTCTATTTCTGGTATATTGCATTCTGGCAGCTAGCAAACTAGAACATGCATAGTGGCATTCTGATGATTGAGTATAATGCATGAAATCACTCATAGTTGATGATGATGATTCACGTTTTGGAAGACTATGAAAGTTACCACTAAGGACAGGCCTGCTTTGGTCATGCAAGATAAGATCAGCATGAAATTAGAAGAGTAGGAACAGTTGGGTATCTCAACCAAATTCTTCTCACCTCCTCAGCTCAACTTCAATCTCTTTTCTTGTATTCCTCTGTCCTACATTCATTCAACAAATACTTCTTTGTGTCTGGCAGTGTAGTTCATTGTGGGGGTACACTGGTGAACAAAGCATGACATACACTTGAAATAAGTCAGGCTGAGGAACAGGAAGAAAACAAAGAAATACTAAAAGTGAAAGTGGCCTAAGACAGCTATGGGACACAATCAAATGCACCCACATAGGCACGATGGGAGTTCCAGAAGGAGAGAGAAAGTAGCAGTAGAAATAGACAGAGAACTTCCCAAATCAGCAACTGACACGAATATGCATATCCAAGAAGCTCAGAGATACCAAACAGGATAAACATGAAAAAAATACACACTGACATATACTGATTACACGATCAAATGCAAAAGACAAGGAGAGAGGTCTGAAAGTTGCAAGAGAAAAGCAATGGGTTGCAGACAAGGGAGTCCCAATTAGATTGAGTACCAATTTCTCATCAAAAACCCTGGAGGTGAGAAAGCAGCGTTGAAATACTTAAATGGCTGAAAGAAAACAACTGCAACCCTACAATTTTTATATGGCAACCAAAAATGAGAGTGAGAGCATGGTTAATTATAAATTACAAATGCCAGCATTATTGTATTATATTGTTTGGTATGTAACTCCATTTCTTACTTCCAACAGGTGCTAAAATGGAGATGCATAAAGAGTAATGCTAAATCTAGGTTTTTGGACATACAGAGTACAATAATATAAACGGTAACCAAGGACAAAAAATGGTAGGAGATACAAGGAGATAGGAAAAATATAAATGCATACTATTAAAGCTAAATTGTTATCAAACCAAATACAATTGTTATTTATTTAGGATGTTCATATTTTTTTTATTTGGGTGCCTGTTCCAGAAATCAAACCCAGGTCTCCTGAATGAAAGGTGAGCATTCTATCACTGAAGCACCCATGCACTCTAGGATGTTAAATTTTAATCCAATGGTAATGTGATGGTTAGGTTCCGGTGTCAACTGGGTCAGATGATATGTCCAGTTATATGGTCAGGCAAGCACTGGCCTGACCGTTGCTGAGAGGATATTTCATGGCTAGTTGATAAACCAGAACGCTGGTTTATTAAATCATTAGTCATTGCATTTATGGCTGATTACATCTGCAATCAACTAGAGCATGTGCCCCACAAATAAGATAATCCAATCAGTTGAAGACTATTGAGGAAGAAGAGAGAAACTTTTCACTGCTTAGTAAGTCTCTCCTGTGGAGTTCATCCAGACCCTTCATTAGAGCTGTCAGCTTCACAGCCTGCCCTACAGATTTTGGACCCTTCATTCCCATGGTTGCCTGATATACCTTTATAAATCTCATGTTTACAAATACCTCCTCTTGGTTCCATTTCTCTAGAGAACCATGACTAATGCAGCTTGGTACCAGGAGTGGTTCTTAAGAAACAGAATCTTAGAAGTGGGTTTTTACAATTGGTTTTCTACTCAGATTAGATTCAAAGGCACTAATGATTCTGTTTCCAATAATCAAGATGCCACTGACAGTCCATGGGGTGAGTTGGCAAGAGGGACATGCAAAATATCACCATTAGATTCTGCTAGTTATAGGCTTATACAGGGCAAGGCTATGGGTGAAAGTGTTTTTGACACCTTTATGAAGTTTTGTGGAATTAAGAAGTATAATGATGTTGGCTGGTGGTTGTTAGATAAGTTGGATACAGTGATGAGGAAAAGGGATGGGCTGAAGGTTTCAAATTTGCAACCTAAGCATGGTATGAAAGATATAACAGTTTCCATGTGTGCCCTGAAAGAAAATTTTATTTCCTGTGGCCACAGACTTGAGATCTTTGAAAACCAGATGCAGAGCCTCATTGTGTGAATAGCAGTTTTACAACATAAACTAAAATCTCAACCCTTCAGGGTGTCTGATGTTAAAGTAAGAGCTTTGATTGGAAAAGACTAGGATCCCAAAACTTGGGATGGGGATATATGGCTTTATAATGATGGCAATGGGGAGATGGAATTCTTGGAATCTGCTGAGGCTCTGCTAGATGTGTAATGGATTGCCCTGGGGAAAAAGATTCCCAACCTCCAGTCTGCCTTGAGGAAATAGCTTCCTGACCTCCAGTCTGCCCAGAGGAGTCTGCCATCTGACCTCTACCTAATGAGATTAATCCTTTAATGCCTGCTAAACCTGTAACCACCAACCCTGGGGAAACAGTCCTCACTCCTCTGTCTGGAGCAACTAATCCTGTTTCACCAGATGAAACTGCAAAGGAATTCCCTGAGGTAATTGGCTTGAAAGATACTCTTATTTCTTTTCATGACCTATCCTCACCGCCCCCCCCCCCTTTTCTTCAAGACCTATAACTAGACTAAAGTCACAACAGGCGAGGTACAAAGTGTGACCCATGAGGAGGTACAATATACTCCAAAAGAACTGCATGAATTTTCCAATCTCTAGAGACAGAAATCAGGGGTATATGTGTAGAAATGGATATTAAGGGTATGGGACAATAGTGGAAGGAATATAAAGTTGGGTCAAGCTGAATTTATTGATATGGGCCCATTAAGCAGATATTCTGCATTCAATGTTATAGCTCAAGGAGTTAGAAAGGGCATTAACACTTTGCTTGGATGGTTGGGTGAAACATGGATCAAAAGGTGGCTGACAATACCTGAGGTTGAAATGCCAGAACTGCCTGGTATAATATAGATGAGGGGATCCAAAGGCTTAGAGAGATTGGAATGTTAGAATAGATTTATCTTGAAAGACCTGCTCACACACTCCAGGAATGCCCAGAGGACATATCTTTCACCAGAACCTTGAGAAATAAATTTGTGAAACTAGCTCCATCTTCTCTGAAGATCTCTGTTGTCATCCTTCTCTGTAGGTCAGATATTGCTGCTTGGGAACTGCTGTCACTGAGCTTGAAACCTTAAACACAATGGGGATGATCAGATCGTGAGTTGGCAGAAGCCATGTGGGGAAGTTAATCACCATAGATAAGGTAAGCGTGGCCACCATAATGGACAGCAGACTCAAAGCAGCAGTCAAAATAATCTGACTTGCAGAGACTTCTGGCATTGGTTAGTAGACTATGGGTACCTAAAAGTAAAATAGATGGGCAGTAAACCAAATTTTTTTTTTGAGCTGTATAAGCAGAAGAATTATAGGTCAAGGGAATAGAAGTCTAATTTGAATTACAAAAACAGAGAGTCATGGCCCTTTAATCAATTCCCAGACTTAAGACAGTTTACAGACCCCCATGAATGAGAGGAGAGTTGGGTATCCTTGGGGAAGGACCCTGTTATACTGCCCAAAATTTACACTAGTAACCTTCCTCCCAGCCTTCCTCCAAGGAGAATTACAGCCTTTTACTAGGGTGACTGGGCATCAGGGAAAGGAAAATGATCAGATATTTCAGGGATCATTTGACACTGGCTCAGAAGTGACACTAATTTCAGGAGACCTGAAATGTCACTCTGGTCCACCAGTCAGAGTAAGGGCTTATGGAGGTCAGGTAACTGATGGAGCTTTAGCTCAGGTCCACCTCACAGTGAATCCAGTGGACACATTTTGTGATCAATTCCCCATTTCCAGAATGCATAAATGGAATGGATATACTCAGCAACTAGCAGGATCCCCACATTGATTCTCTGACTTATGGAGTGAAGGCTATTATGGTAAGAAAGGCCAAGTGGAAGCTACTAGAACTGCCCCTACTAGTAAGAGTGAATTGGTAGCAAGATTGGATTCCTGGAGAGAATGCAGAGAGTAGTACCACACTTAAGGACTTAAAGGATGTGGGGATGGTAATCCTATAATATCTCTACTCAACTATCCTATTTGGACTGTGTAGAAAACAGATGTGTCTTGGAGAATGACAGTGGATTATCATAAACTTAACCAGGTGGTGACTCTAACTGCAGCTGATGTTCCAAATGTGGTATCATTGCTTGAGGAAATCAAACACATCACCTGGTACCTGATATGCAGCTATTGATTTGACAAACACTTTTTTCTCAATAGCTTTCAGTAAGGACCACCAGAAACAGTTTGCATTCAGCTGGCAAGGCCAATAGTATACCTTCACTCTCCTGACTCAAGGGTATATTAACTTTCCAGCCCTATTTCACAAGCTTGTCCACAGGGACCTTGCTCATTTCTCTCTCCCACAAGACATCACACTGGTCCACTATATTGATGATATCATGTGCATTGGACCTAGTTAGCAAGAAGTAGCAACTACTATAGACTTATTGGTAAGGTCTTTGTGTGTCACAGGATGGGAGATAAATCCAACAAAAATACAGGTTTTCAACCTCAGTGAAATTTCTAGGTGTCCAATGGTGTGGGGCATGTTGAGATATCCTTTCTAAGGTGAAAGAGAAGCCATTGCATCTTGCCCCCCTATGACCAAAAAGAGGCACAATGCCTAGTTGGCCTCTTTGGATTTTGGAGACAACATATTCCTCATATGAATGTGTCTATTTACCAAGTGACCAGAAAAGCTGCTTGTTTTGAGTGGGGACTCAAATAGGAGGAAGCTCTGAAACAAGCCCAGGCAGCTCTGTGAGCTGTTCTGCCATTTGAGCTATATGATGCAGCAGATCCAATGGTGCTGGAAGTGTCAAGCTGCAAATAGGTATGCTGTCTGCAGCCATTAGCAGGGCCCTATAGGAGAATCACAACATAGACCCTTAGGATTTTGGAGCAAAGCCTCATCATCCTATGCGGATAACTATTCTCCTTTTGAGAAACAGCTTTTAGACTGCTCCTGGGCCTTAGTAGAGATAGAAAGCTTAACCATGGGCCACCAAATTATCAAGAGACCTGAGTTGCCTATTGTGAGATGGATATGTCTGACTCAACAGGCAATAAATTTGGGAGTGCACAGTAGCACTCCACCAGATGGAAATGGTATATAAAGAGATAGGGCTCAAGCAGGTCCTGAACGCACAAGTAAGTTACATAAGGAAGTAGCCCAAATGCCTATGACCCCCACTCCTGCCACATTACCTTTTCTTTCCCAGACCAGAGCTGTGACCTCTTGGGGAGTTCCTTATAGTCAAATGGCTGAAGAAAAGAAAATTCAGTCCTGGTTTACAGTTGGTTCTGCACAACATGCAGTACCACTCAGAAGTGGACAGCTATAGCAATACAACTCCCTCTGGGATGTCCTTAAAGGACAGTGGTGAGGAGAAATCCTCCCAGTGGGTGGAACTTTGAGCAGTACACCTAGTTGTTCATTTTGCCTGGAAGGATAACAGGCCACAGGTGTGTTTGTATACTGACTCATGGACTATTGCTAATGGTTTGGCTGGATGACCAGGGACTTGGAAAGAGCATGATTGGAAAATCGGTGACAAAGACATCTGGGAAAGAAGTATGTGGATTGACCTTTCTGAATGGGCAAAGAACATGAATATATTTGTGTCCCATATGAATGCTCACCAGAGGGTGACTTCAGGAGAGGAAGGTTTCAATAATCAAGTGGATAAGATGACCTGTCCTGTAGATAGAATCCATCCTCTTTCCTCAGCCACTCCTGCCATTGTCCAATGGGTTCATGAACAAAGTGGTCATGGTGATAGGGATGGAGATTATGCATGGGCTCATCAACATGGACTTTCACACACAAAGGCCAACCTGGCTATGGCCCCTCCTGAGTACCCAGTCTGCCAGCAGCAAACACGCATACTCAGTCCCCTATATGGCACCATTCCCCAAGGTGATCAGCCTGCTACCTGGTGGCAGGTTGATTACATTGGATCACTTCCGTCATGGAAGGAGCAACAATTTGTTTTAACTGGAATGGACACATACTCTGGATATGGATTTGCCTTCTTTACACACAATGTATCCACCAAAACTACCATCTATGGACTTATGGTATGCTTTATCCACTGTCATGGTATTCCACACAGCATTGCTTCTGATCAAAGAACTCACTTTATAGCAAATGAAGTGCATGAATTCTCCTGTGCTCATGGAATTCCTGGTCTTAACATGTTTCCATCATCCAAAGGCAGCTGGGTTGACAGAATGGTAGAATGGCCTTTCAAAGACCCAATTACGGTGTCAGCTAGGTGACAATACCTTGCAGGGCTGGGGCAGTGTTCTCTGGAGGCTGTGTATGCTCTTAATCAGTGCCTACTACATGGTGCTTTTTCTCCTACAGCCAGTATTCATAGGTCCAGGAATCAAGGGTTGGAAATGGGAGTGGTATCACTATCACCCTTAGTAATCCACCAGGAAAAATTTTGCTTCCTGTCCCTGAAACCTTAAGTTCTGCTGGTCTACAGGTCTTAATTCCAAATGGAGGAGCACTCCTATCAGGAGACACAACAATGATTCCACTGAACTGGAAATTGAAACTGCTACCTGGCCCCTTTAAGTTTCTCACGCCACTAAAAAAACAGATACAAATGGGACTATGTTCTGTTTGGGGTTACTGATATTGACTATCAACAGGAAACAGAATTGCAACTGCACAATGTAGGTAAAGAAGAGCTTTCCTGGAAAACAGGAGATCCTCTAGGGCATCTCTTAGTACTACTATGCTCTGCAATTAAAGTCAATGGAAAGGAGCAAGAACTCATTCCAGGTAGGACTAACAATGGCCCAGAAACTTCAGGAATGAAGATTTGGGTCACCACACCCAGCAAAGAACCATGGCCATCTGAAGTGCTTACTGAGGGAAAAGGGAACATGGAATAAGTAGTAGAAGGTACTTATAAATACAAACTATGACCACATAACTAGCTACAGAAACAAAGACTGTGGTGATGTGAATAATATAATACAATCAGTCGAAGACTATTAAGGAAGAAAAGAGACTTTTTCACTGTTTCTTCAGCCAGCGAGCCTTTCCTGTGGGGTTTGTTGAGACCATTCATGGGAACCGCCAATTTCACAGCCTGCTCTATGGATTTGGATTTTCCAATCCCACGGTTACATGAGATACCTTTACAAATCTCATATTTACAGCTATCTCCTGTTAGTTCTGTTTCTCTAGAGAACCCTGACTAATACAGCTAACTCCAAGGAAAATAGATGAAAAATAAAAACAGATAGAAATGAGAAGGTATCCAATACGGTACAATGCAAATAAATAAATAAATATAAAAGTGGGTATTAACAGACATAAGGGGCAAAAATACATAAGATGTACAAAGGCTAAATAGCAAAATGGCATAAGAAAGTCCCATATTATCAGTAGTGACTTTAAATGTAAATGGATTTAACTCTCCAGTCAAAAGGCAGAGATTGGCAGAATGGATAAAAAAGCATAACCCAACTATAAATTGTCTGCAAGAAATTCAACTTAAATTCAAACATACAAGTAGGTTGAGAGTGAAAGGATGGAAGAAATATACCAGGCAAGTAGTAACCAAAAGAGAGCTGGGATGGCTCTGTCAACAGCTGATAAAATAGAATTTAATTCAAAAGTAATTATGAGGAAGAAAGATGGTCTTTGTATACTGATAAAGGGGATAATTCAACTCAACAGGACAATGTAACAACTACAAATATATAGTCACATAACAGCGAAGCCCAAAATATATGAATCAAATACTGACAGATTTGAAGATAGAAACTGAGAGTTCTGCATTCAGAGCAGGAGACTTTAACACACTACTCTTAATAATGTATAGAACATTTAGTCACATGATCAATAAGGTAGTACAGGAATGGCACATTAAATCAACTAGGGTTGCACCCAATGAAAAAAGAATAGACATTCTTCTTGAGTGCACATGGTTCATTCTCCAATATATAGCATATGTTGCATCCCAAACAAGATTCAGTAAATTCAAAAATATTGAAAACAAAGAATGTATATTCTCCTACCACAATGGAAGGAAGCTAGAAACCAACAAAAGAGGGAAAAATTGAAAATTCACAAATACATGGATATTAAACAACCACTGGGTTTAACAGGAAATCAGAAGTGAATTTAGGAAATATCTTGAGGCAAATGAAAACACAACATACCAAAACTTTTGGGATGCAGTGAAGACAGTGCTGAGAGGGGACTTTAATAGCTATAAATTCTTAAATTACAAAGGAAGAAGGACTTACAATTACAACTAACCTCAAAATTGGAAGAACTATAAAAAGAAGAGCAAAGTAAACATGCAGAAGGAAGGAAACAACAAAGATTAGAGGGGTGATAAATGAAATAGAAAACAAAAACAATAGAGTCAACAGAACCAATAGTTGGCTCTTTGAAAAGATCAATAAAATTGACAAAACTTTCACTAGATTGACAAAGAAAAAAACAAAGAAGATACAAATAACAAAAATCAGAAATGAAATGGGCCTATTACTATACAACCCACTGAAATAAAAAGGGCCACAACAGGATATTATGAACAACTGTATGCCAATAAATTAGATAACTTAGATGAATTGAACAAATCCTTAGAAACATACGAACTACCCACATTGCCTCAAAAAGAAATAGAATATCTCAACAAAACAATTACTACTAAAAAGATTGAATAGTTATCAAAAATCTCCCAACAAAGAAAAGCCCCGGACCAGATAGCTTCATGGGGAAATCTAGCACACATTCCAAGACTTAGTACCAATTCTGCTCAAATGTAAAAAAAAAAAAATTGAAGAGGAGGAAACTCTCCCTAACTCATTCTCTGAAGCTAATATCCCTCTCATATCAAAGCAGGATAAAGATACTACATGAAAAGAAAACTACATACAAGTATTCTTAAAAATACAGATGAAAAACTCCTCAACAAAATACTAAGAAACAAATCCAAAAGCACATTAAAAGAATTACACACCATGATCAAGTGGGATCGATCCATGGTATGCAAGGTTGATTCAACTTAAAAAAATCAATTAATATAAAATATCACATTAACAGAATGAAGTAAGAAACAAAAACCACATGATCATCTCAATTAATGCAGAAAAGACATTTGGCAAAATACAGCACCCTATCTTGATAAAAACACTTCAAAAGATAGGAATAGAAGGAAACTTCCTCAACATGATAAAGGATGACTATGAAGAGCCCACAGCTAACATCCTACTTAATGGTGAAATACTGAAAGCTTTCCCGCTGAGATCAGGAACAAGACAAGAATGCCCACCATCACCACTGTTTTTCAACAGAGTAATAAAATTCTTGCCAAGGCAATTAGGCAAGAAAAAGAAATAATGCATCCAAATTGGAAAGGAAGATAATTTGCCTTCTTTGCAGATGACATGATCCTATATACAGCAAGTCCATAAAAATAAAAAAATAAATAAATGCTCCTAGAGCTAATAAATTAATACAGCAAAGTGACAGGGCACAAAACCAACACTCCAAAATCAATAGTATTTTTATACACAAGCAATAAATTATTGGAAGAAGAAATCAAGAAAGAATTCCATTCATAATAACAAATAAAAGAATGGAATAGCTAGAAATAAATCTAACCAAAGATGCAAAGGACCTAAAAACACAAAACTACAAAACACCGCTAAAATAAATTAAAGAAGACCTAAATAAATGGAGGGACATTCTGTGTTCATGATTGGAAAACTAAATATCATTAAGATGTTAGTCCTACACAAAACAATTTATAGATTAAATGCAATCTCAATCAACAGCCTTCTTTTCAGAAATGGAAAAGCCAGTCATCAAATTTATAGAAAAGTAAGGGGCTCCAAATCACTAAAGCCATCTTTAAAAGAAGAATGAAGTTGGAGTCTCACACCTTCCAGTATTAAAACTTATTACAAAGCCACGGTAACCAAAAGAGCATGGTACTGGCACAAGGACAGATATATATACTTATGGAATAGAACTGATGAGAGTTAAGAAATCAACCCTAACATTTATGACCAACTGATTTTTGACATATGGCAAAGACTACTCAATAGAGAAAGAATAGTCTCTTTAACAAACAGTGCTGGGAAAACTGTTCTCCATTTGCCAAAAAAAAAAAAAAAAAAAAAAGAGGAGGACGACAGGTACTTTCTACTATTAAAAAAAAAAATCAACTAAAATTGGATCAAAACCTTTAAAAGAAGAGCTAGAACATTCAACCTCCTAGAAGAAAATGTAGGGAAGCAACTTCAGGACCTTGTAGTAGGCAATGGTTTCTTAGATTTCATATCAAAAGTACAAGTAGCTAGGGCAGGCTGTGGTGGCTCAGCAGGTAAGAGTGCTTGCCTGCCATGCCTGAGGACCCAGGTTTGATTCCCGGTGCCTCCCCATGTAAAAAAAAAAAAGTGCAAGCAGCAAAAGAAAACATAGATAAATGAGGCTTCATCAAAAAAGGTTCCAACTAAAAATTTTGAACCTCAAAGGACTTTATCATGAAAGTAAAACGACAACCCATACATGGGGATAAAATACATGGAAACCACATATCTGAAAAGGATTAGCATTCCGAATATATAAAGAAATTCTTCAACTTAACAACGAAAAGACAACTCAATTTAAAAATGGGCAAAAGACTTGAACATACATCTCTCCAAAGAAGATATACAAATGACCAGAAAACACATGAAAAGATGCTCAAGATCATTAGCCATAAGAGAAATGCAAATCAAAACCACAATGAGATAACATTTCACATCCATTAGGATGCCTATTATTTAAAAAAAAAAAAGAAGAAAATAAGTATTGAGGAGGACACAGAGGAATAGGAACATTTATTTGTTGCTCATGACAATGTAAAATGGTGCAAGCCACTGTGGAAGACAGTTTTGCAGTTCCTCAGAAGATTAAGTACATATGGCCTCGTAATCCCACTACTAAGTACATACCCCAAAGAATTGAAAGCAGGGACTAGAACAGATATCTGTACACCAATGTTCATAACATTATTTATATTACAAAAAAATGGAAGCCAACCAAGTGTCCATCAACTGATAAATGGATAAATAAAATGTATTATATACATGTAACAGAATGCTATTCAGCCTCAGAAAAGAATGAAGTCCTGATATATGTGACAACATGGATGAACTTGGAGGACAGCATATTGAGAGAAATAAGCCAAACATGAAAGGACAAATATTATATCATCTCACTGATTTGAAACAATTAGAATAAGCAAACTTATAGATCAGAATCTAGAATATAGGTTACCAGGAGATGGGGTAGAGATAGGGAATGGGAAGCTAAGTCTTAAAATACACAGGGTTCTTATTTGAATTGATGGAAATGTTTTGGTAATGGAGGGTGGTGATAGTGGGATGGCATTGTGAGAGCAATTAACGGCACTGAAATATATATATCTGAATATCAAATACACAACTATGTGATGATATTGTGAGCCATTGATTGCACACAAAGTATGGAATGTTCATACATTAGGAATGCTTGTGTTGCATGTTGATTGGTTTTATTAATTTAAAAAATGTTAAATAATATACATATATTTGAATATGATCAGAAGGAGAAATGTTAGATTGTATTTATAGTAACAGAATTAAAATTTTTTAAAGGACCATGGAACTACAATACACAAACAGTGAATCCTAAGTTAAACCGTGGACTTTAATAGTACAATTATAAAAATGTACTATCATCAATTGTAATAAATGGTCCACACCAATGCAAGTTTGGTGGTGGTGGTGTATGAGGGTATGAGAATCCTGTATTTTACACGTGATTGCTCTGTAAACCCACAACTGTGCCAATGAAAAATAAAAAAACCTACCAGAAGAATTTCTTTGAATTTGAGATTTAGATCTACTGTAAGATACAGCATTGGATTTCTTGAATAAGAACTTGTATTGCCAAATAAACTTTAGCTCTCACCACAAAACCTGGAAGTTATTGAGCCTTATAGAAATTATGAAAAATTTTGTCTTTCTGTTATCTTTGGATTTTTTTCCTCTCCAAACACAAGAAGGAAGTAATAGTATAATCATTTTCCTTTTCATGCAATACCCCACCAAAAGAAGTAATTTACTGTGAGGTTTCTACTAACACAGAGATTATGCTAATACCCCAAGTCTGGTAATTTACGTTAAAGCTTCCTATTTCCATCCAAAATTGTGTAGTTAAAAAGAAAACACGAGCATTTCTTTAGAATTTTTTCCCCCTAACTAGTAGAAAGTAATCAGCTAGCAATGCAATGGAATTTTAGCGATTTCAAACCCATCAAGTTAAGGGACTTTCACCAGTAAAGTTACCTGCACACTGACCACAATGACCAACGATGTGGCCATGGTAACTGCAAAAGACTGGTAGTCAGCAATGTGCTGCCCATCTGCCCCAGCAACATCATAAAAGGCCCCATAGGGGATGAAGAAAAGGGCGAATGAGGTGTAGATTCCATGCGCCACGCAGATGAAAAATTTTCGCTTGTTGAAAAGCAAATTCAGCTGTCCAGGTTCATAGAGCTGGGGACAGTCCAGGCTGTTCTGTTCACTCACATCCTGTAAACAGAGAGTGACTTCAGTGGAGGAAAGTTGAGGAGATGCCAAAGAGGCTTTGAATTCCCTATCTCCAGAAATAGCAAGTGCAATTTTAAGCATGATCTAATATGTACTATTCACTAGGCCAGAACATGACATTATCTTGTTTTCATTTTCAGAATAACTTTAGGAGATAATAAAAGGATCCCCATCTTACAGGTAAGGAATTGAGTTTCTTAAAGAGACACCTAGAGAGATCACACAGCTACTTAGCGGCAGAACCAGAACTTGACTTCAACACTGATGTTGGACTTCAAATTGAAGGTTCTTTCCTATACTCTTCTTCAGGCTGCCACTCCACAGATGAACCCATGGTCCAAGAATTCCAGCACACCCCGTGTAGCCAATTGGCTCCTGAGGTTAACTGCCAAGGCAATGTGTGAGTAGCATACGGGAGACAGCCTCAGAGAGCTGCGTGGTGGAAATTGGCAATTCAGGTGGAATTGCAGGTGAAAAGGGGGATGAGACTGAAGTCTTAGGGCCCAATTATTCTGTCCAGTGAAGATTCCAATGGAAGTGACCAGGTGTTCAAGACCAAATATTTGGATAGAATAAGAAAATATCTCATTTGGCACCAACCGAGTCCTAGGAGAAAATACATAATAAGTTGAGAAGCTTAACTTAGTTCTCAAACTTACCGTGCACAAAAATAATCACTTGGGGAGCAGACTCCGATTTGATAGGTTCAGGGGATCCCTGAGACCCTGGATTGCCAGCCTGTTCCTAATGGTGCTTATGGTCCTCAAATCACACTGTGTCCACCAAAGAAAGCCAAATGCCAAAAAGGATGCCAAGAATCCACAGCTGGCAACATCAGAGAGCCATGGGTGGAGCAAAAAAGGTCAGGGGCTCAAAGGGCAGATCAGACTCCCCCTTCCTACTTATGGAGGAGCCCAAGGTTTACCAAATCGGGTCCCACAGAGAAGAATGGCAGATTCTCTTTAGGAAGTCATACTTTGAATTGTTGTTGGGTGTCCTCCCCCAGTCCAGTATCATCATCTGTCCAGTCTTTGAAACCAAACAGCCCCAAGTTCAAACTCTAATTGTGTAGTCTTGGGTCTGTTATCTAATCTACCTGAGCCTCAGTTTCCTCATCTGTAAAATACAAACACCGATACTTCCCTCACAGGACTGTTGTCACATTAAATGAGTATGTAGAGTATTTAGCGGAGTTTGGCACACAGTAAGTAATGAATAACAGATGCATCTAAAACTAACAATAAATACAATAATGATGATAGTAATAATAACGGTAGTAATAATGGAGCAACCTCACAGTTCAGTGACCTGGGCTCTAGGCCTAATTCTGTCACTTGTGAGCTGCATGCCTCTGGGGTGGTCACTTGAACCTCCGGGTTTGGTTTCCTCGTTACGAAATGAGCAGAACCATCGATGATCACTGAGACCCTTCCAGCATAGCATTCCACAATCCTGTGATCAGTTTAAGGGCCAAAGTTGACAGTAGGGGAAGGAGATGGGGGAGACACTCACTTGATGACATTAAGAGATATTTTTTTTCAAATTGCACAATAACCATCTTTTCCCAGAATCTGCTTTCTTTTAATTATTTTATCCCACATTCTGGGCGGCTCCAAAGCACGAAGGAAAGAAACACTTGTAAACATGGGCACTTGGAAGTAAATGTGTTTTAATCCTTTACATGTAAGGTCTTCAGGAGTTCATTTCTTTTTGAAGAATTCCACAAAATATGCCGTTCACAAACTGCCCTTTTTGCATATGAGAAGTGAGACTGGCAACTGACCATGAAGCCAGCAGGACGGGAGAGTGGAATGAGCTCATAATGTGAAGATTTATATTTTGCAATAAAAGGCTTTGGGCCAGAAAATGGGGCCTACCAAACGGGTCTAACAACAGCCTGCAGAAAATCTGGTCTCCTTAAAAATACTTTTGAAAAAAAAGAAGAAATCATGTTTCAATAATACACTCTGTGCCATGGAAACTCCTCTGGCTAGCCTTCAACTTCCCCATAGGCAGCCAGACTTTTTCCCCCTTCCAGGAAGTATCTTCTAAGGTTCTGAGTGTGCCAAGGATCCACATTTTAAAATTGATTCCCTCCCTTCTTCCTCTCAAGCATGTTGATGCAAGACAAAAGAAGACTCTGTCCTTTCTCTCTACGGCTGGTGGGGGCTTTGTGTCCACGTCTCCTTTGGCAGCGTGCTCTGCTTGCCTATAGTTGCTGTTCTGGGGCTGGGATAGCCAAGGAAACCCCACTAGTGAAGCTTGCCCTCTGCATTCCAACCAAGTTCCATGATTTTTATCTACCAGTGCCTGATTTTCTACAAACTCTCAGAAGCTAATGAATACAGCACTTCCCAGAGTGTGAACCGTAAGACACTAGTTCTTAGGCATATTAGTAAGAGTGACATGAAAAAAAAAAACAACAACAACACTGCAGTAATATGAGTTTAGAAAATGCTGGGCTAAATGAAGTTAAACAGGCTATTTACTGCAGGACTTCTCAGAGCCTTTAGAGCAATAATGTGGGCTGTGAATCTCTAAGAACAGAGCAGCCAAATTTTATCAGAGAACCCCTTTGCAGAGAGGGGATATGGAAAAGCTTGTGATCCACAAATCACCTCCTGAAATAACTATACTCCTAGGACTCCTTCCACAAATTGAGTCTTCTACCTAGAGGCTAGGATCAACTAAAAGGATTGAATGGAACAAAATAAATTCTACAGGCAGAGAAGAACACCTACCTGGTCAAAAACCCCCATGGCTAAAACAGGCAGTGAAGTATACACAATGTTGAAAAGGGTAATGAACCACTGGTCATAAACAGTCTGGAAAAAAAAATATATCAGTGAGAAACATCATCCACAGTAGTGAGAATATCCACTTTCAGGCTCTTGAGTTAAATAATCCTAAATTCTGACATGGGTGGAACAAATCAGGATTCTCCTCCAGGCTCTGTCTCTTATCAGCTCTGCTGCTTAAGTGGGATATCCAGACTTCTCCAAACTTCAAATTCTTCATCTCTAAAATGATACCAATATGTCCCTGCAGGGTGGTTCTGGGGATGAAATGAGAACACACACGGAACATCTAACACAATGCCAGACGCAGATTAGTCCCAGTCCACTGTGTAGGTCATTTCATTCTCCAGGTTTTTAATGGCTTATAAGTCCAATTACCTGATCTAAAGGAACAGACAAGGGATCCACAAAAATCATAAGTGGGAGATACAGAAACGAGCCTGTCAACTCATGCCCTGTGTTCAAATAGATAGGTTTGTCTTGGGAGTGGCTTAATGGAGAGTGGACATGAAGCTAGCTGCTCACTATACTGGGTATAAACAAATAAGACAATAAAAAATATTCTCTCACAGCCATCTGGAGTAAGTTACCCAAGACTTTCCTACATGAGTCTTACTAAAAAGTCAGTGAGGTCCATGGAGCAAATATTACATCTCTGCTTGTAAATGAATACAGAGATGTAGAAATGCCAACAGAATCTTTTATAGTCACAATGCTCATTACAGACAAAGGCAAAGACTAAAACCTAGGTTTCCAGATCCTAACCAATGTCTGTTCTACCATTCTGATATCATTCACTCATTCATTCATTCCATGAATATTTATTGAGAAACTATGATGTCAGTACTAGGTCCTAGGAATGATAATTGAGCATGATCAAAAAAGATAAAAATTCCTCACAGAATTTGCATACTGGTAGGGGAGGGAAGACAGAAAATAAAACAAAATCAAACAATTCGTTAGAAGGTAATAAGTACTAGGGAAGAAAGGGGGATAGGAAATATGGGAGGGTTGTCATTGTAAATAAGGTGGTTAGAGAAGGTCTCACCGAGAAGATGATGTGAGGAAAGATCTCAAGGGCATGAGAAATGGAAATCTGCAGCTTTCTGGTAAAGAGCATTCTGCACAGCAAGTAGATCCCATGAAAAAGTTCTGACACAAGAAAGCACCTGGTATGTTCAGATGCCAGCAAGGTGACTTGTTCGGCTGGAGCAGAGTGACTTGTAGGGAGAAAAATGGCCAAGTCAAAGAGGTAAGAAGGAGGATCTTAGGTAGGTAACCATGGCTTTTTCCCTAAGTGAAATGAGAAGGCATTAGAGATTTTGAGCAAACTAGCAATCTGATCCGATCTGAACTCTAACAGAATCATTCATGTGGATGAGATAGACTGAGGAAGGGCAATGGGGCAGACTGGAAAACCAGGTAGGAGGCTACTGCAGTGGTCCAAAAGGAAGACAAAGTGGACCTGGTGACCAGCAGGGAGAAGTGTCAGATTTTGAAAGTGTAGTCAAGTGCATTTTCTTCTTTGGTAAGTTCAGAAAGCAGTAAGGAATCGTGAATGCAAATGTTTCAGGCAGAGGAGCTAAAGATTCTTTACAATGTAATAAATAAGAAAATCATTTCAATTGTATCCTGTGCATGTAGATCATATTGAGGGGAAAATAATTTGGTGTCCTTATTGCTAAATCTGGACTTAGACTACTCTATGTCTGAGCATTGGTATTTATTCTTGGGATGAGTATGCAATTGTTCAAGGAAGTGGGAAGTGGAGGCCTGTCTTCAATTGCCAAATCTCAACCTCTAGTGTGTTGATGAAGCTCTACAGGTGGTATTATTCCACACTGAATAGACTAGACATTGTAATATATACTGATTATTCTACCTTGAGCAATCACCAGCAAGGTTAGGCCCTGCTGTGAGGAGTGTGGGCATTCCCACTGTCATTTGTCCTTGAGGGAGGTCAAACTTAGAGAGAAAAAAATGAAGAAATGAAGATAGAAATGGGTAGAGGAGAAAGGGGGTGGATGAGTGAGGACAGGAAATGATTTCACCCTCTGTATATCTTAGAGAGTTAAGATCTGGAATTTGAGTAAGAAAGACCCACTCGGTGTCATTTTATTTGAGTGCAGAACAAAACAAGGCAGGAAAGTTGAATTCCCCACCACCGATAGCCAAGGCAGGATTTGGGCGAAGCAACAACACTAGAGACCATTATCAAGAGGCATAGGTGTGTGACTCAAACTAACCATTTCTGATAACCAATTTTAAGTTTTCTGCATGGTAATTCCCTTCTGTTGTTCTCTGAGTACTGTTCGTTTCATCACCTAGCTTGAACTCCGCTATAAGGACTTGAAAAGGAAACTGATGTGCTGGTAAATGTTTATCAACTGGCTGTTAAAAATGAACAAACAAACAAACAAGCCCTGATCTGCAGCATTTGCTGAATTCCATGATGTAAATATTCCCCATGGGCAATTTCTATAGTGATGTCACTAAACATAGGATTAAGAAGACATACCATTATATAGTATGTCCACCATACAGTTATAATAGATGGATACAACATCAAGAGTATAAATACCAAGAGTGGTAAAATACTTAGGAAGTGTTGAGTTTTGAGTATTAACTTTGTTTTTAATACAATGCATTTAAGTTGGTAGTTTAAATAATTTGATTTTAGCAACGACTATGTTTAAACACTCACAACATTCCTTAAAATTTAACAGTTTAGCTCTTGCAAGCCAGTAAGAACCAGCTGTAGCACACCACAGCCCGTGCCCACATTTGGAGTTAAGTGGCGTAAGGCATCAGCTGCCAGCTGAAGGGTCTTAGACTCAATGTGGCAAGAGAGAAGTTGCAGAAGGGCAAGTAGTCAGAGTGTTTGGTAGCTATGAGAATACGCTGGAGAAGCTTGACTGCATTCCCTGGGAACCCACAGGATATTTTGGCAAGGGTATATGAAACAAGCGTGGACAGTATACATATTCATACTGGATGGGGGCATGTGCCGTGACAGCTCATGCGTACCAAACTTCTGACTGAAGACAACAACAACAAAGCATCTTCCTCAAAGCCGCAACGAACAATAAGATAGTAGGGCATTACCTGCCAAGATCAGGAAAGAACTTCTACCAGCTGCTGGGGACAGTATGAAGGCCTGAGGTTTTCTGGGCCAGCCAGCTGATGCACCATAGGACAGTCTGTGACCCCAGCCAGGAGACTGCCTTTGGGGCCCAGCCCCAGAGCCTCATTAGATCCCCACCCTTGTGTGGGCCCTGCCCCAGGAAATTACCAAAGCGCAGTTCTGCCTCTCAGTTGCCTCCTGCTGGTCATCAACATCCCCAGGGCAAGTGGCTCAGAGAAGAGTAACTAAATCTCCAGGGTCCAAGCCCAGAGCAGGAATTTTAACAAAGTTGCACTCTTGGCAGGGACTACTCCCTGACTCCTGTCTACCCCAAGTCTACCAAAACTGCAAATCTGCCTCTCTGCTTTCTTCCAATGAGTGAATGCATCTAGCAGCTCTACTCCTAGGTATGTACCTACTGAAATGTCTGCCTTTGTGTACCAGGTCACATATAAAAAGAAATGTTGAGGGCGGTGCATGGGTGACACAGTGGCAGAGTTCTCGCCTGTCATGCTGGACACCTGGGTACAATTCCCGGAGCCTGCCCGTGCCAGAAAAGAAAAAAAAAAGAAAGAAATGTTCATAGCAGCATTAGTCATAATAGTCTAAAACCAGAAACAGCCAAATGTCCATCAGGAAAAGACAATGTGGTACACTGATAAAATGAATTCTATACAGTAATGAAAAGAGTATGTTTATGGCTATATGCAAAACCATGAATGAATTAAAAAAAAAGTTAATAATGCTGAACAAACACAAAAGCGTGATTCTATTTAAATAAAGTTCAAAGGGTGCAAATCTATTCTATATTGTTTAGGGATTCATATATGGTATAATCATAAAGCAAAGCGAGGAAGTGATGATTGTAAAATGTCAGGGTAATGATTACCTCTAGAAGGCAAGGAAAGGGATGTGATCAAGAAGAGAGAAGGGGAGCCTCTGGCTGTTCGGCAATGTTCTATTTCTTGCACTTGCACTGGAGCATGGTTACATGGGTGTTCATTTTACAGCAACTGATTAAGCTGACATTCGTGCTTTACGTACTTTTTTGTAGATTTATTGTATTTTACAATGAAAATAACAAAACATTACAATCAGTGCCTGGTGTGCCTTTGGAGACTGGGAGGATTTAAAACTTCATTCACCCCATCAAAATAAATAAATAAATAAAAAGCAGAGCAGCTGACACAAATTCTCAACTATTTGGTGATGGCATCTGACTTTCATTCCCCCAATAATATCAAAATATTTCATGACTGCAGGTGAAAAATAAAAGAAGGAAAAAGCAGTTAAACTGAGGTCTTACAGCTCCAAGTAAAGTCTGACATTATCCATTTTTTTTTCTTCCTCTATTTCATGTACCACTCATCTTCCATTCACTGACCACAGATGATTTCAAGCATTATGAAGAGAGAATGAACCTGGAAAATTATGAGATACTAAATTGTGAGTAGCTGATACTGTGGCATAAAGGTGAGCAGCCACGGCCTCACCATCACAAACTGCTAGCATTAAAAACGACAATTGTTTGAGAGCAGCCTTTGTCTCTTGGTACACAGATTTGAAGGCTCATTCCACAATTGGAGCAAGAGAAGAACAGGAAAGGAAACTCAATTACAAAAAAGTATAAATGAGTCTTTGCAATTTTTTGGAAGAAGTTTTGATGCCAGTCAGGGATCACAATTAAGAAAATAAAAAGAGCTGATATTTATTGAGCACCTATTATGTGTCAGGCACCATTCTAAGTGTATTACATATAAAAATTCATTAGCTCCTCACAACAACTCTATGAGGTAGGTCCTATTAAGGTGCCCAATTTATAGATGGGGAAACTGAGGCCCATCAAGGTTAGGTGACTTGTCCAATATGATGCATTGAATGCAATGGTTTTCAAACTGTGGTCCAGGGAATGTTTAAGAGATCCACAATGCCAAAGCTATTTTCCATAATAACACTAAGAAGTTATTTATTCATTCACCTTTTGCCTCTCATTCTGTCTACAAGGAAATGCATATGACTTGTGGTATCACAGAAGACCAAATACAAAAGCAGGTATAAGAATCCAGCTGCTTTCTATTAAGCCAAATATTAAGAGATTTTTCAAAAGCATAAAAACAATGACATTCTTATCATTGGCTTTTTTTTTTCTTTTTCTTTTTGGTTTGAAAAATAGTTATTTTTCATAAAAATATATTACTTATCTAAACATGCAAAGAATTCATTACTTTTTAATGAATGAGTAAATGCATGTTTACATTTTCCTCCATTTAAATTTCTACCATAGTAAATATTGATATATGGTGTCCTGATACAACAAAGTATGCGAACAGCCGCCCGAGCAAGTGTCAGAGCCAAGTTCAAGTCACAGATATTCTGACTCTGGTGTCTACCCCACTGCCTACTGCATAAACTACCTCTCCTAATCACAGTGTTATCTTTTGGCAAGTTTCCTTGAAGGCTTTTCCCCTCACATTGTTTTATATAGTGGAGAATGTAAAATTAGTACAGTTTTGCATCCTATTTTGTATCATTTAAAATTATAACGTTAGTATTTACCCAGGTTAAAACCTTCCTCTGGCTTCCCAGTTTACATGGGACATGATCAGGACTCTTCACCTTGGCTTAAAAGCCCTTGCCTGTCTTTTCAGCATCACCTCAGTGCTGGCTCCCTTGCTCACTGAACTTCAACTTCACTGATTGATTGTCTTTCTCCAATTCACCAGGCTCATTCCTGCCACAGGACATTTGTACTTGTTGTACCCTCTGCCTAGAATACTTTCACCCCAGGTTTAACGTGGAAAGTTCCTTCTAAATATTCAAGTCACCACTCCAAAGAGCCCTTCTTAATGAGGCCTCTTACATTACACAATGCTGTATTAATAACAACTTCTGTATTGTCTTGATCCCACTAGGATATAATTGCCATGAAGACACAGATTTGTTTACCGCTATAACCCCAATGCCTAGAACAGCATTTAGACAATAGTAGGTGTTCAATAAATAGTTGTTGAATTCATTACTTTAAAACTTTTTCTAAATGTTACATATTCTACTTCCTACAAGGCACATTGCTGTGGATGTGCCACAGGCTCCTCGAACTCAGTATGTTCAGACCCGAACTCATCCTCACTCCCCATCTTAACTGGGACCAGCTCCCAGGTTGGCTATGTCAGTTCCTAACACAGCACCCATATCAGAAATTTGAGAATTCCCCCTCTTCCTGCTACCACACATCGAATCAATCCTCCACTCCTTCTGATTTCAGCACACCAGTGGGCTTGTGTTCCACCCAAGCCACTCTCCACTTCTATGGCTTCCGTCTTGTTGTCCCCTCTGCTGGACTGTCCATTCTCTTACTCCTCACCTACTTCAGGTGAGTGATCCTTGAAGGTCAGCCTAGGGCCAGGACTTCCAGGAAAACTTTCTGAGCCTTGCCCACTCACCCCCTCCAGAGCTGGGTACCAGGCCACTCCTTAGTAGTCCCATGGTACCTCCTGACAGCATTTCCTATTTTATTTATTTATATGCATGTTCCAGGCCCCATCCTGCTAAATTGTGAATCTTGGAAGCAGATTATATAATTTACTTATCCATGGGGCCCAAGAACCTAACTCAGTGCCTGGCACATGGTTAACATTCAAAGGAAGGAAGCCGGTGTCTTAAGAATAAGAGCTTTGGAGACAGCAGACAGAACTGTGTGTCCTGAAGTAAAATACTTAATCTCCCTCTGTAACCATTTAAACTATAAAATGTGGATTGTAGGAAGGTTGTGAGTATTCAATAAAATAAATAAATAATAGCACAGTGCCTGACAACAGATCATGCTCAATAAATGTTAGCTGTTATGAAGGAAGGAAGGGAGGGAGGGATGGAGGGAAGGGGAGATGAAGGAAGGACGGACAGGGCATGCAAAGATCCAAGCTTTTAAGTGGTGTGTTTAATAAGTAAACAAAAAGTCACATTTTTCTACTAATGATACTTTTTTTTATACAAATACAATTATTTCTTTAGATAGCTACCCGCAGACATTTCTTCTATCATAAACTAACTATGTTAATAATATCAGCAGAAAATTAGAATAAGATTTAAAGAAAAATAAATACCATCATATAAGAATATTTCCCTTATGAATGCTCTATCACTTCTTACTCTAACTCTGGTTTAGCCTCAAGCTGTACCTGACCCATTCACCTTAAAAATATCTTTCCAAGTTATATGCGTTGGTTTAGCACAATTTAGCCTTTAGGAGCTTCAACAGTAATCAAAGCTACCAGTAGTGCTTCCACTGCAACAGGTTTGTTTCCTCGCCTTGCAAGGGATCTCTCATTGGTGACTCAGGCCCCACTCACCCAGACCACAACTCATGAGGACTGCCCATGTTGCAGCACTCTCATACCTTTTACTACCACTACCACCATCTCCCTCCCCCCCCCACTTGCCTATACCTTCCAACCTGACCCTCCCCCACCCCACACACAGGTAGGTTGACCAGATGCCCCAAAGAGATAGGGTCGGGAGACAGAGAGGAGATTTTTCCAGGTAGGTGGGGCCTGGTAAATTAGCAAGTGAGCATTTCATTGACCATATGGCCCTTTTTTACAGGATCTGCTAAGTCTGGGCTGCCAAAATGGCACTGACACAGATTTTGAGTGACTAGAATTGTTTACAAAGTCAGGAGTCCAACAAAAACTATCTGCCCCAGGGCCCTTATACTGCTAGGGGCAGCCTTTCCACTTCTACTTCCAAATTTTCTGTTCCTCATCTTCAAAATACTAAACAAGAGAGAAAAATAAGGCCCCTATGAGATGCCCCAGTCTGCTTAGAACCCTGTGTCTCCTCTCAGATCAGAAAAAAATTAAAAAGGGAGGGCAAAATTTTCCATTTCTCCAACTTCATTGTTTTCCTATGCAAGGAAAGCTCCTCCTTGCAGCCTTCTTATTGGGAGCAATTTATCAACCTTATCAATGATTTTATATCGAGTAAAAATGCTCCAGCTACAAAGTACAATCTAAAAACAGCTAGGGGAGCACAAAATCTATGATTTACAGACTACACTTAAAAGAAGATCATGCTTACACCCTAGTAAGTTTCATAAACAGTCACAAAGAGCTTTCTGCTCTGGGACCATTGGCTTAGCTCCTTGTTCAATAACAGAATGAATTACCTCCTCGGAGGCATGGATGCCCATTTTGCTGTGTGTTGTAAGGGAAAGTATATAATGACATTTTGGGGGAAAGGGGCTTAAAATACATTTGTCATTTAAAGAAAACACATTGTGGAATAAATATGAGGGGCTCAGCCTCAGCACATGTGTTACCGATTTGTGTAATTAGCAGAAATACACTAACGGGATCCAGGAGGCCTGGCCCCAGCCCGAGCACCCACCCCTCCCTGGGTTTTCCACAGAGCACATCTGGAAAGCGATGGGAGAAAAGCTGCCTTGCCAGGTTGAGACAGGCTCACAGGTAACCAAATCCACGAAGTCATCAAAGCCTGGAGATTAGTCGCACTGTTTCACGCCACCTTCCAAACTTTTCACTGTGAGTTTTCTTATATTGTTTGACTTAACCAAAGTTTTTCCAGCCTTGACAAGATAATTGCTTCCATATCACAGCAGAATGATTTCTGAAAAAACATACACAGTCCTGTATCTTACTGACAATGATAAATTGTCACCAGATAATATCATCTCACAAGTAACATGGTGCCAGTCATTGCATAGTTTCAAACGTCGATTTCCCAAATAGGGCCTCAACAAATTTTTTCTTCTGGCTCTGTCCCTGGTGGGGGCAGCCCATCTTTATTAAGAATCTGAGGGCCTAGGGTGCTTTTAAAATAAACTACACATATAAATGGTGAACACAGACCCACAGTGGATTCTATCAAAATCATGTGAGTTTAAATAATAGATTGGGATAAGGCATGTCCCGAAAAAGATTTCAACCCCTCGGGTCCAGAAATCTGGCTGGAAATCTCATTAGGTCAGATTATATTTAAATCGTCTCTGAGTGGCAGTTTTGTTGGAGTGTTTGCTGGCAGAAGGTGACCTTAAGTTTCCAGATGATCCTGGAGGGCAGTTTGTCTAGAGGCAGGCAGAGGTTTTCTAACAGCCTAAACTGTGGAGAGACAACCCCAAAAGACATTAACTCTCTCAATCAAACAGTTCATTTCCTCCCCATAGTCATTTCATTTTTCTGGACATTTGTCCTTTAGATTCCAGATAAAGCAAACAATTGCCTGATTAAGGGTTGGGAACAGAGAGTTAAAAAACAAACACACACATATAGCCATTAGCTTTTCCAAGTTTATGACAAATTGAGTGAGCAGAACTTATCAAGCAGAGTAGGAGGAGCACTAAAGGGGGAGTCAGAAGATTTGGATTCCAGTCCCAGCCTTGCCCACAACTGATCCCCAGCTCATATGGGACTCAGGTCCCTCCTCTGTAAAAGGAAATTCCCTCTCTGAGCAAAGACTCTAGGTTTCAATAAGACTGACACTTTTTGTTCCGTATCCCAGCTATTTCTCCCAGGAAAATCTAACCAGCAAAGCAAACAAAAGGAGTCTGGTCCCTCCCAAGCAAGATTCTTTCCCCCTGTGTCCTAAACCAATCACAACAGAGGCAAGTTACTGATGTTTTCCAGAGGACAATCCGTAAATCAAGCATGACCCAGCCTGTATCTCATCAACACCCATCTGAGAGGTCCTGCTGCCACCACCCCACAGGCAGTAAGGATCCCGCCCCCAGGCCCTCCTAGAACTCACACACCATAGCTGGACTGGCCTGCACATCTGCCCCGGCCCACCTACTGGGATAGGGCATTGGCTGGAACCTCCTGGAGCTATTGTCAGAGAGTAACAGCCTGGATTAAATTCACCAAGCCCCATTAGAGTGGCCAAGATAGTAAAGAAATAGCACATGTCACTTAGTTAAGCAATTACACTGGTGTTTGTAAAAGTCAACATTGTGTCTAAGAAAGCACAATCTGTTTATATTTGGTCAGATGTTTTCAGCTGCAGGGCGGATTACTTCAAAGCAATTTGTCCAGAGGTACAGTGAAGAAATATTTATTATGGGTGCTTATGAATTATGAGTCACCCTGGGATTTTGTAGGGTTGGCCCCAAGACATGGCTCATCCATAATAAATTTAGGTCAAAAAAATCTCTTGGTGGAGAAATAAGAGAAAGGTGACTACAGAACCATTGAACATAAGTTGTACATTTACGAAAATAAAATTATCCCCGGACTGTAAGCTCCCTGAGGGGAGGAACTGCATGCGTCTGGGTCACCACTGTGTCCTCAGAGACCAGTGAAGCGCTTGGCCCTAAACTGGCTTCAGGAAATGTATATTGTTAAGCAAGTGAGCAAGGACTGCCGGTTCTGGGTTGTAGAATGTGCATCAGTCTCACTTCTGTCAGAATTGAGCAGAGAAAGTGACTGAAGTTCAGGCTGCCCCACAAAAGGCCTCTAACCAGATGCTTACTATTACTTAATCCGCTGGCCCTGAACTTTTTATTACCACTGGCTCCATTTCACCATAGGCCTTTCAATTCCACTGAAGCAATTTGGGAGAGGGATGGTAGGAGGTGGGAAGCCCTCACATGCCCAACGTTCATTAACAGCCTTGGAAGTCAGCTGCTATCTGATGGGCTATAGGGGCTAAAGCCAGGACATGGGGTCCTGTCACCCAGCCTGTGGCTTTAGCTTCCAAAGCCAGCTAAGTGGTTTTAATGGGTTAAAAATTGTGACCGAAAATGTTCCCCATTCAAAAATTATTATTCTTTATAGACTAGTGTTTCTTCCAAATATGCTTTTTTTTTTTACGTCCTCATTTATAGCATATTGTCCTCAGAAAATCAGGGCTAAGAAAAATAAGCCAGAAGAGTTTTCAGCTAAACCTGTTCTGAATCAGGATCTTACAGTGAAAAGCAGGGAATAGAAAAGTGACAATGATAACTGCCAATCCCAATTCCACATCTGAACTGCCCTCACAACCAGTTCTGTATACCACTAATACACCATGCCACTCAAATGTGAGGTGGGGCTGGGAAACATCTGAGTTTGATCTGTAGAGTGGCACAACATCTCTTCTAGAAGACACTTCTTTCTGACCACAAGTAAGGTCCGCCTTCAACAGCATGCAGTTTTTAAAAGGTGTTTCTTAATAAATTGATATTAATGGAATTTTAGGAATTTAAATGAGAGATTTCAAATTCAACTAACTGCAGTTCAGCTGAATAATGTTCAAGTATGATGGAAGGGTTTTTCTCCTTTTACTCCACAATCTCATAATTTTACACAAACAGCTCCTGAATCCCTTGGAAGTAGCTAGACTTTCAAGCCATCAGACCTTCATGCAATTTTCAAAATATTCATATGCACATTTGCAAGTTAATTGAACCCCTGAATTCATGGAGAAACACATTTCTCTATTCCCCATACTCTTCTATAGCCTCAATTATAATATTTATGTTAGACTCATTTATGTATTTCTTTATTTCCCATGAGAAAATGAGTTCTAGCCATCTTTTTTGTTTTCTATTCCCTCGCAGGCAAACAAACATTCTTACTAACAATTAAATAAGACAACCTACATGTCCCTCAAAATGAAGATAGTTGAATAACTTGCAATAAGTTCACATTTTATAATGCTAGTAAGAAAAATAACATTTTTGAAGAGTGAAAATCAAGAGAAGTATCTCAAAATAAGATAATAAGGAGTTTGTTTGTTTAACAAGCACGACACAAAAGAGTATGGTTGCTTTCTGGTCAACCAAATGACAGCATAAGATGTTTCAAGGTGCTGTTCACCCACAGAATCTCTGAACAACAAGCAAAAACAGCCAGAACTACCATCTTCTAAACACTGAAAAACAGATAAAGGGTTGCAGTAACTGAGTAAGTGCCAAACCAAGGAAACACAATTTTAAAAATAGTAGGAGAAAATCAAGGGCACCCTTACTGGGCCCTTTCCCAAATCCTCCCCAATGCAGAGTTGAGTCACCTTGCACTCCCATTGTGCAAGACAGCTAAAACAGTGTAAAAAACAATTAAGTCAAAGCAGGCAGGAGCAAAAGATTACTTGCTTAAAGGCATACAATACAGCAGCCAGGAGAATCTAATCCTGAGTTCAAAAACCAATCCTCACATCTATGGCCAATTGATATTCAACAAGAGTACTCAGTCCCCTCAATGAGGAAAGAATAGTTTCTTCATCAAATGTTGCTGAGAAAACTGCACGCAAAAAAATGAAGATGGACCCATTCCTCACACAAAATGCAAAAATTAACTCAAAATCTATCGAAGCCCTAAATATAAGGACCAACTCCATAAAGTGCCCAGAAGAAAACACAGAGAAGAATCTTCAGGGCTTTGTATAAGGCAATGGTTTCTTAGACTTTACACAAAAAGCATAAGCAACAAAAACAAAAATAGTTAAATGGGACCTCATCAAAATTAAAAACTTTTGTACATCAAAGGACTTCATCATGAAAGTAAAAAGACTACCTGCAGAATGATATTTGGGAACCACATATTCAATAAGGGTTTAATATCCAAACCATATAAAGAACTCCTACAACTCAACATCAAAAAGAAAAAACAACCCAATTTAAAAACGGGCAAATGACTTGAATAGTCTTAGCTCAAAAAAAGATAAAACAAATAACCATGAAACACATTAAAATATGACCAACATCATTAGTCATTAGTGAAATGCAAACTAAAATCACAATGAAGTACCGTTTAACACCCACTAGAATAGCTATTATTAAACACACACACACACAAGTGTTGGACACAACACGGAGAAATAGGGACATTCATTCATTGTTGATGAGAATAAAACTGATGCAGCCGTGGTGAAAACAATTTAGCATTTCCTAGAAAGTTAATTATGGAATTACCATTTCACCTGGCAAGCCCCTTGACTGTCCAAAAGACCTGAAAGCAGAGGCTTGAACAGGTACTTGCACACCAGTATAGCAGTATTACGCAGACTTATTAAAAGATGGAAGCAACCCAAGTGTCCCTCAACAGATGAATGGATAAACGAAATGTGGTATATACATAAAATGGAATATTATTCCCCTTTAAAAAGGAATGATGTACCAATATATGAGACAACCTGGATGAACCTTGAAGCATCATGTTGAGTGGAAAAAAAGCAAACTCAGAAGGACAAGTATTGTATGAGCTCACTGTTATGAAATAATAGAACAAGCATCAAGTCAGAAACTAGAAAACAGGTTACCAGGGACCAGGTTGAGGGTAAGGAATGGGGAATTAATGCTTAATTGTAATAGAGTTTGTTTGGGGTGATGAAAAGTTCTGGTAATGGATGGTATCAGAACTTTGCAAATATGATTAAGACCACTGAATTATATATTTGAATTTGGATAAAAGGGGAAATATTAAGTTGTATATATGTTACAAGAATAAAAAGTTTTTAGGAAAAAGTCTGTAAAAAATCAAAGAGTGAACCCTAATGTAAACTATAGACTATAGTTAACAGTATAATTATAATAGTTTTGTTTCATCAATTGTAATAAAGTTATCACATTACTGCAAAGTGTTAATAATAGAGAAAACTGTGTGTATGGGAGGGGGACTGTGGTATTTCCTGCATGGTTTTTCTATAAATCTACAATTTTCTAATAACAAATAGATAAACTAATAAGAAAAGAGCATGGTTTCAGTTGTGTAAAAATTTATATGTATTCATACATAATTATTTTATGGTCAGGAAAAAACATCTAGGTTAGTAGAAGACTATGCTGAAGTTTAAATGTAAAGCCCCCCTTTGGCAATTAAACACGGCTATTTTATCCCTTGGACTAGAGGTAATTGAGAAAATGGGAGATTTTGAAAGGGAAAAATAGAAAATGGCCTGTATTTCACAGTATTCTTAGCATCATCTTGTCCTTCATACATCTCAGGACCTCCAAAACATTGGGACTAGAATAAACAGCAGTGTCATGTCAAGTTCAGATCTGCAATTTTGAAACTGTCACTGCAGAGATATCTATTCCAGCATTATTCAAAGTAGGTTCTGCATAATGCCTGTTCTACGGGAACTTATGGGTGTTGCCTACAAAAAGCAGGGTTGCTGAGCCATGCCAAAGGAGTTCGGGTAATAATCAATAACAAATCTCATTGACACTAAGAAACCATTGATTGTAAGAGACACCATTATGGAATCCAAAATTAGGCCTAATGGGGAATTTAACCAGAACCCCCACATAAAGGCAAAGGAGCAAGAGGCTAAATTTTCATCCTGAGAGTAAGTGAAAAACAAATCTTCATACGGAAAAGGACTGCAAGGGAACTTGCCTGTGTCAACCTTGGCACTAGCTAGAGAGGAAAAAATCTCTCCTGGGAATTTGAACCACATTGATATTCACTGGAGTTTGCAATTTGAATTCATAAAACCCTGAAGCAGAGAATGAGATCTCAGGCTGGTATTGTCCCCGGGAGACTGGCAGAAGCCACAAAAATGCACTTATATATGTGCATCTTGGAATCAATTAAATATGATAGGGTATATTTACCTTTTAACTTGTCAGAACTTTATACGTGTGTGACTTGTGACTCTCCAAGCCTGGAGAGAGGGGATGAGGGAAAGGAGAGTGGGATATGACTTATTGGACAGTAGAATTCTCAAATATTATTTTCTTATTTGGAAAATATCTAGCGAAAAGCTGATGTAAAACATAGCTATAAAACCAACTTCATATGGTTATTGTAAGAATTGAGTTAATACAGGAAAAATATTTTTAGAACAATGCCTGGCATATAGTAAGCGCTATTTAACTGTGACCTATAATTGCAATCTTTTATGCCCACTTTTTTGGTGTCATCAATATCATGAGTCTCCCCAGAAGCTGCCCAACAGCATTGAGGTCATCACAAGAGTGCTGTGGTTGATTTACAGCCTTCTCTTCTCCAACAGATAACACTCTCATGACCAGCCCATCTACTTCTCTGAGAAGTCTGGAAATGGAATCTTAAGTCTGCCACAAAGTGGACAGCTGATAAAATGTGTGAGTTCTCACTTTGCCATGCCTACTGTGCTGGTTTGAATCTGTGGTGGATGCCAGAAAAGCCATGTCCTTTAATCCTCATTCGCTATTGCTGGCTGGCAGCTTTTTTGATTGTTCCCATGGAGATGTGGCCCACCCATTTGTGGACGGCAACTTTTGATTAGATGATTTTCATAGAGGTATGTCTCCACCCATTCAAGGTGGCATTGCTTACTGGAGCCCTTTAAGAGGGAACCATTTTGGAAAGAGCTACAGAGCCTGCACAGCCAGAAACCTTTGGAGATGCAGAAGGAAAATGCCCCCAGGGGAGCTTCATGAAACGTGAGGCCTGGAGAGAAAGCTAGCAGACATCGCCATGTGCCTTTCCAGTTGAGAGAAACCCTAAATGTCATCAGCCTTCTTGAACCAAGGTATGTTTCCTTGATGCCTTAGATTGGACATTTCTATAAATTTGCTTTAATTTGGACATTTTCACAGCGTTATAACTGTAAACTTGCACCTTAATAAATTCCCCCTTTTGAAAGCCATTCTGTTTCTGGTATATCGCATTCCAGCAACTAGCAAACTAGAACACCCACCTAGAATGCATCTTAGACATCCTTGCCCACACCAGGATGCTAGGTCCCATGTGAGTCACTACAGTCTGACACACAGCAGGGGCTTAGTATATATCTATTGAATGAATGAAAGCCTTAAACAGTGGGGCCACGTACTGCTGCCCAGTGTAAACCTGGGTCCCAACTTGATCAAGTCATTCTAAAAATCAGCACAAAGTGGATAGCAGTCCAAGACTCAGAATCAGAAGCCCAGTCAGTTTTATATGTGATTGCTGCCCTGCCCAAACTTATTTAAACCAGCTAAGACCCAGGTAATGCAAAATAAACCTGGGAAACCCACTTTACATCCTTTCTAGAATGAGATGTTTATAAATAATTAGGAAATACACCATTCATGGCACAATTAACTATCGTATCATATAAATATGAACACAACTGATAAAAACATCATCGTACCCTCTAGAATTAATATTATGTATAATCACATTTCGACCTTAAGACATTAGTCCTACTTTCCCACAGTATTAGTCAGGGTGTACATATGTTTACACAGAACAAACCCAGAGCCTGTAGAGACAGTCCTTGGTATAGGTAGAGTAGGGAGTAACCTCCACAAATGGTTTCAGATGTGTTGGGATGACTTCCTGCTGCACTTGCCTCAAGCTTGATAAAGGGCACTTAAAAGGGTGTTAAAAAGGTCTGACAACATGAAATCAATAGAGAGCATTCTGCATATATATTAGGCATCATTCAAGATTACAGGGCTAATATAGATGATTTGGTCATAGTTCCTTTCCTCAAAGAGCTCACAACTAAACAGATGGGGAAAATTGGAGAAAGTAATCCTTACCGTGAACAGACATCCCTTTCCTCTTGACTCTGTCTTAGTGCATATATAATAAGCCTCATAGATGGGTGACAGGATAGGTGAGGGGATTCTAAACCTCCTGGAAAGAACTAGGGTGAAGAGATAAGCCTTTAGCTTAATTGATCCCTTTGCAATTGAATAGATGAATGGGGTTCAACGTGGACAAAACAAAAAGTCAGCATCTAAGAGTCCACTCTGAGCTCGGGGTTCAAGGAAGGCAGGCAAAGCAGGCATTGAAATTTCTTCTAGACTATCCAGCCCAGTGGTTCTAAACGTGAGGTCCCCAGACATGCAACATCAAAATCTCCAGTGGACTTGGTGGAAATGCAAATTTGGGACTGTACCTCAGAGCCCAAATCAGAAACTCTGTGCCTGGAGCCCAGCTACCCATTCTTCAGCAAGCTCTCCCTGTGACTATGATGCATCCTAAATCTTGAGAGCCAGTTCATCAGTGTAAGAAAGAACACAAAGGGTCAAGACTGACACTGGATTCAAAATTAAGATTGTGAAATTAATTAGAGTTTTTAGTGTAACAAAAACTTTGAATGAAGAAAGGAAAAATAGAAAAAAGAAAAATTTCAGAAACCTAATCATAGACAGGAGGTGTGAACTAGTTTGGTTTAACCATCAGCTACTCTTGCCTTTGGAGCAATTATTGTTCTCTCTTGATGTTCTCTTTTTAAACGTATATATTGGAAAAAAGGATTAAAAATCTAGTTGCTTAAAATCTGATTCTGACCGATTTTATCAGATCCTGAAAGCAGAGCAGAAAATCACCTAAATGTAGAGGTTAGAAGTCACTGAATTAGCATCAACTTCAAAGTTTTAGTGAAGATGTTTTTGTCAGTGAACTTGCCTATCCAAGTTTGGTGTATCTGTAAATGCAAACCATTAACTATTTTTATGAACCCTAAGAGATCCAAATGAGGGTTAAACCACCCTTTCCTAATTTTGGATATTTAGCCCCAAGTCTTTGCAAAGGAAAATTAAATCTCTCAGAAACACACCCCAGCAAATAGCCTTCTTTTGTACTTATGTGGAAGGAAAGCAACCACCCTTGGAAAGCACAATTCATATCCACACAACTTGTCTTGGCTGGACAAAGGAGGAATTATAAGTAGTTATATATCCCTATGCCTGCTCCGAAATAGCACTAAGATAACATCTACTTCTGAGAAACTAAAAAAAAAAAAGACTTCTGCTTTACTTCAATTGTCAAAAGACAACAAAGAAGAACAAAAATATCAACATAGTCCGCTTTTAGTTCTGGGCATGTTATCCTTAAAGAGAAAATTAAGAATGGGTACAGGCATTTTAAGAAATCTCAGCTTCTTAGAGAAAAGGGAAATGTACAAAACATTTTAATTACCAAACGATTCATTTATCTCCCTTGGCACATTTAAGAAATTTCTAAAATACCAAGATACAATTCATACACAATTTTTCTGGAATAAAATGACCAAAAAAGTTAGCTTCATGCATATCATAGAAACCACTGTCACTGATTAAACCCAAAAAGAGCAATTGAGGAATACTCTAACAAGAGTTATGTTGACCATTCTTAAGGACAACCTTTTCTTAGGTTGTTCTTGTTCAAAATATTGTCATATTTACACTCAAGTTTTTAGTAGAAATTATACTTTTATTGACAAAGTATACATACAGTCTATAGCTCTTAAATTTTATAGTTGATACCCAGGATCAAAATTTTCCTGATATCCAACATACTGAGTTAACTATTTTTAAAATGGATATGAGTAGATATAAAAATAGAACCCTAATTTGTGAATTTGCTCATTTTTCTTCTTTGCTACCAACATTATCTACAGATCAATTTTAGTTGATGAATTGCTGCCAAAACAACTTTGATGTCAGCGTATGAATTACTTCTCCCTGATTTAAAACACCTTTGCATAATATCAGTCAATATATACATTCAGCGTGTTAGGTGAGTGACCAGCTTCCCAACAGAGATACTTTGACATTTCTTGTTGGTGTTTCTCAGACTTCTGCTCTGAATTAAAACTCTCCACTGAACTTACCTGTCATCATACTAAAACATTTCAATAAAAATCTCAAAAACACGTCGAAAGGAGTACCCACTGATTATTATGTAAACAAGAAACAATTGACAAAATTTCAGCTATGTGTATATTCTTCTTGGGAGCAAAGCTTAAGTCAACTATCAATTACATAATCATAATGTTGTCATTTGTATTATGGCATCAAAAAATACTTTCTACTTATTTGGAAAGAGCCATGAGGAAGAGTCATTTGAAATTCAAAGGATGTTATAAAAGATAGAAATGTGCTTTTTACCAACCTGTGCTGAGAAACCACAGAAGAAACCAAACCAGAAATGCACAAGTGTGAATGCAAAATTCTTATAGAAGAAATAGCACAAGAATTTGCACATTCGGAAATAGGACCACCTCCCGTGAACAAGCAGAAGCCTTTGAAGGAATTTAAACTGTGCGAACGAATAGTCGCTGGCTAAGACTGCCTGTAATCCTTCCTGGCCACTGATGCCAACGCCAATGTGAGCACCTACAAAGGAAAAGAGCAACACATTCATTCCAGAAACAGGCAATGACAATCTCTTTTGGCAACTTGTCGTTCTTCTTTTATGTTATTATTTATTTATGGAAACTTTACAGCTATCACAGTAATAGATCTTCCACGTCTTTTACCTCATGAAACCCTCATAATAGGTGTTTATATTGGTTTTACAAAAGAGGAAATTGGGCCTAGAAAAAATATTCAGTGGCAGAAGGGTCTACAAAGTAAGTGACAAAGCTGGAACTAACCCAAGTCTTTGCAAATCTGGGTCCAGCGTCCTTTCCTTTACACCATAGCTACCTACTTCCCCAACAATATCAGATGACAAGTGCCCTTTTCTATCTTGAAAATACACACATGGCTTAAGGAAATACAGAGAGAATTTTTGATAAATGTTAATATTAGTAGAAACACTGAACTGAGAAAGTACTCATTTTAGAGCCTCCGGCAAGAGTAAAGTTTAAGGCAATCTCTATTCCTTATTACCAAATGCTGAAATTGAGGGTACCGTGTTATGTAGTGTGCTCCATGGAGCGAATGTCCTCTTACTTTTGATCATGCTGACATCATTGGCTCCATCACCGATGGCCAAAGTGACAGCATTTCTGTGCTTCTTCACCAGTTCAACTACTTGGGCTTTCTGGAGTGGGGTGACTCGGCAGCAAACCACGGTTTTACACATGCAGGCAAGTTCTAGGAGATCATTTTTGGCATCACTCTCTAGGGCATAGGCCTGTGTTATTAAATAAACAAATAAACTTAGTAACTAACTAATATAGAGATAAAGATAGAGATGAGATGAGATTGCGAGAGAGGGAGAGATCATAAAGATATCCTAGGAAGAAACAAAGCAACATATGAGAGATGTCATTTGGGAAGGAAATTCTGTGTTTCTCAACTGATACTTGCTATACTGTTTAACTTCAACAAGTCATTATCAATTCGAAGCCACACGAGCAACAAAAACAAACTAAGGAAATGAAACTGAACTCCTACTAAGTGCCAAGGAATTCCCTTCTGTGTCTCCTTAATACCTTACCCTGATGCATCAGAGAAGTACAGTTAAATAGTGAAGTTCTAGAAATCACTAAAATTAACTACCTAACAACTCTCATCAAATTTAGAATGAGCCATGAAATGATGGTGATTTGTTTTTTCTAAGTGATGGAGTGTTTGTTTCCTTTGCATCGTTGTTTCATATACTTGTGTTTTGTGGTGTTTGTAGTGGTTGTTAATGTGCAGGCAGGAGAAAACCTGATGATCTGGATAGTGGCACTTGAAGAACACAACAATCAAAATCAAGAGAGGACTGTGCAAAAGGTTGGCCTGCAAACTACGTCTCAGAGAGTGGTCCCTGACCACCTCCACTTTTGCTCACCTCTGAACACACAAGAGCCTTCAGATCTGCCAAGAAATTACTTTAAAAAGAGAACATGAGCCCTTCCAATTAACTGTGCAATTTTTCTTCTGGAAAACAATTCTCTGTACATTATTTAATAAACACATTAAGAAGAATCAGGAATCCATCTTAAATTTGGAGGAGTGACTCTTTGGATAATCAACAAGAGGTATTTAACTGCAGGTTCCTTAGCAAGAAATTCACATCTCATCACAACCTTGCCCCTACTTTCCTTTTGTCAGCTACTACTCTTTATTCCTATCATGCCACATAGCCTCTTTCACATAATTAGAAAGGCTCTTTCTTGCCTTTGTGCCTTTGCACTTGCTTGTTTCCTCTACACCAAAATATCACTTCCTCCAGGAAGTCTTCCCTGACTTTTCCATGAGGAATTAAATGTGCCTGCCTCCATGTTCTCAAAGCACTGTGTCCATTCCTCTTTTACAGTGTTGGTTATCTATCCCAAATGACTGCAGACCCTAAAACAAGGACTGTGTTTTAATCATGTTCATATCCCTAGATTCTAGCACTGGGACCTAAGATGCTTAATAAATGTAATGGTGAGATTGGATTAATGGATGGATGAATGAATATAAAAAGCATGGTCCAGTATAGAAAATTTTCACAAACAGTCCTGTCATTCTTCGGAAATTATGATTTAGCAATCTCAAGTACACTTACCCTTTCTGAAACAGAAAGCATGTAACTGGCTGTCTTGCCCAGAATAGTCCCCCTCTTTTTTTTTTCTTTCTTTAATATCACCAAGTAGAAAAACTCAACTTGTATCTGAGATAGAAAGGCTCAATTACATTCTGCAAAGTATCAGGCTTTGAGTAGGTTGAAATTGTGACTCTTTAAAAAAGATTTCTGACTATACTAGCAGAAGCATGATCAATTCCCCCTAAATGAAAATTGAATTTCATGGTTACATGAGCCAGGCTTTGAAACTGAAGGTGTTCTTGAATAGCATCTGTCTCTGCTCCTTCTTTCAGCATTTATAGAAGCAAAAATAGAGAAGAGTGTATGTTGTCGCCTGAGGACTCTAACCCCTCCACACACTGGTGTCTTTGAGCCTGAAAGAAAGTCCAAGCACAACTTATTAAGGACACTTTCCATATTGTGGTCACTGGGCAATTCAGCTGCTCATCTGCACAAGGGAGAATAGGTTCATGTCATCTGGACAACCTTTCAACTGAGTTTGGCCTGCAGCTGAGCCCTGTAACTTTCCATGGTGTAGAAGGCAACACATCATTATGTCTGGAATCCAGCTGGATAATGCTCCAAGCACTAAGAGCTAACAGACAGCTGATCACAAGGGGGAGAATACAATATAGTCATATCCAACTTCTTTGGTTCTCTAAGAAACTGTCTAAAAGGAAGTACATTTTTTCCAGACTCCGAAAGTGAAAAATGATCATAAAAGCCAGAGAAAGATGCAAGATTAGCATTCTGTGCATATAAATAATTTCAGTGAAGTGCAATTGGAGCTTTTGTCTTCTCAATTAAAAACTCAGAAGAGCATTTTGATATTTGTTCAAGATTTGGAAGCTGAACTGCATTACAAGTACAATGCAAGTTTATTCTATTACGACAAGAACCAGATTTCCTAATCAAAGCAAATTGTTTGGCATTGCTATAAAATGCTGCTATTTAGAAAAACCTCACCAGAGGTATCTTAATGGCAATAATTTGGCGTGGTAATTATATGAAGGTCAGGTTGTGCTCTGCAAATCACAAACTTTAGCAAGAGCAAACATTAGCAAGAGCAATAATTCAGTTGCATTATTTTAATTAATAACAGGGAGCTGTGACACTCTCCCATAAGAAAAACACATAAACAATACTGGTAAGTGTTCTACAGTCATTTAGAGAAGTTGAAATCCTGTGAGCTCAGTGTTTCTTCTGAGCCCCCCATTCACCGTAGAGCCTCAAACAGTAACACATGAAATAGACATTGGAAGTTTCCCTTCCCTTTGCAAACAGGAAATCATTGAGGATGCCCTGTTCCTAAATAGTGTCATTTAATGTCTGGAAAACACAAAAAGAGGCATCATTATGACAGCACAAAAGAGACGGCTATTGGGGTGAAGAAAAAAAGGAAGAACAAAAGCCTTAAGAGAACTCACCAAACTGTGGCCATTTATGATTAAGGCATAATCTCCTGTCACGGTTTCTTCTACAATCGAGCACAGCTCCAGCTGCTGCTTTTTTTCACAAACTGCATGGCCATTGGGAAAACTTCTGCTTTCTCCAAACACATTTTCCTTTGCTTTCCTTAAAGAAGGAGGAAAAAGCAAATCATAACAAAGTACACAGAGCATACCTATTAACTCTAACAAGAGACTGGCCCAGAGGTAAATTCATTTCATCGCTGCTCAGACAGATATGGCATAAGATCCAGTTTCAGTAAGCAAGCTGGATAATTCCTTGTGATGGGGATACCAGAGCAAATTACCAAATTCCAGGAAGTAGGAGGGTAAACATAATGATCTTGATTCTGTTTTAAATTACCTAAAAGCTAAGTTACCATCTTGAGCTGGGTTTGAACTAGGGACTCTTGATAAATTTAGTATATAACCTTGTTTTAGCTTCAAGAACTTAAGCAACACTGATCTGGCATGCAACGTTGTTAAATAATGAAGAGTGAAATACCAAAGAAAATCGACTAAATCTCCCAGGAATTTCAGGGCACTTATATATAAAATAAATTCATCAATTCACAGAGAAATGGAATATGATCCAGCTTAAAATAGCAGTCCTGTGAGAAGCACGTTTTTTTAATTGACAATAAAAAACAAAAGATGATAATCACTGAATTGACAAAGGCATTATAGTGCAATAGAAGTTTGAAAATTGCATTCATCAACTCAAACAATAGAATAAATCTTCTGGGAAAGAAACTGCAGACCAAAATGTAGAAAGTCATCCCAAATGGAAAAGACCTCCAAATGTCCTAGATCTAATCAGCAGTAGGTGTAGGACAATCCTGCCACATCTCGTTCATCTCTGCCATTTAAAAGAAGGTTTTATGATGACGTAACACCCTTGGAAGTGGCATTGTACCGTTCCTTTCAAAATGGAAAGATTATATATTTAAAGGAAAGGAAATTTCATCTCTGAGGACCCTCGGCTTAGGGATAACTGGACAAAAATGCTTTGAAGTAACATAGAACAAGGTAGCATGACTACAGAAACTTCAACTATAACCCAAGAACCAAACAGAAAAGAACTTAGCTCATCCAAGCTCCCTGCTAATGAACCACAAATCCAACCACCAACACTTGGGGCCACAACTTGCATATACAAAATAAGCACCCTCAAGAAAACAGGGAGTGAGAGATAAGAAAGAAAATGGATGTGTTGGCTTAGAGCAAAATGAAATGGTTCCTCAAAGGCTCATTCTATGAAGAAAACATTTATTAACAGAGTTTAAATCGACTCCTCTGAAAGAAGAGAATGTTCACTGTAAAGCACACACACAAACACACAATTATTTTAGCCCTCAGCTTTCTAATTATTTGAAAATGCAACACTAATTGTTTACATATTAAATTAAAAAAAAAAAAAAAACACCATATCTTCCGGCTGAACATCTCTTCTGTCCAGGACCGAAAGCACAGCCCACATCCAGGAACCCAGAGGTTAAATGCCCAGGCTCCAAGAATGATTTCATACATTTAGCAATCAGTTTGCAAAATCAAAGAAAATGATTTAAAAAGTCAGGGTAAAACGTGTGAAATTTAGGGAGTTGGAGTGGAGAGGGGCAGATAGAGCAGACGTGAAGAATCATCGTTTTCAATAGGAGGAAAAGCTTTCTGCATCGGATAATCATGTCAGGGAATCCTCCTCACAATCATGGAAATTTATAGTACTGTATAAAAAATAAAGCTAGGGAGACAAGGTCCCTAGAAATTAACATTTGCATTTCTGTGACGGTGTCGCAGAGCTCATAAATTGGGTCTTAAGAAAACACCAAAGGGAAAACATCTCATAAGGTTTCCTTTTTAGTAAAGTTCTCACTCATGCAGTAAAATGACTCAATCTCTGTTTTCCCCCCAGAGAATGAAAACATTCCAAAGAAGGGTGAAGTTCATGAAAGTATTGGCTGAAATTCTATTTACTTAGGACTTTCCCCCCCTGAACTGTCCTCATAACATCTCACATGAACCCTTTTCCAGGCAGAAAAGGGACCATTTTTCCAACTCTGCTTAAATTCCCGCTGCACTCTGCACAGAGGCCAATGTCTCCTCGCTGGATCGGACTCTCCCGTTTTTAGACCTTTGCCCATGTTTTATAGCTGTCATTTCTTTTTATTCCTGGAACTTAGCTCTTCAAACACCAGCTGGTTCTCACAAAAACAATTTATTAGGGGGTGAAAAAAAAAGCTACGTATAACTCCTTCAGTGAACACGAACTATACATTTTCTGCAGGCATAATGCACAATGCTTAACCACAGGATATAAATAACAAATGCTGAAACAAAAGGGGGCCTGTTTGTTTCAAGGTTCATAATGAAGTGCAGTTTATTACAATGTTGGCATGCAGAAATGCATTACTGGTTGAGGCGATGGTGGCATTCACAGCCCTCTACCACCACCATCACAGCAAAGCATGGTTAAATCCGGGGTGGCTTGCACGCAAGCCATGAAAAAGAAAAGCGATGGTAAGAGAAAGAGTCATATTTTCAGTACTCTTAAGGCACTCTATTTTCAGATATTTAAAGGACTTTTTCAGAAATGGGTTGAAACCATGACACACACTTAAAAGAAGGCAATAACCTCAGCTTTGGTACAGAGATTAGAGAACTGCACTTGGAATCAGGCCTGAGTTCAGGTCTGAGGTCTGCCTCTGACACCGGGTTCCCAACGTTGAGTTATTTCACCTTCGCCACTTGATCCAGTGACAGACACTGGGCGAGAAGCCAGGTCTTCAAACTCCTAGGTCTCAGACGGCCACATCGGACTGGTTGCACTGAGTTGGGACTAAGACTTAGTGTCAAGGGTGCAGTGAAGGGACAGCACAGCCAACAATCGAGAAAGGGAGATAGTACCTGAAACTTGATTTCAAGGCCCAGCCCCATCCCTTACTACCTGTGGGACCTGCAAGGCACTCAACTCTTGAGCTATTTTCATTATAGAAATTAGGGGTAGAGGACCGTGATTTTATATGTCAACCAGGCTGGGTTACGGTGCTCAGCTGTTTGGTCAAGCACTGCCCTACATGTTGTGTGGAGGTTTTTAATAGATGGGATTAGCATCTGTAATCTGTTGACTTTAAGTAAAGGAGATGACTGTCAATAATGTGGGTGGGCCTCAAGCAATTAGTTGGATACCTTTAATGCAAAGAACTGAGGGTTCCAGGAGGAAGAAGAAAATCTGGCTCCAGACTACACCCTCCACTCAGGCCTGAATTTCCAACTTAAGGAATTTGGACTCAAGACTCTTACTATCACTCTTACTGGAATTAACATCACTCTTATTGGAATTTCCAGCCTCCAGTGTGCCGGATGGAATTCAGTCTTGCCAGTCCTCCTAATTGCATGACCAATTTCTTATAATAAATCTCCTTTACACACACATGTGCACATGTGCACACGCACACATGCAAACACATACATTTACACATATCCTGGTTGGTTCATTATCTCTGGAGAATCCTGACTTCAGGAAACAGCCAAGAAGAATAAGGCACTGGAAACCAAAATACATAATACCTATGAAAACTTGGACAGCTGCACTGGTGTGTATTGGATCTCCAAGATCAGGTAACACTCTAACATTCTATGATTAATGATAGAAATTTAACTTACCAGAACGTTTTGTCTGAGTGACTGTAGATAGGGAATTAGCAGATGCATTCTGTTTGGTCCACATAGTGTTTGAAAGACTGCGTGACATTATAGAGGACGTGATGCTCCCCTTCACCAAAGGCCCCACCATTCTCTAATGTCTTATATATAGCCCACATCACACAATTGATTTTACCTGCCTGGCCCTGGAGTCATTTGCATTCAAACAAGTGCTGCTCTTCAAACAAATAACTTTTCATCAAATAAGTATTCCCAGATTACAACACATATTTTGCAGATTAAAGAGAAAACACCAATTCCTTGGAATATCACTAGGATACTTCTCATAAGCAGTGGAATCTCTTCATTGTTTAATTAGTTATAACACATGGATTTTCCTAACAATATAGTATGTGATCAACGTTGCACAAATGAAATATGGTATAAGTTTGTCTGTCAGACCATCTAAAATTACATTATAACTCTGTTTTCCTTTGGGCAGAAGACATATGTGTTGGTGAAATATAATTGATGCAATAATCTTCTGAGAAAACAGCAGTTTAATTGTAGGTTTCTGGGCATGTGCTTATTACTAAAGCAGCTATAAAATTCACCTATTGCTTAAAGTGTCTAAAATTGTTTTGTGACAGTAAATTTGAAACAAGCCGTATGCATGATATGCATGAAAATTACATAACCATGTTTATGAAATAATCTAAACACATATGACAGGTTAAAGTATAAGCATTTAGGTCATTTCCTTCCAATAGCTACTATCACTCAAATTCTGTTCTTCTGGTATTCTTTTTTTTTTTTTTCTTGAACTCCCACTGAACTCAAAAGTATAAAATGAGAAAACGGGTAAAACGTATGGTTTCAGTATTTCATCCCCAATGTTATGGATTTAGATATAAGCAGTCCAGATGAGGCATACAGAGAGCACCTGACAGTAATAACTTTTCCTGGATCTTCTTTCTTTCCCGAATCCTAGTTAAATGCATAAAACAAATGTACTAATTTATTCCTCTCAAAAATAATTTTCTACCATGCATTGCCTCTTACCTTAGACTTTTAAGAACAGGGTTACCTTCAAACCGAGGTACAAATAAATTTATTACCTGCCAGTCAGTTGAGCAAGGCAGCCTTAGGTGTCCTGAGATATTAAGTCTAGATAGAAATTATTATTTTTCCTTCTGAGTATATTTTGCTCTTATTAAAAAAACAACAACAAAAATAGATAACTTTTGGGGCTTTTTCTAATTGTAAAAGCATGAATGATCATTATTAAAACTTCAGATACAACAAAAAGCCACAAAAAAAAAAGTAACATGAACCATAATTCTATCATCCAGCAAGAACCTGTATATGTCCTCCTGGACTAGACAGATAGGCAGTTGGAGAGTGTTTTATATATACACACACATGCATTTATTTTGCCAAAAAAAGGAGGGGTCATATCATGCATGAAGTTTTGTAACCTCATATATTTCATGTAAATATATCATGTACACATTCCAATTTCAATAAATACAAAGCACTTTAAATGATTCCATTGTATGTAGACATCATGACTATTAACAAAATCCTTCCTGGCTGGGTATTTGTGCTGCTTTATTATTTTTCTATTATTATAATTGTTGCAACAGTGAATAGTATTTTACATACATACTCACATATTTGTTTACTTATTTCCTTCAGGTAAATTCCTAGAAGTGGGAATCATTGGGTCAAAAGCATACATATATATATCATTTTAAAATACATTGCTAGGTTGCCCTCTAGAGAGTATCTACCAATTTATACTGCAAACAACATTATATGAGAATTCATATTTCTCCACATTCCTTCCATATAATGACAGTTATGTCATCTATTTAGTCAACTGAATGTTGAAATCTTGAGATATTACCTCTAGTTCCCTGCCCACTCTCCAACCACCATAAGTGATCCTTTCCAGTCAGCAATATACCTTGTCTCATAGGGAATCAGACAGAACCAAATGCAGAGAAAGAAAAGGGTCAAATTCTTGCCTTTTGGCTACCAAAAGAGACTACTGTATCTTGTAGTGGTGTCATTCTGAATTGAAGCAATCTGAGATTTTTGCAAGGGATGAAAAGAAAAAGTTTTTGTGAGTCTCAAAAGACTAACCCTTAAAGGAATCAGGGCACAAAACGTTGCCATAAGCAACAGACAAGAAAGAAATTACCTCTTTTCTCCACTTCCCAACCCAGTCTAGAGGAGAGGGACATGGAGTAGGAGCTCAGACGCCAGTGAATCACTAAAGGGAGCCTGTGTCCTGGCCCACAAAGGGACTAGTAAGTGATGGAGGAACAATGTGGGTGACGGAATGCTGAGATAAACTTTGGGGAATCGGAGTGTGGAGAATCATCTGCTTCCAACTGAGAGGTACAGTGGCCTGCGGTTAGTAGAGTAAAGGGATTTCAGAAACAGAGATGCCGATGTGAGAGTCCAAGTCTTCCCAGACCCAGAGAGAAGGGGGAGAGCAGCCAGGAGAGCACGGAAGTCAGCCAAGAGGGAAAGGCAGCCATGTAAAGACACCAAACACCGGACTGGGTCACAGAAGTGGGGAGTGCCAGATGCCAGCTGGGAAGATGCTGATGATCAGTAACAGGTGAGACAATTGTGCATCCCAGACCTGAACTAAATTTAACCAACTTTGACCAAGCGTGCACAGTTTAATTTTTCCATCATCAGGCAGAAAAGAGATTGAAGCTCATTTTTAGAAAATTCAATGTGTGCTTCTCTTCTTGCATGCCTGAACGTATTCTGGGCTGCGAAACTCATACCTGATATACAAGCTAGAAATGGCAGGGCCTCCTTCCACTTCTCTTCTTCATATCAATCAAATTCCACTTCCTACCCATTCTACTTCCACACCAGCTGTCAATTTCATTCCACCCTTTCGTTCCTCACTGTCACAGTCTCACTGCCTTAGTTCAATCTTCATCATCTCTAAATTTAGCAATCCAACAGCCTCCTGATGCATCTCCCTGCACTGTTTGTCTCCCTCTCCAAACATACTCCATCCACCCTGTCACTAGAGTGTTATTTCTAAAATTCAAATTTGAACATGTCACATGCTGCTTAGAAATTACCCACATCCACCCAATACCTTCAGGATATAAATTCTAGTTACTTTTGCTTGTCAGTAAACCTGTCTCCAATCCCACCTCTGAAAATTGCCCCCACCTTTAGCTCTATCATACACTCCAGCTACAACTTGGAATATTTCTCTTGGCTATGACTTTTTTTTCTTGTTTCTACACCTTTATACTATTGTTCCATCAACTTGTAATATCCTTATCCAGTACAACCAATTGAGGAGGAAGATCCATAAAGGCTGTGACAGGGACCAGCATGTTATTTCAATATCTTAAGAAGCTTAGTGGAAAATGTAGATTCCCTATGATAAGAATGCATTGCACTCACTAATTTCTTTTTTAATTTTGTATTATTTTGGGATATCAAGCCCAATGTGAGAAATTGTTATATTATGCTGGTTAAAAGCTATGACTGGGAGCTATATATGTCTTACAAATAAAATTTGGGAAATCTAAGTAATTAATACAGATACAATTTCATATTATTTATATATTTTTGATGATAGATTCCATAGAATCTACTGGGGAAAATATTAAGCGAAAGTAGTTCTTTTTGGTGAGAAGAACAGGAACAACAGCTGAAGGAAAGAAGAAAGACAAAATGAAGGAAATAGAGAAGAAAAGAAAGGGGGGAAGGGAGCTCACTGAACATCCATAAAGCTTTAAGTTCTTATCTCACTTAATCTTGAAAATAAAATGCTATATAGTACAGTTATTTTTATCCCCATCTTACAAATGAAGAAAGCAAATAGAGATAGCTTATCAAAAGTCATTCAGTCAGCTAGAGAGCAGAAAGCTGAGATTCCAACTTGGGTCAACTAATTCGAAGTCTCTGCTCTTCCTTCCACATTTGGCAGTCTCCCTCTGAAATTTATTCTGACGCTAGTTTCTAATTTGGTATCTGACTACTCAATGCCTCAAAAACTATTTTTTTAGATTAGCCATTTAATGTGTTTTTGGGGAGATACATGGCAGGTGATTAAGTATGCCGATTCTGGAGCCAAGCTGACAGTATTCAGATCTCAGCTAAACCGCTGACTAGCTGCAAAACTTTGGACAAGGTACTTGACCTACCTGTGCCTCAATTTCCTAATCTGTAAAACAAGAGTCATGAGAATACTTACCATTGGGTTGCTTTGAGATTTAAATGATGTAATACAGTAGACTGCTAACAAGAAGTCCCAGAGACTGTCCGGAAACTTATAGCAGTAAATTCATTAGAATCTAGATCTGCTAGCATGTATTTTCCTTCAGCAGGAGTCAAATTGCCCCAAAAAACAAAAGCCCATTCAAAGAACAAATATTTTCTTAAAATAACAATATTTACATGATAAAGAGAAGTTGGGAGATTTGGTCTGCAAGTATCAATAGGTGGGGGCTGACATTTAAGGTTTCCTTTCTTTACAAGATTTGGAAAAATAAGTGCCTTTGGTTTAAAGATGCAGACACATTAAAGAAGCCCAGAATACTCCACAGTTTTGAAGGGGGAACATTAGCCCCACTCCGGGATAAAGCAAGTGACAAACAGTTTGCCTCTAAGTCACAACCATCTGCTCAGCCAAATCCAAAATGGATTGCATTTGAAGGAGCATCAGTAAGCAAAAACTGTTCTAAGATGGATTTTTAAAAGTGCTGGGAAGTTATTATGCAGATTTTTGAAAGGTTCTCCAAATGAAGAAACCAATAATAATGGGATAAAATAAATTGGTGTATATTAAGAAATACTATGTCTCAAAATTTTGTATTAGCCCATTTCTACCTCCAATTTTGGCATGTGTCTATTTTTTAGTACCATGTTACATAAATCTCACATTTTATTTTTTCATGAATATTATATAGCTGGCTTCAATAGTAACTATGCAAAAATATCTACTTTCTTCAATACTGAAAAACTCTATTTCAACTTTACATACAAAGGCTGTGTTTTCCAAACTTATCTTGGTTCTAAGCTTTATCTAGGTATTTATTAATACAAACACCCAGACCCTGTCCCCTAGATATTCTTAATTGGTAGATCAGACTGAAGCTAAGCAACTGCTCTTTTCAAGAAATGTCGTCAATGATACTGATCAATGATCACCATATAAGAGCTAGCAGTACTCACCAATGTATAATTTTAAAGAACAATTTTTCGACCCAAATGATTTGAAATGTTTTTCTTAAAACGCTTGAGAAATGTTGAAGGCTTAAGACAAGATTTATCACTGATGCCTGAGTTATCTCAGTTTGTCACAAAATTAATGGGAGTTTAGGAAACATACAGAAAGCACTCTATACTAACTGAGGTCCAGGTACTACAGGGTATGTTTCTACTTCCTTTTACCCCTCCCTTCCTCCCTCTCTTTCTTCCCTCCTTCCTTTAGCACTTGCCTGAGTTCTTCTAGGACTTCTCCTGCTGTATTTCCTGCTATCACAAACACTTCATTCATGTCGTCAGTCAGCATGTTGCAGGCATAACCAATGTTGATGGCAGTTTCTGATATGAAATGAAGCCCAGCTCCATTAGAACATGACTCAATAATGTAAATACCTTTTCCATAAAAATTTTGAGGCCAACAGCTGTAGTTTCTTATAGCTGACAGCCCTCTTAATGCCAAACATAGCATGATAGAAGATAAAATACAAGAGATCCAAACAGAAATGAAAGGATCTGGATTCCATGATTGATTTGCAACTTGCTAAATCCATGGAGACCTAGCAACATCTTTGGCTCCCCAGCCTTCTCATCTTGTTTAAAAAAAAAGAAAAATGTTCTATTCCAAAATAGTATTCATGAAAATATCTTAGATCTTGTGATATGGTCAAATGCACAAATACGAAATATTTCTATTTCACAAGTCTCAAGTATTGCCTTTGGGGAGCTAAAATACTAAACTTAGCTAATACTCAGTTCTGTTGTGGTGGGAAAATTGAAGAAAAACTCACAAAACTTTCAGTCAAACAATTAAAATGCTTTGTAAAATTCTTATAGTTCTCCTACACACAATATTACCATTTTTCCATTATATGAGTAGAAACTTGGAATTTGACGAACATCTCAAAAACCACCCAGATTGCTGCTACTATTACTGTACTGGAAAGTTACATGGCAATGGTCAATCCTTCCTCTAATTTTATAGACATGGAGCATAGGGTAGTTACATAACTCCTTCCATTTTAAATAGTCCTTATATTATCTGTAGCTCTACAAAATCATTAGATTTGTCCTAAATCATTGAAGGCAATTGATAAGATCAGATCTTAGATAAGATCATATCCTTTGTATAAACCACAGAAATTGAAGTTGCACATAGTAAATGTATGTATATTTGTAACTAATTGAACAATTGTACTCACATATCAATATCACACTCTATAGAGTCACTATCAAGTAACACCACAGGGCTTAATTCCCTGTTGTTGTTTTTTGTAGTCTGTGATTTGGCTGAAGATATAGGGAACTGATTTATCACATCGGCAAATCCCTCAATGCTCTAAAAAAATACGTATGTCAGTTAATGAATATTTTCAGTTTACTGATGTTTTCAGTCAAGCATAAAATAAGTTTTGTTGTAAGCATTACTGCTAGCAATAGATCCAAAATGTATTGAACCCCTTTCTGTCTTATGCAGTCAACCTTCTGAACATATTGACTCGTTGATGACTTGGTATTTTGTCATGCCTGAAAGTGCCTAGATCATTGAATGGGGAGTCCTGTAATTCAGTCCATTTGCACTGGCACAACCGTAATGATTGTTAAAATACTTAATATTCCCAAACCAGTTGATCAACAGTTGCTGCCCTGAGCCTCTCCAAAGACTCCCACAATCCTGGTTTCTCCCCCAAAACCCTTCCCTGCCATCTAATGAAATGCTCTTGAAGTCTGTAATGTTCTGATTCAATGCCATGCAAACATCTCTTCTGATTGGCAACAGTATTCATATGTATCAATTGATAAATATTTTAATACCATCATTCCTTATTGGCATAACTATTATAGTTATGAGACCCAGGCAATTGTACCGAAACTCATCTGACCCAAGAGTACACTATGGAAAATATTTTGCTAGTTTGTTTTTATTTGTTTGATAGTAAATTCTTGCAATTCATTGTTTTTTTCTTTTTATATCTCAATTCTTTCCTATATGGAAGACTGGACAAATAGCCAATTAATTGAGCTTTCTGGTTAATTAAAATTTTTACCATAGAAGTTATCTCCCCCTTCTCAAAACATCATCATTATCCAGTTTCAAATTACCTTGTTTGTCTCCTGTTAGAACCCACAGTTTGATATTGGCTAGTGATAAATTTGTAACCGTTTCAATGACACCCTCTTGTAATTCATCTTCTACAGCCGTGGCACCTAGTAGCTTCATTAAAAAAACAGATAATATCTATGTTAATGCATGCAAATGACATCCATAATATCTATGGCTTTCAATCACAGAGTCTGGAAGCCAAGGAACATAAAAATGAAGACAGAAATTTTGATGCATTGATATAAACAAACTATCTAGAAGGTGCAGAGATGGGTTGGGAAGGACCTCAAGAGGAGGTTGCCAAATCAATATGATGGGTGCACTAATTAGTGGCAGGGATTCTGAGAGTTTGAATTTACCTGAGGAGTCTAAAAGGCTCAGATATATTATGATCAATCAGAAGCCAGTTGGACCTCTAGGGTCTGAAGTACTCTCTAGTTGCTTCCCCACATATATGAACCATGGAGCAGTCCAAAGGAAAGCCCTTACCCCACCGTCAGAAGACTGATCACAAAAATGTAGATTAACAAGCCAGTAAATGCCATGAACTAAAAGTAAAGGATCCTGTGCTCTAAGTCATCTAAAGATGAACAAAGTATTCTCCCTAATACTTCACAGTGGCTGAGTTCTCTAGCCTCAGAGCCATCAGGGAACAGTTATTTCTAGAATAGACCACACTCTGGACAGCACAGATGTCAGCAGAATTTCATGGGCTTTTAATGGTTTAACGCTATAGCCCCACTCCACATAACAAGTTTCTCTGCTTTATGGGTCATAAAGAAGGAAGGGAAAAAAAGCAAAACCCACAACATCAAAGACAGACAAAATGACAAAAAATAGGGAGTCTATCTTCCATTCTCAGGGGACTTCCAATTGCATAAGCCGCTGCTAATAAATATAAACCACTAGAACCTCTAGGGTCATTTGTGGCAAATTCAAAGTTAATGTACCAAGCATGACTCAATGTTTGAAAGAGTAACATCTTCTGTGTTCAAGATGATTTAGACAATAGCTTATTCCTATGCGAGATCTCAAATGTATGCTACCTCTTCTCTAAACACAAGCTATCGTGCTTCTTAACTCATACCATCAAATCTCTTTCAATTTCTTCGTAGAGCCCAGCTATCCGTTCATCCCTCTCGTCTGTGGCAATATTTGCATCTTCAAGCATTTTATACCACTGTTTAAAGTACATGTCGTCCAGATCTCTGTATGCAATGGCCAAAGTTCGGAGGCCTTCCCCTGCAAATTCCTGCCAGAGAAGACAGATTTAAGAACAGTCACATGCACAAAAAATAATAACAACACAGTAATAACAACAAAAATAACAGTGAAGGAGTTTTTACTCAACTTCATTTTGTCCTAAGATAGCATTGCTTTTTCGTGTGTTCGCTATATGATGGGGGTCACATTTCATTCTTTTTCCATGTGAGTATCCCCCTATTGCAATACCATTTGGCTGAATTTTTGTTTGTTTATTTGTTTTGTTTGTTTGTTTGCTTGTTTGGGAATTGAATGGGCCAGGAACCAAACCCGGGTCTCCCACATGGTAGGCACGAATTCTACCACTGAACTACCCCTGTACCCTCCCTGACCTCCACCTTTTTTATCTCCTTGGAGGTGGGAGATAGTATTTGTATTTTGTATTATATTTCTATGGGGTTAAAACAGTCAAGGGAACTAGAATTTACACTAAAAACAATTAAATGCCTACTGAAGTGTTCTAGTTGAAAGGTTATCAATGGTTCCCATGATGTGATATATCCATTTTCCTTTTGAAGCAGCATATATTGGGTTCCAACCAATTCATTGCCTGGAGGAAGCACTCCTGGCTATGAGATGGATCCAGCCTGTTTCATGGTCTAAGACCCTGACTTCTAATGGGGAGGAGAAGATGCTTAGAGGATCCATAACTCTCAAATCAAAGGTAAGAGGTTCCCCCAAGGGAATGCAGCATGACAGCTCATCGAGGTCTTGTCACATTCTCCCTAGTTATACAGTTATATCTAAAATTAATCAAGCCCTAACTATGTGGCTGGCACTGTGCTATAAACACTGCACATGAATTTCTTCACTTCATCCTCATCACAAACATATTACAATTATTACTTCCATTTATGAATGGTATAGCTGAGGCCAAAGAGTTTGAGAAACTTGCTTAGGTCACACATCTAGCAAGCTGCAAAGCTGGGATTTTAGTTCAGATCTTGACTCCAGAGTCTGAGCCCTTTACTTAGACCCTGAACTACAACTCCTTTCCAATCAGTGTCATGGCATCAGGAAGGAAGGAAGGATAGGTGACTAATAGTAACAGATAAGTGCTAAGAAAAGTTCTGTCAAGTCTTGTACCCTATTGGTACATGTGTTCAAGCCCTCAATCTTTGCCTACTGAAATCCAACTTATTAAATGTCATGAGTTCATTGAACAGCCCTGTTATGGATGTGTCCTGTGGATGTGAACTCATTTTTAAATAGATTCTTCAAACATCCTGTTAAAATGAGGCCAGACTGAATCAGGGTGGGCCTTAATCTAATATAATGAGTGCTTATTAGCAGACGAAATTTTGACACAATAGATGTGAGTGAATAGGCAACAGATGGCGACATGATGGAAGTAGATATTGAGATTGCCAACAAGCTGCCACCACAACGCTACAGACTTCAAAGAAAGCATAGCCTGCCAACACCTTGATTTTGGACTTTTAGCTTCCAAAACTGTGAGACAATAAATTCCTGTGGTTTACGCCAACCAGTCTGTGGCACTTTCTTACAGCAGCCCTCACAAACTAGGATAATGCCTGAGTCACACACTGAAGGTGACAATTCTTCCCTTGAACTCTGATAGCATACTTTAATAACTGCTTTGTGGCAGTTGTTACATTCTACTTTGTTTTATAGGCATTTGCGTGGTTGTCTCATCACCCCTGCAGGAATGCAAAATATTTAGGGGCAGAGATTATAAATTCCCCATCCTTGAATCCTCTACCACATACATGGAGAACAAACACCTTTAAAAAACTTAAGCTCAACTTAATTGTGACATTCCTAGATCAAAAATCAAGTGAATCTTTTTCTGGAATCAGACCACAATGAAAAGTATCATGTTAGGGCCATAGCTTTTCTTTGAAAAAGCATTTAACAACAATAACACTCTTTATTTGTATTGTCTTTATATGTCAAAAAACTTTTATATTCATTATTTTATCTGACGACTATGGTGGAAGATAAGGTGAGTTAAAGAAGATGAGGAAAGACGTTCTTAAGAACAAAATGGGTTGTCAGGGATTATGCAAAAGTAAGGCAAAATGAGTACCACTTTCTCCTAACTCTTGATTTAGGACCTCTTTTATAACAACCCATTATTTCCTTAGCAGTAGATTCCCAAGCTTGCCATGGAATGGGACACTCTGGAAAGGGCAGTGCCCTGTTAATCCCACAGCCTGACACAACCCTATTCAGTCCAGGAGGCTGAAAGTTCTCAGAGGCTCAATGACAACAATCCCCCTGCCTGGTTTTGGCAACAGGAAAAAATATAAATCTTGGTTAAAGCATGCACGTCTCACCCAGAATGCTCAGACGTAAACAAAATTGGGAATTGCCTGATTCTACTTGTGTAAGTACAATAAATATTGATTACCTGGTAGGCAATTGATGACTCAAAAATCATACGGTTTTGTCCTCTTTCGTGTCTGGCTTTTTTGACTTAACATTGTGAGATTCATCCATTTTTGCACATAGTTTAATTCATTCTCATTGCTGTATAGTATTCCATTGTGTGACTATATCATGGTTTCTACTTATGATGTGCAATTGGATAGCTTCCTCTGGGAGTTATCATGAATATTTTTGTGAATGTTTTTATACTCCCATTTTTACACTGGGTTTTTTTTTGTCTTTGTCTTGTTAAATTGTAGGATTTCTTTATATATTCTATTTATTAAACTGTTATTGGATATGTGGTTTCCAAATATTTTCTCTCATTGAGCAGATTGTCTTTCCACTTTTGTGGCAAAGTCCTTTGATGCCCCCAAATTTTTAATTTTGATGTGGTCCCATTAATTTTTTCTTTCATTGCTTATGCCTTGGGTGTAAACTCTAAGAAACCATTGCCTAACACAGGGACCTGAAGATGTGTCCCTACATTTTCTTCAGTTTTGTAGCCCTGGCTCTTACATGTAGGTCTTTGATCCATTTCAAGTTATTTTTTGTAAATGGTCTAAAATAGGTGTCCTCTTTCATTATTTTGCAGATGGATATCCCGTTCTCCCAGGACCATTTGTTGAAGAGGCTCTTTCTCAATTGAGTGTACTTCTGTCAATATTTTATGATTACATTCAGTGGTAAACTGGTAAGCCTGCTCTCCAGTAGGAAGGTGGGAAGGAATAGGATGCCTTGATTTGTGGCATTTGCCTATTTATATTATGTAAATACCCCTACAATGGCCAATTTCAAGCTATCAGTGGTCTAAGAAATTACTCACAAAATTCCTGAATATTTAAAAATTGTCTTCTGTGAGCTAGTATGCATCAAAGTTTTCAAACTTTTTGGTCAATGCTGCTTTCTTTTTATCTTTTCCAGAAATTTTATGGTTTCATTTTTAAGTCTATTCATGACTTTCATGCAACTTTGGGAAACAGAGGAAGGAGATATGTGTGCTCAGTTTACCATGTAAAGTCTAGAAGTCCTAACTGATTTTTTATTTGAAAAACTGTAAATTAAAAGTATAGCGGCCCAACTGGAGAAAATTCCCCCTTATACCACAAGTAAAGCTTTGATGGTTCCTTTACTTCCCGCCATATCCAGGAGTTTGAGAACACCATAATCCATCTCTAACATTTTCTCTCATAATCCTAGGTTTTCTTCCTTGCTAAAAAGCCATTTGAGGCACTATGTAACTTTTAAGCATTTTTATTGACATACAACTTATATACAGGGAAGCACACAAATCCTCAGTGTATACTTTAACAAATTTTCCGAAAGTGAACATACCCACAAAACCAGTACTCTGAAGAAGCAGAACATTCTAGGAGCCCAAAAGCCCTTTTTGTGCCCCTTTCCTGTCACTCCTCCCCCCTGCAAGGATAACCATTATCTTGGCTTCTAACACCATAGATTAATTTTGCCTGCTTTAAAACATTTTGTAAATGCAATCAGCAGTTTAATGTAGCTGGCTCATACCAGCTCACAGGATTCACTTATATGATTGCTCTTCAGTGAATAACACTGACACAATCTCAATTCTATAAATGCAATTTTTATTGGATATACAAGCTAGAATCAACCTATAAAAAAGTACTAGAGACTTAATTTTAACTACAGAATAGAATGTAAATTTTATATATCTTGGCAAAGTAAATAAAAAGATTAAAAGTGTGAAATGTAGGGGGTAGAAAAATGGTTGAGAGCATACTGCAAATTCTATATCTTTCAGAATGGAGAATTCACAAATATTATCTTGATTTGATAAAATATAGATGTATTTACAAGTGAAATGAAATGATGCCTGGAGTTTTCTTTAAAACAATTCAGTTTAAAAATTCTAGATGGAGCTAGATAAAACACAATTGGCAAAATGTTGACAGTTGTTAAAGCTGTGTGGTATGTACTGTCTCCTTTTGTATATGTTTGAAATTTTCCATAATAAATAAATAAATGTTAAATATTCAGTAATCAAAGTTTAAGCATATAACTTAAGATTATAATAACCCCTAGGACAAAATGGGAGAAAAAGAAAAAGAAATTAATAAAAGTGTTTGCTTCTGGACACTGGAACTAGAAATGGAGCTTGACTTTTACTTTTTGTTCTAAACTCTTCTGTAATTTTTTTTATCTTTTGCCATCTGAAAATTTTATTTTACTAATAAAAAATTGTTGAAATATTAAGGAAACCATCATCAAGGCAAGTTATGTATAAAAAATTACATTTTAGAAACTATGTTCTATGGAGTTAGTTAGTATTTAATAATCGGTCCAACTGATTGGGTAACTATGATGGTTAGGTTTATGTGTCAACTTACCTAGGTAATGGTGCCCAGTAGTCTGGTCAAGAAAGCACTGGCATAACTATTACTGTGAGAACACTATGTGGACTTAACTCATCAGTAAGTTGACTGCATCTATGACTGATGACATCTAGAATCAACTAAGGAGAGTATCTTCAGCAATGAGAGACATTTAATCCTATCAGTTAATGGCTTTAAAAGGAGATGTGATGACTTCAATAGTCAGAAGAGAGACTTTTCATCTCTACTTCAGACAGCCAGCCTCTCCTGGGTAAGTCATCAAAAATCTTCAGTGGAGTTGCCAGCTTGCAGCCTGCCCCACGGAATTTGGACTTGTGCATCCCCACAGTTCTGTGAGACACTTTTATAAAACGTCATATTTGCAGCTATCTCCTGTTGGAACTGTTCCTCTAGAGAACTGACTAATACAGCTCTGGTACCAGGTAGTTTTTGAGAATTAGAATCTTAAAATTAGTTTTTGCAATTGTTTCCTCAGGGTAGACCACAGAATTATCTAGCAAAGAATCAGCAGAATCTAGGGTTTCTACTCTTATTATATTCAAAGGCACTAAAGACTCTATTACCAGTAATCGAGATAGCATTAACAGTTCATGGCATGAGTTGACAATAGAGCTAAGCAAAATATCACCATTATATTCTGCTAATTATATGCTTATATCGGACAAGGTTATGGGTGAAAGCTTTTTTGATACCTTTACAGAGTTTTGTGGAATTAAGAATTATAATGATGTTGGCTGGTTGTTGTTAGATATGCTGGATACAGTGATGAAGTTAAGGATGAGCTGAAGGTTTCAAATTTGCAACTTTAACGCCATATGAAGATGCAAAATTTGTGTGTCCTGAAAGAAAGTTTTTTGTGGCTGCAGGCTTGAGATTTCTGGATACCAGACACAGAGTCTCATTCTGCGAGTAGTAAATTTACAACATAAACTAAAATCTCAACCTTGCAGGGTGTCTGCTGTTAAAGTAAGGGCATTGATTGGAAAGCAATGAGATGCTGATAATTGGGATGGGGACATATGGGTTGATAATGATGGCAGTGGGGACTTTGAAACCCTAGATTCTGCTGAGTCTTTGCTAGATAATCCTGTGGTCTACCTGGAGGAAACAGTTGCCCCATCTCCAGCCTACCTTGAGGAAATAGCTTCAGGACCTCCAGTCTTTCCTGATGAGTCTGCCATCCAACTCCCACCTGAAGGGATGAATTCTTCAACCTACTCAACCTGTAACTATCTGCCCTGAGGAAATAACCTTCATTCCTTTGTCTGGAGAAAATAATCCTGTTTCAGGAGAAGAAACTACAAAGGAATGTCCTGAGGTAATTGTCTTGAAAGATACTTCAAATTCTTTTCACAACCCACACCCACTATCCCTCTTTTCTTCAAGACTATAACTAGTCTAATATCCCAACAGACACCACAAGGTAAGGTACAAAGTGTGACCCATGAGGAAGTATGCATGTTCCAAAAGATCTGCATGCATTTCCAATTTATATAGACAGAAATCAGGAGAATATGTGTAGGAAAGGATATTAAGGGTGAGTGATAATGGTGGAAGGAATATAAAGTTGGACCAGGCTGAATTTACTGATATGGGCCCACTAAGCAGAGATTCTGGATTCAATGTTGCAGGAGTTAGAAAGGATATTAACTGTTTGTCTGGATGGCTGGCTAAAACATGGATCAAAAAGTGGCCAACATTACCTGAGATTGAAATGCCAGAACTGCCCTGGTATAACGGAGACAAGGGAATCCAAAGGCTTAGAGAGATTGAAATGTTAGAATAGATTTATCATTCCTGCTCACACACCACAGTAAAGTCCAGAGGACACATCTTTCACCAGGAGATTGAGGAATAAATTTGTGAGACTAACTCCATCATCTCTGAAGAACTCTATAGTTACCTTCTTTGTAGGTTAGATATTACTGTGGGAACTGCTGTCACTGAGCTGGAATCCTTAAACACAATGGGGATGATTGGGTACCAAGTAGGCAGAAACCATGTGGCAACACTTTAATTGCCAAAGATAGGTGGGTGTGGCTACCCTAATGGGCAGGAACCTCAAAGCAGCAGTCAAAATAATTTGACTCACACAGTCAACTAGCATTGGCTAGTAGATCATGGGATACCTACACATAAAAAAGATGGGCAGTCTACTTAATTCTTACTTGAGCTGTATAAGCAACAGAATTCTAGGTCAAGTGAGCAAAAGTCTAACCTGAATTACAAAAACAGGTAATCAGGGCCCCTTAATCAATTCCCAGACTTGAGAGAGCCCCTTGAATGAAGGGAAGGTCAGGTCCCCTTGGAGAAGGACCTTGTTACACTGCAAAAAATGCACACTGTTAATTGGGCTCTCAGATTTTCCCAAAGAGACCTAAGGCCTTTTATCATGATAACTGTACATTGGGGAAAAGGAAATGATTAGAAATTTTGAGGACTATGAGACACTTGCTCAGAAGTGACATTCATTCCAGGAGACCTAAACATCACTCTGGTCCACAAGTCAAAGTAGGAGCTAATGGAGGTCAGGTGATGGAGTTTTACCTCAGGTCCATCTCTCACCATGGGTCCAGCAGGTTTCTGGACTCATTCTGTGGTTATTTCCCCAGTTCTGGAATGCACAATTGGAATAGACATACTCAGCAATGGGCAGAATCTCCACATTAGTTCCCTGAATTGTGGAGTGAGGGCTATTATGGTAGGGAAGGCCTAGAGGAAGCCACCAGAATTGCCCCTACCTAGCAAAATTGTGAATCAGAAGCAATACAGGATTCCTAGAGAGGATTGCAGAGATTAGTGCCACTCTTAAGGACCTGAAGGATGCAAGGGTGGTGATTCCTACCAAATCTCTGTTCAGCTATCCTATTTGGCCTGTGCAGAAAACAGATGGGTCTTGGAGGATGAGAGTGGATTATTATTATAAACTTAACCAGGTTGTGACTTCAAATGCAGTTGCTGTTCCAGATACGGTGTCATTGCTTGAGCAAATCAACACATCCCCTGCCTCCTAGGTATGCAACTATTGATCCAGTAAATGCTTTTTTTTCACAATTGCTGTTAGTAAGAACCACCAGCAACAGTTTTCTTTCAACTGGCCAGGCCAGCAGCATATCTTCACTCTCCTATCTCAGGAGTATATCAACTCTCCAGTCTTATGTCATAATCTTGTCTGCAGGGACCTTGATCATTTCTCCCTCTGGCAAGACATCACACTGGTCTATTATATTAATGATATCATACTGATTTGGACCTAGTGAGCAAAAAGTAGCAACTACTCTAGACATATTGGTAAGGCATTTGCATGTCAGATGATGGGAGAGAAATCCAATAAAAAATACAGGATTTTGCACCTCAGTGAAATTTCTAGGTGTACAGTAGTGTGGGGCATATTGGGATATCCCTTCTAAGTTGGAGGATAAGTTGTTGCATCTGGCCCCAACTATGACCCAAAAAGAGGCACAATGCCTAGTTGGCCTAATTGGATTTTGGAGAAAACATATCCCTCATTTGAGTGTGCTACTTCAGACCATTTACTGAGTGACTAGAAATTCTGCTAGGTTTGAGTGGGGACCAGAATAAGAGAAGGCTTTGAGATAGGTCCAGGTTGCTACACAAGCTGCTCTGCCACTTGAGCCACATGATCCCACAGATCCAATGGTGGTGGAAGTGTCAGTGGCAAATATGTATGCAAATAGGAGAATCATGACTTGGGCCCTTGGGATTTCAGAATAAAGCTTTGCCATCCTGTGTAGATAACTACTCTCCTTTTGAGAAACAGCTTCTGGCCTGCTACTAGACCTTAGTAGAGACTGAATGTTTACCCATGTGCCACCAACTTATCTGACCTGAGTTGCTTATCATGAGCTTGGTATTGTCTGACCCAACAAGTCATAAAGTTGGGCATGCATATTCCATCATAAAATGGAAACTATATATACAACGTAGGGCTCAAGCAGATCCTGAAGGTACAAATAAGTTGCATGACAAAGTGGCCCAAATGCCCATGGTCTCCACTCCTGCAACATTACCTTCTCTTTCCCAGCCCAGAGCTATGACTTCTTGGGGAGTTCCTTATACTCAATTGGTTGAGGAAGAGAAAACTCAGTCCTGGTTTATAGATGGTTCTATGTGATATGCAGGTATCACCCCAAAGTGGACAACTGCAACACTACAGCCCCTTTCTGTACATCCTGAAGTACTGTAGTGAGGAGAAATTCTCCCACTGGATGGAACTTCGAGAAGTGCACTTCGTTGTTCATTTTGCTTGGGAGAACTGGCCAGAGGTGCATCTGTTTTCCTGATTCATGGGCTGTGGCTAATGGTTTGACTGTATGGTCAGGAATTTTGAAGGAACATGATTTTAAAAAAGCAACAAAGAGGTCTGGGGAAGAGGTATGCAAGCAGACTTTTCTGAGTGGGTACAAACATGAAGATATTTATGTTAGATGTGAATGTTCATCAGAGGGTGACTTTAGCAGACAAAGTTTTTAATAATCAAGTGGATAAGATGACCCATTCTGTGGATACCAGTCAGCCTCTTTCCTCAGCCACTCCTGCCATTGCCCAAAGGGCTCATGAACAAAGCAGTCATGATGGTAGGGATCAAAGATATGCTTGGGCTCAGCAACACGGACTTCCATTCACCAAGGCCAACCTGGCTACAGGCACTGCTGAGTGTCCAATTTGCCAGCATCGGAGACCCACATTCAGTCCCCAACATGGCACCATTACCCAAGGTGATCAGCTTTCTACCTGGTGGCAGGCAGATTATATTGGACCACTTCAATCACAGAAGGGATAGTGATTTGTTCCTCCTGGAATAAACACATACTCTGGTTATGGGCTTGCCTTCCCTGCATGAAATGCTTCTGCCAATACTACCATCAATGGACTCACAGAATGCCTTATCCACTATCATGGCCACCTTATCCACACAGCATTGCTTCTGATCAAGGAAATTTTCACAGCAGATGAACTGTGTGAATGGGTACATGTTCATGGAATTCTCTGGTCTTACTACGTTCCCCATCAATCTGAAGCAGCTGGATTGATAGAATGGTGGAATGGTCTTTTGAAGACTCAGTTACAGCAACATCTTGGTGGCAATACCTTGCAGGGCTGGGGCAATGTTCTCCAAGAAGCTGTGCATGCCCTGAATCAGCATCCACTCTGTGCTGCTATTTCTCTAATAGCCAGGATTCACAGATCCAGGAATCAAGGAGTAGAAATGGGAGTGGCACCATTCATTATCACCCCTAATGATTCACTAGAAAAATTTTTGCTTCCTGTTCTCTGCAACCTTAAACTCTGTTAATCTACCTGTCTTAGTTCTAAAAGGAGGAGTGTTTCCACCAAGAGACTAGAATTGCCCCTACCTAGCAAAATTGTGAATCAGAAGCAATAGAGGATTCCTAGAGAGGATTGCAGAGATTAGTGCTACTCTTAAGGACCTGAAGGATGCAAGGGTGGTGATTCCTATTGAACAACAATTATTGTATTGAACTGGCCACTTCAGTGATTCCACTTGGCCACTTAGGTCTTCTTCTGCCTCTGAAAAGAAAGGGATTACCATGCTGGCTGGGATGACTGATCCTGACTACTGAGGAGATAAAGGACTACAACTACACAATGGAGTTTTCATGTAACACGGAATATCCCTTACGGCATCTATGTGATTAAAATCTACATGATGATGATTAGAGCACTACGCGTTGTGATCAAAGTTAATGGAAAGTGCAATACTCTATCCAGGTAAGGCTACAGATGGCCCAGAAACTTCAGGAATGAAGGTTTGGGTCACCCCACCAGGCAAAGAACCACAGCCAGCTGAGATGCTTGCTGAGGGTAAAAGGAATTATGGAATGGAAAGTGGAAGGAGGTAGTGACAAATATGAGCTGCAACCACATGACCAGTTACAGAAACAAGGATTGCATTGGTATGAATATTTCTTCTTTGTTTTGTTTTGAGTATGTTTGTATTTGTACATAAAGCAAATAACTTCATTTTCTTCTCTATCTTACCCCCTTGTCATATGACATAAATTGTATTATTCATGTTGTAGTATTTAAGTTATAGGATATCAAGTTTAACAGTGAACATACCCAAGGTCTTGCACCCTATTCTGCAGAGATTTAATGCATTTCTGGTTGTACACAGGTCAGCTGATTATTGTCAGGTGAAAAATATGTCTGTTATTGGTTTTTTTTTTTAGAGATTAAGTATGGTTTCAGGTGATGTGCACAGCTGCCACACTGACAAGGAGTGGCCTGTGATGGTCAGGTTTATGCGTCAACTTGGCCAGGTGAAGGTGCCCAGTTGTCTGGTCAAGCAAGCATGAGCCTGTTACTTTGAAAACATTTCATGGACTTAATCAATAACTTGATTGCATCTATGACTCATTACACCTGCAATCAACTAAGGAGAAGTGTCTTCAGCAATGACATTTAATCCAATCAACTGAAGGCTTTAAAAGGAGAAGTGATGACTTCAGCAGTTAAAAGAGAGAATTTTTATCTCTGCTTCACCAGCCAGGCTTTCCTGGGGAATTCATTGAAAACCTTCATCAGAGTTGCCAGCTTGCAGCCTATTCTACGGAATTTCAACTCCTGCATCCCCATAGTTGCATGAGATTTTTTACTTTCTAAAGGATTTCTTACTTTTATAAAATCTCATATTTACAGATATTTCCCATTGGGTCTGTTTCCCTAGAGAGCCCTGACTGATAAAGAACTATAATTATCCTTTATTTTTAGTACACTGACTCTCTGAAAAAAGATACCTCTAGCACTTTATGCTTCTTATAAAAAAAAGAAAAAATTGGGAGGCTGGTAGTTGCTAATTCTCTCACACAGCTGCAATAGCTAGAAACATGTAAGAGTCCTTTGGGGGAATGCTAACAACCTCCCATATTGCCTGTGCCTCCTGTGGTCATTTCATGGGCCTCTATACTGCAAGTGTTTTTATAGCCATGTCTGCTCCCTTAGGCATTGCCATTGAACACATATCCTACGTTGCATTCAGCTTACAGAAAAGACATAGGTTTGTGATCAGGCACAAATCAATCTGACACACCCTAATTAGGTAAATGGAATGCATACTGCAAAGATGTGGCTTAGCCCAGAAAGATTATGAAAAATTATACAAAATTATCACTTAGACAGTTGGTAGCTCTTTGGATATTGCAATCATATTTTGCAAGCTCTGCCTTCCAAGACCACCACTGGATCCCCTACTGATCTGAAAATCCAGTTACTGTCTTGTAATGATCTTTCGTCTTCTTAATTTGCACAAACACTTCTTTGTCTTTAACCTGCATCCCACTGGGCATTACCCATAGCCTTCCCCTCTGTTCTACACAACAGTAATTAGCTCTAAGCGGACATTACAAAAGGGGACAGATGATTTAAATTGTTTAATTGCAGCATGAAACACAAGCTTAATCCTGAATGAGCATTTGAGCAAGTTCTTTTCCTACCATTTAACAATTCAAAATCCAAATAATTAAATACAAATTTCAAATCTTAAAATCCAGAGACCAAAATGAATAAAACAAATGAAGCAAAGGGAAAGGCAAACTGATATTTCCTGGAAAAAAATTTCTTTTTATAGAAATGTAAAAAGACCAAAGTTAGCTTTTCTAGACTTTAATATGGAAGAAGAATATAATAGGGCCTCAGTGTTTGAGCAATGGCAAAAATCCATTACTTATGATTTCAATGCTGTTTTCATAAAAAATTAAAAAAAAAAAAAAAAAGAAAAGGAAATTTTAAAAAGACCGTTCAGGCCTTCTGGAAGAGATTAAAAGAAAATAAAGAATGCTCTATTGGAAAGACAAAAACAATAGCTATGTTTGTAACCAATATTGCTAAACCATCATTCTTTAAACTTAAAGTCAGGCGGAGGTTTTTTAATTTTATTTGTTCGTTTGCTTTTTAAAGATTCAAGGGATGTTTTGTGTTAAATATAGGCCCTGACAAAGAACATGAATCCTCAATAATTTTTCTAAAGGAAAGAAACCAATAAGGAAATGATAATGTTGACCAGTTCCTCTTAAAGTTCAGATTGGCTAAACAGAAACCTCAAACAAGTATTAGACATTTGAACTACAGATTTAAACCAGGTAGTGTTCATATGACTTCACAGACTAACTCTTTCACAAAAATTGCCAAAGATCATCCCCTGTTCCCTTCAGGAAGCTTTAGAAAGAAGTTATGTATGCTCTCAGACAGTATGAGTTTCGTAGCTTCAGTCTGCTACCTGGGACACAAGGGGTTTATCATAATTTACAACCTAAATGAAAGGATGCATTGGAGGAGAAAGTTGGCTCTGGAGATTATTTTCCCCTAACCTCCTAACCAGAACCCTAAGCTATTCATAAGAGAGTCAAGTTGGTGCCAAACACATCAGAACCCAAGACACAAAAACTCTCTGCTCATCTTCCCAGAACCAGTCCGGTCTCCAGAGGCTCACAGCAGAGGGACATAGCCCAAGCAGCAGGCAACTTACAGTAGGTTTCCCTGCATGTTCCTGAAGTACCCCTGAGCTTTCCTCCAGCCAGAGCCCACGCTCAGTGGCTACTTCTCAGCTACTGGGTGTTAATCCACCTGTGGTAGGACCAACTGGACTCCCAGCAGGGTAGGGAGAGGGCCACATGCCAGTTTCCAGATATTAGCTGGCACAGTTTCCTATGGAACCACTCTCCAGATGCTTTCTATTTTATAAGTCAGATCTTTTAGCTGATGTTTTGTAAACAAGACTTAACCATCGGAAATGGCAAAAGGGCCATTGTGCTAACCTGAAGACTGAGGCACTTACACTGAGATGGTCTGAAGTCAAAGACAAAATGTCTTCGTTGGAAGGATGAAGTTTTTCAAATAGAATAGTATCTGCTCCTTTGGAATAAAGCTTTATCTGCCCTTCCGGGTTTCGAACTGAAAAGAAAAAAAAAACAGTTTTGGAAAACTATAATACCATCAGTGAAATCTGTCAAAACCAGATTCTCCCAGAGTTCCAGCTGGGCAATTTGGAAAGGGGCATAACATCTCAGCCAGTAGTCAAACATTCAATGCCTTTGGTGAGAGGGTCACTTCCTAAGTCCTTTGGCTTTATTCCTGTTTTACTAACGTATAACTATCCCATATAATAGATTCCTTTGATTTCCTAAACTCAAAAACAAGTATTTTCATACTGATGCATACAACCCTCTTATATTCGTTGCTTACTGTTTCTGAAGGACTGATACATTTAAATTAGGATGTTTGTATTGAGTAGTCTTATGCCGCCTCCTATCTTTACATGAAATCCTAGCTATTCAAAACCATGGTTTGTGTGATAGTCCCCAGCACCTGCTGATGTATCTCTTTGACTCCCTTTACTTCTTGAGAAAACCCATTTATTTGTGGTGATTCCATTCATTCTTGAGTCACAATCCTGGCTGCAGGCAAGCCACACACAGAGGTCCTTCTTCCCTCTGGGGTTAGTGGGACTGAGGTGGGTTCACAACTTGTTTTTCATTTGCTCCCCAGGATTTAAGAATGACAGCCCTGGCTCTTCTCAATTCCTCCCCTACTTACATAATGCTGTCAGGTGGATCTTTCCTAAAACCACTGGATGTGCGGCCATGCTTTGTAAACTTGGGTTTACAGTATGGATCATAGTAGGCACTTACTAACTATTTTTTTGAATAAAAGAAGGAAGGAAGGAACTGCCCACAACTTAAGATAATTGGCTGGGTCACAACTTTATGGTTTGAACATTTTGGTCCTCACAGACTTTATCAGTTGGGTCAAAGATAATTGCATACCTTTCACTCAATTATGCCCTTTTCTTTAAGATAGAATACCTCAAAACAGATGGCCAAATACTTATGACTATTAATTTAATGAGATACGTAATTTAGGACTTGCTTTAAAGGAATATGAATACCAAAGGACATTGAATTACTTTCCTCACTAACTTCTAACTACTTTTAGTCAGCACTGAATCTATTCTAGTTTCCTCCTGGCTTGAATAAATCCGAGCACCCTGGAAATTTTTTAGTATTGGGACTTGTCTAGGGCTTGTCTTTGGTTCCAAGACGCTTGCTCAGCCTTCCTAGTTGCCAGAATTTACATAGTTTTTCTTCTATTCTGGATCTTATTGCGCACATTGGGGAAGAAAAGGAGAAAAAAAAAAACACATGCAATCCTTTATCTGATTGCCCAAATAGAGAAACGAATTTAATCCTGGGAAAGGCTTTCCCTTCCTTTCCTCCTGGAACAATCCAAAGTAATAATTTCCCCACATTTTCTTCCTTTTAGCACCAGAACTATAATGACAAAGTATGTATATCTTATACTTGCCAGTAAAATTTCTGTATTACTGTTCTTTATAATCCAAGCTAGGTCATTAGTTTTCAAACTTTGTGGTTCCAGGACCCCTTCACACTCTCAAAAATCAGTGAGGACTTTAAGGAGTTTTTTCGTATGGGTTATATTGATCAATGTTTACCATCTTAGAAATTAAAACTTAGAAATTTCATTATATCAATAGTATTATATTAAGTATAATAATTATAACAATGATGAATCTATTACATAGTAACATAACATTTTTATGAAAAATAACTATATTTTCCAAAAAAATATTTTACTGAGGATAGTGGCATAGTTTCACATTTTCTTTAATGTCTGGCTTAATAGAAGACAGGTGGATAATCATATCTGTTTCTGCATTCAATCTCTTGTGATATCACACATCACATGGCTTCAGTAAAACTCCTCAATCACAAAGAATGAGAATGAAAAGAAAAATAGCATCTTGGTATTATTATAGAAATAGTTGTGTCCCTGTGGACCCCTTAAAAGTTCTCAAGGTTCCCCCAGGGGTCCCTTCATCACACATTGAGAACACTGGTTTATGGAAACCATAAGCCCACTGTGATGCCTGTAAGTCCCTCACTTTCTACACGTAAAAAAAGAGATGCATAAACAAAATAAATTCCAGCTCCTTTCCAGCTTGTAGAATTTTCTGACTCAACAATGATTTTCCATCCTTGATGTCCTCTCTTAACACAGCATTAGCCCCCATTAATTTGAGTTTGTGTAAATCCAGTTTCATGATATCCTGCTTCAGTTTGTTCACTAAACATTTCCTTTAGCAGCTCAGCAAGTTTTATGTCTTCTTTCATCCAGGACTTCTGCTAATTTCTGTTGGGAAGCTCCAAAGTCAAGAAAACCTCAGTCATTTCAGAATTAAGCCTTTTTAAAATACATTAAAACAGAACATAGCAGTTTTATACCAGAAATTTAAAAGTGGTCTTCCAAGGATCAGGATAACAGAACATAAAATTTTTAAGTCAGAAATAAAAATGTTATATGCCAAAGATCAAGATAATATAAAACCAGAATAAGAACAAAGGTCATGGCTTTTTCATTATAGAATCTTCTCCAATTAGCCTGTCCTTTAATTTTTAGTGTCCTTAAGGGATTTACCCAAGGTCTCCTTCTCTTCTCATCCTTCACACTCTCCCAGGGCAAATACATTTATTTCTTGGGCTTGCATCAAGTACAAACAGGCTGCTCTCAAATGATCATTTCCTGCTCAAATCCAGCTCCGGCACTTCTGATTGACCTTTACTTCCAACTCCCAACAGGACAACTCCCCTTAGATGTGCCCAGGCACATCAAACTCAAACTGGACTCATCATTGTCTTCTACTAACTAGCTACTCCTTTTATGTTCCCAGTCTCAGCAACCAGTTTTGCCATCCACTCAGTCTACCAAATCAAAAATCTGAGTATCATGCACAGTTTTTCCTCCTCTGCCAACCAAACACCCAACCAAAGCCATGCATGTCTCTCTGCCAACTTCTCTCTGTCCTACATCATTACATTAACTTCACTGATTATACCAGTCCCAACCCCAATTCCCTCCAAATTCTTCTTTACATTACAGTGACAGTCATCTTCACACTGCTGTTTAGAATTTTGCAATAGCTTCTCTCTACCCTTAAGCTCAAATTCAGATTCCTTAACATGGCATATACATAGCTCATTAAGTCTGCCCCTTTCCAGTCTGTTTCCTACTGTGCTTCACTGTCTACTCCTGGATGCAGCCACACAGAACATCTTTCAATTATACAACTGCACCATATTGTCTCCATGGCTTCAAGTCCCAGGAACATAGTAGACCCAATAAATGCTTGCTTAATTGAATTGAATTATATATTCAATTATATACATTATATGTGCAAAAATCATCAAAAAAAGTAGATATGCTTTTGTGACATAAACGAAAGACAAAAACTTAGAAATGGCTTCAAAGTTTATGCTGTAAGAAGTAGATGCAATAACAGCACTGTGATGTGTGATGAATAATTCTACCTTGCCATGTTACATTCGGTTTGCTAATCATACACTATGTTGGTTTGAATCTGTGATATGCCCCCAGAAAACCAAGTACTTTAAACCTCATTCAATATTGCTGGGTGGGATCTTTTTTATTGTTTCCATGGTGATGTGACCCACCAAATGGTGGGTGGTAACTTTTGATTAGATGGTTTCCATGGAGAGCTGTCTCCACCCATTCAAGATGGGGTTGCTTACTGGAGCCCCTCGAGAGGGAACCATTTTGGAAAAAACTTTAGGGTCATGAAAGCCCACACAGCCAGGCACCTTTGGAAATGAAGATGGAAACACCCCCAGGGGAGCTTCATGAAACAATAAACCGGGAGAGAAAGCTAACAGACTTTGCCACATGCCCTTCTAGCTGAGAGAGAAACCCCAAACATCATTGGCCTTCTTGAACCAAGGTATCTTTCCCTGGATGCCTTTGATTGCACATTTTCAT